>NC_044601.1:60072513-60819311 GCF_901933205.1 Camarhynchus parvulus
GTACTTCGAGATAATCTGCTGTTTCAACTTTTTTTTCCCCTGACTCTGGGCTCTGGTTTTTGTTTCTTGTCTTCTTGCTTGGTGACTTCAGCAACAGTGTGGCCAGAAGGACCAGGGCAGTGATTGTCCCCCTGTAATCAGCACTGGAGTTCTGTGTCCAGTTCTGGGCCCTGTAATCGGTGGGGATATTTGAAGTGCTGGAGCGTGTCTAGAGGAGGGGAACACAGTTGGGGAAGCATCTGGGACATAAATTCTCTGAGGAGCAGCTGAGGGAGCTGGGGATGTTTATCCTGGAGAAAAGGAGGCTCAAGGGGGACCTTGTCACTCTCTGCAACTCCCTGAAAGGAGAGTGTAGCCAGGTGGGCCTCAGGCTCTTCTCCCAGGGAAAAAGTGACAGGACAAGGGTAAATAGCCTCAAGTTGTGCCACAGGAGGTTCAAGTTGGACATCGGGAAGAATTTTTTCACTGAAAGGGTGGTTAAGCACTGGAATGGGCTGCCCGGGGAGGTGGTGGAGTCACCATTCCTGGAAGTTTTCAAGAAACAGCTGGATGTGGCACTTAGTCCTGTGTTTTAGGTTCATAGTGAGTCACAAGCTCATTGGCGTGCATTAGTTATGTACCAGAGCCTTAGGCAGAGGCCTGTCAGTTAGGGCATATAGCTGTTAACTATAGTATCATGGGATCAAAGCCCATCTGTCTAGTAAATTGGAAGGTCCTAGCTTAATTAAAGCACCTGAGTTGATTCCCCATCAAAGCCTCAAGGAGCCTCCTTCAGCAAATGGGTTTGTCAAAAGTAGCTGCCTTGATAGCTGAACTGAAGCAGCTGGTGGCCTGCTACAACTCATAACACCTGGTTTGTTGAGTACAACCTGGTGCTAATTTACCTTGAAACTTCTCTTTGCCAGCTTCTAAAGCAAGTTATAGTCCATGCAACATGGAGAACTTGCAGCTGGGGGTGATGATTTTACTAGTTCTCTAATATAAGTAGATTTTGTGAGCCAGTGCTTCAAGGACTTGCTATCTCTCACTCAAGCTTTTCCTACAGTGAGACTATTCTATACAACAGTAATTTTCTCTTTTGGGCTCTCTGCTTTGTTAAAAGAGTTGAGTTTGTGCTGCGGGTCAAAGAAGCAGCTCTGTTTGGGTATTTATTTTCCCAAAGGTGTAGACACACATTATTTACCAGGTTTCTTTATGTGTATATTATGTGATTAAAAGGGATGAGTGGGAGAAGAAAAAGGTATAATTACTCTAACAGTGTGATGGAATGAGCCATTTCTGTGGCACAATGTACTAAAATGTTTTGGTCTTTCATTAATTTTCTTGATTACCAATTCATCGTTCAGTTAATTCTCATCTAGTGCACCTGATTTCTGCTCAAAAGGGTTTGCCATCATGTAATGCACTAATCCTTAAAGATTTGTGTTCTGCTGCCCCTTTCTTTTTTACATTTATTCAAATCTTGGCTTTTTGTCCCTTTGACATGGGATTGATCTTGAAGGTAGATGTTAAAGAAGACTTTGGTGGTTGTGAAGTGCAATGACAGGCAGTTTATAAGCTTTCTTCACTACTGCCAGGGCATCTTTATAGGTCCTTCTTTGTTTTCTGACTGTTCAAATGAAACCAAGTCATGTCTCAACCAGTTTTTGAAATCCTGCTTTGACTCCTTAAATTTCTCAGGACTTCAGACACTTCGGAAAAATACAATTTAAGTCATGAATAGGTTTTGCAGTGCTAAACAGAACAATTTCTACACACTTAAAAATCTCAAACCTTGTGTTTTCAGAGAACTTGTGGAAGAAATTTATCAAAGCCAGATGATTTTTCCAAGCAGGAATCTTATGGTAACCCACTCAGCAGTGTCAGTAAGCCAAGTCCTTGGCAGAGAAGTCACACTGTTGCCTGAACAAAAACTGGTCCAAAGGAGCTTCCTGTCCTGGAAAGATTTGGGATTCCTCTGGTCATTACCCTTCCTCGTGTTCCTAAGATCTTGCATGGATACATGCTTCATTTCTCTTCACTCCCAGTGCATTTGGTATTGGCTGTGGGTCAGAGGCTGGGAACACTCTCTCAGGTGATGTGGGAGCTGGTCTCCATCCCGGCAGGCCATGAGCTTCACATCCATGGCAGACCTGAGCGTCCTCCCCTGGCACCTGCTCCTGGAACGGTCCCACTCCATGTGCCAGGGGAGACCTCTGTGGCAGGCATTTATCCCTGGAGCGTAGCAGAGGAGGTGGGAGAGCTGGGCAGTGAGAGTCTGGCTGTGCCCACCAGTGAACGTGCTGCAGATGTGTCTCGGGCTGCGCCTGTGCCTGTGTGGGAGGGAGCAGCAGCTGCTCACCAAGGTCCCACTCAGCCCGGAAAGCGCCGCGCCACACGGGCGAGCGGCTCTGCTTGAAACAAGGGAGTGCACGTGACCTTCCTCAAGCTGGAATACGTACAAATAAAACAGGCCTGAAATAAAATGCAATTATAAACACATAATAACAGCTGGGGTCTGTTTGTTGGATATGTTGCAAACAGGAAACGGAGCTAAATTCGCTGCATTATTAGATGCCTTGCTGCAAGGATGTTGCCTGATGTTAGGCTCTAGCTATGGAGAGCTTCCTTCTGAGATCCAGCTGAAGATTTGCACACATTTTAATATACCCAAATCTGAGATGCTCATCAAAAAACATCAGAATGTACAAGCAGTACTGATATGCAAAGAAATTTGCACACGGCATTTATAGACATTTGAACCACCTCCTAGCATTATCTTTTAAGAGGAGACAAAGTTGTCTTTTGATTGTACTGAAGTATCCTTCTTTTTAAATTTTAAGTTTTTTCTTCTTGGACAGGACTTTCTGCCAAGATCACATATGGCTGACAGTCAGCACAAGGGTTAAGGATTTGTGAGCCACACACAGCAGATATGTCTGGCACGTTTTCAATTTCTCTGCACAGCAATAGAGAGAAGCAGCAGCCTTAATTGAAGTATGTCCTCTGAAGGTAATTGCTTCAGAGATAACTCGAGGTACAAGCAGTTTGGTGACTATGCTCCTCCTAGTGTGTCTTGCAGGCTCTGTTCATCAGCAGCACAGAAAGGAGTTCAAAAACCCTGTGGGGTTGCAGTAATGAATGAGGTTTAGTTCTGCTTGGTCCTCAGCTCTTCGCTTATACAGTCAAATGAGTCCCAGCTCTCCCACGTCAATGTCTCTGAGCTGCCCAGGGCTCTGCAGATTTGCCACTTGCCTGTTTCAGATCTGCAGCCAACTGTCAAGGCTGCCGTGGGAGCTGCTCTGCTCCCAGGGTCTTCCTCTCTCCAAGACTAGGAGCCTCATGTCCCTGGGCTTCCTTCTCTGAGCCCTGGGGATCTGTCAGGTTCACAAGACAGCACCACGTGTGGTGTTCCCAGATGAGGCAGCCCATAGTGAGCACTGTGAGTCTGAAAGTGAGAGAGACAACCAAGTGGCATGAGAGATGAGGAAACACTGATGTGTGCTCTCCTCTGCCTGCCCCAGAGCTCAGGGTGGGCCCCAAGAGCTTGGGATGGAGGTAGGCAGCCAGCATCAGGGACTGCTCAGGGAGGTTGGATGTACAGATCCATACAGCTGGATGGGATTCACCCCAAGGAGCTGACAGTGATGGACAGATTCCGCTGGGAATAACCAGAGTGACTCAGAGAAGGCCTTGGGGACTGGGCCAGTGTTGTGCCTGTCTTTGAGGTGGAGCGCAAGATATGGTCAGCCTTGTCTGGAATCCTGTGGAGTGCAGGAAATGCAGCCTCTTAAGGCCACTCCAAAAATGTAATAGAGCAGAAAGACACTAGGGAATGGTCCAAGATTCATTAAATCCAACTTGCCCTGACTGACAAAATTACCTTTTGTGATGAAATGCCTCCTGTGGGGACTGGGGGGCGACTATCAATGGATGTTTGGCTGCAGAGAGTCTTTCAACACCATCTCATCATTTTTGGGAAAGAAGTTGTGGAAGAGCTTATCAACGTTAGCAATACCATGTGAGGTGTGGCTTGGGGTCCCCTGGTTCAGAAAGAAAGTTGAGGAAATAAGGTCCAGCAAGAGGCAGTCAGGATGATCCAGAGCCTGGGGCTCGTAGTTACAAGAAGAGGTAGAAAGAGCTGGGATATTTTAATCTAGGGAAGAGAAGGACTAGGGGTACACAGTACTTGGTAGGGGAGTTACAAAACTAGCAGGCATCAACTCTTCTCAGTAGCAGCAGATAATACCCCAGCGGGTGATAACATCAAGCTGCACTTCCGGAGTTTCAGACTGAACTTCAGGAAAATTTCTTCCCTGGGAGGGTGCTACAGCTGTGAAATAGACTAACCAGAGGCGCTGTGGTAGCTCCATCCTTGGAGGTCTTGTGCACTGGTCTAGACAAAGCCACAGCTGACCGGATCCAGTGTTGGCAAAAACCCTTCTCCAAGTGGGAGGTTGAGCTGGACGACCTCCAAAGGTCCTTCTCAGCTAATATTTCTGTAATCATGTGATCAGTTTCATTGCTTGGACTGTGGCTGCTAAATTGGATATTCCAACAAGTTTCCTGCTCAAAAGGTTGGTCAAATAGCAGGGAAACAGAGGGTGGTCTGCTCATTTTCTTTAAGCAGCAGAAATTCAGTCCTCACAATATTATTCAGCTTTGTCCTGAATGCCCCAAATTTTCATATGTGCCAGAAGCTTTGCTCAGTTCTTTCATGGGACTGGATTTAGATGCAGATTTTCAATGTCTAGTTTGACAGATAAACTGGAGTTATTGCCATCCAAACCGCCACAATCAATACTTCTTTTGCAAGATGGTGACAGCATCAGGCAGATAATGCAATGCACCAAGGGGTCTCATCCAGGCAGCAAACCCCAAGGAAGGCACCTGCCTGTGGTTTGGCATGAGGTATGAGGGGAGAGGCAGAAACATAGCACCTCTGCCCATGACTGCCAGAAGAATAGCAGAGCTGAGAAGTTTTTGGAGATTTTGCAATGTCCTTCAAGTCCATGGGTGTGGTTAATAGTTATTTTCACTCCTTCATGAAGAAAACTCTTGTTGTGGATACTTCTGTTAAGTAAAGGGAGGTGAGAAACTATTTTTCAAAACATGAATTTATGGGATATTTTCAGCAAATACATACACCTGTTGCTTTCTTCAAAGACAGGATAGCATATCTGCACTGGTGAAATACTTGCCTTTCCTAATTAATGCACATTCATTTCTATGAATGAATATCAAGGAATTTAGTGGTGTAGCATGAACTTGTATTCCCTGCAGGGATCACTCCTGCTGTACTGCTCTGCACAGTAAGAGACTCTTTCATTTACAGCATAATGTTCAGCATAGGTTCTTGTAGTCTCCTGTTTTTCAATTCAACATCATCTAAGTCCAATAAGCAAATTGCCACCTCTGTCCAACCTGCCTCAGGAAGAGAGAAAGTCTAATGCCACTTCAGAAATTAGCAGCCAGAGCACCTGTCCTAACAAACTGTTATTATTCCATAAGGAGAAACATCAACCAGGATCACTTACTCTCAATCCAAAACAACAACAAAAAAGAAGAGTTAAAAAGCAAACTCAGCTGCAATTCTGGTTTGCTAAACAGTTGTACTCATATCATAAATTGTGGTAATTGTTTTTTAATTAAATTAAGTGTGCACATAGCTATATAATTAAAAAGCATGTAGGTGTTCCAGATTTCTTTAGAAACTAACCACCACTTTCAGTCTTGCTGTCTGCTTTAAGCCACAGGGCATGTGAACCAACTTTTCTGAATCTTTGGGAAAAGGAAGGGGAAGTTTTAAAACAGATACTCCAAATTTTCAAAAAGAGTGTTTTACAGCAGCCACTGGAAACTGGATCCCTGGGTACACAGCGGGATGTGCCAGAGACAGGATGGAACAGAAAGGAAGGGGTAGAGCTTTGAACTGAACTCACTGGAAGCACAGGCTGACCCCAGTGCGCAGGGAAATCAGTGGCTCTGAAAGCATTTGTTGCCTTTGGGAGACAGTTTGTTCTGTGACTATAAAAATGTTACACCATGACAATTCTTGTTCTTGTTGCCTCTATTTGTAAGTGATTGTAAAAATGTTATATTGGTTCAATTCTTGTCCTTGTTGTCTCTGTTTATGTGGATGTGATGTCTCCAGCTTTTATCACAGGACAGACCACGTGGATGTTTCAGTAAACACACAACATTTAAGTTTCTGTGTTCTCTAATGCACGAGCTGAACTTCTCAAGTTTTTACATAAAATGCACCTTACTTAGGTGCCTCTTACTTCTGGGACTGAAGGGAAAATTCTTAGTCTCTGCTCTGTGTTTACTCTAAATGAGTCACTTTGCTTTCTTGTTAGCTTTCCTTCATGATCTGCTGTATCACATGGTTCCTAAAAACCCAGCCCAAACCAAAGTAAAATGCACAGTATTCCACACAAGTCAGGTATTCCAAGTTGTAAAGAGTCACTACATATCTATATCATCACTTGGCATGCTCTGAGATGGATAAGCCTCTCCTTGAAGCTCCAGGATCTTGTGCCATGGCTGTTAAGCATGTTACTTTGAAGATGAGGAGAGACTGTCAGTAAATCAAGTCCCATCTCCTCACCAAAATCTGTATCTGTTACCCACTGTGTATCATGGGTTTTGGCTACATCAGATTTTCTGGTGAGACATCCTGCCATGATGTAAGGAGATGTCAGGAGACTGAGAGCCTTACACTTCTTTTTCATGCTTCACTAACTTCATTTGGATGAGATTATTGTGGTGCTGATACTGTGCAAGGGCTCTACATTTGCAAGGCAAGTATCCTGACTGTAACTTCCAGCCATTATATTGAGATATTTTCCCTCTGAAGATGCATTGACATTGAAATGAAGTAAATTCAGAACTTCTTCAAAGATAGACTGAACTGCTTAAGAACATGTCTGTGCAGAAGAGCACACACATTCTCCTGGCACAGTTATACCAGTAAAACAAAGTGCTAGGCACCAACACAGCTCCCCACAAGGGCACCTTTGTTTTGGGGTAGAAATAGACTTTCTTTTCCTTTTCTTTTAAGCTCCTTCCAAAGGCATCTTGGAAGATCTCCCAGTGCTTTCTCCTGCCTGGGGGAAGATTTGGAGGTAGGTGAGGAGCACCTGAGCCTTTGCCATGGCTTCACCCAAAATGCCACACGTAAATCTCGAGATGCCTTGGGTCCATGATCCTCTTGGATGTGGGACATGAGTTTTTACAAGGGCTGACAAAAGCTCATGACAGTCCCTGCCACTAGTTATCCTTCTAGAAAAGCCCAGCACCCCGAGACCTGCTGGCACCCCACTTCACTGTCACAGCCCATGAAACACACAAGTTGAACACTTTTACAACCACTTATACAGAAGAGCCGTTTCTGATTTATACCTCAAAGATAGTTGCCTCAAAGGTTGGTTTAGGTTGTTGGGTTGTGGGTTTTTTGTTGTTGTTGTTGTGGTTTTTTGGTTTTTTTTTTTTAGGTAAGTTAAGAGCAACAGGAATATAAAGGCATGAAAGCTCCCTAGAACCTGTTTCAGCCTGTAAGTGGGTCACAAGACACAAGCGCTGAGTGAAATAACACCCACACAAATCAAATAAAAGAGTAGCTAACCTGTATTTAAAAATAATAATCTTTCTGGATGCCTTAGTCATAGTTGTCTTACCCATGAAAAATTCAACACACCAAGCACTTAGTGGAGAGCCAGCCACAGAGTATGCCTCCGAACCCAGATAGAAAATTATCAGACTGACATTAGTAGTTAAATCACCTCCTCCCAATGCTCCAGGGACCTGGGATGTATGCAGTTTCCATCAGAAATAATGAAATTCATGAGTGTGAACCTTGGAAGTGGTGCCTAGTGAGAGCTTTATGGGAGAAAATCTTACCAAAGTATCTCATTTGGAAGTTAGCTGCAAGAGAAAACAAAAAGAAAAATTCAACAAACAAACAAAGCACCTGAAGAATGAGAGAGCAGGTAGCTCTGCACAAATCCCTGCATGGACACCAGCTGACATTGCTGAAAGATGTTGCTGTGGAGAGCCCCGAGCTGAGTGGGGTTATCATCCAAGCGGCTCTGAGAGCCTGCTCCGAGGTTTTTATCTCTGCTGCTGGCAATTACAGCACAGGCCCAACCGGCCCCACCGTTTGCTGCAATTACCATGGAAGGTTTGTGTTCCAGTGGCTGTATCTGGCTGCTGGGAGGCTGTGGGCAGACACAGCCATGGGTATATGGGGCTGGGCAGCGCTGTAGGGATGGGGATTTTCCCCGGAGCAGCCCTGCAGGAGCAGGGCTCCAGTGAGAGGAATGCCTTCTGGAACTCTGACTCCTGGTACTCCAAAAAGAATGCCTGCTGGAACTCTGACTCCTGGCATTCCAACACCTGCCTGGGAAGGGGGACACGGGATCACAATCCCAAATGCCTGGAGGGGCTGGCTAATAAGCCAACAGACCCCTCAGCCTGCTCCTTGCTGGGCTGGCAGCTGGGGAGCTCTGCCATGTGTGGGCCAGGCCTTGGGCCCACTCTGGCCTGTCCATCCTGGTGTGTTTCCTTCAGTGTGTTCACATCCCGGTGTGTTTCCATCGGTGTGTTTCCATCAGTGTGTTTGCATCCCGATGTGTTTCCATCAGTGTGTTTCCATCCCGGTGTGTTTCCATCGGTGTGCTTGCATCCTGGTGTGTTTCCATCAGTGTTTGCCCGGCTACGCTGCCCAGGGCCAGGGCCAGGCCCGGCCTGCCTCCGGCTGCTCCACACAGCCGCTGGGCTGGGCTCCCTTGGGCTGCTGCTCTGGGTTTTTACCCACAGACACCAGACCAAGCCACCGTCCCTGGCTGCCACGCCAGCCTGAGGTGAGCTCCCCTGCCGAATCAGTCTGGGTTTCGCTGGGCAGATCTGCCCAGCTCCTGTTTGCCAGTGCGGCAGCGGTGTGGATGAAGGGCAGCGGGAGGTGAATCAGAGCCATGAGTCACTCGGTTTTAGCTTACCTCTGCTTCTCTGCTGGGAATCAGAGATAACTGCACATAATGCAGTTACTCTCCAGCTCTGGACTTGCCCTCTCATAGGCCTGTGCTTTCATGGTGAAAGCGAAGAGAGCAGGGCATCTCTCCTCCTGCACAATCACATGGTACCCAGACATGTCTACAGACTTCTGTCCTCCCATCAGCAATACCTCTGTTTTATTTTTTTTTAATTCACACTAAGGACCAGAATGGGATAATTTCACAGCGAAAATGGTAACTGCTCAGATATACAACAGCAGGAATGTAAGGCTGTTTGCACCCTGGCAGCAGAAGTGGACCTTCCTCAGACAGGTGGTTTCCCCCAGCTATTCAAGCCTGAGTTTTAATGTGTCCTGATGCAGCAGCCTATGAATAAACCAAGGCAAGGGGCTCTGCCCAGCAGCATGCAGAGTACCCCACACTGATGGTATAAATGACCAGGGTACAGACTGGCTAAGGTGAGGATTCTAGGTAGCCAAATTATGGGGCATTAGAGAGAAATTCAACAGCACGTCGCAGAAATGTTTTCTGTATTTGTTAAGATAACCTCATGTTTGCCAATCAGTTTACAGTCAATGCTTTCATGGTCCCACAGTTCAGAATGATAGGTGACACCAGAAGTGCAATTAGTGGGGCTTTTCTTATCAAGCTGTAGTTCAGCTGTTTTTGGATGATGATGAGAACAAAAAATACTTTTATTGCCCATAAATACAGACCCTGAAATCTGTGGGAAGTTCCCTTTACCGGTTGAAAACACACTTTAGAAAGAAAACTAAAACTCTTGACCTTGAAATAGCTTCTAATAGAGTCTAAAAGCAGCACATCTAGCTGCCTGTTACAGACATTAATCGCTGCCGTATTTTTCGCAGCATGTAAAATCTAAGTAATAGAATCACCGTCCTCATTGCCATTCTTGCAACTAAAAGCTGATAAATAGAAGCACTGACCTCAGCTGGTTGATTTAACCTGATGAGTCATGGTCTTGAGGCCACATATGCTTCCTCTCCTCTGCTAATATTCTTCTTCCTATTTATTTTTTTAAAGTGTGCTGGCATGCTGCGTACCATAGAATAGCTTCTCTAATGGGCAATTCCAGAAATAGAAATATCCCACTGGTTCCCTCTCCTTTGTCAGGGCTTCACAGTCCCCACTTAGTCTACACAGAGCTGCAGCAGCTCAAAGAAATGCCAGCAGAAATAGAGGATGGGCAGAGCTCAGCTCTTGAGCAGTGAATTCCTATTGAAGTTGTCTGTCCAAGAAGCAACCTGGCATATTCTTCCCTTTTGCATTACAGGGAGCTCAGCTATAGAGAAAAGTGAAGCAGATGTGGGCTCCTCCACTTCAGCTGGGAAGCCTTGTACCTGCCACAGCAGGTGGGTTCTGCCCCCAGCAATAGCTTTGGTGTTGCTCTCAATGAGATTTTTCTCTGCAAAAGTCTCACTTTTTCATCACAGCTGAACAAGAGTTCTGAATCACAGTTGGGTTGGCATTTCAGTCAGGATGGTGGCCCACAGCAGGCTCCTTGCCTTGGTGCCTTGTCCTCTATGTCTGGGCACCACGCAGAAATGCAGAGTGGAAAACCCTTATTTGTAGTAAACTCCATTGACATAGGCAAAGCCCCATGGAGAATTGAATAACAGGAATGCTGAGACAGCAACATAAGTTCCTGTCTCCCTGACCTCCGCCCCAAAGTTTTTCTCTGTAACCCTAAAGGCTATGTTACTTTAACTCTTACTATTGGTCAAATCTGGATCCCCCTGAAACCTATAAAAGGGGCCTACTTTAGCCCATTCGGCAGAAGAAGAGCTGCTCCTGCGACCCTTCTCAGACCTCCCCAATAAAGCCATCTCTGTGGAACCAGCCAGAGCCTCTCCTTCTCCTCTCTCGCCGTCTGCTGCAGCCTCAGCCCAAGAGCACCCCTGCCTAGCAAGCAAGAGCTGAAATCCTAAGGGCTTGCAATCACTAGAAGAGCTGATAACCACCATGCTTGCCTAGAGGATAGCCCCGCGGCATTGGCCTGAGCTACTGGCAATTTGGGCACCCTGTCCCCTTGGGGACTGGACTCCCGAGATAATAAGGCCAGAACAGAGGCTTTATTATACTTACTGATCTCCTAGAGAGATGTGGTTTGTAGCTCTGTGACTTTGGAATTTTACACTCACAGGTACAATATTTAATGACTGGTTGTGGCACTCGGTGCTTGGTTGGCGTGGTGGTGTTTGTCAAGGCTGGATTTGATAACACTGGGGGTCTCTACACCCTAATGATTCTGTGGTGCTGTGAAGGAATGCCAGCTGTCCTCATTGCTGTACCTATGTTGACCTAAGCTGGTGAACCATGGTCCTGGGGCCATGTGTGCTTTCCCCACCACCATCCAGATGGGTACAGGCAGGAGTGACTGCGCAGGAAAGGGATGAGATGAGGCTGGGCAGATACGTGTGCTCAGCACCCCCAGTCACACAGGTGTCCCATAAATAGCAGACAGGATGCCAGGCCAGGAGGGGATGTGAAGGACTCTGGAACTTTACATCTTGGGCTAGGGAGGAATATAAAAGTGATTGATGGAAATTGTCAGAAGTAGGTCTATCTGTATGTAATCTGGCACCATCAGAAATGGCATTTGCTCAATGACCTTCCACCAGCCCTGTAATTACAACCTCAAAAAGACTGCAATTGATATAATTTTCAAAAGTTGTATCTGTACCCAGACATGGCCCACGGTCCAGGGGTCTCCATGCAGACAGGAACCTGTCTGGTTTGTAAGACAGAAAATTGGCAGAGCCCAGGCTGTCACACAAGACCCCAGAGACCAAGGCTGTAGGTGTTCCCAAGCAGGCCTGGCCCCTTGAAATAAAGACCTGATGGGAACTATTTCTCTGCTGGCCTCCAACTGGGAGACCAAGTGGCTCCTGTGCCTTTGCCCCATTCCCAGCTTGCAGGCTGGGTACATGGGACATAACTTCGGAGTTACCAACCTGTCACTGTGCTGCCTTTTCCTCCCCTGTGGGCAGATCTGTGGTGCTGCAGCTCCCTAAAGGAGTGGAGCAGGAGCAGGCGCTCACTGAGCTGTGCTGTGCAGATGGGGAGTGATGGCTTTGCACCTGGGTGTCCCTGGATCCCTTTGGCACCAGGTACTTGCTCAGATTGACATTGGCAAGGAAGTATTAAAAAAAATAAAAAAAGAAATGAGCTGACGCAAGACCTTTGGCTGCCTGCATAACAGCCACTTGGATCACACAAGTGTCACTTAGACCCCTTTGATACTCATGGTGTTTATGGCACTTACGCTCCTTTACTCCAAGCAAATTAACTCAAAATCAGTCTAAGCCTTCCATTAAACCTGGCAGATTCATGATAAGGAGAAGGCTCGTTCATTTCCCACTCTCAGAAAGAAATAGGCATATACACATCTTTTGTGCTGATTCACTTCCATGTGGAAATTCACCAGGCTGGCGAGCCTAATGCGCTGCTGATTCTGACCCACAGCTGGACCCGTCTCTCTTCAGGCATATCTTCACTCCTCCCTCCTCTGGATGGTAATTCTCTGCCTTCTGACTCTTTAATGTCACTGAAATGGGATTTGTATGGGGGATATTTAGCAATATTGCATTAGTATTTGACATTTCATCTCTTGGAAGTTTTTTGATGACGTTATTTGCAAGGACATTTTTCATCACTGTAAATTGCACTCCTCCAGGAGCAGTGTAGCAGTTTAATTTTCTAGGTCTGTCTTTTTGTCTCTTCCTCTCTATCAGGATTTCTGCAGATTTATTTGATTCACAGGTCCTTTGGATTTCTTATGCTTGTTACAATGCACCTGTGTCCCAATGGCACAGAAAAACATTTATTTGAAGTAACAGCTCTGGCTTGCAGGGCTTTGGATATGATACAAAAATAGAACTGTGTAGAAAACATTTTTTATTAACTTTTTCAGAATGCTAGACCCCAGGTAGTTCAAGCTGAATAACAACATATTTGACCCAAAAAAAGGAAACCAAATATTGGTTGCTAGAAATGACCACTGAGGGAAGATCTGGGAGCTCTGAGAGATTTTTTCTGCTTCACAGGTCTCCATACCATATGCTCTGAGGGCTACAGAACTCCAACGTGCAGTTTTTTTCATTAGCCAGTTAGTATTTTGCTAGCCTTGGAGCTCCCTTTTTTCCCCCGTGTTTATTTTTCGGGATTTTGTTTGTTTGTTTATTTTTAACAATGATGTAGAATAAATACAAAAGCAAAATGTTACAGTGCAAATGCCTCAATGAAAAGATATTCAGAAAGGTTGCTGTGGCTGTGCAATGGGAGTCTGATAAATACTAACTGCAGCCCACGCAGTTAGTGATATTCTTGTTCTTCTGGGTGTTTTTTATTATGTTTCTTTGCCAGAAAAGTTTTGTGATGGGGAATTTCTAACTGTAACAAATGAAATTTGGGGACAAACCTGTAGGAACAAAAAATATAAACAAAAACAGATGTTGCATATATTATACTGTTAAAAACTGACAGATTAAACTAAAAAATCTCTCGTGAATATTGGACATCTATATGCAGTATTAGAGAGACCTTCCTGATCCACTAAGACATTCTGACAGTGCACCTAATTTCTGCCTTGTCCTCATTTAACAAGATTTTTCCTTTCTTCATCACTTTTCATCTGAGATTCCAAATGCCTTGGACAGGCATCTGCCATATGGACCCTGGAGATGAAGATGTAATTTTTTGTCCTTATTTGACATGGTAGAAAATGAAGACATATAGATATGGAGAACTCAAAAAAACCTGTTGAGTGAGAGCTGCCTTTGGAAATGGTACATCCCTTTCAGAGCTGCTTGAATTTCCAGAAAAATCACTGCTGTTATGAGCAAAAGCTTTAAAATATCTCTTCCTTTCTTATTTTTTTTCCAAGTTTAGAAAAATAGTTACTGGCAGATGGCCTGCAGTGCTCAGCACTCATTCAAACAGCACTGAAATATTAGGAATTTCTATCCATGTGTCCAGGCACACAGAGACCCACATGCACAAGCAGAGACAATTCTAAGCTGGGCTTTAATGTGATTTTTCAAATCAAAGCATACTTGGAGGCAGATGTCAGACCAGATTCAAGCTAAATTTGTAGGCTGAGCTCATCAGAAGAATGGTACTATCTGACTGCAAAGGATTATAATGATGAACATGTGTGACAAGCATTCTATTGAACAACGGGTAGACTGTTTAAGGGATTTGTCTGCAGCAAGTGCTTCCTGTAAGGAGAGGACATCAGACTGGTTGTTTGTGTTATGAAATCAGGATGATCCCTTTGGTTCTGGTGGACTGTAGCCCATGTTGGATAAAGCAGGGGGAAAGCAGGAGCAGTGCCAATACCCAGGAGCAGGGAAGTGCTGGCAGCTGGGTACCCTTGGGGCAGTGTCTCTCCAGAACTCCTTAATCTCTTAAAACACTTCTCTTTGCACAGCCCCTGATTAATGTGATACTGACTAGGCACTGCCTCTGCTATTTGCGCATTAAGGCTGTGGACATTCCCTGCAGACAGATTGCTTTGGAAATGTTTAAGCAAAGTTTGGTATCTATTGCAGAGTTATTTGATAACTCCTTGGTGCCGGAGCTCTGCAGAAAGGCTTAAATCAGGGCTTTTCTTATCATCCCGTCGAGACAGCACACACTCAACTATTGTAAATAAAACATTCTGGTTTCTCCTATAGGTATGAGCAGATAAAGATTTTTGTGCAAAGATGAAGTTCAAATTGAAGAAGGTGCTTTTGAAATGGTAAATGGTTCTATATATGTGACCACATATTTAACCATGAAATCTAATGAATTCTATGACACACAGAGGCATTGCTGTAGGCAAAGGGAGGAATTGATTACCTAATAACAGAATCAAAGAAAAACAAACATGGTGTCAGAGCAGACTTGATAAACACTGCACCATATAAAGAGGGGGATGACTAATTTGCTGAAGGAATTAGCAAAAAGTCTTACCTTGATGAGAAGCTCTAAGATCTGTAGTGACTGATTTATTTTAACCTTAGGATTTATCTATTTCTTTGGTCTCTTGTCTACAGTCATCTAGTGGGTGCATTTGTCCTCTGAAACTGAAACAAATGTTGATCTTGGAATTCTATGGAAAAAGGTCTTTAGAGAACTGTGTCTTATATATACCAAAATAATATAAGGCTTTTACCCTCAAGATCTTGGAAAAATAATATTTCTATGAAGAGTTGTAGCTCTGCGTTTGAATCTGAGACTCTTTGACTAGTAATATTGACTTTGATCCCTTAAAGTATTTATATAGAGTAGAGTTTTGCAGAAAATGAAAATTTAATGTATGATATCCACAAACAATATATAGCAAATGTATCTAGAGTATATTTTCCCATATTAAATTTTAAATCTTGTTGATAATGGCCCTTTTGCTTCCTGCCTTTACCTCTCCACCCCGTATGTTCAGGGCAGTTATGCTTTTGTTTCACACTAATCAAAACTAAATACTTCTTAGGGGTTGACCACTTTTGTGCTCTGAGAGAAACCCATTGTATCTGCGGAATTTTACATCCTAGTCACGCTTGTGGTTTGTCTATGAAAATCCAGGAGAGGCATAAATGGACAGAAATCCCTGCTGATGGATTCACAGCTCTTTGCTTGTTTTTCCCCCTTGCTGTAAAGATGTAGGGTTTCAGAAAGAAGTGAAAATATATTGGATCAGGATCATTGTTTTTTCATTATTGCTGTTCCTGTTTGTGGTTGATGATCCAAATCAAAGCTGAAACAAAGTGGAATGTCACTGCTACAAATGAAACAAGGCTGTGCAGAACCAAATTGTGACTGTGGCTCTGAGCCTGGTGTGACTCTTCATTTTCTGTGCAAGGCTCTATCCAGCTTCCAAGATTCAGCCCTTTTAGTCTCATATTTACTCCAGCACATTATGGAGGAGACATATGTAATGTGTTCCATCTCTTGGGCTTTGCTTATGCAAAGAAAATCACTGTCACTGCTGCTGCAGAGAGAGGAAGCAGCATGGATACATTCCTCCAAAGTAAGACAGCATCCTGGAAAAATTTCTCTGCTTTTGAAGTAATTATTTCCAAATAAAATTGGAACAGTGTGCCCACCTGAGGACCATGATAACTCTGGGTTATTACTGTAATCATGCTGGTTAATTTTTCCATGTAGAATAGTTCATTTCAGCCTCCTTGTGAATGGAATTTACAATAGCACAGCCAGTGGTGGCTCATCCTTGGTCTATCTCATACCAGCTATGTCCATGGGGGAGTCTGTATTAAGGGCAGATATAAGATGAGAGAGAAGATTATTATATCATAATAAAAATGAAGGGTACCAGCTTTGTTCCATAAACACAGCAAAGCCTTTCCAGTGAGCTCACAATGTGTCAGGACTCATGCTGAGGTTTTTAAATCACAGCCTGAAATTTGGAAGCTGCTGGGGGGAAGTCATAATTCAGGTCAATCAGTACCAGATACTTATTGCCCCACTTTTTGCTGTCAGTGGTGGCAGCATTATGTACACCCTACCTTGATAGGATGATGCTGTGCTTTTTCATTTACACCTTATTCTATACCTACTGCTAGACAGTCTGTCCCCAAGCCTCTAAAAAAGACCTATCAAGTCATCCACAGGAAAACTTCAGAATAATGTAAACCCCCCACATCTGGGGACTTCAGGGAGAGCTGAGGGCAGGTCACAGCTCAGCTGATCTGGCTGAATTGCTGGATGCTGTCCAGCCATCCCCAGAGCTCAGCAGAAGATGGACACTGCCAGGGTGGCATGGGTCAGGGCAGAAAATCCTGCTTGCTCTTGGAAAATGTGACAAAATTACAGATTGCTGAAGATGGCATTGGGATAAAATGTTGTTAGGATGACAAAATTCTGCTGTGTAGCCACTCTGAAAGTACTCCATGTTTCTGAAAATATGCTACTGAAGTTTAGTCCTGCTGATACAGCCACACAACCTTATAGGATCTCAGGATCATTTGGATCTCAAAAGCTGAATATTATTCCATTGGCCTAATCTGATCTTACTCTCTGCTTTCTGGGTTCTCTCTTTTTCCTTGGGCTCCAGAACCTCTTTAAGGTTCCTCTGGCTTCCAGATAACTATTTTAGTTTCAGCATTCTTCCCTTATCTAAAGCAATTCAAAATGAGACTTTGGGCACTCTCTGGGAGGTGAAGTATGAAAGACATTGAGGGATATATTAAATCTCTACTCAGCTGGTGTCTGAGAAAAACACAGAATGCTACTGATGCTATCAACATCTGACCAGGCTGCAAAACACAATTACTGCAATTCTTATTTATCAGCGTGGGGAGATCCATACTCCTGAAACCCCATTTAATTAGGATTTTGATGCTCATACTGCTTAAGAGGTGCATAACCTTCAGGAAGAGCAGCAGGAAAAGCAGTGTTTCTCGGGTGTATAACAGGAGAATGTAAAATATTGCTGTCAGCCTCCACAATGACTGATTCTGGTGGTAGATAAAGCTGACCTTTCCATAGAGATCTGCAGAATAAACCCAACACATATAGCACAATATCTTTTTCCACCTTTTGGCCTGAAATCAGAAGTTGTAAGCAGTGATTGATTTACATCACAAAGCCAAAGGCCAACAGCTGCCTGTGAAAGCTTAGTAAAAGACATTGTTTATGAGCATTAGCTTTGACTCCAGTGTGTAATCCTGCCAGAGGCCAAATGCTCTGCAGCAGGAGCACCCAGCCTTCAGTGCTTTATATTGTTGTCTTGTAATTGATGCAGAAAATGGGGAAAACAGACACGACTGACTTTAGAGAGATTTAAATGATACTATTATATGGGAGGAAAGAAAGATAAAGCAGTCCCCTTCCTTGCCACTTCTCTGTTGGTGTAACCCCTGAAATGAACAAAATTCCTCTGATTTGAATAAGAAGTGATTCAGGAATAATCTGCTCTTTTGCCTTAGTGAGCTGTACAAATAGGCTGGACTTGTGTATATTAAAAAAATTAAGATAATGAGTCATCAGAAGTTATTGTATGTGTATATTGGTGATTCTGATCCATACACTGCTGCTAAGGTTAATCATAACATTTGCATGACTACTGGATATTATTTCGCAGCAGAACTGATCGCAGGGAAAAGTTGTGCTCTGAAATAAGGGGTCAGCAATCTGGTTGCCACAGGCCCTCTGGGAATTTTTCATGTCCCACTGGGATATAATCACAGTTTTGAACTGGAGAGTCAAAAGATATAATTCTCAGAGTTACCCTGCTTCACCTCATCATCCATCTTGCTGTTGTGAGCCAGCACCATTTCCAGAGAGCTACCTGGCAGCACAGAGGAGTGATTAGCAAGGATGTCCGTTCTCATGGGGATAAACAATGAACTCAGCATCATTCAGAGGCAGGTTCCTAGAAACAGGGGGGAAAAGTCACGAGTGGGGGCTGAATTAGTTTCTTGTTGCAATGCTTTTAGAGAGGTCTTCATACCCTGTGACTTTGCACTGGCAGGGGCACAGGGCAGCACTGGCCACGTGGGGTCTTGGGCACTGGTAGAATTTATTTCACTCCCAAATCTGTTGCATCCCCAAATCTGTTGCCACTGTTATTTCATTGATTTGTGCGCAGGATTAACCCTGGCCCCACAGGGAACCACCTAATGGGCTCACACTGCAGAGAGAAGACGCAGGGGAAAACCAGGGTGGGACGAGGTCCTCCTGCGTGCTCTGGGTTCGTGGGGTCTGGCGAGGTGTCAGCCTGTTTGCCGGCAGTGCTGGTGGGAAAACCTCCCCTCGCTGGGATGCTCTGCCGCCAGCCCCAGCAGTTATGTCTCGCTCCTGTGCCTGGGATTCCCTCGTGGAAACAAAGTCACCGACAGGAATCGCACACCTGGTTTTTTACACCTCCTCCTGGAGTTCATCAGTGTGAAAGGGGTTGGGTTTCTTCTCTCGCTGCATGCCACGGCCTCGGCGCCACCGGGCAAACCTCGCTGCTCCGCACGGAGGGTGTTCGGGGCGTGCTCTGCAGTACTGTTCTGTTTGCATGGAAGCATTATGCATTCACAGGACAATTGCTCGCAGCGTCCTTCCCGCGCTGAAAAGTCCTAAGGCACTGCCTGGTATCTTGTGGTGAGCCTGTCACTGCAACAAGTGCCTGTAGACAACCCTCTGCTCTAAACGCTGAGCTTGATTTAGTTATCAGCGCAGACATTGCCATCACGAGCAATCATCTTCAAAGCAGTGATAGGCAGAGCATCTGGGCCAAATTGTAACGTGATTACCTGACAGAGTCTTTAATAAAGACAATACTTTAGAGACACTTTGGTTGATCTGAATTTTTTTTTCCAAATTTAATTTTAGAACAGCAGTGTTGGAAACACACTCCCTGAGCCTTTTACGGGGCCATGAGTCAGGAGAGGATTCTAGCTTGAAAGAAAGCAGAGACACTGACCATTTCCTTTTGCAGTACTTAAGGAACGTGAACATGAAAAAGCAACTAAACACTTTAGAATGCAGTTTCATTTTGATAATCTTGAGGTTTCTATTAAAGGAAAAAAAAAGAACTTTGTTAAAATATTAGAAAGGATCAGCTTAGATTAAAAAAAAAGTGTAATTCATTTAAATCATCCCTGGAACTAGCACTGCCCGCTGAGAGAGAACCGAAGATAAAAGGGATACAAGGGGAACGTTTAAAAGACTTGAAAAAAATCCCGATGTGCCCTAAAATATTAAAACCCTGGCAGAGAGCAACGCCTGCTCGGCGGGGGCCGCAGATGCCCGGTAGCTCCCGCAGCGCCGCCCGGCTCCCGCAGCGCGCTCCGTGCCCTGCCCCGGTGTCCCGCGCAGGGAAGGCAGGCGGAGGGAGCCCCGGCAGGCGGAGGGAGCCCCGCCCGCCCCGTCGGGCCGCCCCTCGCGGCATCCCCCGCTCCCGCCCCGCCGGGGCCGCCCCCGCCGCTCCGCGGGCCGGGCCGGGCGCTCCACGGGCGAGGCAGCGGCGCCGGGCCGGGAGCGCCTGCCCCGGGCACGCCGGGCAGGTGTCGGGCCCCGTCCCGCCGAGGTGAGTGGGGAGCGCGGCGCGGGGGCGGCGGGGGCGGCGGGGCCGGGGCTGCCCCGGCGGCGGCTCCGCTCCCGCGGGGCCGGGCACGGCTGGGCTGGGCTGGGCTGGGCTGGGCGCTCCCCCCGCGCTGCCGCAGCGGGACGCGGGGGCTGCATCGCCCGGCGGTCGCTGTGGTCATCCCGGCATCGGCACCGGGGGCTGCGTGCCCCGGCGGACGGTGAGGTGCAGCCCCCTCGCCGCTGCCACCGGGGCTGCGTCTGCCGGGGGTCGTGAGTGCCTGCCCCGGTTGCCGGGGGGCTCTGTGTCCTGCGGGAGGGCAGGGTGCATCTCCCCACCCCAGGGCTGAGGCTCTTCGTCTTACCCAGAGTTGTTTGTGCGGGTTAGCAGCCCCTCCTCCATGTGTCAGTGGGATGCCTCCCCCGTGATCCCTGGGGCTCCATGCCCAGGGGGGCTGAGGGTCGCATCCCCTCGGGATGGAGCCCCCATCCTGTTGGAGGCTCCATCCCCAGGAGGCTGGTGAGTTGCTGGAGTCCATGCCCAGGGGCCAGTGCCGTCCATCTCTCTGTAGGTCAATGGGGCAGGTGTTGGTAGGGTCCGTCCTGCCGGGGTTGGTGGGGTTTCATTCCTCTAGGGGTCAGTGGGCCATATTCCCTGATCTGGGGGTGCTTGTAGGGTCTCTGAGCAGCCCTCGCTCTGTTATTCCCGGCGTGCCTGCCTGGGGGTCGAGGGGCAGCTCCATCGCCTGCTGTGACACTTTGTCCTATCTCCCGGCGTGGATTAGGTCATGTTGTGACAGTGCCTGTTACTGTCTTGCAGTGCACAGGACCCAGGGATGTGAGGAAGAGGGGCTGCTGTTGCAGAAAAAACAGCAACCACCCCCCACTTCCATGTACAGAGCAGTTTAATAAAATCAGACAGCATGAAGCATGTGGCCGATTTTTCCCCCCCAATCATCAGAAGGTGGTTCTCTGTGTCATTAAATACTCCTGTTGGCATAAAGCAGGCTGTGATATATGCAGTATTGTAAGCCGGGGAGCAGTTGTGGATGAGATATGTAACAGGAAAACATCAAGAGCTGACCTCAAACTCTGAAGTTAACTGTGCTGCCTCTCCTTCGGGTGGCCTGGGGTATTCTATTAAACCTGTCTCAGTTTATAACTATCTGACCATTCCACGTGGCCGTAAAAGGCTCTGATGCCCCTTTGAAGGCGCCATAAAGCTGCAAATGGGCTTAATATAGCCCATCCCGTTAACCTCAGTGCTTTCCCTCGGTATCCTTTTAATGAATAGCAACGCTCGTGAATTTCTCTCAACGGGCTGTCAAACCTTCTCTGCTTCTGGCTGGGAAAGAGCGCTGTGAAGCCTTGGGAGAGCAGTCGTCTCAGAACCGCCTTCAGCCCCTCGTCCCTGGGGGCTGCGGGAGTTTGTGGGGCACGGACACAAGATGCTGGTGCGCTCTGGTCAGAGCAGGGGCAGCGCGTTCGAGCACTGTCCCTGCGCCAGCCTCATGGTTTTAGTGGAGACATCAGGGCTGGGGCTTCGTTTTACTGCTGGCAGAGTGGCTGTGAGCAGGTTTTACCGGGGTGCTCAGACGCCTTGGTGCAGGTTCCTCTGCCTTCATTTTAAGGCACACTGCAATGCCTGTACACCCTCTGCAGCTCTCACGTTCGTGTGCAGGGTGCATGCCCTTGCAAATGCTGTGCTGAGCCCTTGGAATGACTCACAAACTTTTGTAGAGGGCCTTCTCCCTCTCTTGCATGGTCTTTGCACTCGACGAATTATCTGGGTAGCCAAAGCTCATGCCAAGTGGAAGCATAGCCTGGGATATTACCGATATTACTGAGTTAATAATTTTCTGAAAAACAAAATGCCTGAACACAAATAGAATGGAAAATGTGTCTTTGAAGTCTTTTTTTTCTTTAAATTTATTCAGTGCTTAGCCTGGAGGAAACCTATTTTTTTAAACTTTTATAAAACTTACGAACATTTTTACAGAAGTGGGAAGGATTCATTTTTCTTTTCTTTTCTTTTCTTATTTTTTTAAAAAGTATTTTGGTTTTCATGACATGCGGTCTTTTCTATGTTCCTTTTGAAATGTTGACAGGGGAATGCTAGTCTAAAAATCTTGATGTGTGAGTAGATGTTTGATCTGGTGTACCAGCTCCTGAGCTGGCAAATACAGCTGCCAGCAGCTCTGCCAGCAAAGCTGAGTCCAGCCAGGGATGCCCAGGCTTCCCAGGGTAGAAATCAAGGCACTGATTGTCTCAAATGAGTTGAAGTAGGGAGAGAAGGTCAGAGTCTAAGTGGTATTGCAAAGGATTTCCTAGGAATGCAGAGAGCTGCAGCTATCTTGCGTGGCAGGTATCTGCTGCAGGGGTTGTTTGGCAATGCTGGTGACATCAAACCTTAATGTTGTAAGGGTCAAATTTAAAAGCTATTGCATATCTTCATGATATTGCCATGGGTGTTTTACTAGCTTTTTAGTAGCTTTGTGAAATAGGGAACATCTCTGGGCAGGACTTTGGCTGGGTGCAAGAGTGCACGGTTGTTTTGGGAGGTAGGGAAGGTTTAATGTGAGGTCCATCTGCCTTAACTCATCTGCACAAGCATTGGGAAATGCTTTCTGCCTTTAAAATCCAAGTCATTACATCTGTGGAAAAAATCTCTTTTTTTTTTTTAATTGCAGTTCTTGTACACTGCACACTTTGTGTCCTGAAAGGACAGCTGAGTTGCCCTAAATTAAAAGGTCTGGGTTTCACCGCAGTAATATGTGAAAAGGTCTTATAGTGCAGACACATTTCTAAACTGCTCTGAATGTTGTTGCTAAAAGTAGCTTCTTTACTATATTTGTACACGTTTCTGTAATAACTAATATTTCTGTATATCATTATTGCCTCCAGTATGGAACTTGTTCTCTTGCTGGGCTGCCTGCAGGTGTTTGTGGGTGCTCTGTGTAGCATTCTTACCTGAAATGAGTTCCAAGCCCTCATAAACTCCATTACACAAGTGTAGAATTTAAAAAACAAACAACAACAGCAAAAAAAAAGTAGTTTTAACTGGGCCATGTTAAGTCAGGAAATACAGAGGCTGAGGCTCCAGCAGCAATATTAACTTGGCTGCAGTACACATCCTGTAAGCTCTTTCATGACATACACCTCATAATGTAAACAGGAATAAGCATGTAGATTAACGTATGCAGAGAAGGATTGTTTTTATGAAAAGAAAAGAGTATTTTTATGGATTTGACCCCCTTGTCCCTGTGACAGCTGGGTCTTGCACAGAGTTTGGGAAAGCCTGGCACTGCCTCACGCCAGGCTGGGCAGTGTGTCCATCACTGACTCAGGCATACCCGACTGCTGCTGGGGTGAGAATAGCAGCAGCAAATGAGTAATTTGGGGTCTGTTTCTGTCAAAACAATAGCAGGGTAATGAACTGCATTTTGTTCTTTAAAGTCTGAGTTGCAGCATGTATGATGCTTGAGCATTCCCTCTTGTGCCTCTCCCCACTGGCGTGCCTGGCCCTGCTGAGACTGCTGTGGTTGTAATGAAGTGCAGTGGCTTTGCTCTGGTGAGCCTCAGCTTTCTGCTTCTATTACCCACGTGTTATAGTAACAGCTCTCCTGGCTAATTTTAACTAGATCATGTACCAAAGTGATTAAATGAATATTGTACTTTAATACAGATCTGCAATGGACCAAGCAGTATTGCTCTTTCTATGATGTTGTCTTAATTAAAGACTGTGTTATTAATATATTTCACTGAATTGATAAATTTAGCCTGAAGGTCAAATAGTCTAATATGACCTTCACCATGTCACAAGACATTATATCTTGTGCAGTTACCACTGCTCTGAGCTGGAGATTTGCATGCGATGTGGTGTCATCTAGGGCAGAGTCTGTGGTCCTTCAGCAGCAGCTTCCAGCAATGACAGAGGTGGTCTGGGTGAATAAAATTAATTTACAGGTCCTCTCCAGGAGAAAACAATTATCCTTTTCTGTCTAAAAAGGGCTCCTAATCAGTATCAGCACACTGATATTGCTGCCTTGCTGTGACATTGTAAAGCTCTGCAAGGGAGGTGGGAGCAGCTGTAATACTGCAATCGAACACTTCTCCTCTGATACCTGCCTAATGGCACCTCCTCTTCAGTGCAGCCTCCCAAGGATGCTGCTGGAGCATTGTTGTAAGCCATGCTGTTGAGCTTTAATTTCATTATTGTTCAATTTGGCCAGCATTTTATTCACTTTCTGTGCAGCGTTAGACAATTTGCAAAGGGAGTTAGTAGCTGGGTACATAACAGCACTTACTGTGTGCACTTAATCTAAATTTCTCTTAAAATGGAATTGTATGAAAGTAATTCTGTAAAACTTTGAAATTACAGTAAGGCTGCTTTTGATAATTGAGTCATTCCCCCCCCCCCCCAACTATATTTATTAAAATTATCATGACATCACACAGAATGGTTCAAATCAAACAGAGTGTCTGGATCCCACTGGGTTTTGGTTCTGGCCATTTTTGCTGTGTGAGAGGTGAAGGTAGGCACTGCTTTGGGGCCTCACCATGGTGGATGGCCAGCTGTGCCCTGTCAGCTCTCACAAGTGGAACAGTACCTGCCAGGATTTGTGCTGGGGGACTTGTCAGAAAGAGCAGCATTGAAAAATGAGAAAACCATGGAAAATGGTCTCTTAACTACATTAAACACTTGTGAAACTTCTGTCATTCTGCAAAAAAACCCTGTAATTTTTACACAGTGGAGCTGTCCTCCCTGACTCAGACTGGGAAAAAGACCTATTCAATGTTACATTTTAATCATATACAACACAAAGACTTTTGCTGTGCTGTTTAAAATCCAGCTTTCTTTCAGGCTGTGTTCTGCCGGGATGTTTTCATCCAAAATGGACTGCTGAGGCTGACAGGAACAGTCTGAAAAAGCAGCTCTAACCTTCCTTCCTGACACCCACTGTGGGAAACTAGGGCATAAATGCATTAACACTTGTCACTGGGAAGAAAATCCTCTCCATGATGGGGACCAGAAGAGAGTGATTCCTAGATTCATGATACAAATTGGTTCATTATTTATTTCAATCAAAGTCTGTAGGTGCTGCTACAATGAAAAATTAAAGTGCACTTTACAGAATACACATGAGCTGACACCCTGCCAAACCCAAAGCCTTCCTGACCTACAAAACGAAGGAGACCTTTGATGCTTCCTCCACTCTTTTCAAATTCTCAGACAAACAGGCTTTGTCCAGAATTTCAGCAGAGGTAGGACCTCCTGAAACAGATACCAAACCCACTGTGTTCACTGTTGCCTTCCAGGGAAAACATCCTGCTTTTGCCTCCTGGTATTACAGATCTGCATGACAGCAGCCCAGCTGCTTGGTCTCCTGTAAATGCTTTGGACTTCACTAGGTGTCCTCTCACCCGTGCCACCGTCCTGTTGCATGTTGTGTCTAAGTTCAGCAATGCTCTCATCTTCCCAGATGGGTAAAAGACAGCTTGTTTCCTGCTGGAGCAGGGTTTTTCCGCTCCTCCAGCTGTATGCAAATACAACACTTGTATAAATCACTAACTGTGATCTGACTGAAGAAGAACACTCCTGCTTCTCTCTCTGCTTGCAGGGCAAAAGCAGTTGCCTGGTGGTGTGGGGAAAGTCTAGCTTTAATACTGAGCTGTGTCTTTTACTGGATGGTCTTAGTATCATAGAATGGCCAGGATTGGAAGGAACTTTAAAGGTCATGGAATTCCAACCTGCCTGCTATGGACAGGGACATCTTTCACTAGATCAGGTTGCTCCCAATTCCATCCATCCTGGCCCTGAACACACCTTCTCTGGGCAAAATGTTCTAGTGCCTTGCCAAACTCATAGCAAAGAATTTTTTCCTAATACATAATCTAAATCTTCTCTCTTTCAGTTTGATGGAATTCCCCCTTGTCTGTCACTACAGGACTACAAAGTCTCTCTCAATCTTTCTTGCAGGCTCCCTTTAGGTCCCGGAAGGCCACAATTAGGTCCCACCCCAAAGCCTTCTCTTTCCCAGGCTGAACAATTCCAAGTCTTTCTGTCTTTCCTTGTAGGAGAGCTGCTCCATCCCTCTGATCATCTATCTTGATGTTCTCCTCTGGGCTGACTCCAGCAGGTCCCTGTCCCTCCTGTGCTGGGAGCCCAGGGCTGGATGCAGTGCTCCAGGTGGGTCTCAGCAGAGCAGAGCAGAGGGGCAGAATCCCCTCCCTGCCCTGCTGCCCACAGGCTCTGGATGCAGCCCAGGACACGTTTGGCTCTCTGGGCTGTGAGTGCCATGGCTGGGCCATGTGCAGCCTCTCACCCACAGCACCCCCAAGCCCTTCTGGGCAGGGCTGCTCTGGGGCTGGTCATGCCCAGCCTGTGCTGGTACCAGGGGTTGTCCCAGCCCAGGTGCAGCACCAGCACCTGGCCTTGTTAAACCTCATGATGTTCCCACAGGTCCACTTCTCAAGCTTCTCTGGGTCTCTCTGGATGGCATCCTGTCCTCAGGTGTGTCAAACCACCTCAGCTTGGTGTCACCTCCAAACTTGGTGAGGGTGTACTTGATCCCTTCATCTGTGTGATAAACAAAGATAATAAATCACACTGGTCCCAGTGCAGACCACTGAGGGACTCCACTTGTCACTGATGTTCATCAGGACTGAGCCACTGACAAATACTCTCTGGATGCAACCCTCTGATCAGCTTCTTATCCATCTAACAGTCCACCCATGAAACCCATGTCTCTCCAATTTAATGAGAAGGATGTTGTGGGGGATCATGTCAAAGGCTTTACAGAAGTCCAGATAAATGACATCTGTAGTCCATTCTTTGTCAGCTGATGTGGTCATTCCATCACAGAAGGTCACTGGGCTGGTCAAGCAGGATTTACCTTTGGTGAAGCTGTGCTGGTTGTCCCAAATAATCTCCGTGTCCTCCAAGTGCCTTGGCACAGTCTCTGGGAGAATGTCTTCCATGACCTTCCCAGGCGCAGAGGTGAGGGTGGCAGGCGATTCCTGGAGTTCTCTTTTCTTCCCCTTTTAAAGATGGGTACAATGTTTCCTCTTTTCCATTCACCTGGGATTTCACCTGGCTGCCATGACTTTTCAAATATCATGGAGAGTGTCTTGCAAACCACACCAGCCAACTCCCTCAGGGCTCTGGGATGCACCTCACTGGGTCCTGTGAACTTACACACGTGGTGGTGCATAATTTACATTATGTATTCAGGGGGTCACAGACCTGATCTCTACTTAGAGTGGGAGTGAGTTTGGTCCCCCACAGTCTCTATCCTGCTGTCCATCCACTTGAGGGATGTGGGAAGATAGCTTGCCAATGAAAACTGATGACTGAGATCTCTTGGGGTGTGCATTTCTCAGGACAAAGATTGGAGAGAGCCTTGGCATCCATGGCTTTTGAGAAAGCTTCTGTCCAGAATCTGCAGCAGAACACAAACCCCAAAGGCTTTGCTTGCTGAATGCCACCCCAATGCTCTGAAGCACACGGTGCAGCTCCTTTGTGTCCCCTGTGCTGGGGAGGAGGGTGGATGGGACCCCTGGCAGCCACCTCTGCTCATTGTTGTGCCTGGCTGTCAGCACATCAGCTTTAATCAAGGCTGGCAGGAGCTTCAGTGGCCACTGACTTCATGTTAAAGACTAAAGTCCCTGTCTCATCTGAACTCAGTTCCCTTCATGAAGGATTTCAGATGACAAGTGGGACAGGTATTAAACTTTAACCAGCTGTTCATCTTTAAAATATTAGTCCTGTTCTTATGCTCTTACCTGTTTTCCCAGTGTGCCTGGGTTTGAAGGAATTTCACAAGTGATGACTGCTTATCTTATGGTCATCCCAGATCTGCAGTGTCAGTTTCCAATTTTCAAGCTTTCCTCACAGGTGTTTCTGCTGGGAACACGCTCACCATGTTTATCTGGGAATACAAATATGCTGAGTTCAGGCCAGCTTTCAGTTTTCTTCCCAGGCTCTCAGCAGCGTAGATTATATTCCCCTTCTCTTAATCATCTTCCCCACCCTTTATTGTTCTGTACCATAGAGGAACCTTCCTCCATACGGGTTGTATTTCAGTCCTTGACTTCTTGGGGTGAGGAGCTGAGCAGAGAAATGTCTTCACTGTTATGATGGGGTTTGGGCTGCAAGATGACATGTGACATGTCCTATTCCAGCAGGAATCCGTTGTGGAGTAGAAAACATCCTCCTGTTTATCTTCTGAATAAAACTATGAGCATTTCTGTATGGGAAATCTGTCCCGTAGCTCAGCTGGAAATAAATAAATGCAGCAAACAAATGGGTGGCACCATTCCAGAATGCACAGTTATCCAGGTTGGTGCACCATGGCTGCTGAGAGGTGTGGGCTCTGGGGAGCAGGCTGTGATGGGCTCAGCTTGGCCTGCAGCCTTGTCTTTCAGGCCATGTCCATATGCTCATCAGAGGATTTAAACCTCTGTGCAGTGAGTAGTCTGAAGTGTGGTGAATCACAGCTCCTGGAGGCGTAGGCTGGAAAGGACCTGCTGGGTCACCTGTGCTTTACTTTCAGGAGGATCCTTCCTAATTAAAGCATGACTGGTGATGCAAGGTGTCTTATTTGGGTCGTTGAATAAATTGCTGTCCTCTCTGTGAGATGTGAAAGTGTATTTACTAATGTGCCTGTAAATGTCTCAGCTGTGAGGCTGTTATTTACTGCACTATTGTAATGCAAATGTTTGTGGTTATGTTTGCATTGATCACACAGAGAGTGCACACAAATTTTATTTCTTGTGGTATTTAGGCTTGCTGGTTTTTTTACTTCCTGCTGTATCTGTTCTGTTAGACACTATATCATAGAAATTGCTTGAAGTGTAATTGCCTGTCACTCAAGAGCCATTTTACAATATAGAGCTGTATCAATTAAAAGATTCTTCCTCCTCCAATTAATTTTGATTCTTAGGGGTAGATAGCATTGTTTGTCTGCAGAGCATCCCAGTAAATCATTTGGTACTTTGTACATTTATTTACATTTAAATGTATTCCATGTGAAAGGTAATGGCCTGTAGTTACAGCTGCAGAAAGAACATTCATTGTCAGAGTCTTCTGGCTGGCTGTGGTGCTCCCAGCGTGGAGGCAGCCCGAGTGCTCCAGTCTGACAGATGTGAAATCACTGGTTGTGATCACTGTGAAATCACAGCCAAAGAGGGGGCAGCTGCCCTCTTTTCCTGTGCATCTAGGGTTGGGAGGTAGGGAAAGGTTTAGGTGTCACAGTTTCAAGTTTCTTAAATGAACTGCTTTTTCAAGTTTGTCAGTCTGAAAAGCAGTGTGTCCTACATGACTTTTGTGGGTGTGGGCAAGCATCAAAAATGGTAGCTCAGCTTGAGAAGCATGGGGAAACTGTTTAGAATTGATATTTCTTGTTTGGAGTGGTCCTCTAATGGAAGAGCTTTTCAGTACATACAGACTCTGGAAAAATTGAGCCTGTGAGTAGGAAGCCTTGACTGGAGAGAGCCTGTTTTGAGATTAATGATTTTATCTGTGGCCATTTAATACCTCCTATAGATGGGAGGATAGCTCCGGAGTGATCTCTCTGATGGGAGGCTGGAGGTCCTGCTGTTTGGAAGGCATGATATGACATCTTTAGTGTCTCTCTTCAGTGTTCATAGGGGCTAATCCTACCTTGGGGTTAGGGGTGGCCTTAAATTTGATGGAGCTTGGATTAGATGCCAACTGATTTAGGTATCTAATCTATAATGAGTAGAACTATTAGTCTGAGTCACGTATGTATGCAAGGAAATTTATCTTGAACTTTATGTACTATTAGATAGTCCAGACAGTGGACATTACATTAGCTACTAGCAATGATACTGCCATGGGCTCATACTCCTAGGGATCTCTGGATCCATTGTTTTTTGTTGTGGGGAAGAGGGAGGTGGCTCTTTCAAGAACTACTGTAAGCTGCTAAAGCTGATTACATTATTATTTTTTTTATTATTTTTTAACGAGCTAGTTAGTCTGTTAAAACTGAACTTGAGGTTTTCTATGGAAGACCTAATACTTGCCTTAAAATCACCAGGTTTCATTTTGGTCTGTAATTGCAGGAGTTCACCTGGCTGCACTGACTGCTGAAAATGGTTGGTATTTCAAGGCCATTGTGTGGGCTCTGAGTGTCAGTGTGTGTGTAGGTTGTGTTGAGAGTCAACATCCCTTATTTGGGGGTGGACGGGACACAAGGATCCATTGGGGCCCATTTCTTCTAAAGCCAGAGCAATCCTGGAGCAAAACCCCATGTCTTTTGCAGTCATCTTTTTCTTTCAGCTCCCACTTCCATTTATTTCATGATGCTGTTGGCACTGCAGGGACAATTTGCTCTTCCTCAGCTGCACTTGGAAACTTTCTGTTTGCTGGGAGGTGCCCTTGGCAGTTTGCATTGGGGAGCAAGCTGTGATTTCAGTTTAAATGAACACTGCTTCTCTTAAATAAGAACTTGTTTAAATAAAGTCAGGTTAAAAACCAACTAGGAGTCTTTATGGAAGAGCTTCCAGTTTAAACACGGCCTGGCAGCGATGTGCACAAGCCTGCCAGCATTTCAGAGAGGTGACCCTTTACAGCAGTGTCCCTGTCTCCTTGTTGAAGGTGCTCAGGAAAGAGCAGGTCCTCAATTTCCCTTAAATATCACCACATTTTGAAGGGATGGTGAGAAAAGTGGCCTATCTTGTGTTGATAAAAAATGAATGCAAATTTTTGTCTAAAACCTGCTTGTTTCAGTGAAGAATGTGTAGAAATACTCATATCTGGTGTGTTGGGAAAGGCTTATAAAGATATTCAGGACAATAAGCAGCTGCTTATTCTGGGTGCTAGCATGCTTTTTTCTGGCTACCTGGTGTGTCAGGTGTAAGCTGCTGCTCAGTCCAGGCCACTGTCTGAAGTGGTGTCCCAGAGGAGCTGTGTGTCTACAGGTGACAAGCCTGGAATAGTAAACCCTCTCCCTGTGCTAGCAGTGCTCTTGCTGCTTATTGCTCTGCATTGCAGGAGCCCAAACTGATATCCAAAATATGAGTTCTGCCTCTCCCTTAGTCTTCCTGATCACTTTAGTATTTGTAATCCCCCTTTTACGCTCCTGTTGCTGTGAAGAAAGGCAAAAGAGGCAGGACACCCTGATTATGTGCTTGAGAAGCAATTAAATGGTGTTGGAAATGCTGCCAAAACATGAAAAGCAAAGGGAAAGGACAAGTCTGGGTAAAAATTTATTTTCTGTTTCTTATATTGTGTGTATTATTAATAGATGGAAATTATTTCAGACAAAGCTGTGAATTTTGTTAGCCCTTCTAAAAACACTCTAATTTTTTTTAAAGCTTCCCTGTGAGTATTATGACCAACCTCATTTCACAGCTAGATATATTCATCTCAGTTAAATGCAATGGACAAAATCTAGAAAACCCAATTGCTTAACATTATAAGCAGCTTGCATAAACATGAATTATTAAGGTCACAAAAGCTCCTAGAAACCAGCTGAAATGAGTGCACTGTTGCATTTCTTTTTTTCAAAACATGCATTAATTAATAAGGGGCTTAGTGCCCCAGACTGTTTCTCCCCCCTCCATGCCTCCATCAGATTTTGCTTTCATCGAGTGGAGGGGAAAGTGTCACTTCTCTCTCTTCCTCCTCCCTTTTGTTTGGCTGGAGCACAGGAAGGTGCCAGACTTCATCCTTCACAAGCCAGTCATTCACAGCTGTGAGACCCTAAAATGCTCAGGCGGGTTCTTTTGGGGCTGTTACAACAGCAGCATGCCCTCCAGAACAGCCAGGGGTTTCATGTTATTCCTTCTTGGACTGCCAGAATAGGAGCAGGAGTCTGAAGAGAGGCTGCCAGGAACTAGAGAGCAGTCACATCCACATGTTTGGGCAGTGCAGAGAGGGCAGGGTGCTGACAGGAGAAAAGTGGAAGAGAAGAAGACAATGAAGAGACAGCCCGGTTTGTGTGGGCGTGGGCATCGTGTCATGTGCTGGTCCCCTCCACCTGGTGTGGGCAGAGGCAGCACGGGGTGGCATTGGAGCTGTAGGAATGTTTGATGGGAGCTCCTCTCCAGCCCCTTCCAGCACAGGAGATAATTTCAGTGGCTTGAGTGAGAAAAGGGCTGCTGTGACTGAGGAGGCCAAGCCCTCCTTGTGTGCAGAGTCAAAGCACATGTCAAGCTCAGCACTGGAAGATTCTTGGAGCAAGGAGCTGAAGAAGAAAAAAAAAAGCAGGAATAGAGTGGTGTTAATTTTTTAAATTAATTTATTCATTTGTGGTGCTGGCTGTAGAGGAAGCAAGTCAGATTAACTGTGTTCAGGGAAGAGGGTGCAGTGACCGAGTGGGAATTGAAGAGAACTTCAGTGCTGGGTGCAGGTGATGTGGGTGGGGGGAAGGCTGAACCTGATGGAACTTCCACAAGAAGAAGCAGCTCAGATGAGAGAGCTTACTCATGGGACTCTGTGTTTAGGAGGGGGGATGCCTTCAGACATGGTCCTAAAATGTGAAAAATACTACAAGCAAATATTGCAAGTGAACTTGTGTATGAGGTGGTTGAGGCTTGGTATCCTGGAGATAGCAAATGGCTTAAGACTTTTTATGTGGTTTGTACTGCAAGTAAACCCCCTAAGGCAGACACCTGCCTGTGCTTATCACAAGTCAGTGTGGAGAAGGTGGGCACAAAGGCTGATGGTTGGCATCTCTGCTGTCTGTGGTCCTGGCATCTGCAGAAGAAACTCAGGTAGGCAGGGTTTGGGTTGTTGAAACCCAGAGAAATGAAATCTTTACTTCTGGCCTTGCTGTGACTCCATTTTGCTTGGTGACTTAATGAAATACAGCACAAATGCCAAGGCATCTCATGTGGGCTTCTAAAAATCTTCCCAGGTACCACACTTGTGCTTTATCTGCGAGGAATCCAGTTCCTGCAGCCACCAGAGAAACAGTTCAAGGAAACACAAATGTTAAAGCCATTGTTCAAATGCCTCTGCTCTGGGGTGGGTACGTAGTTTTAGCTTCTCAAACAGCAAAGAAGTTCTTTGGGATGAGTTTGGAGGGGTGGACCTGCCTCCACCAGGCTGCAAGGAGGGGACAAAAGCCACAGTGCAAACATTCACCCCAAAGAACGATGGTTATTGGGCCTGCCTTGTTAAAAACCAAGAAAAATGTTTGTGCCATGCTGTATTCCATCATGGTTTTTGAAAATTAGCCTCATCAGAGGCTGCTTTTGATATATAATAAAAAAACTCTAAGCAACAAAGGAGCTTTAAAAGAAGCAAAGACTTGACATATTTGTTAATACTCAGGGTAGCAATGCATTAATTTTAAGGCATGCTTTTTTTTTTTGTTAATAAAATGAGGGCACTAATTAAAATTAATCAATTTATAAATCTTTCCACATCCAATTTTAAAGCGTAAATATAACATTTGCCTTGTCTGTCCCTTTTCTCATCCTGACACAATGCAGACCATGTCACTTTTAACTCTTTATGGTAATGAACAGATAAAACTATCTTAAATGATTTGCTAGAAGATATAACAATTGGTGGCACAGTGGAGATAGCTTTTAAAGTGCAGGAAGGATGACAGTGGAAATGTTGGGAGTGCCTCAAAATGTGTTTTAAAGCTTGCCTTTGGGATCTGCAAACCTGAGCAGTTTCTTGCCTTCGCTGCCTCCCTGTCCTCCATTACCACCCGTTTCACAAAAATGAGTTGTCTGTTGGCTGTCTTCCTTGAGGTCCATTTTTCAGTGTGATAATTTGCATTATAAAATACACAGGGATGAATTTACTCCAGTTTTGCTCACAAAGTGAGGCAGGATTTTAATGGGTGAGGTTGGAAAAAGAGAGGTGGTGGACCAATCCACAAATATGCCATATTTGATTAATTTATATGATTTAAAATTAAAAACAACAACAACAAAAAAGGGAGCTTATGGCAAAGAAACTCTTTGAAGTTTTATTTCTGTGACATGTGAGACTGCAGTGTTGCCAATGCTGAAGGTATTTTTCTGTGCCTTGTTTAGAAAGGAAGCTAAACACAACCTTGGGCCTGTGATTGTTGGGAGCTCCTCAATGTATGTTAATTAGTAGACTGTGAGAAAAGTAGTACAGCTGCTCAGGGAACTATATATTCTAATTTTTTAATGTGTTCCAGATATTATCAGTTGTGCCTACAGATCTTTGGTGCAGTTGTGGCTGTGTGGAGGTTGCACATGTCTGTGTACCACAGTAAGGCACTTGCATATAGAGTGCCGGCAAAACTGCTACCCCCTCCCACCCAAAAAAATCCCAAACAACCAAAAACCCCCTGTAGGTGATACTTTAAACTTTAACATGAGCTGTGTGTCTCTGCTTTGTCTCAGGCCATGCCAAAGTGAAGAGATAGCACGGAGCAGGTCTGTTGTGTGTGAGGATGCTCCTCTCTGCTTTCATATGCAGATTTTTAATAAAACAAGTATGCATCTCTGCTTCTTGTCATTCCTGTCCCTGGGAAGTTTAATGTCCCTTGCTATCTTCTATCAGTTTTCTGCTCTTTGTTTTTGATGTCTGTTCTTTATAAATCTTCCAGCCTGAAATCCGCCCAGAACTGCCCCCACTCCTCCTTGGCAGGACTAAAGCTCGGCAGCTGCAGACAGAGTGAAGGTAAGAGGAGAAAAATTGCAAATCCTCCAAGAAAAATGTGCAAAGCAAAGTTATGCTGCCTTGGGAAGGGGCAGCTTGCTATGGCTCTCCTACAGACACAAGTGCTTGGTGGATTAGCAGATGGAGAGTTTAGATCATTGTTTCCAACAGTGTTTGCACTCTAAATATTTATCCACTGTGCACAGGAGCATTGTTCCACCTTTCCAGAGAAGTTGTGCTCAGGTAGGAGGTTTGAGCCCCACTTCCTCCCAAGGGTAATGGGATTTAGATTTGTGATAGCAAGTTTGTGGCTCTTAAACAAAGTTGCTGAGAAGGACTGTTTTAAGCTGTGCTGCTGGTAATCAGTCTGCTTTTGTGAAAGCATAAAGAGACAGATGTTGCAATGCAGGAGTTAAGGCTCCACTGAGTGTTTGCTCGAGGTGTTCTTTCTCCCTGGGTGCTGCCATGGGAGGTGGGGGAGTTCAGGAGGACACGGCTGGACACTCACCCTCCTCATCTCCAGAAAATGAGAGGATTTCTCCTTGCGGAAAGCAACTTCTGCATGGTGCCGTGGAGGGCTTTTTGTCCTGTGTGCTCAATTTTCGGTTTTAAAGTGCTGTGCAAAATGACTTCTTTGCTTCCAGCCACAGATTCAGAACTGCAAACCACCCACTGTACAGCTGCTAATGCACAGATTATCTCCACAGCCAACAGCTTTAAGTAATCAAACAGAGATAATTTTACCTCTGTGACCCAACAAATAAACACCAGAATCAGGAAAAATCCTTTTGCCCACACAATCCTACCCAGGCTTTCAAAGGCAGAGTGAGGAGATTTGTCAGAGCCCGCAGAGGTGTCAAGGTCACCAGGTTTGTCCCATCCTGGATCGATGGTGAGCTGGCAGTGCTGTGGTGCGGGGTGCTCTCAGGAGGTCACGATGCTCTGTAACCTGATGAGACCATCTCTTGCTGCTGCTGCAAAAGACATCAAATGAGTAGGGCATAGACTGGAAGTTGTGTTTGCAGTCCTGCTTTCACAGGAAAAACTGTGGCTTGGATAGGCTTTTGTTGATGACTTCAGCCTTTAACTTTCTGTTCTTTGGAAGAACACACATTTCTCACAGCTATCAGGGGTTTAGCGCCATTAAGAAAACACAACTGTTACATACTGTAACGTTGAATCTGTGGCTTCTTTTTCACTGACCCGTCGCCACCAGTGTTGAGAAAGAGAAGAATTGTAGCCCAGAAGTCATATCAGAAAGCATTTTTTTTGCACTTTAAAAGTCTGTTTCATTTTGCTTTTATTTCCCAGATCAGCTAATTGTGACCATTTTCTTAGAAATGAAGTCTTGGTGTTTTTTAAATTTTAGTAAATTCTAGTTGCTCTGAGCTTTCCCTGCCCTTTCCCCCTTTGTTCTAGTAAACTCATTTCCTTATTCCTGTTATTAAGGATACTTACCATATTGTCATTGGGAAACAGCACTCATTTCTTCATGGAAAGAAGCTGCTTAATGTTTCATGTGTTGCAGTGAATAATTAAATAAAGAAAAATATATTAGCCCACAAAACTAGTTGGCAGCTGAAAGGAAGAATGCATTTGCAGTCTGCTGGGGAAAAGTGACACTCCTGGCCTGGTGTCTTGAAGCATGAGGGTAAGGTTTAAAAGCGAATAGGTCTGGCCTGACATTGAAAAAATCTGGATTTTTCAACTTCCCATGCACTTATAACATTAATCTTTAATTGTCGTATTCTTGAGCTACTGGCTGTGAGATCAGACCTGGAATTGGTGGGGCTAAGGAAAACCAGGCTGGTAAGTGGAATGAAATGTCAGCAGGGACCACGACCTTGTGAACTGTCGGGGATGGAAAGGCTGTCAGCACTCAGGCAGGCAGGGGGCCTGGCAGCCTGATAGCGGATGGCACAGCAGTCTCCGTGTAAATAAGGGGTTTTATTGCCCTTCATAGTCCTTTTCACCCCTTCTGAGCTCTACAGTCATTGCCCCTTTCCTTTCGATTTTGTAATGCATCTTGAAACACAACTGTTGGGCTCTGTGAAAGTGAGGTGAAACACTGGGCAGATGGGATTCTGTGCTGGGAGAAGACTGACTGCTCCCAAATGATCTAAATGAGCCATGGAATTTTTTTCTTTCCAAATGAAACCGAACTGAACTGTAATTTCACAGTGACCTTTGCAGTTTTACAAAATGAGATCAGACACTTGCCATCCTCGTGGCAGAGAGAGCCTCGTTCTAACAGTAATTCAGGGCCCAGTTACAAATTGGGATCTGTGCTGAGTATCTTTTTCTTTACCTCCTCTCATCTAGTTTTTCCTCTCACTGCACATATAATCTCAAATGGGTAACATGCTTTAGTAGAATTTGCTGAGGCCAGAGACAGAGAGTTGTGTGGAGAACAACTGTGCCATTGCACATCCCTTTGGATTTGGTTAGTGTTGGTCTCATCAGCTCAGGTAGGGGCCTTTGTGTTCTTTTTCTAGCCCTGTGTGCTGACATTTGGAGTCTGGATCCCATAATTTCTGTCTGTATCGTGCAATTGCCTTTTGCATTTTCTTTTCTGCGTGTGACCTGCAGCTCTGGCTGTGGTGGGGACACAGTGGGCAGGACAGCAGGGATGATGTGGATCTGGTGTGCTTGATACTCACCAGAGCGACTGCTCAGCAACCACAGAACATTCGCAGCCCTCCAGCCTCCATGTGCTCTGCTGCTCTGCCAGTGTGACTGGTCTGACCTCTGCTCAGAGTGAGAGGTTGGGTTCAATTCAACTTCTAGCAATGTGGGGAGAGCCCTAGGGAACTGTTGCAGCAACCTGAAGAGTCTCCAAAATGAGGAGAAAGGGGACTTTTTATTTCCAAAAAGACACTTAGAAATTCTTTTCAAGGGTTGCGCTGAACCAGTGCTGTTAACTCTTCTGGCTTATGTAAGTACTGCTGAAGTTGTGACCTTTTAGATCATGTCCACCAATTCTTCTCTTCAAATTGACAGACTCTGCACTGAATGGCTCATACTTGGTAGGACAGATACAGAAAACATGAGAAAAACTTTAAGAGGAAATGTGGTTTTTAATTATAATCTCCTGCACCTCATCTTTGGTAGCTCATCAGCTTGTGATGGGCTGTATGGCAGAGAGGATAGAGAGGCAGAGAGGATAGTGCCATTTAAAATGTGCTGCTTATTTCACTGGCTTAGACCTTTACTGTAGACTTGATTCAGCAAGGTAAATAACCACACATCTACTTTGAATTGCATGAATACTACTACTGAAATTAGTGACACTATTCCTGCGGTTCATTTAGGATGCATGGTTGCAGCTGACCCAATTCCTGCTGAAATAAGTGGAAGAATTTCCCAGTATTCTATAAACCCAGGTCAGGTTCTAAATCCGCTTAACCCTTTGAGTGCCTGCTCTGCTGTCTGCTTACCACAGTGTCATGGTTTGGGAGTGGTACAAATGCTGGCATGCATTGCATTGACCCGAATTTTTTCCGTAAGGTGCACCAACAGAGGAACTCTCCTCGGTCCCCAAACACACTGCAGTTCATCTTCTGATGCTGCTCTGTGTCACTATGTGATTCCTCCCCTTCCTTCACCACTCTTGATTTCATTCAGCAGAATCCTCATCTTTCCTGTGCAGGAGTAACAAGCAGGAGGAGTCACTGCACTCGAGAGTCGGTAGGAGGGCAATGGCAGCCAGACCTGGAAATCCAGTAACCCTGGTACCACTGACCTCAGGATTAAACCCTGCTCATTGAAACATGAGCCCAGGCTGCCAAATTGCCCATGATCAGCTTTAAAGAACTGGGAATAAAACCATGCCTGCATCTATTTTCTTTGCAGCAACTTTTTAGCTGGAGGCTCATAACTGGCTGCAGCAATGTGAATAGAGAGCCCCCACAAGAGACCTGGCAGTGTTCAGCTGTGCTCCAGGATCCCATTCTTGGGGTTTTGTTTGTTTGTCGTCTGGATTAAGGGGATTAAAGACTTAACCTTTGTACAGCCTTTCAAATAATAACTTGTTTGTGCTCATACTGCATGTCAGGGAATGATTCCCCCCTACTCCTGATTTCATGATACAAGTGAAGATCTCAGAGTGGTCAGGCTCATGTAAAGTTGTGCTTTAATCCCCCCTAAATTCAGCTCATTGCTCTGTTCTCCGTTTTGTGGTGTTGCTGGGACCAGGGCAGGGTACCTGCTGCAGACCTCTATCCCAGGGGCTGGGAGCTGTCATGTTAGTGGGGGGTCACAGTCTGAGCTCCAGATCCTCATCCAGCTGCTGCGCCTCTGGGCTGTGTTTTTTGTAATCAGAAATAAAATTCGTGCTGCCAGATGGGACCCTGCTGCATGTCAGTGTGTCACTGGCTGGCTGTGGCCATTCCTTACCTCCTGATCCAGAGTGGCTTTTCTAAACAGGTTTCAGAGGATTGTAGTTCTCACTGCAGCCCTCTGAGTGAGTGGCAGTGTCTTTTTTGAGATTCTTTTGGGATTTTTTTGGGGATTATTCCAACAGTGACTAAAATTTTCAAAAGCATCTAAGTGATTTAACAAATTTATTGGCATGTGTGAAAACAAGACTAAGGAAGAGTTGAGGGCTGTATTTAGCTTGAACATTTTTCTTCTACTCCTTGTGCATATTCCACATGCAATTAAGGGAAGACCCAAGGCCACCGTTGGGACCAGCTGGTCCCACCTGCAGGTATATCATCTGCAGGCATGGCCAGGACTTGCTTTCCTCGAAATGGTGCAACACCTGCATGGTCTGAGAGATGCCCAGGAGACAGTCAGGCAGACACACAGATGTGGGTGGCCCTGGCTTTAAGATCTTGTCCTTGGCGCTGCTTCCCTGCAAATAGCACTGATCCAAGAGACTCTGTACATGGGGGTGGGAGTTTTGGGGATTGGATTTTCTGGGGATGGGAGTCCTTGGGTTGAAGTGTGTGAGGACAAGGCATTCCTCTGGCAGTTTTTCCCCTGGCAGGGAGCTTGACCCACCTGGTTCCAAATGGGTAAAAGCAGTTCAATCTTGTGAGTGCTGTTCCTGGAGCTGTGGCAGTGCCATGGGACTCCAGTAGATGCAACTGTCAGCATGGCACTCTGCAGACACTTGCTGGGAAAAAAAAACATGTAATTTTTGCTCTTCCTGTTCTCAATGGACTGGAAGTAACAAGGGCGATACAACTTTATCACCTGGATGAGGTAACAGCTTTCCCATCTGGAGTGTCATCACATTCAGTAATTGTTGCCCCCTCCAGTAAACTACAGCTCTTTTTGAGATAGAGCAGCCAGTGTAAATAGTAATTTAAAAGCCACAATACCTAGAAAAGCCATGGATTTACAAGTCTGTATCCAAGAGTCTCTACTGTCCAGCCATGCTCAGGACATGAGTGACCACTGCTTTTCCTCCAAAGAAGCACAGTACTGTGTCAGGCTCTAACAAAGGTTGTTACCATCAAGGACTTTACTCTAGGGAAATAGCTTTTACAAGAACTGCCTCAATATTGCCTAAAAATGTACTTTAAAGAGAATCCTTAATCAAAGTGATGTAACAACAGGAGTATTTACTTTACTACTTGACCCTGGAACAGATAAGTCACAGAGAGTTAACCATTCTCTGCATTTTAGAGGGGATTTTATCTTGCAAGAAATTTGCCCTACCCTACTTAAATTTAGAAGATGTGAGTCCCCTTGTGTATTCTGCACAGCAAAGGGAATACAAACTGAGCTTGAGCAATGCATGTTAAATTTGCCAGCAGTTCTCACTGCAATAAATACCTCTTGCAACATAACACTGAAATCTGTGGATTGCAAGTCTGTGCTTTCTGGAGTATAATATACTTCATCCACTCCACCAAATGCCCATAAGGAAATCGTAAGTGAAATTAAACCACAATATATGAGAGTCAACTTGCACAGACAGTTGATTTAGGACAAAAGCACCTCATTGTGGCTCCTGACTGTACAATTTTCAGAAACAATTCACAGCAAGTACGTAATAGTCAATAAGTTGGGTTGGACATTAAGCTATGTGGTGGGTAACATGAAGAAATAAATGGAAATGTGGTTACAAATTTGAAACTTTATCTTTGGAAACTCTGTGTAGCATTTTTGAGAGCTCCACTTGACCTGCAACTGCTGGGTAGAGGCAGTAAAAGTGATATAAAGGCAGTGAAAATGAATTAATTTGAAAAGTCTAAGTGAATATTAATAGGACCTGCTATATTCAACAATTTGCAAGCATGTCTGGCATTTATAGATGAACTGTGCTGTTTGTTACATATTACATTAAAGAAGAATCCTGAACCAACATATCAAAATGTCAAACTAACACAGCATTTTTCTTTGATCTCCTTTTTTGTTAAAATGAATTATTGATAGCCTTTTCCGTGGCTGACAGGAGAGATTTCTGATTTTTATTTGCGTATTAGATCAAATCTCCTATTCCTTCTGTAGACAGAGGTCTTTACAACAACATCCAGATACGGCGTGTGCAATTGCAGAGCTTGGATTCTTTCTAGCAGGGAATGTTCTCCCCACCCATCCCGTGCTGCTGTGATTTCTTAAGCTGATATTTTCATTGGACGTCTTTGAGCAAATACACAGCCCACCCTGGAGCCAGCGGTCAGGACGAGGGTGCAATGGCTTTGTGTGGGCCCACAGACCACAGGGGTGGTGGGTGTGCAGCTCCACAGAGGGATCTGGTGCTGGTTTCCCAGGATCTGTGGAGAAAAACCTGTTTGTCTTTTCAGTGATGAGGCTTGGAGAAGGTGTTTTCAGTGATGAGGCTTGGAGAGGTTCGATTTATGCCAGGTTTCGGGGAGATGGGGTGTATGGTTCTGGAGGTTTTGGTGGTACCAGGGGATAACAACGTCTCTATTATCCACCAGCACCTGGTTTGGACATCAGCAAAAACTTGGTCCCTGCAAGACCTCTCAGATGCTCTGAGTTCTGTGGTTTGCAAAACTCTCTGTCCAAATGTCACCCGAATTATAGTTCCAGCAGTCGTGTGCTTCTTAAGGATCCACCTCCCTCCTGGAACTTGGCAGCCCCCAAACCCTTTTGCTGCACTTCATCTGCAGATGCAGAAGTGGTTTTGGCTTGTTTTATTTTAAGGTCAGAAGACTCTGTCAGAGAAACAAATCTTCCTCCTTATGGTCTCCTGTTTATCCTGTTTAGCATTTTTAATTGCTTCCAAAAGATGCTGCTTGAGTTTGGCAGCTGTTGGGGCTCTTCCTCCAACATCTCTGGGTTTATTCAGGCACAAGAAAGGATTGTGCAAGTTGTAGCCATAAGGCTCATGAAAGATTTTAGATTTGCATGGATTTAAATTGTTTCACTTGGTTTAAGTCAGAATAAATTGACTGGAAATGTGGGTGAGGGTGGCCCCAGGCAGAATGCTGCATGGAGGACAGAGGGACACACTTACCTACTTATACTCCCCCATCCCCAAATGTGTTTCTGTTGCTTGCATCCCATTACAGATTTGAGAAACACATTTCCCTCCCTGCAGTTGTGGAATGGGGGACCAGCAGCCCTTGTCTTTCTGTGCCTCCAAGGAGATGCAGAGCCTGTGAGTGCCTTTCCCTGCCTTCTGCTGTCTCTCAGCCAGCAGGTCTGCTAGCTTTCTTCATGCTTTAATCAGGTTTTTTCTCTCCGTTCTGCTGACCCAGTTTAGGCTCTTTGAAGGCACGGCAGAGCTCCCCGGCGGCTGCGGCTCTGCCCTGGGGGGACGTGGATGGGCGGCGGAGCTGAGCCGGCGGAACGGAGCGGCAGCGCTCAGCCCAGGGGAGGAGGGTGCGTTTGGAGGTGTGGGTCTCCTTGGTTTGCTCCCCTGGGCACATCTGGGTGCATGTTTTTTCTCCCTTAACTGCTGCATATGGCGTGCTGTTTTCTGCTTGGTTGTTGGTGTTTTCTTGTTTCTTTTAAAAATATTTATTATTTTTTAAAGGAGGTTTCATTTCAAGGCTGCTGGAGCAGTCCGCAGTGGGGTTTCAGACACGCGTGCTCACACTTCATGCCTTAATAGCACCTGACATAACCTGGTCACAGACACGAGCCAGGCAGATTATCCATCCCCCACCGCTGCTCTGTCCCTCTCCTGTCCCTTTTATGTAGGGCATCCTGCATCTCAGGCAGCATCCCCTGCCTGAATCCCTTGAGTAGCCTGAGGGGAGCCCTCCCTGCCTCCCCTTTTTATCCTGGGGTCTCAGTTTCGTGTTCAGGTGCTGAATTTGTGTCTCTTTTCTCTGTGTGTGGGTGGGGATGCCGGCTTTGCTCCGGCTGCACAGGGATGATTGCAGCTCTGCAGTAATAATTACATGAGCCAGGCTGAGGAGTGATGGTAGGGGAGAGGATCTGTGTGGTGCGATGACTCAGGGGTGGGGTGATGCAAGCCTGGGGCCTGACTTTGTCTTTGCAGACTGCAGAAACTTCTCTCCCAAAAGCTGGAGTCTAGGTCGGGAGTGATTTACCACAAGGCTGCCAGTATGCATTCTCTCTGCTTGGCACTGGCCCCACTTGTTACTGCAAAGGCCTACAGGAAAAGCATGAGACCATTTGTTTTCATGGTTTTTGTTGATATTTGGTGGTTTCCTGCCTGGCTGAAGGATCTCAGGTGGTGTAGGAGGAAAATAAGGACCTGTCCTCATGAGATGCTGTTCGTGATGAATTCCCTGACAGTTTACTTTTTGGAGCATTTATTGCAAATTGATTTTATTTCATCCCATGTTCCATGAACCAAGAAGAGTAATTTTGGCTTGCATCCATATTTACTTTAATCTGGGTGAATCTTCTTGTGTAGACATTCTTTGGGGTATCAGAGGGTCTTCAATACAGATCTGGTCTGGTGCTGTGGCAGCCTTTGGCTGACCCTTGCTGACCCTTCAGCACAGGAGACACCACTTTTTGTTTCCTTTGTCGTACTTACCATGCTTTGCCGTACTTTTTCATGGCAAAAGTCATGGTTCAGTCATGTGGGCAGGAGGTCACCCAGATGGGGACTCCTTGTAGCTGCCCTTCTGATCGCCCTCGTGGTCTCGGCCTTCTGCACACTGTTGCTTGGTTGGTGGCCACACTGCAGAGACTGTTCATAGCCCATCCCTCCTTCTCCTAAATGCTTCTTTAGGTCCAAGCACTCAGCCCTGTAGGAATTGGCACAGAAAGATGGGCTACTGGGTCTGCCTGATGGGTGTCAGGTAGAAACCAGCTTGTTCCAACCTAGGGCATTTCCCATAGGAGTGCTTTGCTGTTCAGGCTCTCTGTAGGGACAGTTGTGTGCAGGAGATGCCATCCCTGTGTATTAAAGCAGAAAGTGCTTTTGTATCTGTTCTACAGACGAAGTATTCTTATTATGTAACCTCTCTTTTTGCCTTTCCCTTGTCTTCTCATACATCTTCATAGGGGTTAATTTTAAACATTAGACCTCTTCCTTCTGAATTCCATTGCTGGTTTTCTCATGCATATTTGTTATTCAGTGAATAAAGCAGGGAACTTCTGAAAATTAGTGTGAGATGTATTTGTTAAAGTGGGTAGGTAGTGGCGCTGGAAGTTTTCCCACAGGTTATTTTGGTCCTGCCCTCAGGAGCTGAGCTGCTGGCAGGGCTGGGCTGCACCAGGGCGCCTGGTGGTTTGTGGTGCACACACAGGCTCTCAGCAGACCCCTGGCTTCATCTTTCACTTGAGATCGTGCCAGGATTTAAGCTCTGCAATGAAAGAAAGTGCAAAAACCCTGCTCCACACACATGGTAATAATACTTTAAGTATATTTATAGAAAGGGCTGGCATTTTTTCCTGTTGGTGTTAAATTATGGTAAGAAGGATAGAAGTGTTACTACAATGCAGTTCTTCATCTCCTCAGAGCATTTATTCTCTGCTGTGTAACAGCTCTGTGTGATACTGATGTTGTATGGTCATTTTTGGATCATTGCTCTCCTGTGGTCTAGGCACAGGTCTTGGAAACCCCTCTGTGCCACCGCATTGCTCCACCTGAGGGATTATCAGTGGGGTTTGTGTGTTTGTCATACAGGTTTGAGAGTTGTGTGGGGCTGAGGCAGAGGTAAGACATGGCATTGATTTTGGACTGATCCTGCATGGACTCAAGCAGAGCCAAGCCCTGATGCCAGGTGCTTTGCACTGCCTCCACAGCAGAAGAGAGTAGCAGGAGCAGCTCAGCTCTTCTGCTAGTGTGCTAGTGCTTTAATTTTTAGTAATTTCTCCAAGAATCAGCTGTTCATATTTTTTTCGCCCCTGTGCAATGGCTGACTTCTTAAAAGCAGAGGCTTGATTTCTTGCAGGCTGTGTTTTCTGTGGTTTTATTAATTTAATCATTATACAGGTGTGTGTATGTATGTGCAGTCACCTGACCAAAAATAGATGCTGTCAGAGCTTTTGCTCCTGCATTCAGGGCATAAAATCTGGCAGTGCTTTGGGCAGCTCAGGTAGCCTTCACACTGATGAATAGAAAAATCTGATCAATTGTTCCTTCAAAAAGCCGCCTTTCTTTTCGAACAGCTCAGACATGCGCTCAGATATATAATACAGGCAGCAGAACTGAGCTGAAATTAATCCAGTCTGTAGTTCCTATAGTGAGAAAATGTCTGGAAAACTTCATAGCAGGTTGCCCCAAGATGGCACTCTGTGTGCATGTCACGTTAAAATAATCTTATGGTTCTGAGAGACCATCTTTATGCACTGCATGTGTCTCTTCCTGGGGAGGTAAGATGCAAGTCAGAGGTGACAGGCATGCAGCAAATATTGTCACCCAGCCCTTGAGTGATGGTCAGTGAGAGCATCAGGGGCATTGTCAGAGGTGATGCAGGCAAAGATAGGAGGATCACAGCAGAAAGGGAACTAGTGGTTTCTGACCAGAACATGACCTAATATGTTTTCATCCTTTTACATGCTTTTTTTGTATTGATAAGGTGGTGTAACTCCCAGATATACATAACATTTCATGCAATTGTTTTGCTATTCCTTTCTCTCCTCCAGTGCAGGGTACAATTCTTTGACTGGGAAGGGAGTCGTGCCCTAAGCAAAATCTGACTGCTGAGGAAGCAGTATTTCCAAGGGGTAGGTCCAAAATAAAAAAATAACTTCCTCTTCTTTTGACAGTGGAAAAGTGCTGAAATATTTTTAAAAAAGTGAGAGGATAGAGGGGAAAAGATGGTACCTTAACTTTAGGTTAGAGATCATAGGATCATAGTTTGGCTTGAGTTGGAATGGACCTTAAAAATCATCTCATTCCAATCCCTCTGCCATCGGCAGGGACACCTTTCCCAAGAGCAAGTTGCTCAAGGCCCCTTCCAGCCTGCCCTTGGACACTTCCAGGGATGGGGCACCCAGAACTTCTGTGTGCAGCCTGTGCCAGGGGCCTCACCCCCCTCACTGTACTATTTTTTCCTAATACCTAATTTAAATGAAATGTTCTCTTTCAGTTTGAACCATTTCCACTTGTCCTGTCATTCCAGGCTGTTGTAAATAGTCCTCCTCCATCTTGTTGGCTCCTTCAGGTCCTGGAATGCCACAATTAGGTCACCCTGAAATGTTCTGCTTTCCAGGCTGATAAACCCCAATTCTCTCAGGCTTTTCTCACAGGAGAGATGCTCCATCCCTCTGATCACCTTGGTGCCTCCTCTGGGCTGACTCCAGCAGGTCCCTGTCCCTCCTGTGCTGGGAGCCCAGGGCTGGGTGCAGTGCTCCAGGTGGGTCTCAGCAGAGCAGAGCAGAGGGGCAGAATCCCCTCCCTGCCCTGCTGCCCACGGGGCTCTGGATGCAGCCCAGGATACATTAGGCTAAATTTTGGAAAATCTTAAGCCCAAGGGGATTAGTCAAATGTATATTTTAATGAATGGAAGATTGTCAAATATGTTTAACTTTGTTGGTGTCTTAGGTAGCCTGTGAGGGACTTTTTTGTTTCTCCTTGTGGAGTAATATTTATGATTCTGCTTTAATGTTTTTCCTTGTCTATCTGAAAAACTGGAAAGAAAATTTTAAAATAATTAAAGTTTTCTCCTTATTCAGTTCATCTGTAGCTGTCATTTATAATTCATTAATGATGTACATGCTTTGAATAAGCCATGTATTTCAAAATGGTTTGTAGAAGGAAAAAATTCTTTCACACTTTCACACTGTATTTTTGATAATAACTTTTATCAACCTATGACTGAAAATTTATCTCCATTTTGAACTTTCTGTAATGGATTGAGATAAAATCTAATTCTGCACTTCACCTACTCCATGGGCCAAACGGATCCTTCATTTAATTAATTCCAGAAAGGAAAGAAGAGAAAGGAGTAATTTACAGGAAGCTCTTGGCCCTGAACCCCCTTCCAAGCAATTGGCAAACTAGGTATGGCACAGTGGCAGTGGGTGAAGCCTCCTTCGTGGGGGCGGGAGATGAAACCTTGAGGTGTGGGATGCTTTCTGGAGCACAGGGATGTTACCCAGCGGTGCTGTCACCCTCTGAGCCCGCTCGGGTGCTCACCCACCGCTGCCTGGGCTGATGCAGACACTGACTGTGCTGCTCCACGGCCTCGGCAGCGCTCACTAACCTGGATCTGATGTGGCATGACAAGACACCAAGTTCTGCTCTGGCAGCGAGGCTGCTCACGTGCAGTGCAGCCCGCCAGGCTCTCCCAGGAAGCGCGAGCTGTATCCGTGCGTAATGGCCTTGTGCAGTTAAGTGGAGCACGCTGCCTGAGATGAAAGTCGAATTTCAGAGCAGGCTTGTTTCCCTCCCCTCCCTCTCCCTGCACCAGTGCCCCTTTCACCAGCACAACGGGATGTCTTCCTGCTTCCCCATCGCTCCCCAAAACACACAAGCCCTCCTTCCTGCGTGGTGTAACTAATCTGGTTTGCTGACTGAGATCTGCCGGGGCCTTTAAAGTGATGCCAGCTACTCTGTACTCAGTGTAGCATGGCAGCATTTCAGAGTGAAGCTAAAAATCCAAATCCAATAAGCAAGGAAATAACCATAAAGAAGAAGCCCTGGTAACCATTCTGTCCATCAGCTTGCTGCCTGATGGGGCAGCTTTGCACTAAAAGTTGGCCATGGACCATATGTTAGAAGTATGAAGACCTCTTTTTTCCTACTTTTTTCCTCTTTAAGCTCAAATCTATGATGAGATGCATTTTTTAAAATCCTATAGGAAAATCACATTATTTTCAGGGATGAGCTCTCAGGCAGTTTGGATTCCTTTTTCTCTCTGTTGGGATTAGCAAACAGCAGCAAAACTCACACTTCTCTTCCTAAATCCCCCTTCAAAATGGAAAAAAGGTTACCCAAGCTCAGGTTTTGTTCTTTTGAGATTTAACTGAAAGAGAATTTCAGTGAGGGGGTTGTGATCCTGTAAGGTGCTGGCTTTCATGAAAATTAGCAGAACAATTTTGTGAAAAATATTTGCATTTCAAGCGAATGCAGATTAGTAAGACTTTTACGGTGAAAAAGACTTTTATGGTTTTGTTAAAAAAACAGGTTAAGTGATTTATTGTTTGTTAAGTTTGTGGAGAGAAGATGACTTTTTAAAAAAGCATTAAATAATCCCCAAAAATATAGAACATCATGTGGGGGAACAGGATATGACAAAAGCCCAGAGTAATGGGGGACACCATCCATAGTGCCAGAATGGGTCCTGGAAGCAGGGGAATGCTTGCTTTTGGAGAAGAATGAAACAGGTGCTGGAAACTCTGTGGCTCTCCAAAATGGCACAGTGGTGTTCTCTTCTGCCAGAGCATTCCAAGGGAAAACTGTTCTTATATGGTTTCATCAGGCCAATTTTAACTTTTATTTTATTTTTATTGTACAAAACAAATAAAGAAATTTGCCAGTGTAGGGAGGATTAAGAGTGGATAATCCATTTTTGTGACTCATTCTGATAAGAAAAGAGCTCATCAACTCCCTGTAGCCTTGCATCTGAAGACAGTTGCTGACAGATTGCACAAAATATGTCCCTGCATTTTTAGGACCCTGAGACAGCATCTTGCAAGCAGATAAAACCAAATAAAATCTGACAAACCGTCTTTGTACTGGAGAGATGAGAGAAAAAGTGCAGATACTTTATGTTAGAGGATTTGAATGTGAAGCTATGAAGAAGGGCATTGAATTATAACTTAAACTCTTTAAATGTTCTCTTGAACATGAAGGATCTTAGTTAATTAAAAGTTATTGCATAACTGCTGCTGGGGAGTGAAAAGTTTATTTTTAATTATACTGTCTTACATAATGGTTACACGATGACAGAGGCAGAGAAAGCGATTTAAGTATACTTTTTTAATACAGTGAATTAAAAAGTGAGGTGTTGATGCATTAATTCATCCTTGACTTGTCCCTGGATCTGTTTCATGGTCTCTGCTTCAGCACACAGTTTTTGAGGACAGTGTCTGTTTGTTCTGGACTTGCACAGCCCACGGCTGTGATGACGACTTGTTGAGCATGGTATTCATCACGATAATAAATAATCTTGTCCACTTTCAGCTTCCCCTTTGATCTTAGAATGTTTTGGCCCGCAGACTGGTACACATGCGTCTGTAACTAATATGCCAACAAATCACATCTATAATTTATTGTAATCGTGGAAAACCTATTTCAGCTGGATGATTTCTTAAGTAATTTGTTTAACTCTGGCTATAGGATTGTATTTTCTGCCTTGATACAAAGAACTGTTGGCTTTAGAAGCTGAGCATGCAACAGTACAATTAAGTATGTTTTTTTTAACCAGAGACAGCATCTACAGAAAGTTTGCAAACACAGAAAGGGAAAGTAAGATAGAGGGGAACTGAATATTTGTGTGAAATGTAGAATAAAAGAGAATCTTGTTTTCTGTCTAACTTAAAAATATTTCCTATTAAATACTCCCTTCCCTTTTGAAGTCTGTGTGTGCCTCATCAGTGTTTGCCAGCACTGGTGAGGTACCACTGTGGGGCTTTGGGTCGTTAGAACTTGCCTGGCTCCTGCATGCTCAGGAAGGAGCTGCTGGAGGCAGCCAGACTCTGCTCCAGCCTCTGCTCCATCTACAGCCCCTGTGTGGGGCCTTGATGGCTGAAATGTTGTGTCTTGAAGTACAATGTTCAATTTATCTAAACAAAATACTTGTCCGGATGGGCCACCACCAGCTGATCAAGCTGACCAAAAAGCAGACAGGAAAACCTCAGGTTGCAGAGTGGTCCTGGGTTCACCCTTGTCGGACTTTAAAAGGTCTGTTTCTGGCCATGAACAAACTACTGCCCATTTACTTCTGCTTTGACAAGCACCCTTCCTACAAAAGGACTCATGATGATGATTGTTGTTGAGCTGGCCTCTAGTGTGTAGGGTTTTTAAGCCAAATTATGGTAGACACCATAATAGCTCTAAGGAAATCTGGTGTGAGACTCCTCTGCTTTATGGCCTTGGCCTGCCCTTCTCCCTCTTCAAATTCTGTAATTTCTGGGAGCACCTAAGACTTTTTTGAGTTACAGAGGACAAGCTGGAATTGATTTACTACCTGACTTAGTGGGGCTTTGAACAGAAACTTAGAGCTATTGAGTATTTCTCGCAAAGTCTTGTCAGAGGTTTAGAGCTTGCTTTGTAAATGCATTTATTAATTAATGTCTGCCTCTCTTTCATGGCTTTGGCTATTATTTTTTTTAATGGAAGCCATCACAAAGGGTTTAATTGCACTGATTTTTAAATTATTTTGTCTTAGAAGTATTTGTTAGGGAAAAAGCATGTGAAATTGAATGGATGTAAAAATTAATAACATCAGATCCTTTCAATAAAAGGGAATTAATGCAATGAAGATATGCAATATCAGGTTGTATCTATGGGGTCAGATATGCAGAGATCCCTGTCTGAGGCACATGAAATCATGAATTTAGAAGGAATGACAATATTGTCTGTTGTTGATGTTACAATATGCTTTCATCCTGTTGTTTGGTGGGGTGGTTGACACTCAGGGGTACCATGTGTCTGGTGTTATCATGCATCTCTATGAACAGCAGGCTTGTGCACTGCCCTTCCCTTTCATGCTTGTCCATGTATCTTCAATTGTCATCTAAGTATAAAGCCCAAAACTCAGTAATTTGATTGTTCATTTGTAAGCTTCTTATGTAGGTCAGTGCTTCTTATGTCCTTTAGAAGGGCTTAATTAAACTCTTTTCGGGTAGCTGGAAAAAGTAGGACAGGAAGGCAGGATGTCAAGTAACTCTTCAAACCAGTCTGATCTCCCATGACCAGGGCAGGTCCTGGAAACCCTGGACTGGGATTAAGATGCCTGCATGATTTTGAGTGCTAGAATCCTGCACCTTTATTTTGGCAAATATCAGGGGAATATTGCATATTGTTTATCATAATTTTCCTTAAATATTAGTGGGGAGTGTGTGCCAATTGTGAAACTGAAAGAAGAGTCTTAATGGAGAGGCACTGAGGCCAGAGATGGTGTTGGGGGTGGGACTTGATGGGTGGAATGGTTCAGCTCCACATCCTCAAACTGCAGAAATATGCTGCCTGGGGAAGGCACACGAAGGAGCAGCAGCAAGCAGCAAATAACCCCATCTATACCCCAGGAATACAAATGGTGTGCATTTGGGTATATGGTGTTAGATGCAGCATTTAGACATTACAGGATGGGGATGCCATAAAAGACTGCAGAGAGCAAATACTGCTGAGCCCTGACAAACCTCTTTAGCTGGCCAGCACACCAGAACCATCACCTTCTCAAAGGCACTTCGCCTTTTCTTTCCTCTTTGTTAATTAGATGCAAGAAAAGAGTAAAAGTCTCTGATTTAAGCACTGGCTTACTGAGCTCAGCCCTGAAAATTGAAATCTGTCTGCGACTGGGAGTTGTTGGCTTCTGCTCCATGGTTCTCTGGGGAAGAGCTGCTCACTCTCACAGCTGATTTCCCTGGGGTTTGGCTGAAAATCCTCTGCTGCTGCTGCCTCCTTGTGCCTCTGTGTATCCCAGGGGGAGACAGTCAGTGTCCTGCTTCCTTTCTGGCATTTTCAGATGGGAGGTTTGTGAGTTTTAGATCAACTAGAAACCAAGACAAGGTAGAACTTAGATTCATTTGAGAGGGGTTTTTTGTTTTTGTTTTTGTTTTTGTTTTTTTTTTTGTTTTGTTTGTTTGTTTGTTTGTTTTTGTCATTGTTGTTGTTTTCTGGTGGGGTTTTTTGGTTGGTTTTTTTTTTGGCAGGGGGAGGCAGTGTCCACTGATTTACTAATTTGTTTTTCTAACTCATTAATTTCCACCCCCTAAATGTAACCAGAAAGGAGGCGGCATCACTTGGCAAAGAAACATTTAGGTTAAGTTTCGTTTTGCTGGAAATGTTTTTCCTTAGTTGTTAAAAACAGATTGAGGTTTTTGACAGCACAGTGTGGTGTCCAGCCCAAGTGTGGGTGGCAGGGAACTCTTCGTAGGGGGGTGCCAGATGTTTTTCTCTGCCTCAGGGGAATATCTTTAAAAATACTCACCCTTCTGGTGAGATCTGCTGCTGCACAAACTGCAGAAACTTAGAGGGATCCCAAACATTTGTGCTGCCTGTGGACACTGAACTGGTGCTCTTGCACATCTAGAGCTCAGTAGGAAGCCAGGGGATCTTTGGTCTTAGAAGCTCCGTGACCAGACATGTCCCTGACTCATCATCTCCAGTGCACTGCTACTGCAAATTATTTGAATTTCCTGTGAGTCTGTAACCAAGGTAATGGCACTCGTTGTCACTGGTGGAGCTGGCTGTCCTGTTTCACTCATGGATTTTCTTTCTGATGGTACTTTGGGAATGGTTGTCTCTGGCTGAATGACATGATCTCTGTTTTGCTTGGTGATTGAAAGTGTCTGCTTTGATCTTGAAATCAGAGCTGAAACTTTTCTTCCACTGATGTTTGCTTTACCCATGCCTAACTGCTGTTAGATGGATATTGACTTCAACTCTGTGAATATCTGTTCTTCTGCACTGTGCTTTGGGGTCAGTATGGAAAAAAATATGTCTTTGTTCTTAGAGAGAGCACAGCATTCTGTGGGAGTGCTCTCAGCCTCTAGGGATCTTTGTCTGTCTTCTGATGGGTGTCTATTTTTGTTTTGAGGAGATTTCTGGACCAGAAAGTCAACAAAATGTAGGTCCAGAGGGATAATGGGAGTTGTGGAATCCAGCTGCCCATCTTAGAGCAGAACAATATGCTTAGGCCATCCCTGATGGATGGGTCCTAGCTTATTTAGCCTATTCTTCAAAAAACCTAAGGCAAAATCATCTTCTACTAGCTTGCTCCACTGCCCTCTCCTTGCAGGTTTTTTCTAATGTGTACCCTAGATATTCCTTGTTGGCAATTAAGCTGATTAATTTTTGGTTTACTCTCAATGGACATATAGTACAATTCACTGCTGTCCTTTTTGCAGCCTTGCACAGCTTTGAAGACTTAATGAGTTCAGACCTCTCTTTCTGAGCATACATACATTCCTTTCTTTGAGCCTTTCCACAGAGGGACATCCACCCCTGCAGTAAAATAGCCAAAATCTGGAATATTTCTCTTGGTCACCTACTAGGTTGTCTGGGAATTTTTCTCACTGTATGCAGTGAAGATGATTCATGGAAAAATGCTGGTTATAATCTGTCATGGCTATCTTTATTTTTAAGAAGTTTTTTTTTTAACCTCTTTATAAAGATGACTTTAGCAGATATGAGCACATGTAAGCAAAAAAAAAATCTTCTTTAACACAAATATTATTGAAGTTCCTTTTTACACAGCAACAATTTAAATGCTTCTTACTTCCTTTCAAAATATAGGATGGAAAGATTTAGGGAATGATGGGCATTTTTTCTTCCTTCTTACCTCAAAACTCTGCTGCAAAAATTGTGCATCTTCCAGAATACCACAGGGCAATTTTGTAAATGTGAGGACAACCAGAGCTTGAGTTGCTTTGTGGATTTGAATGACTTCAGACTATTTTCTTGCAGCTGAATATTTGACTGTGTGGGAGGGTTTTCTCCTAAAAGCAATGAAAAAACAGGGGGGAAGAAAACACTAAGTAAATTACAGTTCCAAATTTATTCAACAGATCACAGTTTCTGTACCATGGATACAGATTATATCACTAATATTTTGCACAAAGAAAGGAGGTAGTGCCACAGACCTGCAATTAATATTTCTCTTCAGCAAAATATTGTGATGTAGCTGTCCTGATTCTCAACATGTACAAAATCAGTGTGTTCCAAGCATTATTTTGCACTCGGCTTCAGTTTCTTGGGAGAAGTGTTGCAGCAGAAACTGGTACTTAGTTTATAAAAAGCACAGTCGGTATCACTGGGAGGGATTTTTGTGCCATGTGATGTGGCGTGGTGTGTCCTCCCCTCAGATTACAGACAGCCAAAGTTAATTGCCAGTGTGATGCCAGGCTGCAGCCAGCTCCGTGGCTGCCTGGCCTGGCCTCCTGGGCAGTTTCCCATGCTACACACTCCAGAGTTTGGGCTACTATGAGAAATATGGTGTGAGCATCTGCCTGCCTGGGCTGCTGCTGCTGCTGCCCATGGAGAGAGCTGGGCACTGGCGTGGAAGGATGTGCCAGTCCCTCGTGGGTGCCCGTGTCAACAGGCTGGAAACACTGAGCAGCCATGCAAGGAACAGCCTCTGGGTCTGGCCATCACAAAAGTGTGCAGGCTGGAGCTACTCCTCCAGCTAAGACAGGTTTTAGTGCTTTGGGTATAACAAAGCAAAGCCTAACCTAAGGATGTGCATCTGCATAAGGCAGGAGATTTTCTTTTTCCTTTTTCAACCACTTTTCTGCAAAACATTCTAAGTGCTTTGTTGCAGACAATAAGTATGTTGTTGAAGAAGGTTGATAGGCACTGCCTGGGCTTGACACAAGTGCCTGTGACAGCAGCACAGTTGGTATAATGACTTATATGCAGAGAACAAGATATCTGCATCCTAGACAAAGTGCTTTCTATGCTAGGACTTCTGCTGCCCACAGATGCTGGGAGAATTCTTCATAACAGCTGGGGTGCTCACAGTTTTGGGTGAAGGCTTCTGTTATCTGTAAGGGCTGAACTCTGGAGAGTAAAACCAAAAAAACCACAATATTTACCAAGGGGCACTTGGTGTCTCTACTTAGCTTTGTATTGCCATCTATTTAGAAATGTAAAATCAAGGTGGTTTTTTTCCCCCCTACCTCTACATGTTTCCATCACCATCATATTATGGATGCTACCAGGTGCAGATGGTCATCAAATCATCATGATATTCCTGCCTGTGCAGCAGTGCACCTTCCTCTGTGTCAGGATCCCACGGGGCATGTTTTGCATGCATGCAGCTCATTTAGGGAAGTACTTGGAACTTGCAGACCGACTGGGAATTGAATTTTATTTTCTCTCCCATGGTAACCACCAGTTTTTGCTCAGCACGAATGGCTGTCTTTCATCAGAAGACACATTTTTAATGGAGAAATAACTGGTAAAAAAACCCCAGAGCTGCCATGCATTTAGAGACAAGATGTGCCTTAGCTAAATCATTACTTCTAGAAAAGTTGTTTAGCCAAGCTGGCAGGCAGCTGCCTTCACCCTGGCCAGCAATAGTCTCCCACCAAACCACAAGACTCTACTTGGAATTTTTCTTAAGAGGTAGTCCTTGCAAATCCTCATCTCAAGCTGCAATTTTCTCTTTCCCCAGTTTCCATGATTTTCCTAAATCCAGGTATCCTTGATATCCCTTGCCTGCTATATCTTCTCTGTACCTCAGCCAATTCCCTACAGTCTAATCTTTAATCATTAGGTTGTTTTTCTTCTTTAGCCTGCGGTTTTGCATTAGTTAATCTGGGTTTTGCACATGCCTGCTTTATCTTGCAACACAGTGGGTTGCCCACTGATGGTCACCTTCTCCACCAGTACAGAGCCACCTCTGCAGCTCTTCTTGCTGGCACAGGAAACACGCTGTCAGAAGTGCAGCAGTGACTGTGGGCACTGTAGACTGGCATAATTTAGGACAGGTCAGGAATTCTCCCAGACCAGAGTTGGGCAATTGGCTGGATTAAAGTTGGCACAGAAAAGCACCCAGCCTTTGAGCAGGGGCTCTGCCCAGTGCAGCTGAGTAATCCTTAAGATGTTTCCTTCCTTTCTGTGTTGATATATAGCATTTTCGGCTAGTGTCCAGGCAGCCCACCAAATTCTGTTAACAGTCTGATCCTAAGGGGATTAGCTAATGACTTTCCATACTGATCGGGTAATGACTTTTTGGAAAGTGAGAACTCAGCAGAAAACAATCCTGGCAATTACAGTCTGCTCATGTCAATACTGCAAGTGTTGCAGAGCAGTTCCACGAATAAAATGGTTTAACTTCTCAAATTAAGTCTGTGTCTGTCTCACCAACCTCCCTACAGTCTCCTATTCTTGTCTGATAGAGGAATATCAGACAAGATATTTTATGCTCCAGACTCTTTGGGGGTGAGAGTGGTTGTAATCTCTCTGAGCAGACTCTTGTTCTGTCTGCTGCAAAAGCTTTTGGTGGCATGCTCTGGATCCTGTCGGCATTTCAGGTGCAGCCCAGCCCTGTGGGTTGGTGGCACACTCGTGTGTCCCCAGGCTGCACAGATCTGTCCCCTCCTTTACACCAGGAGAGATACTCAGTATGCTACTGAAAGCAGCCAAAAACCTTTCCTGACCTTGGAAGAGAAGATAGGATTTCAGACATCCAAATCCAGCACAGGCATCACTGGGGACATAAATGCTCTTTTGAAATGTATGGTTAAAAGGGGAAGTCTCTAAGCAGATCCCTGAATGAAGGTCTGGAAACAAGGGGAGAAATAGTTGCATATGTAAACACTCAGTTCAGAACAGGTCAGAAAGAGGGCAAGTTTGCAACCAGCATTCTGATAGCTCTTCCAGAAAAGTGGAGCACAACCTCACATTGACCCTTAGGGTATGCAAAGGAGAACAATTATGCTATAAGAACAACTCAAAATAGAAAAAAAATACACTCAAGAAGGGTCCTCAACCATACCAACACTTAAGTCTTTGTTCCCTCTGGAGACAAGAAAGAGTGTGCAGCACAATCTTCCTGGTACTTGCAGTAATTTTTACTTTTTCTAAGCACTCGTTGTGCCAACAAAACAACAGTTTAAAGATGTGTTAGCAGCTGCATCTGCAACTGCATCCTTCAGCCATTGTTATGCATAATTACTCACTGTTTTATCAATTCTTTTGTGCTCCCTGTAGTCTGGTTTGAGAGCCAAAGCACATCACTGAGATGTCTGCTTGGGTCCCATCAGAGGCACTGAAACTTGGCTGACTAACTGCTTTGTGCTGTTTGTTTCACCCTCGCTGCTTGATGCTTGATGTAAAAATCAAACCCCTCCAGCCTGTAAATGGGATGGAAAAGTTCATAAGTAACAACAGTGGCCTTCATGCCACAGTTTGCTTTCTAATATATGGAGTTTATAAAATACATCTTTAGCAAATAGTTCGCAGGAGGAAAAACTGCAGATAAGCAGTTTTTTGGAACTAAATGTGGCTGCTCCATTCTCTTCCAGCTACTATTAGACACAGTCTTAAGCAGTGTTGGTAGCTTAGTTGTGAAGAGCAGCTAAATATTGGAAGTGTTGGTACATCCTGATGGTGAGCACAGAGAAATCTAATGCTTGTTTTCACTGTTACATATTGCTTTGGAGATTTTTTGTGCCGTGTACAGCTCACCTCTCCCATGGCTGCTTGCCTCCTCCTTCCCCACTGTCACTGACTTGCTTCCCTGAGAAGAATAATGCCTATCCCAGGTTTCAAAGGAAATTTGTTCAGTGAAATGCAATTACATTTCTTCTTTATTTTGGCAACCTTACTTTTTCCACTCATCTTCACTGCAGTACAAAAGTCAGTAGTCTTTGATGAAAACTAATTTTTACTCCTTCTCCTCCACAACAAAAATTTGAAAAATACAATGACAGATCTTTTTCTGGAAACCAAATATTACATGATTCGAGCATGCACACCCATGAGATTATAATGCAAACTGATTTGCAGTGTGGTGGCCATAGCCAGCTGTTGGCCACAACAGAGTGCTGTTGTGTGCCCTCCTTGTCACTGTTGTCTCCAGTGATGCTCTGAATGGTGCCAAGTGCATCCCTCACACCCTGCCTCGGAGCGGGGGACACCCCTCTTAGCTGTCCCCAAGAACAAGTCCTCACCACTGCCACTCACATTCCTGGGGTGCTGCCTGAGCAGAGATGCCTCCCCTTTCCCTGTGCTCCTTGTCACTCAGCTGCTTTTGTCCTGCTCTGGTCTGGGGCAGGCCCTGCTGCCTCTTGCTGTCAGTGCATTCCTCCAGCTGGTGCAGTTGTGTGCCTCTCTGCCTCTCGCATTTTTTCACGGGCTGAGTCATCACCACTCCTGAGCGCTCCTGCACCTTCAGCATCTTGAATCTTGGTCTGAATCCTACTGCTTGGGCCAGTTTCTGGTATTTTCCTTCATTGTCCTGATTTTGCAGATTATAAATTTAAATGAAGAGGGTTCTGATTTTCCACTCTCTGCTGCTCCCAGGCCCTTGCTGCATAGTAAGCGACCAGCTGACAAACACGGCATGTAACATCATGCATATTCCTGCTGACATTGTTGACAGCAGAGCTCATGCATGAAAAAATTTATGCCATAAAGCATAGGTAGCTCTGCAGACTTCTGCTCTATTTAATGCCCAAGTCAGAATATTGGTCAAAGCTTCTATAAGAACGAGAAATGACATTTCCCCATCTGCTCATGTGAGGGGAGGAGTTTCTTCTTTGAAAAGCAGAATAATTGTTAGAAGACAAATGAGCAGGCTAAACTGCAATATGCTTCAGGAGCAATTGCTCCTGAGTTGCAAATGTGTTCAGTGAACAGGGACTGTGTAGCAGTGCTGTTGGGAACAGGTGTGAAAGCTTTTTAATGCTGCTGGCAAAGCAAAATGGTGCTTCTTTTTGACCATGCAGTAAAATAAGAGAAGGATTTAATAATAATTTTTAAATAATGACCAAGAGGAAAGTTGTTGTGCTTCTTATCTAACTTATTTTCTGATCCATGCACATTTGTTAAAGCAGAGACTGAAGGATGAGGTCTACTGACACTGTGGTCCTGTTCTATGTAGTAGCCTTTCTGCTGGTTTTTGGCAAATGATGTAATTATAAAATAGGCTGGGTTCTCTAAAGGGAATTTAGTTCCCACCCACTTGCCATGAGCAAGGGTCACCTTTCACTAGATCAGGTTGCTCACAGCCCCAGTCTAACTTTGAATGTTTCCAGGGATGCAACATCTACCACTTCTCTGGGCAGATTGTCACTGTCATTACAAAAAAAAAAGATTTCTTACATCTGGTCTGAATCAACACTTATTTAGTTTAAAATCTCTACCACTTGTCCTGTCACAACAGGCCCTACTAAAATGTCTGTCCCCATCTTTTTAACTAATAAGAAAACTAAAAAACTAAATTACTTAAAAAGTCTGCCCCCCTTTACTGAAAAGCCACAATTAGGTCTCCCTGGAGTCTTCTCTTCTCCAGGCTGAACTGTCCCATCTCCTTCAGTCTGTCCTCACAGCACAGGTGCTCCATCCCTCTGATCATTCTCAATGCCCTCCTCTGGGCTGACTCCAGCAGGTCCCTGTCCCTCCTGTGCTGGGAGCCCAGGGCTGGATGCAGTGCTCCAGGTGGGTCTCAGCAGAGCAGAGCAGAGGGGCAGAATCCCCTCCCTGCCCTGCTGCCCACGGGGCTCTGGATGCAGCCCAGGACACGTTTGGCTCTCTGGGCTGTGAGTGCCATGGCTGGGCCATGTGCAGCCTCTCACCCACAGCACCCCCAAGCCCTTCTGGGCAGGGCTGCTCTGGGGCTGGTCATGCCCAGCCTGTGCTGGTACCAGGGGTTGCCCTGACCCTGGTGCAGCACCAGCACCTGGCCTTGTTAAACCTCATGATGTTCCCATGAGCCTGCTTCTTGAGCTTGTCTGGGTCTCTGTAGATGGCATCCTGTCAAACCTCCTCAGCTTGGTGTCATCTGCAAGCTTGCTGAGGGTGCACTTTATCTCACTGTCCATGCTGTCAATGATGATATTAAACAGTCCTGGTCCTAGTACAGGCCCCTGAGGGACACCACTCGTCACTGATCTCCATTTCAAACAGTGAGCTGTTTATCCATTGCAAGATGTGACTTTGTGGCAAGTGCTGCCTCTCAGTTTGCTGAACTACCCTCTTGCCCTCAGGGTGCAGGGTCTGCATTCAGCATCAGCACTTCCCGCCACTGACCACGTGGTGAGACTGTTCACCCAGTTCCCTCCTTTCCAGGCAAAGCCTCTCCCATCTTGAGGACACCATCAGCCAAGGGGACAGAATTGTGATGGCTCTTTCAGTGTTGAAGGTTCTCTTCTCTTCTGCAGCTCAGTGTTCAGTGTAGCAGGGAACTGAAGCCCAGGTCTTGCCCTCACCTGCCTTGCAGAGCCATCTCTGCTGAACATCACAGGTATCTGGTATGAAAAAGAAAATGTTAATGGAAACTATCCAAATGGCATGTGGCCAGGGTATAATCCCCTGCCTGTGAGGTATTTCAAAACAGTGAAACAAATGTGTCATATTGCCTCTCAAGATGCCCTATTCACTATATTTCTAGGAGAAAGACTGTCAATTTTTGTGCTGGTTTTGTGAGCTAAGTTTAAACTAAGTTTCCTGTTGCTCCACTTATGCTAAAAACATTCCCAGATAGAACAATGTAGGAGGGTTGGGTCATACATTTATTTACACATTAATGAAAAGCCACATGCACAAACATTTAGCATTTTATTTTTGTAAAGACAGGCAAAACTCCTTCTCTTTCCCTTTTTAAAAACTCAGATCTGCTCTTGAGTTGTCATGCATTTGTTACAATTTTTTGGATTAGTGGTGTAAGTTAGAAATCCTTTGTTTCTCTACCTTTGCTGTCACTTGTCTAGTTTGTTTGAATTTGATAACGCACGATGAAAGGTCTGTGGGTAATCTGGGCGTTGCTGCTGCCTTAGACCCCATGCAATGTCAGTCCTACCCTGCCTCATCTGAAGAACCTTAATCTTTTTACCTGAAGGTGCTGAATGTGATTTAGTGGGAAGGTGTAGGCTGCTCATCCTGTATCCCTGTCCACTTCTCCAGGCTTGTGTGTTTCATGGCATCATGCCACCGACTGCACAGAGGGGTTGTCAGTCAACCATCCATGAGCACGCCTTTCTACCCAGAGCAGATTCTTTCCAGAGGTTTGCTCGATGAGAGACACATGCTTGAAGGTGGTGGTGACACTAGTATTTAATATTTCCTAGTATCTAAAGGCACTTTGTGCCAAGCTGTTTCAAAGGCACTCATGAAGACAATGGATCACACAACCTGTTAGATCTGCAGAAGGGCTGTGCTGGTGAGCTGGGGTTAGTGGGTCCTCTGGGTATCCAGGCACCTGGCAGTGGTGTGTTTTTCAGCAGTAAATGTTCAAAGCAGGAATTTAAAGCATTCCAGTGCAGTGTTTCCTTCTGGGCAGAAGACATTTGTGCCGACCTGCCTCTGTGTGTCTGTGGACTGCTGTTTGTGCTGTCGAAATGCCAGCTGGCTCCGAGCATCCGCACTCAGTCCTGCGCCGCGAAGGCACAGGCGCCGTTTGGTTGGGCCCCATAAATAGCTTTTGTTCATTCATTGAAAATGCAGTAATTATAAACATGCTAGTTTAATAACTGTGTTTAATTAATGGTGGGTTAGTAAACGATGTATGGAGAGGAGGTTAAAATTTACTAAAGGCTATCGCTGTGTAGCTCTTAATTGAATTAAGCGTGTATTAAACTGGGCCCCTTTCCTATCTCTGGAGAAACGAGCTGGGTGCACTGGAGTGTATGGATGCTATTGATTTCAGAAAGCTCTGGTTAAAGGCAGTACAAAAATGCTCTATGGCCAAAGTCCAGATCCTTCTGCATATATAATAAGGCCAAGGCAGTGTTAGCACAAAATGATAGAGAGCATGATGTTTACTTAAGGAATTCATATACCTGTTATTATTATCACAAGTCATTTCCCAAGAAGGCCTATTGAAAAAAAAAAATTCCCTGCAGTCACAATTTTAGCCTTATTTTGGAACTGTTAGCTCTTATAATAGTTTTTATATAGGAGAATAGGTTGTCCTGCGTCTGGTTTTTCTGTGTATATGTAAAAGCATATAAACACTTAAACACAGAGTCAAAAAATCTTAAGGAAAATATCAACAGATTTTTATTTTGTTTTTTTCCATCCGTGTCCAGCAAGACTGTTTATAGCATGAGTAGTCCTCCAGGAAGATTTGTAACACAAGGAATGCAGGCAAGAGCTGTTAGGCATGGCATCCTTGTGCCCTGTTTCTTTTAGAGAAACTCATGTCATGCTTGAAATGAGTCTCTATAAAACTTGTGTTCTTAGCACAGGAAAGTTGCATGTACATGTGGAATAAAGGTTGTCTCTGTTTGCAAAGGGAAAAATTAAGCAGAAGCTGCAATTGAGTTTGCTGGGAGATTTGGACAAACACTGCAGCTCAATGTAATGGAATAGGGTTTTTTTAGCTTTTGGATTAAAAGCTTCTAATGGACTTTTTAATGTATTTTGAAGGTCAAGTGTTATATATTGCAAATGAATATTTTCATGTTTTATGAGTATGTGCTCTCACTGTATTCATGCGCCTTCTTCTGATGTTGCTTTGGCTTTGCATTATAACCTTCACAACTAGTTCTCCTGGAGCCAGTAGAGTTTTCGCCACGTGGAAAACCAGGAGTTGGCTTTGGATTTTATTTTTTTTTCCCCTCAAGATGAGCAACTTGTATACTCAGGAAAAAGCAGTTTACATGAACTCAATGGGTCAATAGCCCTAATAAAAATTTTGCAGAGAAAGAATCTGCTGGTATTTTTTTCACAGATCCACAGCATCAGGGCACAAAATCTTATCAGAGCTGTTGGATAACTGACTCAGAAAATGCAGACAGCTTGTATTTGACTGTTTTTTTCTCCTATTGTACAGGCTGCAGAATTAGAAATAATATAAAGTGATCATTAGGAGAAAGCTGGGAAGGCCTCATTGACCATTTGACCAAGCCCTCAGTTACAGCACTTTTTCCAGAAAAATGGCATTTTCCTTCAAGTCCTTAGAAAAATTCTGTTAGAACTTAAAAAGGCAGATATTGTGCAGAATTTATCTGCCATGTTTGTTAAAAACATCTTTTCTAGTTTTATAGAAAAGTAGGTCACACTAGGGTGCACTGTTTGTTTTTGTGTTTTACAGACAAAAATGCAATCACAGAAGGATGTTCTAATGAAGCAATTAACAGGAAGATTTGTAAAAATATTTGAGGAATGTCAGTTTTCCAGGAAGTCTGGCAGTTTGGGAAAGGACCAGACTTTTAAGAATATCTGAAATGCTTGAACTGTCAACAAGAAAAAGCAAAGTAACACAAAAACTGATTTACAGAAACATATAAAGAAATTCAGTGGGTTTGGAGGCCTGGCAAAATTCAGGAAGCAGTGGAGGAAGTATTTAATGACAATTTCTGAAGGGCAGGACAATGGAATTGGTTTTGGTGATGTTTGTGCCCTCTGGGGGTGCTTGGTCCTGATGCTGCTCTTGCCAGGGTGAAGGGTGAAGTTTCCACCCCTGTGAAGGCTCTGTGAGTTTCTGGAGCCTTGCATGCCTGGATCTTGGGATGACACCTGCAAGGAGATCTCTTGTTCTCTGGAGGGCTCTGTGCAGCACCCACGTACTGGTTTTGCGGATGAAAGAGCTGCTTTAAATATCAGTGCTGAGGTTTGTGACACTGTGGCACAGTAACACACTTCTGTTTGGGTTTGTGTTGTGAATATTATGCCTCTGGTGTTTTCATGAGAGAAATGTGCCTGGTGAGAACTAGAGCAAGCCAAAACTGCTAAAGCTTGCTTGCGTGGTAATGTTATCTCTTTCATGGGCTATTGCTCTCCCACAATATAATTTAGTTCAGTATAAGTGGCTTCAAAGAAATCCTGCTGGTGTTGCTGCTTGTTACTCTACAACATTTGAGTTAAAATAGCAGGGAAAAAAAGGGTGGCTTAGCTTTGATGTCTGATACTGTTAGGAGTGAGTTGCTCTTTCCTGCTTCAGAGAGCTTCTCACAGCTGTTGAGAGAAGTACTTAGCCCCAAAATGCAAGACTTGTATCCCCCAGGGCTGGCGGAGAAGAGGTTGTGAATAATTTGACTTGAAGTCAAGGTGGTGCTCGGTGGAGCAGGAAATTAGGAGTGCTATTTTTAAATGCTGAAGAACTTATTAAAAAGCAGTAATAGTTTTCATTAGACAAAGAGCTTTGAGTTTGGGAGTCTCATGATTTGAGGTAGCATCATTCATCAAGTAAGTGTTTTTTAAAGAGTGCCAAGTAAATCTGTCTTTCTGGAAGGGTTGGTGACTATCAGGAGAATTAAGTAAGGGATGCGAAGCTTTTTGACATAAATCTTGGCATGCCAAGTATGTCTCTCTAAATTGGCAGCTGGTGTTGCCACACATTAGCATTTAGAATAAAATAAAAATGACAAATTTGTCTAATGTGAGAATAAAACTAACACAGAAATTCTGCTCAGCCTGCATCATTTGGTCCTCTCTCTCCTTTACTCTGTGCCTGTGATTTTCCAAGAATTTTAAAGATGAGAAAGACGCAAGCTTTCATACCCCCTCCCCTTCTAATGCCAGATGGAAAATGGCCCATGGACAGCAAAAGGAGGGATAATTCAGATAATAGGGAAGAAAATTCTGACTGTAAGGGTTGGGGTCACTTAGCCAGACAGGCTGGGGAATCCACACCAGTGGAGACTGCTGTGTGGAATTTGCAGGGATGTGCCATCTCTGTCCAACACTATTTCAAGCAGGGAGGTTGAGCAGTGGCCCACTGAGGTACTTTGCAAACTAGGTTAGTGTGCTTTCTATGACAGAAAAAGGGCAGTCAGCCTTTGAAGATGGTTACACCAGGGTAAAATCAAGAAAGCAGAAGTCTTACCTTTCTTTGTCCTTGCCCAAGACAGAAAAGCGTGTTAATGCAAAGAATATTTGACATTAAAAAATTATGTACAACCAGAGCAGAATAAGATCCAGATCCCCATGGCTGCAAAAAGTCGCTTTGATTTTTTTCCAGACCTTTGGGTTTCTTAGCAGCAAGTTCTCTGCCTAAGGGCTCTTCAGAAAATGGGTAGTCTAAAGCTGGCAGGTCTTGAGATTAATTTTATATTTTTCTACTGAATGTAAGTCCAAGAAGACATGTAGTAATCGTGATAACACATTTACAGCTGCACTGGAATGCCCTGACCCTAACCAGGTCATAAGCTTCAAAAAGTAACTGTTTTCTGTGATGTTAAAACTGCATTTATTCTTTGGCTTTGTAAGACTTTATAGTTCAGTAGACTGTGAACAGAAGTGCTATTTGGTGCTTCAGGAAGATTTTTCTATTTATTACTGCCCAAGATATCTCTTATCTCCAAAACAGAGATGACTTTTGAGGTCTCATACTCTTCAGCACCTGGTTGTACATATTTACACAGAACCGTAAATGAGGTATTTCCTTCCACTGTTGAGTCACTCTTGTCCAACAAGTGGTATATATGTAAGTAAAACCAAAGGTTTTTTTTTAAACTCATTATTCAATGGAAAGCTGATTAATGAGACCTTGAAACATAGTATCCCCAAGAGACAGTTCACAGCACTGCATGCAACCTAGTTCATGGCAGGCAAAAAAAATTAGAGGTGACTTGAGAGTGAGCCATTATATTGTGTTTGGAGGGAAATTCAGGCTCAGGCACACAGTGGAGCTTGCACTGGGTAACAATTCATACAGGTCAGCAGACCTGTGATAACTGGGGCTCAGTGATTGCCTCTGATAGACAACAAGAGGTCAAAACCAGGCTGTTGTGGGGCTCCTGCCCTGCTCGCTGCCAGGGCAGGGTCCTGCACCTTCCCTTTCACAAGCACTAATGGCTCTGTGGCCAGGTCTCCAGCCTGGCTGATTCCCTGGGGCAGTGGCAGGGGTCCTGCCCCAGACCAGCTACCCTCTGAATCCTTGGGATGAGAGAGCATATGAGGACACTGTGCATTCCCAAACATGCAGCAAGGAGCTTGCTCAGCCGTGATGACTGGCTTGGGCTCTGAGCTCTTTTTCTAGAAACATTGTCAGATTTTGAATTTCTACTTTCTCACCACTCTCATGACAATAAATGTTTTGTGTAGCTTCCAAGACAGAAAAAAATGCTGCTTGGTGCCAGATGAGGTTTGCTTCTACTCTAGTGACTCGCAAAGTAAGTCTGAAGTTTGCTGAGGCTGCTTATGGTTTTTAGAAACCATTGCTTTTAGCACGATGATTTTGGTTTCTAAAAGCCCTTTGAGGGGGTTGAAAATTCTGCCTTCAGCCTCCCAAACCACTGCTGTGGTTCAGACTGGTGAGGCTATTCAGTCATGGAAAGTGGAGCAGAATAAATTTTGATAGCAGCATCCCAAAGTAATGATGGTAGGAAGGAAGGGTGGAAAAGGGCAGAGGAGGGAGAAGATGTGTGGAAAGACAGTGTCTGGTTTGTGTGTGTGTGTGAGAGAGAGAGTGAGATAGAGAGAGAGGGAGAGAGAGAAAGAGAGGGAAGACTGAGTCTTTTTTGCTGGAGGAAGAAATCAAAACCCCTCTCTGAGGGTGTAGTCCTGCTCTTGATTCACTGCATGCCAGTTGAAAAGGGCAGCCCAGCTGGATTTCTGTCTGCTGTCCTAAAGAAATCTCTGCTCTCTGAAGCATTTTCTGCCTTAAATGTAAAGATTAGCACCACAGCTCACACTCCTGAGATGTCTGAAGCAGACTGGTGACTGCTTGCTTGATCTTCATTAAGGTGCATTTCAGTGGTTTTACCTGAGTGTACTGGAGATGTTCTGGGTTGTGGTCAAGGTTTGTTGTCCTGCACACTCAAGTTGAGGTCTGATGGAAGAGTTTCCACTCCTGCAAGTCCCTGCTGCCCTGAGGGGCTGGTTAAGGCCTGTGGGGTGAGCTGGTGCCCTAATGAGCTGTGGGCACATGGATAATGAGGCAGAAACGAAATCTCCCACATCTCTGTCCATCTTAAAATTATGAAGCGCAACATAATTTATCTGAGCAACCTTATTTTCAGCATTTGCTTCCTGTTGGAATAAAATCCCAATATTGCTGTATGGAACATGCCTGGGTTCGTCTGACCCTTGCTGCTTGACCAAGGGCAGCAGCTGTGGTGGTTTCACCTCAGAGACACCTTTGGCTGGCTGGATGTTGCTGCTGGCACTTGGGACAAGTCCAGGCAAGCGGGAACTCAGGTTTACCTCTGGTGGAAAGGCTTTAGGCGATGGTGAAGGAAAAGGAGACGGGTCCTGCTGGAGGGTTTGATCCAGAGCTTTATTCCTAGCACACAGACCTCTGAATGCTGCAACAGCTCCAACAGAACCAAGAACCACGTGGTTGCCGTGTCTTTTAAGCCCGGGGAGAGGGGGAGGGAAGGGGTAGGTATGCCACCAACCAGGTAGGAGGGAGGAAGTCTCAGGGGACAAGTGACACCTGTATGGCCCAATGTCCCCAGGGCTGAGAGGCATCTTTTGAACTTTGCCAATCACACCACGCCCTGGCTGGAATACCAAGATTGATGGACAGCTCTCAGCAGGAGGCAAGGGGAGGGGAAGGGAGAGGGTATTGGCACACCTGGGAAAGGAACTGGGATAGCTGAAACAGGGTATTACATCACACTGCAGCAGCTTCCCTCTTCCTTTCTGAGTGTTGTACTTCTGCTTTGGAAACAGCTCTGCTTTATATTTATCCCTGTTATATGATGGTCCAGAAAGCTTGCATTCATCCCCTTTTTAAAATTTTTTCCCTAAGTACAATTAATTTCCAACTAAAGGTTAGCAGTTTCAAAATGCAAATGTAAGAATATGGTGTTCTAATGGGAGAAGAGAAGCTGTGAGCAACCTGCCTATCCCCAGGAGAACTGCAAGGCTGGAAACCCCAGGGATGAGTAGCTGAGATGGGTTAAACAAGGGCTTAATTTTTTCTTTGAAAAACACTATTACCTGGTGTGTCAAGTCTATTCAAAATAATCCAAAATATCTCTTGGCAGATTATGGTTTTAAGAAATCCCATTTAATTCTGCTTCTTTCCTTAATGGATTCCTGTTATGGTTTACACTTTTAGGCTTTCTGTAGAAGCAGGGCAAAATTTCTGTCTGTTTTTTTGTCTGTGAGGAATAGAGAGTCCATAAATTAGCTATTTCTTATGGGAAAGCCTGCAGTGGCAATTCCTGTGGGACATTGTTCCTCTCAAGGGGAAACATCTTTTCAGGCTCGGCTCCTGCAATGCGCATTGGGCTTTTCACATCGGGCTGAGGACCGGCAGGATGAGGATGTGTGGTCATCAGCCTTGTCTGCAAGAACAGTATCAGACACCTAAACTCTTCAGATTTTTAAGGCTGAAGGTAGGGGAAAAGGCAAAAGAAAAGAAAATATTTGGGGATTTTTTAGTATAGTTCTCTGGAACTTTCACAGGAATTTAAATGTGATATTCCAGTGAATATGTCTCTTTAAAATACTGTGTTTTCCCAGTGGATGAGAATTCAAATTTTTTACTAACTCTACTTTATTGTATTTTTAAGGTTTTCTATCTTGAGTCTGGGCATCTGGGTTCAGTTTTTGTTTTATGAAAAAAGCACTGGGACATTTAAATAATTCAAGGGAGAAATTATATGCGCTCAGCAAACAGATGTCGAAAAAAAAAAAGAAAGAAGCTTAAAATCTAGGCCTCCAAAGTCACTTCCATATATTTCCTTTTTAAAGAATGCATTTTTAATCAGCTTTTAGAAACAAAGTGCTGTGCTGACATATACGTACTTACTCAGTGTTTCATCATGGGACAGAACAAAGAAAGTGAAACCAAAGTTACAAACTACTGTATTATAATATGCTAAATAAATGCTGTGATACCAAATTGGCTCACCTGACAAAGCCCAGAGTTACAAGACTGTTGTGTTGTTGTTTTCCAGATGATGTGAAGATAATTGAATGAGTTTCTATGCTTTGTAACAACAGGAGTTCATACAAGGGCTCTGATGGCTCTGGTAAAATCAAAAAGGGAATTAAAGAAGAATACCCTTTCCCAGGAAATACAATCACTGTTCTCATTGTAATTTGTAATTATAATTTTTGATTTATATTTCATACTCTTGTTCAGCACATTTTCCTATTAAATAATTTCAGTGATGAAGTTTGTATTGTGGTGTGTCTCTGTCTCCCTGCACACAGCAAAGCTGTAGGAAGGCTCCTGCCCTGGGTATCGTCTAAACTGTCAGCCAAAATATGAAGAAATGCAGTAATCTGAAGGAAGTCTTGCATGTTTTACTAAGATAATGGAAGAAAAGTAGGTGAAGACAGACAGAAGAGGACCTTGCCCTCCTGAGGTTGGCGCTGGAGGGGTCAGCCCAGCTGCTTTTGAGGCTGCTGATAAAGCTGCTTTTGCCACACGGTTTCTCGGTGCCGCCACATCATTAGTTTGCATTTGAGTTTGAGGTGTTTCAGTCCTGGTTTAGCAGCTGGGTGGAGCTCTGGACAGTCTGATCTCCAGGGGCTGCAGGTTTGCCCTGGAGGGCGCCTGGGAGAGCAGGGACAATGCAGGGTGTCCACCGTGCTGTTGCCTCTCCCCTTGGGGAAATGCCTCCACATATTGCAGTGCCCACTGGGCTTGGAGCCAGCTGAGGAAGATCTTCGAAGATGACTGAATAATCCAGTGAGGGACAGAGGCTGCTACACCTTTCACTGGCACCTCTAAGGGTGGATCAGGTTCAGTGGAGCAAATCTTCTCCTGCCACTCACTGCCATCAGTGTGAAGGTGATTTCTGGGTTTGTCACCTCTCCTCCATTTTCATTTTGGTGGAGGGGATTGCTCAGGTTTTATGGGGTCTTTTAAAGTTGTGTGTGACACTCTGCTCCTCCTCTCTTTATCCACCCTGCCCAAATTGAACCACGCTAGCAGCTATTGCAAAAGAGATGCTATTTAATCAGGTCCATGCTTGCTTGTTGCCAGAACAGGAGAATGTGGACTAGCAAAGCAGGGAAGGTTGTACCTGCTTTCTCTGGCGCTGGGTGGAAAGAATTACACTTTGTCATGCTCTGGCTTTCCTGGCTGCTGGCTTGTGAATGCTTGCTGGCAACTCTTTGTGAGCTTTCCTGCTTGGGAAGAGTGGTTCTTTCTGCAATTTCAGAGTATTTCCTTTTCTTGGTTGTTTTTCTTGTTGGCTCTGAGTCTTCCCTGCCTGCAGGTTGCTCATAGTAAAACATTAGCCACCAGTAAAACTGATTTTTTTTCATAGATACATAGTGCAGTGATATGGCTATGAAATAACTTGACAGCATCTTAATATGTTGCTTGGGATGCTGTGATGACCATGAAGCTGAAAGTGTTTAAGAAAAGTATTTTCCAACACAAAGAGTTGGGTTGAATTTTCTAATGCTGAAATATATGCTGAACATTGATATATGTAATATGGTCTTTGGGAATATTCTGGTGACAACATATACTTATTTCAGGTCCTGATCCCAAGTATGTTTCTGAGCACATGAGAAAACAGACACATTGTGTGTTGATATGAGCAATATTACATAGTTCCTTAAGTGTTTGAAGGATTAATACTTTAGTTTTTGATAACTGGACTTTTGCCTATGCCGTGCTTGCTTTTTTCTTAAAAAATAACCCCAAATGTGTATTTAATTTACAATATATAAGTCCAATATTGTAGTAGCATTATATTTAGTTTTAAAAAGTCTGTTTGGTTTAAATAAGGCTCACTTTGAAGCTTGAGCTTTATGGTGAATTTGGGGGAAAAACGGGGGTGTGTGGTAGTTCTGTTTTGTGTCTTTTCTTTTAGTGGTTATATCCTGTTACAGAGAATGATTATGATGACAGTTCATGTGGGGGAGTCATCTTGTTGCATGTTCTTAATCTTTGGCATGTCTCTGAAAGCCTGCCTAGCTTCTTTCAGATATGATCTGCAGTTACACCCATCTGAACAACATAATACATGAAAGTGCAGATGATGTGTCTTTAAGTCGTGTGTGATTAATACACCAATACTGTTTGGGAACGTAAAGATTCTTGTGTGTGTTTGCTCTGAATGGACTCCCTCTTTTGTTCCTTCAGCCCAGTAAGAACATTGACTCAGAAACTTGAATATTTAAGATGCCTGAAGGCAAGACTTTGCTCTCCAGGCTTTGCTTCTTGTCTTTGTAGAGATGATGACTGCATAAAAGCACATGATTAGATGAAGCATTGAATCATTATTTATAGAGCATAACATTTATTTATGTATTTTTAATTGGGGCTCAATTCAGCATTGAAGTCTTCTAAAGCAGCAAAGAGATACAAAAGAACTACCACGACAGCAACTTCTGTGTGTGAAACCTTTGTCCCGGACTTTGTACAGATTTAGTGAGATGGTATGTGGTGTAAATGTGTAGAAAATGAGTGTCCTGAACAATACATGGTGGTGACAGCTTTCCTGAAGACTCTGCATGTCTGGGCTGCAATATCTGGACTCTGATGAACATTGTGTGCAGACTTCCAGGAAAGCAAGCATCTTCTGAATTTCCCCTGAGAGCACAGGCTCTGCTGGCTGGGGGTAGCTCCTACTCTTATGGCAGCAAATACTTCTCAATTACCAAAGCTAGGTGTTCTAAGAAGCTTGCTCTATCTCTAGCTGCACTCTCCCCCCCTTTTTCTTGACAGATCATTTTCATTTAGGCAAAAAACTCTGTTTGAAAGGCACTAGACCAAAGATTGCAGTGATTGCCTCATCTAGTTATTTCTGGAACCAGAGTACCATCCTGGGCTTGCTTGTGTGGAACTTCAGAAACAGCCATAAAATTCAGCTGCCTCCAAAAGCACAATCACACATTGCCCAAGAAAGGTCAGAAGAGGCATGGGAGGCTTCCAGATCCATGTTCCAAGAGATATGGGTGCAGAAAGACATTGCTGCTGTGGTCAGTACTGGGGCAGGTCCTGTGTGATATCTTAATCAATGATCTGGACAAGGGGAATCAAGTGCACCCTCAGGCAGTTTGCAGATGGCACCAAGCTGGGTGTGAGTGCTGGAGGGCAGGGGGGCTCTGCAGAGGGATCTGCACAGGCTGGATCCATGGGCCAGGGCCAATTGTGTGAGGTTCAACCGGGCCAAATGCTGGGTCCTGTCCCTGGGTCACAGCAACCCCTGCAGCTCCAGGCTGGGACAGCGTGGCTGGAAAGCTGCTGAGTGGGAAAGGCCCTGGGGGTGCTGGTTTGCAGTGGCTGAACATGAGCCAGCGTGTGCCCAGGTGGCCAAGGAGGCCAAGGACATCCTGAATGTATCAGCAATGGTGTGGCCAGCAGGACCAGGGCAGTGACTGCCCCTCTGTGCTGGGCACTGTTGGGGCTGCACCTCAAATCCTGCTCAGTTTTGAGTCCCGCAGTGCAGGAGAGACACTGAGATGCTGAAGTTGGACTCAGTGACTCTGGAGGTCTTTTCCAACCTAAATGATTCTATGAAAGAAATGGATGCTGTAGTCAGCATCAGCAGCATCTATTCTCTGAGAGGTGATAGCTCTTTCTTCCACTGAGTTTCTACCCGCAGGGTTAACCTTCAATTTGGGAAAGAAAAATTCAGTCTGGTATGCATGCTTTGGGAGGCTGCTGTAGGGAGTTCAGCTGGAGGTTAAGAGGACAGGGGCAGCAATGACTGTGTTATGGTTCAGTGGTCTGTGTCCTTCAGAGGTCACACATGAACCCTTTGTGCCTCAAGAACCTCTGCATTGATCTGAGAGCAGGAATGGGAGCTAATTAAAACTACGGAGACTGAGCCTCCATCTGTGGAAATCCTGCTGTTGGCTGTGGTTGAAGTCATGTCCTGGTTTTGGAGATGCATTCCCTAGAGGAGGTGATGAACAGTCAGCTTCATGTGTGCTCTTGTCTGTCAGGGCTGTATGAAGGAAAGCTGAGCTCTGTTGATGTCTTTCACACACCTGAACCAACCCTTCATGGAGAAGGAGTGAAGTGTATGCAGTGTTGAAGGGAAATGCAGGTATTGCCTCCAGGTAGATATTAGTGGTAAAAATGTAAACTGTTACCTGAAAGTCCTTTGGTTTTTCACCTACTGGCTGAGTGGGAAGTGAAAGAACATTGGTGATGATGAGTAAATGAACAGTGTTACGGGATCTGCCTGTCATTGTCTAGGGTAAGTTTTGGGAGAAAACTTCTGAAGTGGCCTCTAGAAAGCAAATTCAAGCTGCCCCTCTTTGAGAAAAGTGGAAAAAAACTGTTTATTTAACAGCAAAGTACTCACAAACATGAAAAAATGAGCAGTATTAAACAATGGAACCTCTCACTGTTCTGAGGAGATGGCATATTCAGAGACAGTGCTTGTCATGGGCTGTAACTGGGCTCACTCAGTCTCTCATCTGTCCCTCTGGTGCTGGAATGCAGCGTCCCAGCCCTGGTGTGAGCTCTTGGTGCCATTCTGGGTGTTCAGTCCTGAGCAGGGCTGATCAGTTCCAAATAAAGGAAAAGCCACAGTCCAGGGAAATTCTCTGCCTAAGCCAGCGAAAAACTGACTAAAAGCAAAGGAGAGCTCTGTCCTGCTGTCTGTCCGTGCTGCAGACAACGCAGTCCGTGAGCAGGAATGCAGGAGAGTGAGTGCAGTTTCTGCAGACAAACCATACACTTCTTCTCTCCCCTTTGCTCTCAGAACCTGTCTCAGAGGCGCAGAACCTACTTCTGGGCCAAACACATGAAGTGGGGATATGGTGAATTCAGCATCATGAAGTCACCCCAGGACACTGCCAAAGCCAAGATGGAGAGGATCTTCTCTGAAAGTCCTTTCCTAAGCTCTACTTGGCACACTTGCTTGGGAGCACTCACAGCAGACTGTTAATTATTTCCAGTGCTCAGGTCATCAGATTAGAGATGGTTAATGGATTTTGGGAATAGTGATGTGGAAATACGCCTTCTTATATCTGGTAGTAGTAGTAGTAGTAGTAGTAGTAGTAGTAGTAGTAATAATAATAATAATAATAATAATAATAATAATAATAGTAATAATAATGTGTGTCTTAACTCAGAACTTATGGGAAAATAGAAAACTATTTATTTATTTATTTATTTAAAATTTTAGCCTTTCCAGTAACACGGTGAAATCACATCAGTCCACCTTCCAAGTGTATTCATTTTGCAGTGTTGTAAGTTGTTTGTTTTCTTGGTGCTTATCAGCATTTAATTTAAACAGTTTGTTGGGGATATTTGTTTGTTTAATATAGAATCACAGTATTGGAACATGAGATGTTTGTGGTTTGTTTGTAATACTAGATGCATGACTCCTGCAGACAATGCAGTCCAAATTTAACATGTTATTTACATTTTCTTGTTTTATGAATAATTAGTGCAGAGATCTTTCCCACAGGAAGATCTTAAGAAGAGTGGAAACATTTAAAAATAATTACAGATCTACTTTTGTACCCATTTTAATATAAGTGTTGTTTTCAGAAAGATCTGGAGTGTACAGTAAATCTCTATAGAGTGTTCAAAACATTACATGGAAGGCCAGTCCCTCAGGAAGCCTTTCATTTGAGACATTTGGGGTTTTGGCTATAAAGGTATAGGTAAATAGGGGTTTGTTTCAAAGTCATACAGGAGTAGGTGACATTAGCAAGGGCCTTTAAAAACTGTGTGACTTATTTAGGTGCCTAAATGTAAATTTGAAGTCTAACTCTGTTACTTATATCCTTATGCCTGTAGGTGTGACTAGTTTTCTGTGTGAAAATGTGTGTGTGTGTGTGTGTGTGTGTGAGAGAGAGAGAGAGAGAGAGAGAGAGAGAGAGAGAGATAGAACTGTGCTATTTTCAAACTTGGAAAAAGGATGTTTCTTGGAATCTGCATACTTAAAATTAGATTTCCTCTGTGGTTACACAATTGTAGAGTAAATCCAGAAAAGTATCTCTGACTAATTATGTTACTGCAGATTTTTACTTCTATAAATTATGTCAGAAATGAATTCTGAGTACTCTGAAAATTCATAATGGTGCTTCCCAGCATCAGCTCTGAACTCTTCAGCAAGTGGAAGAGATCCAAAGGATGATTAGGCATGTTGATGTACAGAGGAGGCTGAATAATTGCAGAACTGGATGGGTACCATTCTTCAAGAAACTCTTTAAATACAGTTCTTTCATCATTGAACAAGCTTGCAATAACTTGGTTCCTTAAACATGCTTTTTTTTCCTGCTATCAAACTGAATAGTCTTTAAGGGCTTAGAGGTAGATAAGTAGTTTTAATGATCTGACAGCTAAAGAAGTTTGCTTTGATATAGTCTGGGACACTAGATCATGTGAGAATTAGGTGATTTTTACTCTTGTCTGAAGTAAGTTGTTTCATTCTGGTATAAATTAATGCAAAAAGGCAAGCCTGTCTTACTTCAATACGCAAAATTACATTGAGAATAAGAATATTGGAAAGATTTAGAAAATCACTTAAAAATTGCAAAGCTTCTTCATTTTCCCACCTGACCTGGACTTGGAGAAGAGGCTGCTGGAGACAGTTTGTGTATAAAGAGGGCGAGGACGAAAGAGAATAATTTGATCATGCTAAAGGGCTTCTCTATCAGTATCAGAAAGAGTTTTAGATTTGATCCTCTCATTAATAATGGATGGCCAGACGGATGCTTCCTCCTCTGCTGTCTCTTTTTAATTCATCTGAGTGATGGTGGAAAATGCAACCCAGTGGTATGAGCCCAGCTGTCTCTCCAGTTTAAAATCCCACTGTGTCTGTCTCTGAATCTCCTCTTGCAACACAGCAGTTCTGGTATGTTGAAAAGTACACTTGGGAAGTCTCCTTACCAAACCAAGCAGGTCAAACAAACTAGTTATTTAATATACAAAAGACCTAAAACTGTGAAGCTGTATCATTGCAGCCCTGGCTCAGCATTTTATTGCCATCTGCAACCCAACTGGCTTTGGTTATCCCTGCTTTCAGAGCAGGGCTGCCTGCATGACTGCTCACCATCCCAAAATACATCATATTTGCTGTCCCCAGAGGACACCAGCCTCTTAAACATAGGCAAGACTGCAAGGACGTGCAGTGATGGAAGGGCTTGTGCTGCCTGACCTGGGGTGGGAACTGGAGCTTTTGGTCAACACCAGGGTTCAGAGCTTCACTGTTAACTACTGACATACAGCAGATGTGTTCTTCAGCTTTCACCTATTTATTTTATTTTTAGTACTATCATTGAAATCCCACCATGTTCCTGGTCCAGTGGGAAATACTTTCTAGGATATCATGATCCCCGATTTCTGGTATAATTTCATTCGATATGTTTTGGAAGTGTGTCTCTTTTTATGACCTTTCTTATGTTGTATGGACATAAAGAGGAAGGAGGAAGTAGATGGCTTCAGAGCTCTAGAAGGAATAAGCAGCTTCTACCAAGAGGCACTGGTTGGTTTTGTGGGATCAGAGGCAGCTCCTCCTGAGCAGTGCTGCTGACAAGGACATACCCTATGGCCTTTGAGGTAATACTGGTGGTGGAAGCTGCTGTGGACTTCACACTGTCCCTGGGCTGAGAGTGATCCAGTCCTGCAGTGCACTCATATGATCTGGAGCAAGGGTAGAAGGAATGTGGAGAGCCTTGCTCTCTTCCTGTCCTCTGGTGGGACATGGTGCTCCACATGATGCCTCGTCGTGGGGGCACATATTGTCCTTATGAAATTTTCCAGTGGCTCTGTGCCTACAGGAAAGCTTTAAGTGAGGCTGTATGGCATGCCTACTTTCTTGTAGCTCCATTCCATCTTTATAAAAATGGGCATAAGCTCATTTCCTTAAGGAAAGATTTTGCTAATTGCCAGTGCTATGGGTACTGTGAGAGCACCTGGAAATAAATAACTCCTCTAGAGAGCTATTTAGTGGCAAGGTTTTAAAAACAAATCCATGTATATGGTTAGGTTTTTACCTAACTGTTGTGCCTCCCTTTAGAGTGTAAGGTTTCCTGCAAGAATTCAGCATTTCCATGCTTGGCTGTTTCAGTGCCCTCTTGGTGAACTGTTCTTTGTTCTCAGGGCTTGCTTGGGCTGATACTGTAAATGTCCTGGCAATTACTAGGTTTGGTTTAGTAAGTCTAGATGTTTGCATGGGCCTTTTGATCTTTAATATAGTGGACATAAATACTTGAAAATCAAAGCAGTTAAGAAAGCATTGCAGGGAACCTGTCTGCAAGAATTGATACAGTTTCCCCACTGCTTTTATTTAGCTATGCTATATTCGGTTTTTTTCTGTGCCCAGTTTGCCGGGTTAACTGGTTTAAAGCAGGTTTCATCTGATCATATTCAGATACCTCTATTTTACTTGGCCACACATTTTTTAGGCAATGGAGCAGAAAGTGCACTTGAAAGATGTCAAGCATCTAGTCTGAAAATAAAGACCTACAAGAGACCAGATAACTATTTTCTCCTTAGAGGGCCTGTTCTTCTCCTTTGGCCAGAAATGGAGCCCATGGTGACAATCTCAGATGAGGATTCAGCTGATGTTAAAGAACAAAAATCCCAGTTTTAATATTCCTGTATTCCTGTTGTTTACTTGTGGGGAGGTCAGACCTGAGGTTGTGGTTTGACTGCACAGAAAATCCAGCTTTAGGGCTCCTAACGCTGTACTAAAAGCATTGAGGCCATGAAATATAAAATGCTGACTGCTATAAAACTTCCTGTCAATTCAAATTTGTTCAAAATCTCTCAAAGCCTCCCAGCGTAAGATTTAAATTTTTATTGCCAGGTCAAATATCAGAAGTCTTCCTATGGCTGGCATAAAGCTGACCTGTAAATGTGCACTCTGGCTAATTCAGCAGAAACCGTGTGCCTCGATCTGATTTGTACCGCTGGGTAATCCAGAATAAAACTAATTTGCTGCTGTCCTGAAGGATTTCAGACCTCAGACCATCACAGCAAAACTATCTTTAAATAACAGTGTGTCTTTTAGTGAAAACCCTGATTCAGTTCCAAAGTGGTTTTCTTCCTTTTTTTCCTACTAGTTTCTGACCAATAAGTAGTAGCTACACTTGAACAGAAATTAGTACATTAATGTCTTTTGCTGGTAGTGGATTTATTTCTCTGGTGCTGAAATGCCCAGATGACTTTAGGAAAACAAGTACAATGCCTTCATCTATATATATAAAAAGATTTACGGTATATGTCAAACATAACCTTTAAAGCAATTATAAAGTCATCTCACTCAGGGGATGAAAACAATTTTTGGAATAACTGTATGTATGTTTTTCTGGAAGTTTTGGCCAGGCTGGAAATGCCAAAGGGGTTATCCTGGAGGATTGGGTCTTGGCCATTTGCACAAATCACCTTTCAAAAATCAGTAATGGGACATTTTAATGACCCTCTACATTTCTGTTTCCCTCTATGAGACAGTGATTATAGGAGCTCTTTACATAATTCCTTTGAGGACAACATAGGAAGAAAAAGCTCAATTTGTCAGAAAAGAAAAAAGCTTATTGTTTATGCACTGAATATCCACATATGCTTTTTGACAGTTCCAGCCTCACCTTATTTAAATAAAATATTCTTATTTTTCCATAAGCAGTCATTTAAGACAGCTTTTGTGCTGCCTTAAGAAAGCCTCAAAGAAGGAGCCTCTCTTCACCTACATAAGGTATGTTTAGCTTGGTGTTTTGAACTAAAAGGCTGGAGATGAAGGAAGAAAGTGTATTACTTCCTGAGCCATAACTAAAAACTTGCACTGAGGAATGGAGAAGGAGATAGCCAGTTTATTTACGTGGGTGATATTTCAGCCTTCGAGAGCACATCTTATGTGGATGTGCTGGGTGGAACAAGGGCAGGTAAGAGCTGATTTTTCTGGCTGTAAATACTCCAGGGATGAAGGTGAGAAGAACTGATAAACACTAAGAAGAACAGAGAGGGCTGTAGAAGCTGCATGTCTGTGGGTATAAACTGATTATGAATACATTTAAGCCAGAAAACAGACCATTTCCAACTATGCAAAGTATTGGGGCAGCTTTCCAGCAAAATATCAGAGATGTAAGTGTTCTTTACTTCTATTTGAAATTCAATGAGTTTTATTGATTAGAGTGTGAAAATGTTGCTGTGATAGCTGGGGTCTGGATTTGATGATGCCCAGGAGGATCTTTGTGGCTGGTGGCACAAGGAAGGGGACCAAACAGCTCTGCTCACCAGGTGCTGGTGGCACAGCTTCCGGAAGAGGCATGCACCCAGGCTGCAGCCATGCAAAGTGGATGGTTTTGTGGTTGGATGGAAAGGAGTAGGACTTGGCTGTTGCCACTGCTTAGTGAGAGGGGACCATGCTTCTATCAAGGTTTTTGGAGCATCTTTTTGATCCTCTGAGAACATCTGGCCCAAAAGCTTCTCTTGCAAAGAAGAGCACCTGTCTTGTGCTGTGGGTTGGGTCTGGGTTCAGTCCATGGGCTGCCACAGCAGTGCAGTGTAAGCCTGAGCCCTAAAACCAGTAATTAGCATGGTGAGAGTCTTTTTAAGATTAAATCCCATTAAAGGCTGATCCCCTTTGTGGGTCCTCCTCAAATGACAGCAGTAGTCATGCTGTCTCTGCACCATCATGATCCTTCTATTTGAACAGGATTAATATTGTTTCCATATCACACTCAGTATATTAATTGACATTTCCCACCCCAGTACTTTCCCAGTTGAGATGTTCTGTGCTTGCAAACATCCTATCTGCAAAATCTTAGTTCACTTTATCCTTGAAACTGCTAATGAAAAATCTCAACAGACCACACTACTGAGATGTAGGTAAGATGGGAGATTTAATTACCAGAGAGTGTTAATCAGTAGCCTCAGAGGGATTCAGAGCAACCAGGACAAAATCTCTTTGGTGGAAAGTTGTCCCCAGGAACAGGGACTCCTTTTCACAAGACAGGAGACTTTGGGCCCAGGGGGCTGCCCGTTCCTAGTTCTGGCTTGTTTTACTCCAGACAATTCCAGTGTGGGCATAAAATTAGAGTATTTTGTATATAGGTCTGTACTCTATGCAAGGCAGGTGGGCTGGTCTGGCAGATCTGTCACCTACAGCAAGTAAGGAAGGTGGTGGTGACTCCATTAAATTTTCTCACATGGGTCTTGAGTCTATTTTGTGGAAGTCAAGAGTAAAAATAAATTTCTTCTTAGCGTTGAGGTTTCCATTTTTATCAGGCAGGTCTATTTTTTCCCTTGATGAACAGCTTACCACCTTTCTATTTTTTGCTTCCATTGGCAGTGGACACCTGAGCTGCTCTTCTCACCAGCACAGAGGTCTTCAGCTCAGTGCTGTGTTGTGTGCTACATCTGGAAGGAGTATTTCCTATTTATGCTTGTCTGGAGTAATTTTTCTAAAGCCAGAAGGTTTTGTTTGAGAATATCAAATCCCTTGAAAGTACTGTATAATTATCTACATGATTAATTTAAGTGTCTGCCGTGGCTCTGCAGTGAGCTCGGGGGCGTAGACAGGCAACCCGCAGTGTATCGATGCCCACAGCTTTTCCTGTGGGGAGAAGGAATGGCGTTTTGAAGGCTGCCTGCCTCCGGCGGCGTGGAGGGGGCTGTCCTCCTCTATCTCTGGAGGGATGTGTGTGCATGGAAGGGGACAGCCCTCCAGCAATGCTGCTAAATGAATGATGGATGAGTTTTGCGCGGAATGCAGATGCCTTTGAACGCTCCAGACGGCTAACTGCAGGATTGAAGCTGAAGTCAACATCAGTGCCCTTTGCCAATGCAGAGGAGATTTGGAGACTGGAGCTACAACTCTGAGCTGCTTTCAAGGAGCCCCAGGATCTCCAGGGACTCTGGCAGTGCTTTTGATCTGGGGATAGTTGGCAAAAGACAGTCTGTAACATGTCTACCCAATGTCAAAACTGATAAACAGCTGAGAACAAAACTTCTTAAATTATTAGGCAAAAGGGGCCTCAAAGAATGATCTGGTCCAATCTTCTCTAGAGCTTGAATGGTTTTGAACCCTGTCTGGTCAGTGAGAGCTGTACCAAAGTTTGCTGTTAAAGCAAAGGGTGTCATTGTCACAAAGGTGTCATTGTCATAACTCACAGGATGATATCCATTAAATGACCTCTTACTGTACTCTCACTAGGACAGAAAATGATGTTGAAGGAAGTAAAAGTAAGAGGGATTGAAATGGAGAGATCTAATGTCTCCCACGACCCAAGAGATATTGCCTCCAATCATTGTTCATGGCAGATCTCTGACCTTCTGCAGAGACCATGAGTGTTGGACTCCAGCACCTGAGATGGTGCTCCCCAGAGTCTTGATTTTCTTCATCCTTCTGACTGTAACGACTACTCTAAATCTACCTGGACATGATTCACATATATTACTCCATCATGGACAAGAGGAACGGACTGCTTTTCTCCTCATGGTCACTGTGGGGCATTGTAAAATACATGAGGACCTTTAACTTGTGCTCTCACACCCTACCTGCAATACTTTTTCCTTTTTAGCAGGCTCTAATTTTTTTTAGTATTTCATAGTAATTCACACTTTCAAGACTGGCAAGTCATGTCAGAACTCTGTTCCTATGGGGAAGTTTTGCTGCTGAGACCTTCCCAGCCCTGTGTGAGGCTACAGAAATACTTTATATGCCAGGTTACCTTTGTCCCCATTGACACATCCTGGGACAATGACCCTTTTTTTCCTCCAACAGCAGGAGATTGACAAGAATGATTCCCTATAAACCCTGGAAAATGTTCAAAGCCAAGGTGGGTGGGGCTCTGTAGTGGAAGGTGTGCCTACCCATGGCAGGGGGGCTTGGGACCACATTCCTTCCTAACCCAATCCATTCTGTGATTCTGTGAAAATGCTGCATCTCTTGCCAAAGATTTGCCACATAGCCAATCCTTTCTAAGTGAGATATTCCTTTTGTAGTACTCTGGATTTGTCCTTGATGAAGTTTACTCTAATTTTTAGATTATGTTTTTCTGATTTCTGCCAAGATATTTGAAATGCTAATCCTGTTCTCCAGTGCGTCTGCAGACACACCCAGCTTGGTGTAATCTGCAGATTTAATATGTGTACTCGCTTTCATTGCCCAGGTCACTAATGAATGTGGTGAGCAGAACTAGACTATATAGATCCAGCAGAGCTCCACTTTCAGTGTCCTTCTGTTTCACAGAATGTCATTAATAACTACTCCCTGGGTATGGATTTATAGAAGTCTCATTTAATCATATTTCCCTAGTATATTTATGAGAAAGTTGAGACAGTGACAAAAGCTGTAATAAAGCCCAGATAAATGATATTCAACAACTTCTCCATTATGAAAATAAATTAATTTGATTTCACATGATTTTATTCTTGCCTCTCCTATGTCTGCTGCTGCTTATATTTTTGTTCTCTTCCACATACATGCAAACTATTTCTATGTTTGATTTGAAGTTTTTAGGATGATTGATGCTAGATTGACTGATGTCACATTTTTCTGCTGCTTCTCTTTCTACCCTTGAAGACAGCCACTGCATTTGCTGTTGTCCTTAATTCTGGCCCCTTACCTGTTTGAGTACTCACAACTGACCAGCCATCTGAGATGGTTTTAGCTGGTTTTGTAGGAAATTTAAATGGTGTTTTTTCCCACTCTGCTGGACTGGAAATACCTGAATTGAACTAATGTCTTACTCTGTTACAAACAGAGAAGAGGATAGTATACCTCTGTACTGATACTGTGTCACACTGTGTACTAATCCCCCATGCATAGTTGGTAATTTTAACAAGGACTAAAGGAAAACTCAAACCAATGTTGCCTCTTTTGGTGTCATTTTTCAATAATTTTCTCTCTGAGCAACGTTTTTAAGCATTGCTTTCTTGGTATTAATATGCATATAAAGGGTAACTTTTTTTAATCTTCTGCAAGTTTCATTTCATTTTTATACCCTGATGTTTCTATTATTTTTGCCTATGTGTTCACACTATTTTTTTTAACTTGTGCTCAGTAACCTTTTAGTGTTCTTTCTTCTTGTCTTTGAGGAAAATAAAAAGCTCGTGATGCTGCCAAGTCTTCTGATCCTTCTTCATTGAGATGCTATTGTGCTTGTGCCTTTTAAGCACAAAATATTGTTTCTTCGAGAAACTACAGCTCACCTTGATTTCTTTTTCCTTTCAACTCTCCTACATGAATTCTCTCCTAGCAGGTTTTTTTTTAATGTACTGAAACCAGGAATTTCTGTTTTGCTGTTCCCAATCCCTTGATTTTACAGGCATTCTTACATGAGTTTCTTTCCACCTTCTTACCCCCAACACATCTCTCTTTGGAGGCACTTCCCTGCTAATTCCTTGACCCCGTCCATTATGTGATAATGTTGCTCTGAAGGCACCAGGACTTTCTATTTCTTACTATTTTCCATTCCTAGTAGATATCTTATGTTTCTACTTTCCCATTACCATTGAGTCAGCTGTTATCAGGTTCTTGGTTTAGGGTTTGTTGTGCCTTCCCCTGTGTTTGTTTCACACTTTCTGCCTTTATTACTAACCAGATAATTTAGCAGTTCTTACTCCTCCTGCATTCTGGACCTCAGAGCAATTATACACATCATCCTCAGTATGCCAAGAGATTCTGCCTCTGCTTTTTCTTTGTTGGCCCACATACAAGCTATGCATTTTTAGATCAATATTCCAGATCTAGGTCTTACTATAGTAAGTTCCAGTTATGTCAATTAAATCATTGCTTTCGTCTTAAATATGAGATCTTAAATAAGACTTAAGTTCTGTGTTAAAAACCCCACATATTCACCAGTGTTTCATTAAGTATTTAAAATGCTTAGAGGGTTTAACCTTGTCTCCTGATCAGTCTGTGTCTAAAACCTCTTGTTTTAGACATGTGCCTGAGCAGTTTCTGTCTTTATTCTTCCCCTTTTCTTCCCTGTTTTTCCTGCCCTGAGCCTAACTCAGAAGTCCCTCTCACTAAGCAAGGGGCCAGTTCCTCCTTTCCCAAGCTGATGTCTATCCCCTGTTGAGCTTTTGGTATAACTCCAGCCTCTTGGTGAAGATGCTGGTGTCCTCCTGTACAAGCATGATGTGCCTCTGAGCTGCTGTTGTCCCTGCCTGAGCTTTCTTGGGGCACTCCTGTCCATCTGAGTATTGCCCCACAGCCAAGGCGGTGGCAGAACTTTGGATACAGCTTCTGGGCAGCAGCATTTTGCAAGAGCCTTCCTTTACACGCATTCTTTAAGGGTATAAGCTCTTCCTACGGCTATTTTACCTCACACAAGCCTTTCATACACATCTGCAAGAGCAGACCTGCAGGCTGCTATCTTGAAGCTGCTGCTTTCTTCAGTTTTCCTGGTGCACAGCACACTGAGCATCATCCTCTGCTAGAAAATAAAGCCCTGAAAGGATCTGGTCAACCAGACTTCACTCGTGTCAGGGTTTTTTCTTGTTTCATAGATCATAATGATCCTGGCAAAAAACTCCTGTCTTGCCTTGTTGCCTGCTAACCCCTGACTCCCACTGACTCCTGGCTGCTTGTGTACCTCCCTCTCCAAACTGCAGGAAATGGGGGAATTCACCTGCCCTACTCTTTTCCCAGGAAACGGGACAGTCACTTCTCTTAGATGCTTTACCCACAAGGTGGTTGTGAGCCACTGCGGCCACGAAGGGAGGGACCCCATTGGCGTCCTCACCGTTCGTGTTTGCTGCTGCCCATCCCTCGTCCAGCTTGGTGGGGAGCTAAATCCGGGAAGAGACCGGTTTAAGCCTATTCCAGCCCAAAATCACTGGCATGGACGGCAGGGCTGTCAGCTTCAGTCGCTGGTGAGGCCCGTGCCCCTCCAGCGGCCCTTGGCAGGAGTGTCTCCCCCGCTCCGGTCAGAGCCTCGGAGCTGCGGCAGGAGCATCCCCTGGGCTCTGCAGCCCGCATTTCACCGCCAAGGTCAGGAGCTAATGGTGACCTTTTATTCCCTTGCTGCGGAGAGCAGCTGGTGCCCTCAAGTGGTAAATCGCAGGAGGAGAGCGGCCAGGCCGTGCGAGCCGGCCCTGGGCCGCCGGGCCGGGGCTGCGGGGCGCCTGCCGCGGCTCGGGCACTTCTAACCGCGCTGTTTTATCCTTGCAGGACGAGACGCCGTGGTGATCGTGGTGGGAAGGACGCTTTGATCCCGACGGAGCGGGGACACCGGCGGCAGGCAGGCCTGGGCAGCCACAGACGCTCACAAACTTGACCCACCAGCCTGTTCACAGGGCCGGTGCAGCACCTGGACACCAAACATCCTTCCTTGACTGTGTTTTTGGTCAGCTGGAACCCCCCAGAAATCTCCGTGAGACTAGATGGGGCTTGCTTTGGACCTGCAGCCCCACTCCGGCATGTCCCCAGGGGCTCCAGGGCACTGCGGCGGACGACAAGGGAGCCAAGTGGGGCCGGGGCTGAGGCCGTGAGGGGATGCCCAGGGAGGGACAGCGATGCCCATCACACAGGACAACGCCGGGGTCTTCCTCCCCCTCCTGTGCCAGTGGCTGCAGAACAGCCGTCGGGAGGGGGCCGAGGGAGCCGAGCAGCAGCTCTGCCGCTCGGCCGTCCAGAAGCTGAGCGAGTACATCCAGCTCAACTTCTCCGTGGATGAGAGCAACCTGCAGCCAGGGAGCTGTGGGACTTTGGATACGGAGATCTGCACCATGTACCTGGCCCAAGAGATGCGGAAAAATGAAGTCCTGGGCTTGAGCTTTGGGAATATCCCTGCCCTGGGGGACTATGGGGAGAAGCGTCGGGGAGGAAGGAAGAGGAAGGCGCATAAGGGGCCTGTGCTCGACGTCGGGTGCATCTGGGTGACAGACTTGAAGAAGAACAGCCCGGCCGGGAAGTGTGGGAGAGTGCGCCTGAAAGACGAGATCCTTTCTCTGAACGGGCAGCTGATGGTTGGTGTGGATGTCACTGGAGCAAGGTAAGGGTGGCAGAGCTGCCCGCAGCAGCTGCCTCTGGTGCCACATGGTGCAGGACACAGTTGATACTGATGGAAGTCCAGGAGAAGAGGTTTTGACCTTTGCTTTCCAGCCCCTGAGAGAGCCCTGAGTTCATTCTAAAGATTTTGTAGAAAATAAAAAACAAAAGCAAATTGATAATTAACCCACGTATACTACTCACACTTCCACTGGAAAATTTTTAGGGGTCACTGGGTCAAAAAATTGTAAGTCATAATCACCAGAGGGGCTGCACTAAAGCAGGAGCCTTCCTGGGTTTGTATAAAACTGTTTTCTTAAGCAAAAATGAACACAGATGCAGCAGCACTGGAAGATATTTTTACAGGTGCTCATATTTTTTATTGAATTATTTCAGTTGAGGGAAGTGTTTTTGACAGCTAAGTGTTGTCTGAGACTTTCTCAAAGCAAGACATTTTTGTGTTTTCCAGTTTGGAACAACTTCATTTTAATAAATTCCCTTTGATTCTAATGCATTTGCTCTCTTCTAATGTCTCCTGACCCAGAAAACTTGAAGTCTTTAAGAGGTCAAATCAAAAATTAGGATTCTTGCAATGATACAGATTTTTCTTGTGGTGGTTTTTTTTTTTTTAATTCAGCTATCCCATGCTGTAAAATCAGTTATTGTCCCAGTTTTGCTCTTTGTGGGCTGGTAGACTGTCTCACATTATCCTTTGCAAAGGCAAAACCCTTTCTCTGCTGTAGATGAGGATGTAAACGTTCATTCATACCTGAGCTTACAATGTACCTGAGGGCATGAAATCCTCCCCCTCTTGCCAAAAGGGAATTTATTTTGGGGGTGGACACTTTGGGACACCCAGCAGGCAGGATCACTTCACTTGAATGTGGCAGGAGTTTGGGCTGACCATCACTCCCAATTCTGACACGTGGCAGAATAAAAGCAGTGACTCCTCAATCTGTGGGTGCTGGGCAGCTCAACCTTCTATGGTTTTGCAGGTATGACAACAACCCTCTGTAATTCCTAGCTTGTGGTTCAAAAAGTGTGTGCATATTGGTACTGTGGCAGTATCAATCAGTGGCACCTCCAAATTTGTGAGTGGTTATGGCAAAAGGCAGTTTGCTGTTTCCCCTTTGTCAGATGTCACTGTTTCTAAATACAAGGGAATTGCTTGCAGTAGGCAGCAATAATGTTATCTTATTAATAATGCAAATGAGAGGTAATAGCCAATGAACTTGAAAATATTTGGATATCTGTCCTTTTTGGCCTGTCTCTGAAGGCTTAATTTAGGGCTTGTTCCTTTTGGAAAGCTGTGTTATTAAACCAGCAAGCTGTGACTGCAGCTAATGGGAACCAAGGGCTCCATTTTCCTTACTTTTTTTGGCCATTACAAAGGCAGAGTTTTGGTAGTTTGGAGCTCGCATTCTTAAAATCCTGTTTTAGAATATTCAACATCCAATTTAGGCCAAAATTTAGGACATTTCCTGTTTTATTTTCAGCATCCAAAGCATCCTTGCCTAACTTGCTGTTGACTGCTATTTGACAAGGGTGATGTTGATGGATGACAATTTGGGACCTTGAGGATGCTCCCAGTTTGGAGAACTGACTTTTCCCTATCAGGGAGCTGGCTGGCAGCTCCAGCCTCATGTTCCCAACTGGAGCGCTTGAGGATGCTTTGAGAGTCTTTCAGTAGCTTTCCCCACTGGGGTGCTCAGAAGGGACATAATTCTGTCTAGCTTTACAATAGGCTGAAAGACAACATCCGCTTGCCTTCTGGAAAGACTGCTTCCAAGAAGAAGCTTTCCTAGGGAATTCCATATTCCTGCTGCTATGGTGGAAGTAGCAGAGCCCTTTTCCCCTTGTTTTTTCAATGTGTTGTTGGGGCAGGACAGTGCACTAAATAGTAGTTCTGACTCAGTTTCTGACTGCCTAATTATTCCCTGGCCGAGTGAGAAACACTTCCAGGTTGATACAAGGAGCTCTGATTTGTGGTATGATTTACTTTGTGGAGCCTGCACATGGTCAGTGAAAGTAAAATACTGCCTGAGCTCCTGCAGCACCAGGTTGGACTGGGCAAGCAAAATCACTTCTTGTGTGTTTATTCCTCACCTGTCAAGCGTTCCTGGGCAGCCCCATCTTGCCTGATGAAGGAGTTTTTTACACTGATGCTATGGGGAATCTGCTGATTTATTCCCTTAACAGTGGAGGATTTGGCATGGGGGTCTCACAGCTCTGCCATTTCCCACCTCTGCAGCAGGGTTTGCAGAAGTGTTCTCACATACCCTGGGCTTCATGTAACCTCAGCTCTAGCTCCAGCCTGCCATCCAAGCCCTCCCTGTTCCAAGGGGCTAAACGAATACACCAGAAAACAAGAGAGGAGAGGTGAGAGCACACAGTCCCTTCTGCTGGCTGTCCTATGGATGTGGTCAGCCTCTAGAGGATGCAGGGGCAGATGATTGGAGCTGGAACAGATTGGGCAGCCCTGGACAGACAGGGCTGTTTTGGCACCTGCCTGGTGTGCCTACAGGTCCTCCCATCTCAGAGTGGTGATGGGGTCAGACACAGTAAGAGCAGCACAACACTTCCTGAAGGAGCCAGCTGTGAGTACCACTCATGTGTCTCTCCTTGCTAGGAAAGCTGACTATGACTTCTTTAAAGAAAAGTTATTTATTTAAATTCCACCTGATTTCCATGTAAACAGCAGAGACAGGTTGATTATTGCTGAACTTGTTTCTTTTATTTTTTGTCTTTCTTTTCATTTAGAGAAACATTATGCAGTAATAAAATCATCAAAGCTCTTTGCTTAACAGAGTATTATTACATTAGAGAGGAATAATGTAGGTGGTGTCATTTTTGGTGATGTTAGTGATTGAGGGAAAATTATTGCTCTCTTTAGAGTCAGCAAATTGTGTGTCTATCAAACACAATTGCAGGGAAATGAGCTGTATTGGAATACTGAACAAAGGTTAGTCAAAACTCTGCCTATTTATTTATCTTCTGTCTATACAACTGTATCTCCAAAATGTGTGGGTTATGTTCCTCCAGACAACAACTCCTATGAATTTTGGATCGCCTCATTTTGGGCTATTACTCACTTACTGAAGGGAGGCTGTTAGTATTTCTACAGATGACAGATGAATCCTTCATTTCTTGAACATAACTGAATGGGGCTTCATTGAGCAAGTCCTTGGAGCACTGCAAAAAAAATTATTTTTCCATGAATATAATTCAGTTTGAAATATTTGATTGTGAATTTCATCAAGCATAGCTGCAGTGCTTGGACACAGCTACCATATACTTTTAATCTTTAAAATCAGTGTTAAGTTTTCAAATTCATGCTTGTAAAAAGCAGAGTAAGATACATTACTAGTGTTGACAGTGTGGTAGAAACATGAGTTATTATTATAATTTTGTCACTGAGAAAACTCAACCACTCCTTCAAGAGATATCATCTTTATCATTGCCAAAAATTACCAAACATTGCCATATGTGGGAATACAGTCAGAGAAGTGGCTGGCTTCTTTTTAACCCACAAACTGGAATTACTTCCAAAAAAAATGAAGAGAGAAATATTTTGGTAGCCATACCTTTGCACAGCGCTTTCTTAGTTTCTCCTCTTCAGTCAGTGTCCAGGGAGGGTTGCTAAGACTCCTCCTCAGAATAGATATGGCATGCCAAATTTCAGGGAATTCAGTTTATTTTCAGAGATGCTGAGAAAGACCTTCAGGAATCAGGTCTGCAATGGGGAGGGAGCTTCAAGTGCCACTACTGAAGGCAAATCTTTTACTTTACCTGAAGCTGAGGGTTTTCAGTAGAGCCAAGGTCTTTCCTGAATGTTTGCTGCTGCTGCACATCTTATGTTCACATCTCCAGGATAGCTGGAACTATGAAGGTAAAGTCCTGCTCCTCCTCACACGTCAATACCATTAGTAGGTGTGTGATATATGGACATTCTAAGCACAGTCCTGCCTCTCTGTAAGTGCTAGCAGCTGATTACAGAGGACAATTCAAAATGTCCAACAAAATTACAGGTCTCAAAACGTGCATAGCACTTTGTGCTGCCTGCTGTAGCAGTCATTAACAGTCCTGGGCTCTGCTGGGTGAAATCTTGATGTTCTTTGTCAAAATAAGGGTTCTTGCTGCTGCTGGAAACAAATTGTGCAGTTCTTGGATGTAATTAGAGACAGATTCTGCCCTGAACAGGGGTCTTCATGAGGGCAGTCTTCTTTGTTCCTGTGCTGTGAGCCCTGCAGACAAGGAACAGACCTGTATCTGCAGAACAGTGCATGTGCTGTGGGGCTGGGAGCAGTGAAGTATTTTCTGTGTCTCAGAAGAGCTGCTCAAAAATCTGAGTGTGATTTGAAAACTGTTTTGTCTGAAGACAAATGCTTTTCAAGGCACTTTTTTATTGAGATCCCCTTTCCTCAGAAGTTTGAATGGGATTATTTTTTAAAAATAAACTGCTTTGCTCCTGCAATAGAATTATTTTCTTGCTGGGAGAAACATCCTTCCCCTCCAAATGTGGTCACTCTTTGATATTCAAGTGCTCCAGTTTTGCATTTTCCATGGGGCACTGCTTCCTGCCATGCTGTGTTGAGGCACTGTCACTGCCTCAGGAGGCTGGCTGTCCTTGCCATGACTACTTTGTCCCTGTCCTGGCAGCTGCCGTTGTCTCTGGAGCATCTGCAAGATTTTGTTGCACTCTGTTACTCATCAGTGTGTTCAAAATGCATCCATGTGCCCCTACTGATCTGTGGGGATTGAATACTGTGGGAACCTCCTCAGTACATCAGCTGCTGCCCTCAGGATTTGTTTTGGGTAACAAATCCATTCCTTAGCTGGGTTGGCTGTTGGGGTGTATGAATGCCTGTGTTATGGTGGAAGGGGGTAGTTCAGGTCTCTCTGCCTATGATGGGATTGTGTTTCATTGGAGCTTTTGGGGATTTATCTTCCTGGCAGTGCAATCTCCTTTATACATCCTCTTTATTACAGAAAAATCACCCCAAGAAAACCATCACTGGTCATCACAGAAAGCTTTGTCTAACAGCATCCCCACCTCCCAGGCACACCAGGTTGCATAGATCGATTGCTCTGCTTTACTGTGTTTCCTCACCTCCTTCCTAAAGCAAAAGTGCTGCCAACACAAAGTGCTGCTCAGTATAAGCAGCTGCTTTTCCTGGTGTTAGTAGGGCCTTCTCTTGGTTATGTCCACAAGAAAATATTTTTGTTTTAATAGGAAAAATAATGGAAATTTATCCTGTCCCTTTGCCCTTGGCCAAGGGGCAAACATTTCTGTGTGAATTCCTTGTTAAAATATTAACAGCACTGACTACACAGCGAAAAATAAATACAGTGGTCCTGGAGACTGCAGCCTCCAAATGCTGTCTCAGGGAATAGAGTTCTCAAAACTGACCTAAAAAATACCCCCAACCTGTTGTGGAATTGAATTAGTTTCCTTTTCTAGATCATATTACCGATCTTCATACTGTTAAGTGATGGATCAGGGCACAGAGGTTGAAACCTGGGCCTTGTTATCATGGGCAAGGATGAGAAGCTTGTGCTGATGCACAAGTCCTGAGGATGGAAAATAAGCAGCACATAGGGATTTTGGCTGAGTTTTTGCTCATCCTGTTGAGCTGCTGTGAGCTGGGATACAGTAAATGTGTGCTGAACCTGCACAAAATGAGAGAAAGCCTATGGGTGTCTAACATTTGCAAGGCACAGCCTAAGTCTCACTGTGCTCCTGAAGTCTGGAGCATGCAGTCCCCTCTGAAGCATGGCTGCAGTATTTTTCACTGATAGTGGATATAAATCCCCTACTCGATAGTGGATATAAATTCCTCCCTCTCCCCTCCCTTTAAATATAGCAGGACTAAGAAACTAAGAAAGAGATGTTTTTCTTCCTTTCTTTTATGTTTCCTGGAAGGTATGAGCAGACTTAGCCACACATGTTGAGAAATAAATGTCTCTGAAGAAATGAGCTTTATTCCAAATCCTCTCTTAAGAGCCAAAGTCTTAAATAGAAGGTCACTAATCCCCAGACTCAGCAGAGATCATTTAGCTGGTTTGTCCTCTTTGCTTTATTAATCTGAGTGTGTGTTCACTCAGTTTCGCCTCCTCACCCTCCAGTTCCTGCCGTCCCTCTCAATTTCCCCAAGCCAGGGATATTCTGTGGAGGCACAACTCATTCCCTTGTAGGAGTGGCCATTAGCAACATCCCATTACCACAACTGCCTCCTTAACAGACTTTCGAGACCCCTCATCCACCTCAAATTTTCATCTTATCTTCTTGCTCAGACAAATTTAATGTAAACCCCATTAAAAATGATGGAAAGACTTCCACTGATTTAAATAGCTCACATCCTCTATGTGTTTGCATGTTTGTCCAAAAATTTAGGGATCAATATGCCCGTCACTGCCTCCTACATAGTGTCAGCACTGAACAACAGAGCTGGCCTCTCTCTAGAAATCATGATTCCCCAGGACCATATATGTGTAACTAGACAACATCCTCAGGGTATCTGCCAAAATTGCTCCGAGCCCTGCCTCTGCACACTTGCTTTTCAGAAGCATTGCATCAGTCTTGAAAAGACTTGGACAGTGGTTGGTGGTGTTGCCTTAGGAGGTGTAAAACCTTCAAAGGTTATAGAGAGGATTTTTTCTGTGCTTTGTTTTTGTTTTAATGAGGTGTGAAAGTTCTGATTAGAAATCTGTACTTTGCTGCCCAATGCATGGCTGTGCCTCTCCATTTAATTTGCTGTTCTGACCACGCTGTAATTACAAGAGAACAAGCCCAGTGTTTGGGAGGGAGCTTTGCCCTACCTGCTCTTCCCTCCCTGCTCATCCTCTGTGGGAACAGCCTGTTTTGGTGAGTCAGCCTTGTGCCTTGTCATTTACCTTGATACCAAAGTGCCAGCAGGATCCCTTTTACATCCTGAGTGGGATTTTCAGCCTGACACACAGCATGCATCTCATGCTCTCAGGTCATCTGGAAGTACAGTCAGGGCACAGCAGAACGTAGCTAATTGGCAAACTGCTGGAATGTGCAAAATAAGAGTCACTTTTTTCCACTGCTCAGCCAAGTAACAGGTGAGGCCTTCAGCCACAGCATCAGTTATTTTCACAGCCTCTCCAGCAGTGCATTTGCTAGTACAGAACAGTGCTTTAGCCATCAATAATTAAAAATACAGATGTTCAAAGACACAAGCAAGGAACATTCCGTGCCCATTATTCCTACTGTCTCTATAATGCTTGTGCCTAAACACACCAGTTTGCCATGTGCAGTCATTCACAGCATCTTCTAAACTGTACACGTGACTTTCTGTTCATATTCTGGGAGTCCAGAATTTTGCACAAAGCAGACTGTGGGCTAAAGATTGATTTTCTTGAGACAGAAGCTTTGAGCTGCTGCAAAAGTAGGAGGTGACTGGAGCCAGGCTACTTAGTGGCAGTGAGAATCCTGGGAGGTCGTCCTTTTCCACCTGTAGTGACTGATGTGCCATGAGCCCTGCAAAGGCACAGCCTCTCCAGTCCTCATTCAAATAGTTTTTCTTACAGCATGATCTAAGTGAGCAGCATTCTCATTCTTAGATGTGTTTTGCAACTGCTCTGCAAAGCAGGACATGATCATACCTTCTTGGCAGCCTCTGGGTGTGACTCTTGCTGTCCTGAAAGATGGACTAGAACTGAACTGTGACCCTCCAGAGCTAAAAGCATTAACAGCGATGGCAGCTTAAAACCCACTTATCCCCTGTCACTGGAAATCTGGCCTGGACTGGAAAGGACAGGAACAGGGAGGGTTGAAAAATGGTGAACATTTTTCAGAGACAGTTCCACGGTCAGAGGCTCAACATCAGCCTCAGAGAGATGGTTTGTCAACATGAACCTGCCATCTATGGACATAAGTGAGAGGATAAGTACAATAAACAGAGGTGAGATCAGGAAAGAGACAGGTATAAAATCACAGAGACAGCTGTTGCAGTGGATGGCTTTTGGGATGGGATTTTTTTAAACATGGGAAGCTCATTGCTTTTTTTAGCTCATGTGACACTTGCCTCCAGCTCCAAGCAGTATCACATGCTCCTTGAAACTTATTTTTCTGTCTCCTTTTTATCAGATATGGGCTAAGAGGCAAAGGGCATATGTATCAACTGCAGACTCTGCAGTATTGCTCACTGTTCTTGTTTCTTTCTCTGGGTAAAATGTATGATGTTCAGCAAGATCATGTGAGCCTCTGAAGGAAAACATGTTTAACAGACCAGTAACAGGAAAAAGATAAGTCGGCAGGCACTGTGACAAGATTTGGGGCAGTTCAAGAATACTTGTACCTTCCAAAACAGGACAAGAGTAAGGCAAGTGGTGACTATTAGCAGCAAAATTCACCCTAGAGCATCCAAGACTCAGGAATCCCATCCAACTGAAGCCTCTCTAACAAGAATGTGAGAAACTAGAGGTAGATGGAAAATGGATTCAGGCTTTCAAAATAAAACAGTATTGTTGAAACATGACTGAAAGAGGTTACTGTTATAGTGATGCCTAAGACTCATTTCTATTGTTTAAAAAGGTGTCAGGGTCTGGTTTTAACCCTTCTCCATAGTTGGAACTATAGATGACCAGATGATCTTAAAAAAAACCCAAAAAACAAACAAACAACTTGCAAAATAAATATTTGATTAATGTAGTAATAACTTTGACCTATGTTTCCTACACCATTATTTGACCACTGGAGTAGGTTCAGGCTAGCAGGGTAATAATTCGATGAAACGAGAGTCAGGGAAGTCTTCCTGCTCATCCTTCTACACTTTGACCAGTGTCTCTTTTTGCCATCATAAATAAAGAATTACTAAGTGCTTGCCAATTTTTCATAGTCTGGGCTATTTTATTCTGGTAGCAAAGAGAAAAAATCAGACATGTGGTAGGCAGTAAACTCTGTGGTACCGTCTCTCTGAATACAGAGCCCTAGGCTAGAGGTTGGGGAATTCTGTCTTGAAAACTTGTGGATGACAAATGGAGCCAAAACAGTGTGTGATGTTCTCAGTGAAAATGGTTTCTAACAAACACTAATTGTTCTGCTGAAAATGACATTTCGTGTTTTCATCTCTGGAAGAGTTCTACTAAAACAGATTTTTCTCGGTTTCCTCTAGAGGGCAATGTCATATAAATATTTTAAGCAATTTCTTGGTTCTGTCAACCGGGAATTTTAGCCTGTCTTATCTAGGAATTTGCAAGACAGCAGTGAAAATTGTTTCTTTACATGCTTTTAAGATGTGTATATACGTCATGTAATCTGATTCTCAGGCTTGTAGAGTGCAGTAGCTAATCCCTTTAAGAAGCAATAAATATGTTGTGCATTTTGGGTAGATTTGGCTATTCTGGAATGTGAAGAAGGAACTGCTGATGAAGATTTGACTCTCTTCTATACCTGTGCAGCTTCAAGGACTTCTAGGAACTGCCCCTTATGTGACAATTGTAAAAAAGATTATAATCCAGTTGTCTAAGAATGAAGTTATCAGTTGTTGTAGTTTATGTCTGTAGCTGGAACTTCAGAGCAGAGGATAAATCTAAATACCAAATCTAAGTGGTTCATAAGACCTAGGAAACAGAAAGGTATTGTGTTATTTATTTCCATAAAAATTTATGTGTACATTCCTGGGTTTACTAACTGTATTGCTTGTTTGATGGATGCTGGTAACAGCACAATTCCCAAGTTATTTGTCCACATAAACAGCTGCTAAAATTAGTATGACTCAAAGGTGGTCATTCTGGACCTTAGGAATTTAATTTAAGGGACATTTTTAGTCACTGTAGTATAAAAATGGTAACTATAGATAAGGGCTGTTTTTCTTAAAGCTCAGGTGTAGGATTTGAAAGATATTTCCATGGGCATAAATTTGTTTTCTGCCACTTGTATCATTATCTTCATTCCTTCTCCCAAAATGACATTAGGAAAAGGAAAATTTGCTCTTGACATTGCAACTGAAAATGGCCTTTGGGAAATCCTTTTAGAGTTTTGTCTCCTTTCCTCTCCTGATGGCCACTAGTCCTTTGGAGATTCACCAACTGGAATTTTGGCTTTACTGGATTGTCTTGCAAATCCCATACATTTACTGAATTTGTGTGTTAGCATTCTTGATAAAATATTTTCTCCGAAGTAGTAGCAGGCAATCTGCAGTTGTCAGGTTCTCTCAATGAATAAACCTGTTAGTTTGTTTTTCCCCAAACAGGAACCACAATTAATTGAAGTAAAACACTTATTCCCCAAAGTGCTTTATTTTGAAAACAATGGCCTGTGAATAAAAAAGCAGTATTTGCATTAGCTTCAAAGCCTGCAGGCATTAGGTAGCAAAGTAAGATCTGCTGTCTACTTCTGAGTAATAGCAACTCTAAGAAAAATCTAAGGTCTTTGGTAGGTTTTAAAAGCTTAAATAGGTGAAAATTGCTTTTAAATTATTGCTGCTGGCCAGGCAGGACTTTTTCCTAAACTCTGCCTTAACAGAAGTGTGATAAGCAGTTTGCAAATATTAAGTTCCTGGGGAAAGTTTTTAGAGACCTTAGAGGAAAGTAAATATTCTTAGTTTCATTTCTCCTGCTACATGAGAAGCTTTGTGTTTGAACCTTATATTCATCACCACCTTCATTTAGGGCTTGTGTTTAGATCTCACTCTCTGTAAATTAGCTGGCAGCTTATTGCTTACTCACAGGGGGATTATTCCTTGCCTGGCTGAAAGGAGCTATGTTTGGGGCTGTAGGTGTGTGGGGAGGTTGTCCACTCTGGGCTGGGATCCCTGTTCATGGGTAGCCCAGGGAATGTCACACCTGCATGCCTGCTGTCACACAATCAAGGCTCACAGCTTTGTCTTCTCCTCGCCCCCTGTGCCTTCCTTGCTGGTGAGCGCTCTGCAGTGCAGCTCTCTTGCTGCTGTGCCCAACCTCTCTGACAATTCCATAACACCATGGGCTTTGCTGGAATGCCTTCCCACTCCAATTTGCCTTCCAAATTTCCTCCTGCCACTGCATATCTGTCCCAGCTATACACTAAATAGTCTAATCCCCAATCTCGTGTTTGGTTGTGGCCTGCATTTGGAAAGTAAGTGGTGTATACAGCAGAGCAGAAAATTATTTAGTAATCCAGTTTTATCATGATGAACTATGTGGTTAAAATAAATCGGATTTCAATAGTTCACCAGTTACGCTGTGGAGAAAGAAATAATAGTTAAAAAAGGTTTACAGATGCCAAATGGATTAGAAGTTAATGGCTGGTGTATGGAATTCTAAATCAACAAGGGTTTACTGTATACAGGGCTGTGCCTTTAAAAGGACTCTATATTATATAGGGATGAGAAAGGCGGAATATCAGTGCTCTATAAGAATGATTTTGTGGCTTAAATGCTTTATCTCATGACCTGAGAAACAAATTATAAACTGTGGAAATTAATTTAGGGAGCATCGTCACTAAGAAAAAAGTCATGCAAGTTAGAGAAGTAAACATCTCTCTTCAGGCAGGTAGATTTCAGATGTACTTCAAAACAAAAGAGGTAAATGACAAGAAGGTAGAAAAAATTTAGGATGGAAGGAGGACTTAGAAATTCATTAATCCTGGCTGGATGAAGAATAATCAGAAGTGTTTTGTCTGATATGTAATTAAATTAGATATCATTATCTGTTAAAACCATTCAGCCAGCTCTAATAACCAAGGAAACCAATCCTGCGTCCAGGTGTTAGCTCCCACACTCTCTGAGGTTTTCCCGGCCTCAGGGATATTCTCTCATTTAATGATAGTATCAATAATAGTATTAAAGAATATGAAAAGTAATAGTCTTCCTTTTTAAATAATCTTCAACATGCAGAGCAGCACACCTGGGATGCAATGTCCATGTCCTACATCAGGGGGAATCATGCTTGACTTTGCAAAGCCAAGATCTCCTCTAGATTAAAAAATGTCATATACCGTGCTATATATGGAGTCATAAACTCGTGTAAGAATCCAGCATGAACCCAGTGTAAAGAACTAGTTTAAATTCCATGTGAAGTTTTGACTTCCTCACATTTTAGTGGCATTTGCTATTTGCTTGTAGCTCATGCTGCTGTCTACAGTAGGCCCATGCTGGTTCCGTCTTCACCTTCCATTTCTCTTCCACATGCTTCTATTTTAAATCATTGACTTGTAAGTTATGCTTTCATGAACTGTATATGACTTAGAGCTATGTATCTATCTCCTGTCAGGGTCTTACAGCCTAATGGACAGCATGTGTGGACTTAAGAAGTGTTGGGTCCTGGTCAAGCCTTTTCCCCACACTGTGAACAACTCATGGCCTCAGTGACAGGGAGGTGATGACAGCAGCTCACTTTCTGCAGGTGCTTGAGCTCTTGGGGGGAAAAGCACTTTATTAAATGCTGGGTTTTATGGCAGAGAGTTTCTTTCCAGGTACTTGTTTGTCTGGTGCAGAGTTATAAAGTCAGAGTACCTTCACAAGGGCTAAAATTCTTTGAAATACCTGTTTCTGCAGAAGTACATTTGAGCAATACCAATAAGCTCTAACTTAGGAGATACCTGCCTGGTTATGAATTTAGCTATTATCCAGTCTTCCCAAGTATCTCCAAGAGGTGTCCGGGTACAAGAGCGTAGAGTTTCCTAGAGTAATGACAGAATGGAAAAACTGAATTCTGTTTTTCCGAGGCCTTGAAGCCAAAACCTGGTCATTTCCTGTGCCTACTTTGAGGGGAAAAAAAATTCCAAAAACAAAACCAAATAATCCCCATAGCCTTGTTTTTGTCATGGTGATTTAGCCAACACACATCTGAAGTCTGATTTCCATATACAGTATTTGAGATTTGCGGTGAACTGAGAAGGTCTGAAGCCAATCCTGCTGGACCTGCCAGTTATCTGGTTGGAGTGCTTGCTCCAGTTTATAAAACTTTGCATATTATACCTTACTGCATTATCTTTTAGAGCTGAAACAGTGAAAAAGTCTCACAGGGCTGAAGACTTTGGATGGGGTTTTGTTAAGGAAAAAGGGGCCACTTTATGGCTTTATTGGGGAAAATGTGATTTAATAGTTTCCTGTTTAACACAACTCTTATTTTGTGAGAACTTCCTTGCAAGTATGAACAGGCTAATTGGGAAGCTGAGGAGGAACCAGTACCAAAAGGTAAGTGTGTGAGAAAGAGAAGAACAGGATTAAATATAACCATATTAATTCATTGCATGGCAGACACATACTGGGAGCAGCCTGGTAATGCAGGGGCCATTCTGCTACCCCAGCTCCCAGACTTTACCCTCTCTCATGGTCCCTTCACACATCCCCCTTGCTTTGTGGTCCCCAGTTTGCCAGTCAAGGAGGCCATAGGGTATGTGCAGGAGTGATGTGAGAGTTTCAGGTGCAGACACGGGGAGGAAGTTTGTATGTAGTCCATGGAATACTGTTTCTGGGGTTCCCCAGGCTCTTTCTCTGAGGACTAACTTGGTGCATAGAATGGGACAAAAAAGAGAATGTGAGGTTGGGCTGAGAGTTTCCTATTTTGTCACGTTTTGCTGCATGCTGTTTCAGCAGCATTCATCAAAGTAGCCTGGAAATTGTGTCCTGGAGAAATAGCTTGATTGAATATATAAGTTTTAAACTTAGCATTGCTTTTATTTTTCCCCAGGTTGCCTGTATTTGGAACTTTTAACCTTTAGATTGTGCCAATTGGTCAAAGTGTTCCTGTGTCATTACTAAAGCTTGATTTTTATTTTTCTTCTCTTTCAATTGATGGCAAAATCTTAGGAGGAAGGCTTGGAACCTTACCAAATGAAAACCTGAAGCCAAAGAAGAGCATTTGTTGTTTGGAGTACCCCTTCTTTCTTAGTACAATCAAAAGGCAAACTATTTTTCATCCCCTGTAAAATGGTTATATATTCATTCAGGTGGAAGGAGGTGAATCCCAAGTATAGGAGATAGAGGAGCAGTTCCTGATTTTCATATGTATAAGCATTGTGGCAAGGCAGATTGATTAACTAAAGAGGTGACTCTTGGCTTTTGACCATGTAAAAGGAGAATTGAACCTGCAGGATGTATTCTCAAATACGGTCAGCTACCACAGATTGGTCCAAAAGAAAACATCACACCTCAAAAAAAGTGCTAAGGATCAGTCATAAATCTTCAATCCAAAAAGATTAAGAGATAGCCTAGGAAAAAATCTAAAAGGGATCAGAAATCCAAGAAGGATGCTGCCCATGGAGCCCATAGGCATAGTGTCTGAGATCTGCAATCAGTACCAGATGCTGCTGATATGTGATGTGGATCTTGTAACAAAGAAATGCTGGACCCATTCAGCCCAAGCAGGAAGCCTTGCAGATTAAATTTGTATTAGTTGGAGCTGTAGATTGCTTTTGCAAGCAAAATTGAGCCTGGGTGTTAAGATGATCTGGATCAAGAAACCCAAATTAGGTTTCCTCCTTAAAGAGGAATGAGCACATTTTGGCACCAGTTTTCATAACGGTTTTAGAAAGAAAATATTTGGAAACAGATGCAATATGTTTCTGTATATTAAATCCAGTCTGTGAAATAAAGCTACTCTCTCTGACTGCACAGAATGGTCAGAAGACTCCTGGAACAAGATCCCCCCTAAATTTTATGTATGTTTTAAGGAAGACTCTTTGAAACATTAATAAGTGGTGAGTGGATGGCATATTCTGATATGTGCTGGAAAGTATGCACAGATGAAATGCAGGATGGTTTGCAATGTTTAAAAAGCAAACAAGATCTGGGCTTCCACTTGGAATATCATAAGGATCACAGCATATTACATTAATGGAGGCTATTCTAGCATAAAATGAAAGCCACAATCTCTGCAGCCCTAGTCTAGGACACTGGGGAGGGTAATATAAAATTACTCCAGGGTGGAGCACAGGTTGCTGGAGGGGACAGCCTCTGTTGTAACCTACATTATTTCTGTAGTTAAAGAGAAGGGAAAAGTGTTGCTTTCACAGGAAATCCTAGTGAGCAAGCACATATGGACAATGGCTTGGGAACTTGGGAAAGTTAATTCCTGAAGTGAGAGCTTGTGTAGCTCTACCTGCTACACAAGTCCTGCTAGCTGGGGTGCTGGCAGTGCAAGTAGAGCCTAGGCATCCTACTGGGTGTTTGCAAGGGGGTAAGACACTCTGTTCCCTGGTCTGCTCTGAAAACACACAGTGCAGAACTTGTGTTACTCACCTTGAGATGTGTTTGAGAGTTGGCGCACTCCCAGCAGCCTTCTTTAGCAGAGGGTCTGGCCTTGCTAGCCCTGGCCCAGAATTATCCTGCAGTCAAGGTAGTGATAGGGGCTGGGAACTTGCACCAGCCCTCCTCTCCATGGCCCTTCCCTCTCTTGTCTTTATCTTATGCTTAATCTCCGTTATGCTTTTTCTGGGATGTGTGGTCATGTTCCATTTTGTGTCATGGCTAAATCACTTCCAACACTGCAAGTGAGGGAAAGCAGGGTGAGCACCTGGAGGCACCATCCTGGCACCATTCTTACACCAGATTGCCAGCAACACCTTGATGGGCTAGTTGCTCTCTTGCCCAAATCAATTTCCTCTGGTAGTTTTGGAAATCCCAGTATGAAACCTGAACAGTCACATGTGTACAGAACCCTTCCAGCCTGCAGCAGCACCTTGCTACCTCCAGATTGGGGTTAGTGGGTCTGAGGTACATTTTTCTCCTCTCTGTTGACCCTTTGGGATTATAGTGAGATGTACATCATGTTCTGTGTGTACAGAGAATATTCAGATTGCTGTTCTTGTGCAAAGGAAAACCACCTTGATAGCTGCATTCCCCTAGGCTCCTGAGCACCCCGTGCAACATTTTACACTCAGCAGAGCTTAGTAGAGTTTAAAATAGTTCTTGTTGTCAAAATATTTCTTGGTAGTAAAAATGTCCTTAGGATACTTTGTGAAATGGTAACCTTTGGACATAACAGGGTAAGGAAAAATCAGAACATAGTCTTTAATGCTGAAAAAAAAAAGAGTTTGTCTTAATTGTGCAATATGGGAGAAAGTTTAGGAGCAGAGAAAAGTGCATCACCTTGGGGAGGAGAAGAATGGAATTTAAATGGAGATCTAAGGGTGAGTATGTAATGTAAGATACTATATCTTTGTTAAGTATTTTTTCCTTCGGTGCTTGCAAGTTTATCTGGAAGAAAATGTCTGACTATGTGTAGTGGATGAAAGTCTTGCTGGGAGTCTGAATTCAAGGCACGGTAAAGCCTGGCTTTTCACTTTTTATTTGATTTTAGAGGGTAATGTTATTCTAAATTTGGCCTGCAAGTTATAATTTCTAAAAACAAGCTTAGATGTGTGTTTCCACCCTGGGAAAAAAAACCACTCTTAGTGATAACAGATTGTTTTGAGCAAATGCATGTTCCTGTGTAGAGTCTCAGAACTGGGCCATACACTGTAAAGAAGTGAATGTATTAAGTGAACAGAAATTTAAATTAAAACAGAGGACATTACTGAGAAAAATGCATAAGTAAATAGGGATTGCAATGTGACAGACAGCTTGATGATTTTTTTCATTCTAATAACTGTAGCTGGAGTTAAATGTAGCAGATAAGGTAAATTGCTTAAAGGCCATATGATTTCTGGCTTATTGCTCTCTGTTTTACTTCAGCAATACCAGTACATTTCATTATATCTGTTTTCTGCTCTCCAACCTCAGCTATTGCTTTGTGTTTTGAAATTAAATACATTATACTTAATGCCATGTAAATCACCACTCTTTTGAACTATGTGGCATCGTATTGTTCTGGCACTACAAATTTACCTGAATTAGAGAACTGCTGAGGGAGAAGGCTTTATCTAAATTTAGAGAAGCCTCTAAATAAATTCTACAAGCACATAAGGAAAATAATTAAAAAGTGAGGTCAGAGCTATATAGTATAGATACATTGCATCATGGCTTGGAGTTTCATGGAATATTCTCTAAAAGTGAGTATTTTTTCATTTATATAATTGATTTTTAAAAATACCAGCTTATAAATAAACTGCAAATGCATTAAATCAGCTCTAATATGATTGCTTACTAAATATAAATATTTCCACAAACAGCTCTCTGCCCTCAGAGCTCAACCTCTGGCTAATGGAGCATATTTTGAAGATCATATTCCAGAAGGGGGCTTGTGGGGAGCATGGGAGGGGGTTATCAATACAGTCATCTTGCCTTACATCACTGCAAGGAAACTAGCAAGCAAAAAAAGAAAAGAAAAAGAGTCTACTGGAGACTAGTGATCTTAAATAACATTTTAAATAACAATTAGCCTTAACATAGGAAGTCACAGTGTCAGCCCTCTGGGACAAAGACCCTACCTATGTCTGGGTTTTCATTAAAACTACTGACTGTATTTTGAGTGCTATAAAAATAATAATTATGGACAAGTGAATAGAAAAATAAAATTGAGAGGTTCAATTTCTTGACAGCTCTCAATGGATTCCCATTCTCAGTTTCCTAAAAGGATTGCTTTCCTTTCAGGATTTTACCTAAAAATCCCTGCATTTCTGTTGTAGAAAACATCTCTGACTATAGCCCATGTAAGTAAGGTGCACAGATGAAAAGCTTGCTGACACACAGAGACAGGGCATCAGAATATCTCTCAAAAATCAGTGAAAAAGCATCTAATTTCCTGCTATTTGTATGGCGGCAGGAATAAGTGAGTGTTTACAAATAATTCTAGTTTAGCTCTTGTAAAGGCCTGTCTGCCTGCAATTTGCACATAAAACCCCGCTAAAGATTAAGGACTGTGTTGTTTTCAGCCAAACCTGGAGCTACTTGGAATTTTTTTGGTCACTGAAATTGTTCTGCACACCCCATGAACTTGCAGCCAGCACAAAAAGATGAGGGTGTAACTCCCAGCCAAGCTCTGGGTGGCTCTAGGGGCATGCTGGCTGTGGGCTGTGGTATTCAGCTCTCCAGGGCTGTTTATAGTAGTTGTGTGTTGGAGCTTTTAAACTTGCATTTTTTAAAAAACACAAACCAACCCAAACTACTTTTGTTTTGCTTGTGTGCAGAAGAAATGGAGGGGGAAAGGTTTTCTCTGCGGCAGTCCTCTCATAGTGTAAGAGCATGTGGTGCAGAAATGGGGCTTTCTGGAGCTGGTGGTTTCAGAGGCTCGGGAAACTCAGTGGCCTGAATGCCACAGATCGGCTGAGTGAACCGTGAGGAGAGCCACACGGAGATCAGGGAAGTGATTTTTGTATTTACACTATTGCAGCTGGGAGCAGATCGTGGCTTTTGCAGTCCTTGACTCCGCCCTGGCATGCTGGATGCCCATGCAATATTAACCCTCTTTTGTGTCATTTTTGTGGTTTTTGGCTGAGTCCTGAAGTTTGTTGTTTTGTTTTAGGAAAAAATGGAACATCGTGTTGTTGTCCTGGCTTATATGTAGTCCTGGTGGATGCTTATTGTGTTTTAAAAGGAATTTCTTTTAAATATGCACATTCATTTTGATGTCCAATAGATCCACAACAGTTTTGGATCCTGGGAAGATGCTGTATAATTAACTTTACTTTGTGTATTGTGTGTCAGGGATGGCAGACATCTAGTGCCCAGGACACAGCAGTGTTGAGAGAATGTCTATGACTGTTGTAAAGAGCAAATGTTTCTGGTGCTTCCAGCTTCTGCAGATAATGCTTGAGATAAGGCAAGGCTTAAAAATTGTGCAGTTTAAGGTACTGAGGAACAGAGCTAATACTTAAGAACTTTACTCAGTTGTTTCCTTGAAGTGTTAACTTCTCATACCCAGACATTAGTGAAACTGATTTTAGTGACATTTAGTTTGTGCTAATGTGGCCCTGTGGTGATTTGTGCTATTTGTTGTTTTTCCGAATGTGAATCAAGAATTTATTTGTACAGAGACAATCATAAGGAAAGAGCCAGAAATAATGGCAGTGCCAGAAATGGCATGCAGTATTGCCCCTGTGGTGTGGCATGGGATCCAACTGCACCTTTGTTAGCTAAGCACTGAAGTGGCTTTTTCTGTAGCTTTCTTTTGACTTGGGAAATGGTTTCATCAGTCCACTATCCTTAATTTTCTGAATTTTTCATTTTTGTACTCCTAAAATTCAAGCTAGAAATTAATATGATGCCCAACTCTGTGGGGCAGAAGAGAATGATCTGTGCTAAGTAGTTCTTCTTGCATATGTATGAAGCCAGTTTTCTTTAGACAGATTTCTTTAGATAAATCAATGCTTTATCTTTATAGAACCGTATGACTCAAATCCTGTTTTGGCTTATAGCACAACAGATTACTTTGAAATGCACAGCTGCGTGTATGTGCGTAAAATATGTAAATGCTAACAATATTCTTTAAAATAAAAGCTAAGAAGATTTAGGGCCCAATCCCCCAAATTTCAGTGGGATGTTGGCTCCTAAACAGACCTAGAAAAGCCCTGCACAGCTGTCACCAAGCTGGGAGATGTCTAATAGTTCTAGACTTTCCTGATGCCCAAGAGGCAGTTTCTCTTCCAGGTGCTCTCTTCCAGGATGCTTCAGTCTTGCCTCAGCCTGAGCAGCTCATCTGTCTCCTTGTGCCCTGGGGACCCTGTATGCCATTTCCCTCTCCATTGTGCCTCCTCAGGCCAGTCAGCAGGAGAAACCACCTTCTCACTCCCTGGGCTGCTTCTGCCAAGGTTTTACCAGGCAGGACTTTGCATTTTACTTTGCATTTGAATAGGAAATTTGGGTCATATATTGTGGCCTGTAGGATAAAGACTTGCTGGATCCTTCTGGACATCCAAGTATGATAGGAGATTGTGCAGAATAACTACTGTGGTCTCTTTTCTGTTTATGACTATAGCATAAATAGGTAGTGACACCAAAGGAGGCACAAAGGAGGGTGTGATTCCTACTCCAAAACTCTTTTGTACTATTGTAATAACCAGGTTGTGGGCAAAACATAAACAGTTTTTGGGTGGGGACTCAGAACAACCTCTCCTCCCACATTAATACCCTGAATTTTGGATTCTGTTTTGCACAGAGGAATACATGTAAAGAAGAGGTGATGGGGAGGCCTTGGGCAGGAGTCATCTGGGAGCTACTTATTTTCCTAGGAAAATAATGCTGGTGAACATTTCTCTCCTCTTGAGCAGAGGCTATGGAATTTGCTGTCCATATCCTGGATGAATTTCCCAGCCCCTCTGCTGCTCAGAGGATGCATGCAGCCATCACAGCCTTCTCTTACTGTGCTCAAAATCTGGTCTCTGCTTTTTAAATAAAGGGGCTTATGAGGTTGGTTGGGTTTTTTTTTTTTTTTTTTTTTTTTTTTTTTTTTTGGTTTTTTTTTTTTTTTTTGTTTTTGTTTTTTTCCTTGGGAGATGTCAGGCCATGAATCATGGTGGGAAGGGAGGCATTTCCTGGTTAGTAGTGTTGAGCCCCAGAAAGTTGCACATCCCAAGGATTGAAAGCTTCCCTTTGGGTTAGCTCTAGGTATGTTAACTATTGGTGTGTTTCATTTCGGCACCTGTTTAACTGCCTGTGCTCCCCGGGAGCTGGGCACTGACATCAGGCCATGCATTTTCCTCCAAGGAACACAGGTTAGAGGCTCCTCTGGCTCCTGAATTCCTGTCTCCCTCTAAACTCATAGAAGGCTGAAAATCATGCTGAAAATCCTGAAAAACAGGAGGGACAGTTATTTCTCTGCCAGGTAGTACTTCAGGGAGCCAGAACTGCTGTGGGCAAAGCTAAGCTGTTAAAAGATGGCTTGAGTACAGCAGGGGACTCAGCGGAAGAATTTAATCCCTGTCCATCTTGATTACAGTTGTGATCTGCTTACTCCTTGGGCAAATATAGTTATACCTCTTCCCCCCCCCCGTTATAGCAGTGGGTTCTCTACCTGTATATGGCAAAAACTTCTGTATCAGGAGATGGCTGTGTCCACAGTCCACAGCTGTATAGTTTAGGTGGCAGAAGTAGAAAATGTAATATTGGCTGCCTTTAGATCTGCCGGGAATCGGCTGCCACACACCTGGAAAATGGCCGTGAGATGTTAAATGACAGCCTGTGATAAAGACACTTGGCTTTGGCACACCAGGCCAGGCTCTGGGGAAGGAAACAGCTCCTGGCAGTTTTGTGGAAGCAGCAGGGGGATTTTAATTTGGATTCCGCGAGTGAGAAATATTTTCAACGCGGGGAGGGGGGGGGGGGCGCATACCCAGGACACCTCTCAACAGGAGCCTGCTTTGGGTGGAGCAAGTGTGAAAAGCGCCGTGTCTAGAGCAGGTCCCGCTGGAAAGCGACCTGTGAAGGTGCCCGAAGGCAGCGCAAGGCTGCTCGGCGCATCCCCCCGGCGGGGGCGGCGGGAGCTGCGGGAGGGTGGGTGCCGGGGGCGAGGGCCCGGTTCTGTCCCCAGGCAGCGGGCGGTGGGGGGTGGCCGTGCCCCGGGGTCACCGCTCCCACCTGCGCGGCAGGCGGGGCGGGGCGGGGCGGTGGCTCGGGCCGTGCGTGGCCGCCTGCAGCCGCGCCCCGCGCCCGGGAGGCGGCGGCGCCGCCGAGGAAGGTGCCTCCCCGCCGGCAGCAGCGGCAGCGGGAGCGGCGGCAGCACTGTCAGCAGCAGCAGCAGCAGCCACCGGCACCGGCAGCAGCCACCGGCACCGGCACGGCACGGGCACGGGCACTAGCACGGGCACCGCCGCCGCCGCCAGCGCGCACCGGCTCCGCGGCTCGGCGCCGGCAGGTGATGGAGCGGATGAGCTGGGGGGGCGGGTGCGGACACCAGCCGTGGCGCCCGCGGTAGCGGGGAGGCTGAGCCCGGCGGAAGGACGGGAGGCGAGGCGGACAGCAGCGTGGAGCCGCAAGTTGTGCCGGCGGCCGGAGAGGGGCGGGTGTGCGGCGGCCCGGGGGGACCCGGCCGCGGCTGCCGCGGTCCGGAGGGTCCGTGCGGGCGGCGGGAGCCGCGGTGACCCGCGGGCTGCGGGACTCTCCCCACCCCGTGCTCGGGGCCTCGGGCTCGGGGCTGGGCAGAAACTTCATTTGGGATCTGGCAGAAGGGTACGTGTTCCCGTGGGGACAGGACTCGGTTCAAAACCACTAAACAGTTCGTTTGGAGAAAATCTTTACAACCCCGGGCACAAGCTGCTTTCCTGTAAGACACACGAGCACCAGATTTTAAAAATGAAAGCGTTGCTGAAAGCCTTGCAGAGGAGCTTCTCTTGGCAAGCCAGCGTACTGAAGGCTTTTAATAAGGAAAATATAGTCTTTCAATTGGATGCAAAAAATAGAGCTGAATTATTACTTCCTAAATCTATCATGATTCCTGGCTTTCAGTTAGGAGAGCTTTTGGTGGCGTTCAAGTGCCACAACCATCATGTTCCTTAAATACCTCCTAATCCCCGAGCAAAGAAAAGTCTTGGTGTTTAGTGTGTTTGGTACACGTAGGTTAGACCTGTACTTCATTCTTATTTCATAGTTTGTGGTGATACAAATCCAGTGCTCCTGCTCAGCTGAGTTTTGGCAGAGTCCTCTCTTGCAGCGGAACTGGGGGACCTTCTAAATGAAGCTAACAAATAAAATATGCTTTGAAATGGAGTGCAGATGGGAAGCCTCTTAAGTATTGTGTTGCACAACAGTGCGCTGTGTGTGCATTTGGCTCCCAGAACTGGGGTTTGTGAGTGTATCCACAATCTGAGCTGGACCCTGTGCTGGTCAGAAATATCATGCATTAGTGTCTGAAACAGCAGCAGTTCTGATGATAAAGGTTAATTTATCTCTCTCCTGACAGTACTTTTGGTGCCTGACACCTCTGGTCAGCATGTTTCTTAGAAATTTGTATATGTCCTAATTTTCTAATTCTGAGATATTCTTAAATTGTGGTTAAGAGGGATAACTGGTGTTTGCAAGTTCAGGCGGGTGGTGGCTCAACTTTTTTAAAGCTGTTTTGTGAGTTATGCAGCTGTCCCTTGTGAGTTGTGCAGCACCCGTGAATTGCCATTTCATACTGACTGATAGCAATAGATTGATAGTAACACCCTCAACAATAGAAACTGAGGCTCGCTATCCCAATTTCTTTATCCCTGCATCGCACCCTTTCTTCACAGTAGGGAGTGTCCCTTTGGCTCCATCTCCTGGCTCAAAAAGAGGATCCCCCTTCATTGAGAAGGTATGGAGAGATGGGAAGCCTGGGTGATATTGGTAAAAAGTGATTGAAAAGGGTGATGAAGGCTTTTGCTTCATCCTGAGCTGTGTGGTCTTGGGGTCTGTTACCGCAAGGTCCCTCCACTCTATTGGAAGCTGGAAATTAGGTTCTCACTTTTATTTCCTGAAAAGAGAGCATGTCTCTTATGCTACTTCTTATGTCTTGGAAAAATTTTTCACTTAGTGACTAAATATTATCATGGTATTTAGAAAATCATAATTTAGAGTTTCTTTCCTCTCATGGATCTGCTCTCAACAGAAGGGTTAGTCATCTCTCCTGATACATCTCTCTGTGTGATCTTTTCGTGGAAATGTGTTAATGATATATCCTTTATGTCATGATTTTTCTGCATGGTCAGGAAAGTGTCTTGCCTGCAAATTATTAATCCACTTGAAATAGAAAACCTGTGGTGCTGTGGAAGGATCTTGCTGTGATTTAGCAGATGTATGACTATGATTGACTTTGTGTGTGAGCAGAAGGAATCCTATTCTGCAAGTACAGTGAGATGGCAGGAACTTTCCTTTGTGGAACATCTTTTGTATGCCCTCTCTTTGGTGGAGAACAGCTTCCTTCAAATGCCAGAGACAGGAGGGAAAGAGCCTTAGCCAGACTACTGTAGAACCAGGGTGCTTGTCCTGCTTGTGACATCCAGATTTCTGTATCCACCCACTGTACCCTGAACTGAAAGGGGAAGGTGTTGGGCTGTTCTGTCACTGATGGATGCTTAGTGTTTGAGGTGCTCGTGGGGATGGCAAAGCAGTAACTTCCTAGAGCTGGCCAGCTATATGAAATTGGGAAGATCTCTTTTGTTTCTGTATAGATGAGCTTTGTGTTCCAGCAGGTGCCAAACAGTATGTCAGTGCCATGTAGTGCTTCGTTGTTATTGCCTAAAGCATGATAGATCATGTGGGTTCACAGTAAGAATTTAAAAAGACAGCATGGCGTGGTCTGGGTGCTGCCTGTGTTATTTTGTTTGTGGGGCACTCTCAGTAGAGGTGTTTCTAACTGTACCAATGGGCAGCAGTTTTCTCTGCCGTGGGGCAGTGTCCCCTCTCTGCATGCAGAGACATTCCTTCTAACATGTGCAGTCTGGCAGCAGGGGGACTCGGGGAAGGGGATAGATAGGTTCATCACAGCTTCTCTCTGGTCATCCAGAACCCTTCCCTTGAGGCTGAACATTGGTGACTCTCTGAAATAATTTTTTGTCTGCAGAGTGCACTGTGGTGGGGGGGGAAGATGATTCTCAGCAGTTTAGTTCTGTCTGTCTTTTAACGTCTGTGCTTAGCTTTTTACCAACCTTTGTGCTTGATATGATCACAGACCCACTAACACCAGCCCTCCAAGGCTGAGCTGAATTATTTTCTGACTTATGTATCACAAAGAGATGCATCAGCTCAAGAGATTCCAGCTGCAGAATGTGTGTGTGTGCAGCAAGCCTTGTTCAGATGTTGTTTCCTTATTTCCTTGCTCATTTGGTGTGAAGCGTTGTTGGCTGGTTTGGGTGTTAGGTTTTTTCTACACTCTCCTAGCCCTGGGATACAACAGTCAAGTTCTCTTGTCTCTGACTGGTTCTGAAGGTAATTTAAGGTCCGTAGTCTTGGTAGAACTGTGATTGTGGGGGACTTGAGGTGGTAGCCAGTTTGACATGTGTGGGTAGGAATGGATGTTGCTGTGAGTACTGTGTGTTTGCTAGGGACTGCAGAAAGGCAGCAACCCCTGAGGAATGCTGGCTGAAAATGCTGGCTGCAAGCATCCTAGTTAGGTTTGAGTTACCTGAATATGCCCTGACTTCACACACAGTCTCAGACACATGCACTTTCATTGAGTGTAGGCCGAGATTTCTTCAGAGTCTTGTAATTTTTCTTCTTCCTCTTTCTCCTCCCCCCAGCCTTGCCCTGTGGTAGCTCTAGTGCAGAGGCTGGGTTTGCAGCAGAGCCTGCACTGCCTGTGAGATGGTTCACAACTTGTGGAGCTGGATTTGGTACCTCTGCTCTACCTGATGAGCAAGAAACATTTTGCTCATCATGGGAATGTTATCACTCGTGGAGTAGTTGCACTCAGTGTTTTGCTAGGCTAAAGACTTGTAACAGCCTGAGACTGCTAATGAGGAATAATATATTCAGTTAAAATACACAGTGGAATCCTATTATTATAGGCCAAAATGTAGTAAATGATGAAGAGCTTAGTCCAGGATTCAGGGAAAATGTCTTTTCTGCAGAGTGCTTTGTGAATGTTGATAGTGATCAGTGGTTGAAGTCACATGAGCCACAACCTGGCACAGATCCTGGTCTGTTTTTCAGAATTGTAGAGAACTGGGGTGTATAGAAACACTCTGACTTGAGGAGACAACCTCAGTCCATCTAATGTCTCAGAGGCAGATCTGCAGGACGAGTGGTTGTGGGAAGGTGATCACAGCACTCTGTGTTGTCTCAGCTCAGGTCCAGTAGATTCTTAAAGTCTTAGGAGAAGGTGGCTCTGCTACCCCTAGACCTGCATGGGATGCAGTGTGGCCTGTGTTTGCTTAGCCCCGCACTGGAGTGTGCTGGCCCAGGTGTGCTGGCTTTGGGGCATGTCATACCCATGTCATGTTTTGTTTTTCCATATACAAATCTCCTCCTGACAGTAAGTGATTGACTAAAACTAATGTTATGTAAATCCAATGTAAATCTGAAACATAAGTTGAGCACTGCAAAGGGAAGGCTGTTAGTGTGGCTGCCAGCATTGCTTTCTGAAAATTTAGATCCACACTGGTGTAGTTCACTTGTCCCACAACATCTTGGTTTGTCCCACATGCCCCAAGAGCATGAAGAAGCTCTTGGCTGCTGATGAATTCTGAAAAGAGCCGAAATTTGCAGTAATTTGCAGAATTTGACCTTTTGTCTCAAGAAACCATGTTGTGGCTTCCAAGTACTACTGTGAGTATATACAAAATAGACAGGGAATGTAACTGCAAATCCTTGCAGCTGCTGGTGAGCTGGGAAAGCAGCAAGGGCAGTGTTGATGTTGCTGACACAGGAATTGTAGAGAGGAACAGGAATCTTGTCCTACTGAACAGGAAGGAAGCTTATTTTCAAGTTCTTGTCCATAAGGATGGTCAAGAATGCTTTGGTGGGGTCAGGCTTATGTGCTGTTTGTTCACAGATTATCTTGCAGTCAACTAACGATACCAGGCAAAAGACCTTTGTCCTTTGTCTTTGAACTCTGACCTTCCTCTTTTGGGGCAGGATATTTTGCGATGTGGGTTGATCCAGTTATAGCTCTGGTGCTCTTTTAGGTCAAAGCTGAAAGGGGGGGGATGCAGCAATGAAAGCAAAAAGTTACTGAGATCCTTAAACACACTGACATGTAGGAAACAGCTTTTAAAAGACCTTTTTAAAATATGAATGAGCGTGAGATGTAAATGACTTGCTAAGAGGCCAGTTTGCAGAGACAGGATAACCATAGGGGACTGCTTGGCTTGTACTGTATATTCATTCTATTGGCTGAAGTTCCTGGCTTTTTCCCAGATTCTTTAATGTGAAAATATTTATTGAAATTGATGTCTTGATTCTGTAGGTCTTGACCAGTGACCTAGGGAGAAGTGTGACATGCTGAGCTGATACTCAGGCTTTTTGTGGTTGAGTACAAAACAGATTTGTTTATTGACTGAGTGGCATCTCCAGTGTAAATTCCCCATTGCTTGGTTGATGATGAGCCAACTGGTAAGAAGTTGGGGAAAGTTGCTTTCTTAAGCAAAAGGAAGTTATTTCCTATATCTCTTCTGGGAAGAAGGCTGTGAAGGATGTAGAAATGCTTTGTGCATGAAATCACTTCAGCTTTTTCATGTTGTTCATAAAATGTAGGTGAAAAAAGTAAAATGCTTTTGGTAGACGCCACCTGCTTAACAAGACCCAACAATGATGCAAGACCTAAAACTGCTGCCCTGCTGAATTCCCAGTGCTGATGTCTGAATAGCAGAGTAAGGAGTAAAGAGTGGAAAAGGGCTTGGGAATGGAACATTCCTCTAGGGTGGTGGATACATTTGTGAGAGAAAGCAAAGGAGATGATCTGAAAAGTGCCTGCTAGCAGTGCAAGGAAACTGCAACAGGTAGGATGTGTCTTGTCGACAAAGCAGGTGTCTGTCCGTGCAGCAGCATTTTCTGTCTGCTTGAGATACTGCTGGGCTCTTCCGAGGGAGCTCAGAAGATATGGGGCTTCAAAGGGAAGGCACTTTTCAGGTCACTCACTCTCCAGCTGGACTTAAATTATTTGTGATTTACACCAATCTGTAAGAACGTGTCTGCTCTTTCCTAGCTGTAGACTCTGTTTTAAGCTTTGGATAAGGATAGTGTCTCATCTCTTCTCATGTACAGCTGCTGCAATCCTTTAAAAGTGTTGCTTTCACTTAAAAACCACGATGCCTTCCATGGTGCCTTCCATGAAGCAGAAGTTTAGACCAGCCAAGATGGTCTTTTGAGTTTATCCTCCAAAGCAAAGAAACTTCTAAAGAAGCTACCTCAGCCATGATACTTGAGCAGCCTTCCAGAAACAGCTGCTGGGGATGTAGAAAGCTGAACTTTTCATGGCTGAACAATTAGTTTTGCTGTTAAAACTAAAATTTAAGAGAGTGCAGGTGCCTGCAAAGTGTGGCAGCTGGCTTGAGCAGCCAGGGCCCTTCTGGAGGATCAGGGAAAAATAATTTTATATTGTTTTGCAGGAGCTCAACTGCCCTGTGAAAACAGTGCAGAATTGGCCAAAGGCAGTTAGTTATGTTTCAGGTGAATTGCAAGAGAATGCTCAGGGAACATGGGAGCACATACTAATAGTTTTAAGGACACTTCAAAGAATTGATTATCATTTAATTTGGAACTCAAAAGCTATGATATACAAATAGTTTCCACTCTGTGTTCCCATTGCTTAGCAAAACCTCCTGCTAGTGCTTGGTTAAGAGCAGGAAGTTGTTGTCTTTGGTGTTGCAATGATGACTTTCAGAATTCTGTCTAATGAAGAGAATGTTGTATCTGCCAGTCCCAAAGATTCAGGACAGTGAAAGTACCAGATTGTGATCCGAAGAATAGAGGGAAATTGGTAATTTCTGTTTGTACAAACTGTGTAATTGACCAATGACTCATTTTATTCTCACAGATAGGGAATTTAGGTGACCTAAAAATACCCTATGTTTTATTGTAAGGTTAGAAGCTTGAGTAGAGTACCGTAACTGCAAATATATGTATATACAAGAAGCCCCTCTGTGGGCAGAGTATTTGGCTGTAGGAAAAAAAGTCTGAAATGAGCTAGTTGTTCTGTTTGGATCTTTTGTAAATCTAAGGTGGTGGTGGGGTGGTAAATTCACAGAAGAAAAGCTAGCTTGTAGTGCTGGTTCTGCTTCCTTGCACATCTCCTGTGGCAGAGGCAGTAGGTAATGGAAGTGATGTGGAGACTGATTTCTATCCTGCTACAGAGGCATTTTGAGATGCTGCAGAGATACTGTAGAAGGCATAAACATCCACAGGTCTCCATACTGCAACATATGGAGAAGGTATTTTTATATAAATATTTGAGAAAGATGTTTTTGTGTTGTGTGGATTTTCCAGGCACCTCCTCCCTAATCCCACTTCTGATGCAGTGCTCGTACACTTGCCTCACGCTCACTCGAGTGTCTGCAGGAACACTGTCTGGAAGGGTAATGTCAAAAGCATCAGTCATGGGTCTTTATACTGATTGACATTAATTAGCCTCTATGTTTTTCTTCTCTCACCCTTGTCCCCTTTTTAACTTCATGTTTTTCCTTTGAAACAGAGATTAATTTGGAGTAGCAAGATAGTCAGGTGCCCTTATTTGAACCTGCCTGCACTCTTAATTTTGTTGGGAAGTGTTGGGGTATAGTGAGGCAGTTCAGCCATGAGGGTGAATCATTTGCTATCACAGTGATGGTTTCTAAAGCCCTCAGCCACCAACCACCTTTCCTTTAGAAGTGTGTCTCTTCTAAGTAATTTTGAGAGACCTGCTGTGCTTTTCACCAGCCTCCCTTTGTTGACTTTTTTTTACTTGATTTCGGCATAGCCTCAAGTCATCTGGGAAGAAGTCATTCCCTTTTCAACTCTGTAGAGATTTGGGAAGCCAAAGTAGCTTCTACGGTGTCTGTGTCATGAGTGTGGACTTATCATACACTTAAACACCGTGTCTCTGGGATGACAGCACAAGACCTGGTGGCAGGTGGGGGAAGGTCTGGGAGGTTTTGAGGTAGCAAAGCAGCTCCTGAACCTTGTTTGGTGAGCTCACTGGGCTGTAGGTGGTGAGGATGTATATTATCAGGAGCAATGTTGCATTTCTTGCATGGTTAGCCATGTTTTTGGCTGTCTTTAACAACCATCCTGTAGAGTTTCAGGTACTGAACAGTCAGTATCCTACCTGCCTAATAGGTTTTCTTCTTTTTTTGCAAACCTCTTTTCAAGTTCCGGCCTAAGCGTCTTCTTAGGTGGTTTGTACTGCTGTATCTTTCCTTTTTCCCCCCTCATAGAGAACATTTGTTTGCTCTAGTAGCAAAGCCATCGCCTTTGTGTCTCATGGGAGAGGTCATCCTGCTGACCTTTCCTTGCACTCTTCCAGTGTCACATAACCTTTCTTGAACTCCGTAACCTGAAATTGCAACATTGCTCCAGCTGAGACCTTACTAGTGTTTTGCATATTTTCCCATTCCTCAGTGAGACCTCGAACAACATCTGTCTTTTTTACACTCTTGCCATGAGCCACTAAACCATCCAAATCTTTCCCTTTCTATATCACTTCCAACTGTTGAGCTTTCAAGCTGCAGAACATATTTCTTTAATCCTAAAGTGCATGACTGCACTTGGCTTTATTACAAGCTGTACCTCCTTTCAGTTGTTTTAGTCCTCAAATGTTCTGAATACACTTCTGCCCATCCTCTGAGTTGACAGACTTTCTCAGCTATATGTTGTCTGCAGATTTCATTCACAGTCCCCTACTTTTCCTATCAAGGGGATTAGTGGAATTGCTAGATAAGACTGTCCCAAGGCAGATCTTTTAGGAAATCTGTTTATAGTTTGTCTTTCTCACCAGAATTTCAACATCTGCACAAGCTGCCCTTCTTCTGCCTTTTGGGAGGTGGAGCTTGGTTTGGCTTTAACCCTGGTCCTAAATAATAAACAGGATGCATTCCGGAGCTGGGCTGGTGGGTGATCCACACGCAGACAGGCATGTGGAGTGTTGGCTGCAAGAGTACATGTGTCAGGGCCGTGATGGTAAATATTTCCTCTTGGGCAGAGAAAAATGGCTTTTTGTTCTAGTTTGTTATTATCAACACTTAGTAGTTCCTGGAGAAGGTTTATTTTCATCTTAGGAAAAAAAAAAAACCACAAAAAAACCACCCCAAAAACCCCCACACAAACTCAGAAAAATAATAGATACATGTAACCAATGATTTTAATATAAAGTGGGAATGGCATTTTTAATTTATACTCTTATTAACTGTAGGAATGACTAGAGCTGAAAATATCAGTTGTGTCATCTCTAAGCATTGAAGGCGTAACTGAAATAGAATTGTCACTGTCTCACTTGCTTATTTGAGTGTGTCTCTGGCAGAAATGGTCTTGAAAATCTTGATCTATGTCTTTCTTTATGGTTAGTGCCAAAAGACCAGAATAGATCATCTCTGTGAGCCTCACAGAAGCCCAGTTCAAGTTGGGAGAGGATTACTGTGGTTTCCCAGAGCTTTGAGCAAGCAGTGCAGCCGTTTCTAAAAACATCAAATGCACCAAGTGGGTCATTATAGAATGGAAAAAAAAAAAAAAAGCAGCGATATTTTGAAGCATATGTTATATATGCCTAAAATGGCCAACAATCTAAATTATTAATGGAGGACACAATCTAGGGCATTAGCTTTATACATTTTGTGAATACATGTGTCAGAGAGAGAAGTCTGTACTTGCGTGATATTCACTAAAAATCAGTGTTTGAGGAAGGTGAAGTACTACAAACCCACTCTTAACTGCTATGTTTTCTTTGTTCAGTGGCTTTAAAGCACACCTGGAGAATTCTAGGACATAAAAGGAGCAGGCAGGCCATTCCTGGGCCCAGAGGGGAATTAGCAACTCTGTGGCATCTGTGAGATGTTCAGCTGATGTAGTGAGAGTCTGGACTACACTAGTTTGAAAATGAACAGCATTTGCCATCCAACCACAAAAATCCATGTGTGACAACTTGCTCTCTGTGGGTGTATTTGAAGAGACAATTTAGAGTTTTGTCCTTGTATTAGTATCTGGAGGAGGACAGATCACGTCCCAAACAGATCTTTTTCTTTTAAAGAATTATCTAAAGGTAGGATTAAAAAATTTATATTTTTTCAGTTCCTGTTCCAGCATGTTCCCTGCTGCTGTTCTGCACATATTTGCTCATCAGAATGCCAGCATTGGGTTCACAGGATCTCTGTTAAAGTAATGGAAATGTCATATGATTGGTTGTTACTATTTAGTCAGTTGTGTGTCAGTTGTACAGTGTACGGTTTCCTCTTTTTTTTTTTCTTTTTAATGGCTCCTGAAGCCTTTATGGGGGCTGATCCCTTTAAGTTGCATGACAGAGGGTTTTTATCACTTAGTTCAAAAATTTTCTGCTTGAAGTTCAATTACTTTCCACAAGGTGTGGAAAGCCCCAGTTCTCTACAGGGGTTATTTGAGGGAATGTTTGTACTTTGGGTGGCCAGTATAAGAGGCTTTGATCCTTAGATCTGCTGAACTGTGAAACTTGTGCAAAAAGTACTTTCCAGTTTTTGTCCTACCACCTGGATACACCTGGTTTGTTAGAGGTAATGGAAGAGGAAAGGCTGCATGGGGATGACTGCAGCTGTCTGTCTGAAACTTTTGGCACTGTCCTAATTTTTGGTTCTGGTGCTTTCTCCTATTGGAACAGATTTTTGAGACCTCCTTACCACAGCTGTGGCGTTGCGTGGGCTGCATAGCTGCATACCAGCCCGGGAATGTTAAACAGAGTTATAATAGATTCTTATTTTCACCTCGTGATTTAAAACAAACTCTCCAACATGTGGTTGTGGCTTGTGTGTTGTCACTTTACAGCACTTGCAGTTTCAAAACAGATGACTGGAATCGCAGTGGTTTTTAAGAGCGCACTTGCTTTTTCCCCAGAGTTTTCCTCCTAGTGGCAAAGTTCCCTTCTTGCTGCCTCCAGTCCAGCAGGGGCCCAGGCAATCTGTCTGGGCATGCAGTGCTTCTGTTCCCCAAAGTCTCCACTACAGAGCTGCTGCTCAAAAGTTAACTATTTCAAGTATTTATAGTGCTGTGCATGAGTTTCCTCTGCTACCAGCTCAGTGAGGCTCCTGGTCCTGTGGCAGCACATGGGGAGGAGGCAGCTAAGCTGAAGATGAGCAGCAGAAATGTTGAGTTTGCCTTATTCTGCAAAGATTTACAGTGTTTGCTGTTGTGTATCTTAGCCTCATTTAAAGTACGCACTTAGGCATGGCTTGTTGATGTAAAGCATGCCAAATCTCCATTGCTGAATTTACAGGGGAGACACAGGGCCAAAGTCCTGTCTTAGCTACCATATAGGATTTTCCTTTAATGAGGATAGTGAAGTAATTGCTTATTGGGACTTTGAGACCAGATCCTCTCCTAGAATAAATAAAGCTAAGCTTATTTAGAGCAATTGAGCATTAATCTCTATAAGGCTTTTCCAAAGATATATTGCAGTGAACATAACAAGGAAGAGAGCTCATTATTTTCCAAGAGAAGTGACAGATGAGAGTGCATTTCCACTCCACAATTATCGTCGCTTCCTTTTTAATCACATCACTGGAAGCATCGAGTGGCCACTGCAATGGCAGTATTTGTGAATGGAGGCTGGATGTATTCAAAACAGCATGAGTGCAGCAGTTTTTCTTTCTTACAATGTATCTTGCCAAATACCTAATTTTCAAAGATTAGAGTCCTGGAGTGCAGAGCTGAGGGTCTGATTGGCTGAAGGACATTCACAGCTCAGTAATGAAACACTGATGTATAAAATGGTAATTGATCCCTGGAGCACCGTGAGCACTGAGCCAGATGACATTATGTGCAGATTCCAGAATGGCAACAGAAACTGTGCAAATGTTGGCACAAAGAGTTAAATGTGAGATTAACTAACCATGTTCTGCAGAGATGGGGCTAAAATGAAATACACCGTTTAAAATATTTGGGGTGGTTCGTCAGAGAAGAGGTTTTCCATGCAGTTCTAATCTCTGTATATTTGTTTCACAGATGCAATCAGAGGTGATTTCTTCTTTAGAAAGGACTGCTGCAATTTACTGCTAAGTTCAAGCCTGACCAGTCACAAAAAAGTCACTTTGGAAGCTAATGGTATTTTTTAATGCACCTGTATCTGTTGTATGTTATTTCTGCATACTTCTTTTAAGAATATTGCTTGCTGAGGAAAACTTTTTTTTAGTGTCAGAAAGGCTGCTGCAGTACTTCAGTTCCAAAAGAATTAAAAATATAATCCCCACCCTGCTGCTGTTTTTAGACATTTGTGTTTGGCCTGTATGACTCGTCCCTCCATGCAGTCCTAACAGAACTGGTTCTGTGTGGGTAGTTAAACAAGCAAGACATTGCAGTTGTGATGATGGATTTTGTGCCCCTGGGTACACTGGGAGGCTGAGCTAGAACTCCTCTGTGGTTTCTGATCTTCCTGGAGTAGTGGTGCTTCTGGTGTCCCTGTGGGCTGCTGTAATTGCAGGTTCAGTACTTCCCATGTTTGTTGCCGTGCTTGGAGACTATCCAGACTCCTTTCTGCCGCACTGAGGGAATAAAGGTCACTTGAATAAACTCCTTTCTTCTGTGTGTGGGTGGGGATAGCACCTGTGTGGTTTATGCAGAGTCATCTAAACTCTGTATGTCTGAATCCTAGTGCAGAGAGTGTTTGAGAGCGTGCTCATTGCAGGCTGGACCCCACCATACCTCTGCCGTACTCCCCATCTGGTGCATGCAGAACATTTCTGCAGCTCTTCCAAGGTAATAAAAGTCATCAGTGTGGGTGGAACAAACATCCTTCCTTCATCAAAAGCTTGGAGAGGTTGAAGGTAGGATAGTAGCCAGCCCCTGGTGCAGGAGAAAAAAATTGTGCTTGGGGCAATCAGCTAATCTTCACCAATTCTCTGCACTACTTTGGATGAACTTTCTTTGCTTGCAGAGTATTTGACTGAAAGGAGTTTCCTTGTGCTGGTAATTCTGGAAAATGTGAAGGTAAATTGGTATGTGTTTAGAGGGGGAAAACTATTTGATTCCCAGAATCCTAGAGACATCAGTCCAGCTCCCTGCCAGCCAGGGTCATGTTCTAGCCAGTTGAGTGGTAGAAATTCCTGATGGATGAAGTGACAGTCCATTTTCCAAGCTATTGGGCAGTCTCCAAGGTGGATTGCAGGATCTTCTCTTGATTTCTTTAATCAGTTGCCTATTGTGTCTGAAAACAATTGCTCGGTTCTTCATTTTAACCATGGCAAGACTGTAAATTAGGTTGCATGCTTATTTTCTTTTTGTTTGAGTTGGTTTCTTGGGAGTCTTTTGGTTGGTTGGTGGTGGTTTTTGTTTTTTTGTTTGTTTGTTTGTTTTGTTTGGCTTTTTTCTTCTTTTTTTTTTCCTTTTCTTTTTTCCTGCCTTGTTGAGTCATAAATCTGTTGGAAGTTGGTAATTCTGCCTCCCCTGTGGCTGATCTCTGGAACAGGCACCCTGGGGAAGTGGTCATGGCACCATGTCTCTCAGAGTCCAAGGAGCCACTAGATTTTGTTAAAACTAAGGCAGTTCTGTGAGGAGCTTGGTGATCTGTATGGGCCCCTTCTACATTGAAATGTTCTGTGATTCTTTGTTCACTTTAACTTATGCTTGCTAGGATTTGAATGTACTTGTAGATATCTTGTGAAATTACAGGCTGATACTTCTGTGAACTTCCTGTCTGTTCAGCATAACCCACAAATAGGGCATCCTGAGCTCAAATCAGTTCAGGTAGTTAAAGTCCTGCTACATGAGTTTCACTGTGATCTTGGGTGTTGCTTACATCATTTTGGCCTAATTTTGTGGGGAAATGGGGTTTAAGCATGCTGCAGGTAGTGCTGGTGTCCTGTTAGGCTGCCCTGTTTATGAGCCCAGGAGAAAGTCCAGGTGGAAATTGTTATGGTGGGTGCAGTGGCTCTTCAGGTAGCTGGTGGGCCTTCTATGAGCCTAAAAGCCTATGTGCAGAGCAGGCTGTATGATGCCACAAGCTAAAACCCCAGTTTTGCAGGAGGTGAAAATGCAGAAAGACACCTGGGCAGGTTGGTAGACCTCTCTGTTTTCCAAGCTGCTGGAGTTGCAAGAGGACTGCCACCTCTACAAAAAAGTGCAAATGGCAAAAAAAATGCTTGCCTCTGATTCATAACCCCCCTGTATTTTTCACTACAGCTGTTGCCTGTGGGTTTTGAATTACTTAGTTTGGACAAGAGTTGGCCACATGAGTGTCTCACTGACTCTCCCTTTCCCGTTCTGCCTCACTGTGTTGTGCTGTTGGCATTATGAACATCCCAGGATGATGCTTAAATCCAAATAAACAGAGTTGCCATGGCAATTAGAAGAAAACTGGAGAAGCACTTTTGTTGTTCTTGTATAATGCCTTGTATGATGCCATGTTCATAGAAACTTCAGCTCCAAGTAGGATAATGTAATTTTTTTAGGAGAAATAATGAAATTAGAATCTGATGGATAACCACCTTGTGGTGGTGGAATTGTTGCACTTCATATTTGCAGCCTTTTGGTGCCTTACAGCCTCCCAGAGCTCTGGGTGCACTGAGCAGGGCAGGTTTTCTTTGGTTTCCTTGAACTTTTGTTTTGGGTAATTTTCCCCTCCAGGCTTTGCTGCTTGCTGTGATTGTGGTGGGTCACTTCTAGTCTGCTCAGTTAAGTGAGCAAAATGTCTCTGTTTTCTTCTCCTGACAGCACCATGGCCATCACCAGCTGACAGATGCTCATGAAGTTAGGTCAGTGGTGCTCCACTGCCAGATGATTGTAGTTAAAAAAATATTTGTAAGTGGCTAGAACTTTTTTTTGATTCTTTGCATATTGATTGATTGGCTTTTAGCTGAAGCCAGTATGTATTTTAGACAGATGAAAACCAGATTTTTTTGTGAGCATTCTTCTTGTGTCTGTTTGCTTTAAGAATGCTTTTAATACTTGGTTCAAAGGAATTTTATCTTTTTTTTCTTCAGAAGATGATAATTTTATAACATGTTGAACATTAAAGTTAATACAGGTATTCAGACTGTATGAAAAGTTTTTTGTACATACATTTTTAACACAAAAATACCTTGCATGCCAGCAATGCCATCATCTTATTCTCTCCCTTTACCTTGTTCTCAGACCTTTTCAGTTCTTTAATCTTTTACAGATGTACCTCCTTACACGGAGGATTTCAAGTCTATAATTTGTAATAAAGTTCTGTTTTCTTTATATATCTTATCTTGGCAAAAACACACTAAATATAAACTGGGGAAATTAAAAGTATAATAAGTAATTAATGATAATAGTTTTAGTGGAGACATCGTAGAAGTAACGTGCATGTGTATTTTAGAATGTTTCCTAAAATTTGACCATGGGCTAATTGCTGAAAGTATTGGAAAGATTTGTGTATGAAGGAGAGTAACAGTGACTATGTAACAAATTGGGGAAAATGTAAAATAAAAAATGGTGTGGTGATCATCATCTATTAGTAGCATGCCTCTATGAGGACTATCAGGGGCTTAATGCAGAAGTCACTTGATGAAATCTGTTGTGTGGTAGGCCAAAGGTCAGTCTCAATAATTCCAATTATCTCTCATGGCCTTGAAAGCCTTGAATTGAGTAGCTCTAGTCATGTTTCTAGCAGTATAGGACACAAAATATGGAAAGTCCTTATTCTGAAGAGTTTGCAATGCAAACAAGAGAGATATGGAATAAACAGGATGCACCAGAGAACTCCAGAGAGGAAATGACTGGGATGTCATTGTTAGTGAAAGTGTCATCTGTGAGAAAGCACTGTAGATTTATAACTTTGGGGCATCATGTAAGAAATGAGCAGAGAGGAGAACTTGAAATGGGTGGAATGATGCATAGGAGGAAGAATGACAAAAAGCATTTTATACTTTGAGAGAAGAGGGGAATGGGAAAAACCCCACAAGGATAGGCCAGTTGCAGTCTTTGGCTGACGTATGGGAGAAAAATGAACAAAGGCTGCTTTAAATAGGGCTGACTCAGTCTGGACTTCCAAGGCAAGGCTGCTGAGTGAGAGCTTTTTACACCAGAAAGTGTCTGTGATCCTGTGGTGTCTGGTACCCAAACTGGTGATGATACTGAGCTTCGGTCTGCTCCTTCATTCAACCCAGATTCTGCTGGCAGGACTGAGTTCAGACTAGGCAGATACAGCAGTCCTCTTTATCTGTTAGCAAGGGGAAAAGATGAAAGTGGTGACTGTGTGCCCTGATGATAGAAGTGGGTGAGGGACTGGGTTTTTACCTGCTTGGGACTGAGCATCTGAGATTGTGTCCCTAAACCTGGGCTGTGGCAACCAACTCTAGGAATCCCCATTCAAAGTATTTATATCTTTGTCCATTTTAATATTAAACTGAGAAAAAATGTGACCTCTCCTAAGTGTTTGAAGATCTACTATGGCAGCAGGGAAGTACAAGCAGTGCATTTAGTGTGGCATGGTTTCTGTTTCTTGCCAGCATGTGCTGCTCCAGGTATGCATGGGTATGTACCTGCTTTGTAAAAACAGTCACAGGTTTGTGTGCAAAGATCAGACCCATGTGCGTGCTGGGTGTGAACTTGGCAGGGATCACTTGCCTTGCTGGAACCACTGGACAGAATTACTCTTTGTATTATAAAGACAGTTCCAGTCTATATTATTCTGTTTATTATATATTTTAAATGGCAGGGATTCCACATGATAGATTCTTTTTTCTGTGTGCACTGAAAGCATTTTAAAAACTGTTTAAATATAATCCATATTAATTTGGCTGTATGGATGCCTTTTTAAAAAGCACTGAGAAGAGAGAGAGGAGACTTTGGGAGCATGCCATGTGCTGCCTCCCATCAGATGCCAAAATCTGTTAGCAGATGAGGCTTTTGGATATTTTCTTGGTGGTCAGGGGGTTCAGAGCAGTTTCAGCGCAGGATGTGATATTCCTGTGGGTGCTGTAAATCCTTTATGTTTGCAGCATGATAGATTGCTCTGACTGGAACAGATGAGCAGTAACACAGGCACGTCTCCCCCTCACCGCTTTCTTCCCTGGGTGTTGGAAGACCTGCATGCTGTGGGTGACTTGCAGGGATGGCCAGCATTTGGTGTGTGTGAGGTTGGTGACCATTACTGGAGGGTTGGGAGAGCTTGGTGAGTGATGGCCAGAACAAAATTTTCAGGCACGACAATAATGAAGATTCTGGGCCACTTAGCAAATACACATGAGAGAGGAGTCCAAAAATGTGTGTGTGTGTGTGTAGACAGGCAAGGTTTGGGTGACTATTTCCTGAGGGTGGACTCTTGAGATCTGCTTAACAGTTGCTGGTTGAGGTTTTGATCATTGTGATCAATAAGGTTTCGATCTGTGCTGTGACAGTTTGGCTGCTCCTCTGCCCTCTTGCTGCAGCATTTCAGAAGAAGGGCAGTGGAGCTGGTGAAGGCTCTGGAGCACAGGTCTGATAAGAAGTGACTGAGGGAGCTGGGGGTGTTTAACCTGGAGAAAGGGAGGCATCAGGGAGGAACCTGATCCCTCTCTGTAACTACCTGAGGGGAGCGTGTAGCCAGGTGGGGGTCGGTCTCTTATCTCAAGTAACATGTGACAGGACAAGAGGAAACAGCCTCAAGTTGTTCCAGAAGAGGTTTAGATTGGATATTAGGAAAAAAGTTCTTCACCAAAAGAGTTGTCAAGCACAGGCTCCCGAGGGAATTGGTGGAGTCACCATCCTGGATGGAGGTGTTTGAAAGAAATATAGATGTGGCACTTAGGGCTATGATTGAGTGTTGGACTTGGCAGTCCTGGGTTAATGGTTGGACTCAGAGGGCTTTTTCAACCTAATTAATTCCATGATTCTTTATTGGCCCTGTGAGACGAGCCCTATTCATGTAGCATTTATTTGGTTCCTGGCCTGTAGAAAAATTGGTTAAAATTGAAGCATTATTGATCATAAGTAGTACATTATTTTCCTGTTCCTGGATCTTTTTCTCATCCATGCAGAAAAATTAAATACTGCATTATTCATTTTTCCCCCTGCATTACATGGTTGTCTAGTATCTCCTGATCTTTTGAAGTCCTGCACTCTGAAGACCTCACAGCTGAAGTGCTAACTTGGCCTTAATCCAGAATTTTGAATCAAAGTCCCATTACGTTGCTTCTTTGTTCAAGGGATGAAACCTGTGTTTCTGTGGGACCTGGGCTGGGCACACAGTGTGGATGCTGTTGCCAGTGAGAGCAGGGTGGAGGGGTCCCCTTCTCCCCCAGCTGCCAGCTGCTTGGCAGAAGAAGCAGAAGTCAAGGAGTAAGCTAAAGTGGAGCCTGAAATGTCCTCAAAGCACTGGAGAGGACTTTTGGCCTGGTTATGGCTTTTTAGCTAAAGGGAGAGTGTCTTTTTTTGGCAAGGCAAAAGTCTCATGAAACAGGTCAGATCAATCCATCTGCTTTTTTGCTAGAAAAGAAGAATTCAAATGAGACTCGTTATCTGCACAGTTTATATATTTAGGAGTTGCGTTAATTATCCTCATTAGCTTAGTTTCTTGAGAGAAATGCTCTTGATCTTACCCCTTGTGCCAGAAATACAATCTGGAACGAGTCTTTGAAAATAAATAACACATTGGTATGGTTCATGCATTGACTTCTGAGTACCCTGCTTGGGCAGCATCTGTCATTGTGATCATTCCTGTCTCGCCTTGTTGGGACCCTTCAGATTATCTTTCCTGGACTTCAGCTGGTAGGAGCCGCCATTTAGCAAATCAATCCACGTGGTTAAGAGGTACTGCTCTCAGATAATACTCTGTGCAGCTTACACTTGTCAGACATTGGAATCTATTTACTGAATTCTTTTCAGACAAGTCGTTTTTGGCACTTTGCAAAGTTTCTTTCCATGTGTCCTCACTGGCTGAATGCTAATTTATTCAGAAAGGCTCAGCTCCAAATGCACGAGACAGTATTTTCAGTTTTTCCTCCTGTCTGGACAGCACTGCATTTGGAGAATTCATGCCTCTTCTCTCCTTTGTGTCCTTAATTTCTTTTGCTAAATGTGTGATGATGTGACACAGACACTTCATACACTTACATTAAATGGCATTGTATTGTGATGGGAAAATCAATCTCCACTCATAGCCTCTCCATTGGGAAACACCCGATAAGCTTATTGTATCTATACAATAAATTGACTTGAAGTGCCTTTGACAAATGACATCTCTGAATTTTCTAGTCTTTAGTGATTCCTTTAGCCTGGAGGATACAATGAATTAGCTGATCTAAGCTGAATTGTCCTAAATATCCTGATTATTTCTACTGTCTGAACCAATAGTGGAAACAGAGGAAAATTGTAAGGAGAAAGGGATAGAAATTATAGGGTATGCAAAAAGAGAGATTGTCAGGTTTGAAGGGCAGTTGTTTCCATTTAATCTGACCTTGTGTATAAAAAGTAGCTGTAGACCTTCTTGAGTGACGTTTGAAACATATAATCACTTAGTTCAAGCTTCGGGATGGGATTTTGCTCTCAGTTCCAATTCCATAAGCAGCTCAGATATCCATCTGCATGGCTCTCAACATCGCAGCACCCGATTATTCACGGTGGATTAATGAGATGCAGAAATTAAACCAAGGAAGTGCTTTTGATCTCCTTTACAATCTAGGAAATAAGGCACAGTGTCCTCTACTCCCCTTCCCCTGGGAACTGCTTGGTTTGAGTGAGAGTCACATTTAGAACGTGTGTAAGCACCAACAAGGGCTTGTGTGCTCTGCCAGCACAGAGCTCCATCCTGCCCTGGCACCAGGCGTGCTCCACAGTGACTTACCCACATGGCCTGGATTCAGGCTGTGTTTTCCAGGGCGTCTTTGCAGCAGCACGTGCTTGATGCCACTGCCCTCGTGGCTGGGTCAGGAAGCTCAGTGCTGATCCTCATGCCTGGACATGCTGCAGTGACTTGTGAGCTGTGTGTTCTTAGTTAGACCTAATTCCCCGCAGGTCTGATCAGCGAGGTGAGCTCTGGGAGTGCCAGCCAGTCATGTGCATATGCACAACAGGCACAGTGTGCCGATGAGCTCTTGTGGCCGCTCTTTAATTATAAAGAAAATAGTTTAAAAGTGGTTAGAGGAGGCCACACCTGGCTTTGTTGGGGTTGGGTCTCTGGGATTGGGGCAGTTGCTCATGGGCAATTGCATGGGAGGACCTTGTTAAAGCCTTAATCCAAATGCTTTTTCTTTCATGGTGTGGATTTTGCTTTTTTGTTGGATTTTTTTTTTTTAATGAGAGAAAAGCTAGATGCATTCTATTAATTAGCTGTGGATGTTTCATTGCATCTGATCTGACTCATGCTTCCTCAACGCAAATTTCAGACCTTTGGTAAAGAGAAGATCTTATTTCTTGGGAATCGGGTCATTGAGATCAGCTAAGAAAGGAAGCAAAACAAGGCTTTTGAATTTAAGGAACTCCTCCCAGTGTACCTTGTTCTTAACTGGGCAGTGTTTTAGCAAGGCAAGGTGTTACTAAATCTGTCTCTTGAGTTTGGAAATCTTTGTGAGATGCTACTAGTCAACCAGGTTTGAGTTTGAAGAAAAACAGGCAATTAAGTGGGGAGGCATCAGTTTCCCCTGCCTACCACAAAGAGCCGGCTGATGTCCCAGTAAATTACAGCTGTCGAGAGGTGGTGATTCATCTCTGCAAGCAGCACAACAAGTGGGAGAGCAGTTGTTTAGTGAAAGCAATGTTCAGGCCTCTTAGCACACTTACTATTTTCCTGTAGAAACTTGGGGACGGATTAGCACATGGTGTTCTTCCTGGAGCCTCCTGAGAACTCTTTCAGAGGGAAACAGGAATATCGTGTTTTTCCTCCCTTTCCCTTGATCACCATCTTTCTCACCCTGCCCTTGTGCTGATGCCACTCTTGGCCTGGGTGGATGGTCAAACAGGTCAAGGGACTAGTGCTGTCGAAAACAAATTCTTTGTGCTTACACTCCCAGGTTGGTTTTTTATACATCAGCCCAGTCTGGAAGTGAACTTGAGACATTATCTGGTCAAACGTTTCGTGGGAATAGGAGACTGGATGGGCTTTTCTATCTAGCACTCTGCATGCTCACATCCTGGAAACCTCCAGCATTCCTGGGAGGCTGCTTTTTTTAATTGCATCATCCCCCTGGTTTGCTGATGGAGAAGCTGCGTGGCTGTGGCACATGGATGGGAATGCAAAAGGCACAGCACCATGGTGGCACTGATTCTGCTTGTCCTAATCTTGCTTCTGCTCTCAGCTCTGCTCTGGGTTTGCTGAGTGGCCTCAGGCAGTGACTCTAATCCATCACAGGTTTCTCCATGACAAGTCTAATGCTAGTGACCTGTGTGGAGCAGAGGGATGCATCCAGCTTTAGTTAATCCAGTTTAGCATGTGGACTAATAAGGGCTGAGAGCTGAGCCCAGTTTGTTGGTGAAATACTTGTTTGTTTCTTGTCTGCTCATGGCTCTGGGGCCGTGGGCGAGCCCACATCTGTGTGGGACATACATTCACATTACATCCCAGTGCAGGGACTGATGAAAGCTGAAACAGTTTGGACCATCAGTTATGTCCCTATAGGGCACCCAGGACATGGGATTGTGTGAATGGTGTGCAGTGATGAGAAGACATCATGGAAACCCTACCTGACTGTGGAAGTAAGTGTGCATGCTGTGAAAATAGACACAACAAATTGGATTACACCTGAGAGGAAAGTGCTCTTATTCACTGCTGAGTGATGAGCAAAGTGAATTTTGGGCTGTGAATATCATGATGTGATTTATTAGTAGTCACTTCCATAGTGGTTGTCATCTATAGATCTAAAGTGGCAATTAGTATGAAGGCACAAAAATATTGTTCTTACTTTATTGAGGCACAAAACCCTCAAATGACCTGCTGCCGGGCATTTCATGAGTCAGTGGGGTTGAGCATGATGTTTCCTTTGAGGAGGATAGTTTTTCTGTGATTGGTTTGTGTCTGCTGATGTGATTTGATTAATGATTGTGAATGTGACTTGAAATTTTATGGAGTTGTTTGTTGATGGTGGGTCAAAGCGTTGCCAGGACTTGCTGACAGTAGAGGCTAATTCATGCTAATCTATAGTCTTGGTATGGTTTAATCCAGTTCATCTTGAGTAACATGTTTCTCCTTTTAAATCCTGGGGCTCCTTTCTATTGCTTTAGTTAACAAATAGATAACCTGCATGTTTTAATGGGAAATTCAAAAAACCCTTCAAACCTTGAGAGCTCTGTAGGTGTCCTAGCTGCTCTTAGTTTGCTGCTTTCTTGAAGTTGGAGCTGGTTTTCTTCCTTCTCCAATTAAGTCAGATAATTAAATCTCCCTTTTTTAGTCATAGTCATTTTTAATCCTGTAGCTCAGCCTGCCAGAGTAAGTCCTCTACATTTCTCAACGCAGCAGATCCCTAGTAAACATGGCATTAAATCCAATCCCATGCTGCTTCTCTCTGTTAGTCTGTCTTTTCTTGACCTCTGCTTTTATGCTGTGTGTTTCCCGTGCTAATCATTATTTTATTTAAATGCCAGATGCACTGTGATTATACTTTTAGCTCAAAGTATAGGGAGGGTTTTTTTAAGTGTTAGATTTAGTTACATGTACTTGATATTTAGAGTACAAGCACAAAGCTGTTTTGACTAAAGCTGCCTAGACCCCATTTGACAATCAAATAAAAAGCTGGAAGTTTCAACATGTCTTCAGCAATACTAATTGCTTCCCCACTTCTGCATTCATTTCATGTCCTTTGTTTGATAGTGAAAGCTTTTAAATCAGCCACTGCATCTTACCTGAAGGGTGCTTTGCAGTTGCTAAGTGTAGGTGTAGGGGATGATGATGTGACAAGGAGCTGAGTTGAAGAACTTGTACATGATGCTTGATGACTTCGATGTACCAAACAAAATTTGAAGGCACTACAAATAATGCTTCACTTCATGGATAAAGAAATACAGACATCTCTTCCCACTTGGATGCTGTTCTTGTTCAGGATTTCTGAACTGTTTCCTTCCTCTGTACCTTCTCATGGAAGCTGCTTTTGGAACTAAATTCAAATAGTTATTTACTAGTTTCATTTTCAATTAAATTTGAATTTGCTGTGTAAAAGACATGAAGATGTACGCAAGAGATTACTTAAATGAAGATATGCTATGCAAGAAAACCCAGTGCAGTATTTGGATTGCTTTATGACACTTGAAAATGAAAACTTGGGCTCTGTAGCTGCAGTAACCTGGCCCTTTGCATAGAGTGGTTGGCACAATTTTATGCTTATTTTATAGGACTTATTTCATAGGACTTCTTGCTAAGCTGTGGCCTGAAGCAGCAGAATAAGTGATGCTGTGGGCAAGGCCATACACTTGTGGCTGGAGTGTACAAAGCCAGCCTGAACACAAGTGCATCCGAGCTGTCTGTATCATGATGTTCACAGCTCCTGTTTGTGTCATCAGGGTGCCTTTTTGACAAAAGGCTGTGATGTACAGGGTTTATGTATGTTTATTACATCTCATTGATTACTGTCTGTTCTGAAGACAGATTAATAATTTGCAAAACAAATTGCTGGGGAGGGGGTGTGTTAGGGGAGTGGTGCTGGTGCTGTATTTTGTGATGTCTGGAAGAGATCCAACAAGGCATGCAGCTGTCTGCCATATAGTTAGAATGAGGTCAGGTCAGCAGCACAGAGTGAGCCTTCCTTCTTGTCTGGGAAGGAAAAAAATAAGAGTTTAGGACAAGGAGAGAAGTAAAAATAAGAAAGCAAAAGAATTCCCCATTTTTGGGGGCGTTGTTCCAAATGGGCAGTACTGTGAAAGTAAGAGTTGGCTTCTGTGTTATGTGTATTGGGAGAGAGCTTTCAAACAACTGCCTCAGTATCTCATGCTCTTCCTTTCCAGAATTTTACTTTTTTTTTCAAAGGAATGTTTTCTTTTCCCTCTTTGCTTAATTACTGTTTTCTGTGAGGAAAACTTCAGTGAGAATCATTAGCTCAATTTAAAAAAAAAAGTCTTTGAAAAACTGTGATTTTAAGGGTTTGGATGGTAGGGATTAACTTTTGCTTCCCACCTAAAGTGATTTCAGGGCTTTTACAGGCTGGGTGTACAGCTTGGGGCTACCGTGGACCTCCAGTCAGGGGAAGCCCTGATGCCTGGTTATTCAGGGATGCAGGGCAGAACACACCTGGGAGAGCCTTGCCTGCGTATGTGCCGCTGCAGTTGTGCAGCACAACTGTGCCAGGTGCTTCTAGAAATGACACTGCACTGATGGGGGATTATTTGTGCTATAGAAGTGAAAATTTCTGGGCCTGGAATGTACCGTGAAGGAGGGAGTAGACAGGGAACTCCACAGGGGCTTTTTTCTGCCCTGTATTTTCTACAAGAGAAAAGCAGACCTGAAGCGTAGCTGCGACTAATGGGATCCTGAGCTGAACTTTGCAGCTTTCCCCTGTGATCGCGGCAGACTGACCGAAGCTCTGCTCTCGGAACTGGCTGATTTTAGGGTGTGTCATTGATTTGTTCTGGATGGTGGCAATTCCTCTGACTTCACTGCAGTTTTTAAAAAAGGAGGAGTTTGTGTTTTTTGTCCAAAACAAAGCAAATCCACAGCAAAATTATGTTGACTGCATTGTCCCTGAAATACAAATAATAAATGCCCCTGATTTTTGTTGAGGAGAAAACCAATCCAGCTTTAGTTCAGGCGCTGCTAACTTGTTATCTTTTTATTCCCCACAAAAATTATTCAGTTCTGATTTCACAGAGTTGGAGGTAAAATTTAGTTCTAATTTTAGAGCTCAAATTCTACCATTTTAGTTATACAGGCACTGTTCATATCATGCTGCAAAGAAAATGTAAGAACCTGAGTGTGCCTCTGTAGTTATTAAATGTTTGCCATTGGGGATAAAATTGGAAGGAGGAGGAAAAGCCAGGCTGAGCCAGAGGGTGATCAAAAGTCCAAAAGGTCTCAGAAGCCAGTGTGCCTGGGAGAGTATAAAAATGGGACACTGATGTCAAAGCCATTTTGGTGCTTTAAGATGTGCCATCCTCGGAGTTCAAGGACCCTGGAGTCAAAATGAATGGCGTGGGTTGGGAGCAGTTTATAACTTCAAATTGTCACTTAATTTTCTTGTTGTTATTGTCATGCAATTAATGTCATGGCCATTGAGCTAAAAGATGAGGGGGTTTGATTGGATTTTTGGGTCTGTAATTGCTGCTGTGATGTGGCTGCCTGGAGGCAAGGACTTGCAAACTGATCTTTCCAATAGGAGGATTATAGCTGAGGAGGGAGTGCTGGGTTTAAAGAAAGAAAAGTTTAAAGCTGTCATATAGTGGTTTCCACTCAGATGAAAAAGAAAAGGATTATAAAGCTTTTGTAAAAAAATAAAAATGTTAAAAAACAGCATTGTTAAAGGACTCACAATGGAAAAATCGCTCTTAGGGAAAAAAAACCTCTTGGGACTTGCATTTTGAAAGCATTATTCCCCACAAGTAGAGGGTGAAGTGAGCTCCCAGAAGGTATGACAGACAGCTCTCAGGGCTGTGCATCTCCAAAATTCTGCTCCTGAGAGAATTTTTGTCATCCAGACTGGTGGCTGAGTTGCTGTTGTGCAGGGCTACTCTCAGCCTTGTAGCCGCTCTAATCTGAGTCTGTGACTGGGGACTTCAGATATTTTGTTGGCTATCTTTCCTGTCACCGCATTTTGGACCCTCACATTTTGTGTAAAAAGATCTCTCCTTCTATCCTTGTTGAGACTTGAAGGTATATTTTGCTGATAGAGGAGAGGTCAGGCTGCCTCCGGGAGGTTGCTGGGCATGGGGGACTCATGCCTGGGGTGGAGAAGGGAGAAAATGAGATGGAGAATATGGAAACACAGATCCATTTGATGAATGAGGGGAAATACCTTCCTTCTTTCCATATTCCCTTGATGCTACCTTAAGCCATTAGGTCAGGAAAGGATTCAAATGTTCATTTCAGACCCTTGATGTGCTGTCAAGTTAGCCCAAGTAGACAGGCCACTCAGGTACGTGAGATGTGTAAACCCAGATTTGTTTCCTTGCTCTTTTTGTGTGATTTACCCAGAATTACTTGTATTATTTACCCAACTTTCTAAAGATCAGTGGTATTGCAGCATGTGAAGATTTTTCACTGTAGTGCTCTATTGGGTCTCTGAGTTGCCTGTATTTGACTTGGATCAAAGCGTGAAGCAGTCACAGGCTTCAGTATTCTCTGGTAAGGGCCAGTGTATTTAGTCATGGCAAGTGCAAAACATCTTCATTTTGTGATTAAATTTCTTTTCTGTTCATGGTAGTATTTTAAAATACCACCTTCATGATAACAGCTCCTTTCCAGAGCATGTCTGTATCTACTGGAAGAGTAGTGGCTATGATATTAATTGTTACAGAAATAATTTTTTTTCACTTATTAGCAGAAATGAGTTAAATAAGGTAAAGCTGGGTCACACTACTGCACAGCATGTGCAAGGCCATGCTATAACCCTTGGCTAAAACACACATATCCGCATTTGGTTTTAAAATGCAAGACGAGAAGTTGAATGCCTTTCTAATTGCCAATGCTAATTGAATTACTGGGGCATTGTGAAAACCTGTGGAAAGACTACGTGGAAAGAAAGCAGCTTGGCTCGCAGCTTGGCTCGAGGACCTGAGCTGACTGGCATCGCTGTGGGTTGGTGTTTCTGGAGAGGCTGGAGTTGCCAAAAGTTTGCAGACACTGTGCTAAACATGGCTAAGGGGCCAGGTTAGCATGGGAGTCCTGCCTGGCTGACAGCCACAGGGATATGCAGGATGCTCCTTGAGCTAATGTGGGCCAGGTAATGGAGAAGGCTGCTAAAATCCTTGAGGCTACAGAAATTTTCAGGTCTATCCCTGCCTTCCTAATGATGGCGAGAAAGCAGAAACATTGACCCAAGCAAACTGAGCCCTCAGTTTGCTTCACACCAGGGATCACTGCTGTACAGTTGGCTGTGGTTCTCTCTCTTTGTATTTGGCTTTTAAAATTCAAATGCTTTGGCCAGAAACGTTATAGCACGAGTCTGTGTCTCAGAGGACATTAGTCTGTAGAGACACTTGGCAGGACCACAGAATATCTGGATGTGGAGTAACTTGCTTTTTCATTTTGTAAACCCTTATGTAAACACATTGTTTGGATCACTGGGAGTTGATTGTTTAACTTTTCTCTCTACAGTTAGAAAAGTAACAACAACAACAAAAAAGCCCAAAAAGAAAAAGAAACAAAACACTACTTATTTTCCTGGTGTGCCATATAACACTTTCCAAATGTAAAAGCCTCTTAGGATATGGAAAAGCAGCAACACTATTTATACTGCCTTTATGAAAAGACTGATCAAAGGAGCACAACTGTGCTTGGCTTTATTTAGCGTTGATGACTGCATTAAGGTCAGGGTGCTTATTATTTTATTGAATTCAAAAGTTGTGGGCTCTGCAAAGCATAAAGCTGGCTGAGGCTCTGGTGTGTGCTCGATTTATATCGTATTATGTGCTGTGCTATCACAACACGTTTTGTGCTCTGATGGCTGCATTTCTTTGACTTGTCAGTCATTTGGAGAGTGTACCTTGTGTTTGGGGCTTGTCTGTCTCACTCTCTCCCTCTCTTTTTAAAATTTTTTTCTCTTAAACCTTGCTGAAGGGTGTTGAGAATTAGGAAGGTTTGACCTTGCTGGGAGCACATGAGTTTTCTTCCATGGGAGAGAGCTAATCCCAGCTGTGTTCAACTGAGCAGCCAATACTCTCCGTGCACAGGTGCAGGGGGGTTAGAAGGCATGCATGTGCCCTGACTCATCCTGCCCAGCTGCTGTGGTCAAGCAGCTTTCTTGGCCGCTAGCAAGGCTCTGAAGAGATCTGTGGAGTAAAAATAGGCATACAGAAAAGCCTGAAGACATGAGATGAGGGCAGTTTCTGCTGATTTCCCATACAGACATGATACCTTGCACCAAAATGTCTTCATATGTTGTAGAAATATGGGACAGAGTGTGGGGTTAGTGCCCTTCTTCCTGGGGTTAGGGAAGAGTGCTCAGATAGATAATAAAAAGGGTTAATATTAAAATGGTGATGTGCCATCTGACTGCACAGCTGATTAAAGCTTTAAGAGGTAGATCAGATTAGATCCCAGACCAGAAATCTCACTAAAAAGCTTTGCATAGCTTTCTATGGGAGCTATTGTCAGTTCTTCTGCATACAGGGTAGTGACACAGCTTTTGTTCTGTCCTGCAGACAGTGGCTGTGAGCGAGCAACATGGTCCAGCTCTGAATATTGCTGGTGTGGGACAGCAGCCTTTTGACATGGCATAGTTCAGCATTTCATTGTTGAGATTTCTCCTTTGTAACTGCTGGTCACATTGGTGGTGAAAGCAGTGCAGCATTTAATGCAGACAAAAGCAATTCTTATGTGCTAGGCAAGTTTGAAATTGTCAGGTTTTCCCACGTTCTCTGGACTTCAGAGTTTGGCTGTGATTAGTGGCCCCCCACTCCTCCTCCAGTAGCCCCATTTCTCACTTTATGTATCAGTTACTCTTTTTAGTACCTTCATTTAGTTACTGGGGGGGGTCCGTCCCCTTTTTTTGCTTTCCTTTAATTGCCTTTTCCCTAGTTGTAGTTTGACCTTACCACCTGCTTGGCAGTAAAGATGATGTGTGACCCTGAAAGTGGAAGGTGAATCATTCTTTCCTAGTCTGCTCTTGTACCACACGCACGTTGAGGCAGCAGTGGCCATGGTGGGTCCTTGTTGGCTGCCTGGCAGAGCTCTCCTGCTGTTGGATTTGGTGAGGGCATAGCCCAGCTGACCCACAGCCTACCTACATTAGCCCTGGTCAGATGAGCTGGAGGTGCTTAAGAGCTTCTCATTTTCCAAACACTGAAGACTTTGGTTCGACTAAAACTGGCAGCTGCTCCAGTAGCAACACTTCACATGCCCTTGATCACTTGGAATGAGGGCTGGTAGTCAGGACCCTGGCAGAGCTGCAGATGTCCCTATGTTTTTTCTGCCACATCTTTCTATCTGTGCATCTCTGCACGTGTTTGAGATCAGAGCTGTTCACAGGGCTGTGCTCACACCTTGCCTGCCCTCCTGTGAGAAGATTAAAGGTCAGCCCTGGGTGCTGGGAGCTGCGGGTCTGCTACAGGTGCTCCTCTCATGACAGAAGATGGAGTTGAGTTTCAGGGATATAGGTTGTGCCTGGTCCTGGCTGCTACAGGGTGGAGCACATGCAAAAGATGGGCTTGCCCTCAGTGTCTGTAGGGGGGGATTCACAGCAAGTGCCTGTAGAGCTCTGGTCTTGCAGCTGTATCCTTGCACAGCTTTGGTGTTAGAGATTAATGCACTGTTGATGCTGTGAGGTCGTGATTTGATTTAATTTATTTCACATTGAACTCATTAGCTGCTCTCTGCCATGCATATTTTTGACCAGCAGTGAGCAAACTGTGATGTGGGTGCCAAGGATGTGTTAGCAGACATTGAATAGTGTGTAAAAGGGTATGATGGGATGGGTGGGGAGACACTTGCAAGCTCCTGACTTCCACTAAGTTTCCACTGCAGGCTTCACTGCTCATCTGGGGATGAAATGCAGGATCTGGCACTCGAGTCTGCAGGGGTGCTTGACCCATCTTGGAGGTGTCATGATATAAAGCAAGTGTTCAGCTGCCGTCATAATTTCCTTAGGTTAAGAAGCTCTGTTTTGAATTCTTTGTGACAGGATCTGTAAAGGTACAAAAGAAATTAATAAACTGAGTAAATCAATAGGTCAGTAAATCTAATAGGGATTTAAGGTCTGCCCTCCCTTCATTGAATTTGAGTAATGATGATTATATATAAGTTTAAACTGCCAAGTTTGGACTTGAATCCAGACTGCTACTTCAGGCTTTATGTCCTGGCTTTTAGCTTCTGGTCCAGATCCAATACATTAGGATTAATATATGTATATTGGCAAGTGCAAGTAGACCTTAAAATAAGCCATTGGTGTGCTCTGTTCACAGCTCTGTTTCATATATATGCATCAAGGTCTTGATTTTCAGATAAAACTGAATAAACTGGAGGAGGTGACAGGCTTTTATGTACAGCGAATGGCTTTTGTGACCCATTTTGGAGAGAGCTGGAAGTTTTACACTGGCAGCTTCTGGGCAATACTGGCCTCCTATCCAAAGAACTGATTTAGGAAGGTACAGAAGGAAGATAGTGGAATGTACTAGCTAATTTGAAAAATGAAAGTGAAATGGCACAAAATATATAAGTGAGTTCGGTGTGATAGCTCTTTTCTTTATAGGACTTCAACTATTAAGTAAGTCAGATGACTGTTGCTTTGCTGAAGGCAAGTCTCTCTAGGTGGTAAATTGTCCTCAGTCCCTCCAAGGTTTAGATCTTTTTTTATGAAAGCAATCCCTCTTGCAAACTGAATTTTGCCTGTGGCAACTTCTCTAAGGCATCAACTTCAAGCCTGGTCCAAAGCTAATTAAATCAAAGAGTATTGATCAAATAGTTGGCCTCATGCTTTGGCTTTGCGTTCTCCTCGCTTGAGTAAGGAGCTGCCTTGAAACCCTGACATCCACTGATGTATTTAGAGCTAGGGAGGGAAAGAAGAACTTGTGCCTCTCTTCCCTTGCAGAAAAAAGTGAAAATGCTGGGGGGATTGAGGAGAAAAACATTTGGAGAGGAGGACTAACCTCTAAACTGGGAGGTAGGCTGGGATTTTCAGGGGCCAGGGGCATGTGGAGAGCTGACAGCATCTTCCTCTGCTGTTAGCCAGCACATTTCCATAGAATCCCTGCCAAAAACTTCTCCAAAGTGAGGGACTCTAGTCATAGCCACTACAAGAAGGGCTTTGTGAGTACAGTACTGGCCCTTGTCCCCTCTTGCTTTCTGTGTCACAGGCAGCTTAGGCCAGCTCTGGTTTTGGAAATGTGTAGTGTCTTACATGAAAAATGCAGTAACAGCTGTAGCAGGGTAATTCTGCCAGGTCAAATGAAATGGGAGTTTGCAAACAGCATGATGAGAAGACAGAGCTAGTACTGGCTCAGTGCCTTCAAGGTAGTCAAGAACTTTCTGTTTACCCGCATGGAATATGTGTGTTTTATGTATGTACAAGAAAAGTGAAAAATCCAGTAGAATACGTCGGATTTAATCAAACTTTTGGAATTTGATAATAATTTTGATAGCTGTAATGGTTAGGATAACAATTTTATTCTATTTTAAAATATCCTATAACTTTAATAATATTTATATCATTGTCCTGCATTTAATGCCAAGCTTTACGTCCTGTAGTATTTTAGATTAAACATGTATTGTGTTAATCATCCAGACCCCAGACTTTGAGCTGGCACCTGAGCTGCTGGTAACCAAATCAATTGCCCAGCACACTTCAGAATTTTTGTGTGGGTATGTATTTCTGTATTTGATCAGTGTGAGAGCACATATCCCAGACAAAGAAAAATTGTTCATGGAAGAGCAACTGCCGCAATATTTCAGAGTAAAGGCTGAAGCAGCCTAATTTTAAGATTTTAAATATAACAGATGAAGCTGTTAATAGCATCTTGGCATCAAGATAGCACCAAAGAAAAAGGAGATAATCAACAGGTGCCCATCCTTTGGTTTTGGTATTTTCTTGTTTTTGTTTTTAATATCTCGTTCCTTATGTATAATGGGGGTGGTGCCATAATTGTCATGGAAACGGGGCACAATGGCGATTAAAATGGATGTGGGTCTTTTGTTTCTGGGACCATGTGGTTGCTGAAGTGACTCTTCTTGTGCTCTGTGGTAATTTGCTGAAATTATCTGATGTGTGTGACTTCCAGGAGCACAGCCAATGGAGATCATGTGTTTTGTTGCTTCTCATCTGAGTAAACACCAACAAATGGGGCCCACAAATCACCTTTATCATTGATCACAGAGGCCTTGGGGAAGTGGTGGTGGTGTTGGATATTTCTATCTTCAAAGAAGCTGGTGTTAGACTGAATTGCTGGTAGGGAGGAGGTGGACCCAAAACCTCCCTGCTGCAGAAGGTTGGTATTAAGTGAGAAGAACGTGGAAGCTGGAAGTCCCTGGGGCTGTTGTTGCTGTGCTGGGTATCAGGGCTAAGGGCTTCTGTCCTGGCCGGCAGGAAGGAGAGTCTTGTGCCTCCCAAGGAATGGGGATGTGTCTGTAAAACAAGACACTGTGCTTGTCTTGCTAAAGCTTTTCGAAAGGCCCTGAAGGAGCAGCCGTGGGTCTGAGCCATTACTATGCTCCCAGAAGGAAATCCTGGTTGTGCGGGGCAGGTGGCAAAATGCCAGCTGACTTTTGGGGAGGGTAAGGGTTTGTCAGGGTTTTACTGCTAGAAATTGGGGTGGATGAGGACAGAGGGCAGCCTTAGGGCTGCTCTAGGGTTGCAGTGAAAATACCACTGTATTGAAGTGCCCGTGGCAGAGTTACTTGGCATAGACATTTACAGTCTCTGCTTTGCATGTGGGCTGTCTTAATGCCCTTCTGTGTTGCTAAAGGAGCAGAAATGTCCTGATACAAGGATGTGATCCAGCCCCCTGCTTGTCCAACAAAGAAATTCTTGTTGCTAAACAAAAGGCTTTCTTAAGAAATATATAGATGCCCAGAGTTTGAATTTATGCTTTTCTCCGTGGGATGAGTCATTGCACTGGTTTTTCATAGAGCCCCTCTGGATTTATGTGGCTGCTGCTCAGATTAAACTCTGATCTGGTGTGTGAAATAAGATTCAGTAGTTGTTGTGCACTGCTGCTGTCCTGACACTTGCCGAGAATTGCTGGTTAAAGTCTGCTTCTGGCTTTTTCTGTGCAGATAGCAGTTACTAAATACATTTCGGAGCATCCTCCTTTCAGGTGACACTAGCTGTCTGCATGTGTTGCTACTTGATGTTTTTTTTAAGCAAACATCCAATACCTGCTGGCTTGTTGGTTGTATTTTGTTTAATTGAATTCAGTCTTATGTGAGAACATGCTGACAAGTCCAATCAATACAGTCAGTGAAAGTGTAGGAAGAGGAGGGGAAGGAAATCAGCTATATGACATGTTATAAACTAATAACGAAGTTGTTGTGATGATTTGTAATGGTAATTTTTACTTCCCCCTGTCAGAACTTGCTGCTTTTTTTTCCCTCCCCGTAGTTGCTGCCAGGTTCTGCCCCGAAATTCAGAGTTATGATTTGTCACACCTTTGGAGCAAGCAGTGTTGATTCCCTTGGGGAGGGGAAGTGAGCTGGAAGAGCTGGTGCTGGGTGCTTTGGGTGGGGCAGCGAGTGGAGGAGGAGCAGGAGAGGAGGGGGGATTGGGGTTGTAGGGAGTGCCTGTGGTGCTGAGCCCTTGGATGCATCCCTGCTGGTCTCTGCTGTAAGTAAACCTGCATGTAAAGAAAATAAATGGAAATCAGAAAAAAGGGAAATTTCTTTTCCTATGATGCTGTTGCCTTTGACTTTCTTTACTTTTTTTTTTTAAGAAGCAAAGGTTTATCTGCCAAGTCAGCCCGCTCTTTAAGAAGCAGGGATGGGCAAGAACTCTTGGAATTAAAATCTGTGAGCCTTGCAGTCTGCTTCAATGCCCTTTGCATATCTTGTGGGGATTTGTAAACTTTGTTTTGCTTGACAGCCTGTCTGCATCTATGAGGGAGGGTTTGCCTCTGGCTAGTGTGCCCTTTGCATTAAATTAAGCAATCCCCACTTCTCTGTCCTGTGAAAGTTGAACTGGAACAGCTGTACAGCTCATCTGTAGTACAGCAACTATTTTTTTTACTCTCCCTCTTTACTTTTTTTACTGTAGCTTTGTCTTTTCTTGTGTGTCTGTCTTCCATCCCCTCGTGCTGTCACTGTTGAATATTCAAACTCTTGATCTGCACATGGGCTAAAAATCATTATTGCTTTGAACTTACAAATGAATTAAGTGAATTCCCACATCCACCGCAGGAAAGGAAAATATTCAGTTTGAAATATAATTTGGAGCCTATAGGAAAATGCATCTGATGAAGTTTGTGCTAATTCTATAGCTTCAGTACCAAAGCGCCAGCTCTGTTATCATCAAGAGTATTGAGTGCAAGCTCTGTATTTTCATAGTAACTCAGTATGGCTAATTAGTTTGAAGGCTCTTTGAAGAAGCCGATGTATTGACTAAATAAGCTCTTTATTTTTCAAAGCAACTAAAGGCATTCTTAATTTACAGAGCAGATAGTTGTAAAACTGCCTTCAGTTTGCATAGCAGGAGCCAGTTGAAGCTGAGTGTGTTCGGATTCAGGCTTACTCCTGTGCTGTCTGCCAGGGTTGGTGTCAATGTGCTCCAGGGAGGTTTCTGGGTCTTTGGCACAGTAGCACAGCATGAATGTGTGCCACTGGGCTGGATGTGCCCAGGAGGGGGATGTCATGTAATGACTGCCTCTGCATCATTGAAATCAGGGGCAGTATTACCAGTCTGTTCCCTGTTTGCAGGCAGGTTGAATCCAATAATGAAGAGCAGCTTTGAGTTTCTAACCAGATGACATGGCTAATCCTAAGGCATGTATAAAGCGGCTGTAGTTATTAGGAGATTTGTGGCTTTGAAAGTTCGGATTCCCTTAGTGCAGTTTGTTAATGGCAAGGATTTGCAGTAAGTGAATAATAGATGAAAGTCATCAAAAGGCTTACAGGGGATTTCTTGTGACGTGGTGCTGGTCTGTCTCATGCCAGAGCTACAGATTTCTGGGTGGATCGTAAAATCTAAAATAAGAAAAGAAAAAAAAAAGGTAAAGAAAGGGAAAAGAAAAAAAGGAGGGCAGTCATTCCTGTTTTGTGTCACTTTGGATGATCAAGTTGATGGTGTGATGCATTGGGAAGCGCAGCCACAGTGCAGAGTGCTGTATGCTTAATTCCCTTGGCTCTGGCTTTTTCACGGGCCAGCAGTGCCCCAACAGCAAAACAGACCCTTCATAGCCCCAGGGTCTGGCAGCTGGGGGGGAAGGGATGCCCCTGGCCATCTTCCCTTCTGCACTGTGCAAGGTGAGCAGGGCTGGTGCTGTACCTCCTCACCATCTGGCACAGCTCTTCACTGGGCTCCCAGGAGTATTTCTGCCTCTAATGCCTCTGGTACCACAGCACCAAGCATTTCCTACAAGCCAGAAGCTGCTCAGACCCCACTGCAGTGGGGTCTGCTGTTCTGGGTGATGCCTCTCCTATGAGACTGTCCCCCCTGCTTAGGCAGGAGGGTGTCCCAGTGCTTGTGCCAGGGACTTTGCTCAGCTGGGGTGGTGCGCAGTGATGCCTGCCCTTTCCTGCTTCTGTGGTCATAGATTTTGTCCTTAGTCACTGGGCTGGTGCGCCTGCAGACACCTTTTGGATCAGCCCCTGCTCAGAGCTCAGGTTGGGGCTGCAGGCAGCTCCTTCTGAGTCCATGAGAAGCACAAATCAATGAACAATTCTCTCTATTGTCATGGTTTGATAGAGGTGTGAGGCAGAAAAAAGTTGGACAGAAAAGCTATGGAGTGGTATCCTGACGTGGGATGAAGTGTGAGAGCTTGCTATCTCCCATTTGTTTTAATTTAAAAAATGCATTTAACTCTGCTGTCATGTTCCAAGTTTAATTGCACCTGTGTTGTATTTGGCAGCATCTAATGAAGCTACAACTTGGGGCAAATCCTGATGAGTTTTGGCTGCAGAAGCAGCTGGGGAAGATTGATTTGATGCTGGGAAAAGCCAGTTATGTGAATAGCTGCAGAAAGCAGAGTGCTGTCCACCCTCCTGACTGTTGAAATAATCTTCACTTCCAGAGATGTTGGTGAAGACTGTCTCAAGGCAGTTTCTGTGATTTTAGTCTGCATCATGGCCTGCCAGAGGGATGCTTGTGTGTTTTGTAGCTGGAAGTGTGGTCACAACAGCCTGCGACATCTGTATTAAATCCAGCAACTCCACTGTGTGCAAAGCATTTGTTGGGAAGCTGAAGTCATCTGCAAGCTCTAATCCATGGGCCCTCCGAGGAGGGCATGTCTGGCTTGTTCATCTTGCAAAACCAAGTGAAAGTTGGGAAATGTTTATGGCTACTGCCATGTGTGTTCCTTAATTCTTGTCCCTTTTGGCTTTGTTCAAACTCACTGTGGTAAAAACAGAAAGCCAGGATGTAATTAGAAGCTTGTTTATGTGAGGATCCATGGAAAGAGGCAAAACTCCCTACAGGCAGATAGTCACATTGTTCAATTCCTGCCTTGCAGGCTGTTTTGCAGAGACCTACTGTAGCTCCCAAAATTTACTTGAGCATTCGATTTTGGGGATGTGCAGTGTGGGTGGAGGTTTCATCCTGGGGGCAGTTGTCACCTGAGCAGGTGTGACCTCTGGGTCAGTGACAGCCTCAGCAACTTGGTAGATGCTGCTCTTTTGTCGGTGATCTGCTTCCGGCTGGGAATCCCGAGCATCCATCGGTGAAGTGCCTGAATGCAAAGCAATGCACTTGCCTGGGCATAAGTAACCTGAACCCCATCACTGGGCAGCTTGCTGGGAAATGTTTGTTCTCACGGGGAATTGTAAAACTGAATGAGTGTCAGCATGGTTTGCTTGTTTCAGAGAGGGCGAGTCCTTTATTCTGGCCAAAGAGCAGGAATATCAAAGATGTGTTTAGGCATTGGGAGAGAAAAAGGCTTTGGTGTGACTGATGGAAACTGTTGAGCAAGAGATGGTGCTTTGTGCAGAGTTATTATGGTTGGAAACCTGTCCCAGCACGCAGGGGAAGCACGGTTCAGCAAGCCCATAGTCAGAGCCGAAAGCAGTTCATCCTGAGGATTTACTGTGTGCGCAGCCGGTCCCCACCGCAGAGAGCAAAACAGTGAAGTTAAATAGCTAAATAAACCTCCTGTCCCTGCAGGCAATGGCCCTCAAAAGGCAAAATTATTGTTTGCAAGAGTGGGTGCAAGTGAAAGGAGACGCTGACAGGCTGGTAGGGAGGGCTGAGTCTGGGCAGCCTGTGAACATTGTGGCTGTGCGTGACAGCATTGCCGGGCGGGTTGAGAGTCTTGCCACTTGTGGAAAATTCACTCCTTTTCTTCCTTGGGCCTAGTTGTCCTGAAATCACAAAAAGTAATGTGTGTAGGGGTACTTTTGTATGAGTTCAGGCTCTTTCCCACCTGTTAAGGTTTCTTGCAGTATTGTCGGATCATACTTTCCAACTTTTCCCCTGCTCTGATGGAGTGTTTGGTTTTCCATTTTGCTGTTAGTGAAGGCATTTCTCACCTCAAATACACATTTCTTAGCTTTGTGGTCAAATTGCAAGATCTGGGGATGCTGAATAACAAGAAAGAGGAAGCAGTTGATTTAAGTAGCTACCATTTTCAGTATTAGGAACAATCCTGGAAAATGCTCAAAGCCAAGCAGTCTTCTGAAAGCAAGTAGCCCTTGCTGCTAGAATTGGCCCCCTCAAATAAATCTGAGAGCTGTGAATTTGTTCCTTCCCTATCTGCCCCCCAGCAGTTGCAGGGTTATTTGAAGCCTGGCTTCTCTCTGTTAATAGGGCTCCTCTCAGGAGTTCAAGTGAGCCTGCAATAGCATTGGAAATAAGTCTCTCCTAACCCAGCATACTGCTTCCTGCTGTAAAGTAGACTTGATTAAATTTTCTGGCTCTCATTTTCATTGCTTGCAGACATCCAAACCTTCACTTCTTAGTGGAAAGAGGTACATTGGGAATTACAACTAATGTTAAAACCTAAATAATGTGATTTGCCAAAACAATGTTGCAGAGATTGTTATTTTGTTTTGTTTCATTGTTCTTTTATTTCTCCCCCCATTTGAGATACCATTGTAAAATTTTGCTGCTGGAATAAAAGGTATTTCAGTGAGATGTGTTTGTTCTCTTACCTTTTGGGCATTTGTGATAATTCCTGCATGAGGAAAAATAGGCAAAGGGGTGATCTCACCTCCCAGAAACAGCCTGTACCTGCCACTAGCACTTCCCTGTGCTGCTGTAGCAGCGCTGGCTGGGGGCAGATTCAGACCCCATGGTCTTGCAGCCCTCCCACTAGCAAGCTTGGCATCAGGGAGTTGTCAAAATCACACATGGAAATTTTTGTGGCATCCTCCCTGGCAGCTCTGTCTGTGCAAAATTCCTGGATTATGGTAAAGAATATCGTCTGTGCTGAACTCATTCAGTTTTGAGTACAAACCATTTCTCTACAGTTAAATCTATTCCTGGCTGTCACTGCTTCCTGGTGTGATTTGAAACTGGGGGCAGAATTAGATAAAAGATTTGCAGGGAGGAAGAGGGAAGGATGTGAGCTGGATGCTTAGAAAGCGGTTGTTTTAGAGGGATGATCCTAAAATAGCATGGAGGAAAGGCAGGAAGCCCTGGAAATAGGGTGGCGAGGTGTAAACACAGTGACAAGATTTGAGAATTCAGAGTGAACTGGCAGCAGCATCACACACTGGAGGTACTTTGTACATGGGTCACACGTGGATGGCTTTTGACCCTCTTCTTCTTCCTTCTTGTGAGGCATGTATGCTTTCCAGCTGGGTGGTTTATTTTGGGCACTGATCTCAGGCACATGATGTGATTCTTGGGATCGTGTCCTGTGCAGGACCAGGAATTGCGCTCAGGGATCCATGTTGGATCCTTTCCAGCTCAAAAAGTTGGAAATTTCCAGCTCAGAGTGTTCTGCTCCATGTTTTGCAAATGGGCTTGTTTGGGCTTTCCAGTATGGAGTGAGTCTTGTACCTTGGTAGGAGCAATATGTCATGCAGGAAAGAGTAGATCCACCTCTGGGTTTCCAGAGGAAGGGAATTTGATGCCTTCTTTGGTAAAAACACAGAAGAGGTGTAAAACCCAACCTGCCTCTTAAGTGCTCAGTGAAACATCAGTTGTATAGGGGGCCATTGGAAACTGGGAGGAGTTGCACAGGACAATGTTTGGAGCTTAGAATCTTGTATTCTAAAGTCATTATGGTGGGAGAGACTATATCTGATCAGCAGTAACGCAGCATAGATCACTCACTAAACACAGGTGATAATGCCCATGTGAAACTTGGTATCATTTTGGCCTGTTAGAGCCAAGGTTTTTGTGATTTTTAAATTGATAACTAGCCACTTTAAATTGCTTAGTATATTGTAACTGGAAGTTATATTTGTGAATGTGGCTGCATATCCAGCAGAATGTCTGTTGGCAGCAGAGCTATGAGCTAACAAATTGGAGCCAGGATGGTTTTTGGATTAGCCCACTTGTGTTTGTACGCTCTGCCACTAACCAAGAAACAAAAGGAATTTGGCTCCTTAACACCCATTAGTCTGTCTCTAGGACCCAAACCCAAAAAGCACCATGTGTTTCTGTCTACTGTGACTTGTAAATCCAGATGTGGAAGTTGTATGTTCACTAAGATCAGGATCTCTGTAAAGCTTGAGTCCAAAATCTCAGCAGTTGGAATGCAGCATCACTGCTCTGCCCTGCTAAGACAGCCATACATCAGCAAATCCCAAAGGATTTTATGATGCCTGCAGCTGCAAAATCTGCTAGGTTTGGGATGTCTGTCAGAGCTTTGGGGGATTCTCAGGTGTGGAGAATTTATAAAGCTCCTCAAGTCATCCTGTTCAGTTGTTTGTTCTGGGAGGGGAGAGGGATCAGTGGCCATTCACATCCTTTTTGCATGTGCAGTGTAATTTGGGGGTCCCTGCTCTGTTTGTTGCTCTCCCGAAGCCCTGCATATGCTTTTGAAGCATCTCAACAACGTTCAGGGCGGAAGTATGTGAGTTTTGTGCTGTGCCAGCATAATTGACATGGTCTTCTCTCCCCACCTGTGGTGGGGATGTGATTCATCTGGGCTTCCTTGTGTGCAGAGAGGGTGGCCATCGTTTGGGTTTTAGAAATGGGAGGTGTGAATGCCATGCAGCCAAAGCCAGACACTGCTCCTGTTTGCAAGGTGTGTGCAACTCCCTTGCCCTGGGCTGCGGATGCACACAGGTCTCAGCCCTGTGTAGGTGAGGGCTGTTGGTGGGAGTAGAAGTGTGGTCCTCTGCCACTGCCATTCTTCTCTTGTCCCTGCTTCTGTGCCCCTGGGACCAGATGAGGGTGTTGTCTGTGTTTAAAAGCCTCATCTTGAGGACTGAGTTTTTAAAAGTTTGCTGTGGCTGGGTTATTTTCAAGCTGGATTGTTTCTCTCCTTGGGTTCATTTGTACTGTTGCCCACATGACCGTGCCAGCACCTGAGCAGACAGGATATGGGGTGGGAGGAAAACTGTAGTGCTATTTGGTGTAGGCTGATCCCAGATATAAGTTGATTGTGAAACTGCAGTATTTAAATCCAGTGGCTTCACCACCTCGGACCTTACAGTAACTCTGTGGAATGCCATGTTGTTGGCCCTATTTTTCTGTGGAAAGACTTGCCTGGGCTGCTGTCAGGGATATAGAGTACAGGAAGAGGAAAGGAATTCAGTCTTCCCAAATTCAAAGCCACATCATTGTGTTGATGCCAGGTGGAGTGAGGTGTCTCACCAGGCTTTATCTTGGTCCTGTGACGCAATTCCATCTTCCAGAAAAAGCTGTAGGCAGGCACGGAGTCCGTGAAACTACAGCAGCAATCCTCCCTCCACTCCCTTTCCACCATTCCTGAGAGTTCGGGATTTCAGAGTGGGCAAGGAGTCTTGCCCAAGGCCTCCTGCCAGGCTTATTAAATATACCTTGAAATGTAACTTCCAAATTGTTTTTTCTTCAAAATTGTGCTAAATCTAGTTGCATTCCGTGCAATTTTAATTGTGAAAAACATGTCATAGACAAAAACACTGGATTCAGTTTTGTTTTTCAAAAAGCTGCCAATCCTTTATCCTGAGAAAAACACAGTGTGCCACAGAGAGCCATGGCTGCTGTGAGACTTAAGGCTGTTGCTGCTTAACCTTGGCCACAAGCTGAGGGCTGCTCATCCTGAAAAGGGAGATGGGAGCACCTTCTGTGTTCCCTGCACTGTTTGAATGCTCCCCCTGGGTGTGATTAGTAGCTGAGCTCCATGACTGACTTCTCCTTTGCCCTTTCTGCCTTTTCTCAAGTTTATTAAAGGAGGCAGAGAACATTGTGTCCCTTGTTTGTGCCATTGCCTGCAGAGCCTGGGGCAGGAAAGGGCTTGTTGGTCACGAGATATTGGATCAAACTCATTCCTAGTGTGCTTCAGTTCTGTGCCCAAGACCATGTTGAAGTAACAGCCAGGTTTGCCAGCACTGTTGCTTTCTGGTAAGATAAATTATGTCTGGAGAGCTTAATCCTCCAAGGAGGTCCATGAGAGGGCTGGTCATCAGGTGTCCTTGCAGCTTTCAGGAAGTGGAACCTCTTGCAAGCTTGGATGTAGCAAGGTTTGCCCTGGTCTTTGTAGGTTGGTGTTCCCTTTTGCCTGCAGACATTAAGGCAAGCTCGACTCCTGGCTGAAGACGTGGCAATCTGTGGAAAATTCCCATTGGTGCTTGCCAAAATCTGTCTTTACTGGGACAGATGTTCTTGCACAGTGACAGCAGGGAGGTGAGGGTTTCATCAGGAACATCAGTCATATCTGTTAGTCATTAATTTGCCTTACCTGAAAAGCAAGTTTGCTCCTTTGCAGACATCGTGGAGAAATGTTAAGTTTAGCTTTTAAAATCCCCCTTGGGGCTCGAAGTTTCAGTTCTGCGAGGATCTGCGCTGCCCTTCATCTTTCCAGCCTGAAGAAGATTGAGTTTCAAGACATTTTACCATGCCAAAGTCCTTTAGAGAAGAGCATAAAAATTGTCTGTCTGTCCTGCAAAGGACATTATAGGTCCCGAGAGGGCTAGGCAGGGGCTCTGAAAGTGGTCGTCTCGACTGAGGTTTCTGCTCAGTTTCTGCCTCGGTTTCTGTCTTGGTGAGCTGCGTGATGGGGTGGCTGGCGAGATGTCAGTGATACTCTGTGTGTATCATTTCCAAAGCACTTTCTGATCTGTCAGGATGAAGGTTTCTGGAGAAATGCTAAATAGTATTATTAGTGTAAAATAAACATACTTCAATATTTCTGACCCTAAAGTGGATCCAGATGCTTTCTTATGGCTGCTGGATCTGCTTTGATTTTTCCATGGCTCAGTGTGGCTGTCCGTATTTATTAAAGTGAGATAGGATGTGACAGAGAGCTTGTCATAGAATGCTGTTGTCAAGTCAGAAAACCTTTATATTTATACATGCACACACTCAAAAAAAAAAAATATATATATATATGTAAAAAAAAGGACAAAATTACTGTCTTAGTCTAAGACACTATTTCCGAGTCTGACACTTCACATGTGTGCCAGGGAGGTTGGAATAAACTCAGTGAGTTTATCAGTTTTTATGGTCACAGCAGTCAGTTCAGCTGTGTAGGGAAGAAATGGGATTTGCATGAATAACTCAAAATAGTCTCCCAAGGAAGTGGATGTGTGTCTCTGTCTTTATAGCTCTGATACAAAAAGGGTATTAAATGTCCCGTGATACCAGCTACAGGTTGCATTTTCCAGCCTGTGGTTGAGCTCTGGGAGAGGTAACTTTCCAGCTCTGTTTCAAGTTTAAAACAATTTTTCTCTGGTTTTAAGGATTATTAACATTTTCGTGGTTTCTCTACTACAGAGAAGAACTAGTCTTCCCCACTGCTTAAGGGTTACATCTTATATGGGTTGGGGTTTTACCAGCACTGGTGCCAGGGTGAGATCAAAGCAGCAGGAGCAGCTGGGTGGTCCTTCCTTCTGAGTATGCCAGTGGGAAATGTTTCCAAGCCAGTATTTCAGTGATATTTTTTAGATCCTGTTTGTGGAGATGATGCTGCAGTGTCTGAGGGGTCTCCCAGCTGTGCCAGGGAGACTTGACACTGCCTTGCAAAGAGTGGAAAATACAGAAAGTGAGGATGGGTGTTCTGCTGGTAAAATGTTTTGGTTTGTTTACTGATACTGACAGATGTTTGAACAGCTAGTAAAATCTCTTGCATTCTTAAAATCAGTGATAATAGGATTTGTTATGTGTTGTGATTTGGTGGCAACTGGAGTATCTGCTCAAGGTTTCTTACCTGGTATATTCAACCAGACCCTATTCCATCCTCTGCAAACCAAAGTGAGAACAGAGAGTCTCATTTTCCAATAAATTTAGATAAATCAAAGCTGAATTAGGGATGCTTTTTGTCCACACACCTTCTCCATCCAAGTTGAGGTTTGTGTTCAAACTCAGTGACAATTGGGAGGTGGTTGCTGATTCCCCACATCTGTGTTGAGAACTGTTGTGTATGCTCATCAGCTCTGATCCTGCCCTGCCTGAGACACTGTTGGTGTATTGATTGCAAAACTCTCTGCAGTGCTCCACAGGGACCAAATGTATTAAAAAAATGACTTTTCTGCATTGCACACTTTAAACCCCTTGAGAAGGGGGATTTGAGGTAGTTTCCATATTTTTGCAGTTTTCTGCTGTCCAGAGACTGTATAATTGTCTAGAGACTGTCCAGACATAATATGAGTCTGTCCCACTGCTCCCTTCTGGCATGGGATGCTCCTGGTTTGATAGAAAACAATTTAAAATATGAAGGTTCTCACTCATTTAATACAGCCTTACCTGTTCTTTGCACAGTGTTGAGAGTTTGCTATGCTTCCCTTGTGGTTTATTTTTTTTTTGCTTTTTACTTAAACAGGAAAGAAATGGTGAAGGAAAAGGAAGCCAGCCAAGTAGCTGGCATGTACTTAGCAGAAATTTCAGGTGGATCAGGCTCCTTGGTTATCATCCCCACCTTGGAAGGGCAATACAACAAAATGACCACAATTTCTTAGTGTATTATTTTCGACTTCTCTCCTATCTTGTCTTATGACTTTAGTGTTCTATCAGTGCTAGTTTTTCTGGTCTTTGGTTTGAAAGAAACTCTTGAGATAATGGTGCCACTTACTGGATCCCTGCTCCCAGCAGGACTTAGCCTGTCCAGAAATACGTGACGTGATCCAGTGTATGCAGTGACTTGCTGCCATGCAAAGGTAACTGCTCACTGACCCAGAGAACACTTCTCTTTTTGTGTGTGTGGAAACTTACTGTGTTCTTTGAACTGCTGAGAAGTACTCAAGGCATAAGCCCATGAGTTACTACAGGCTGCATGCCTGGAACATGCAGGCCATCTCAGCATATGGAGTAAATCAACACAGCTCTGCTGACTTCAGTGCAGCTGCATCTATAACCACTTGCTGTAACCCTGCTCCAGACTGGAGGGATGATTGTGTATGAAGAGTGGATAGGAAAAAAACCCTCCCTTTTTTCTTACAGCTTTACACTTTATGAACAGAATAAATGGGCCATGAGTGGAGGTGAAAGAGTAAATTAATTTTGCCTCTTTAGAATTACTTTATTTGGACATATGTGAAGTTCCTTCTTGTTCTCCGTACTTCCTAAATCAAGTAGTTGATATGCATGCACTTGGTTGCTGGCGTTAAAAAATACATCAGTAATTAGTTCAGAGATTGGTGTTTCAAAAAGCCCCATATACATGCACCTGCACAGAAACAAATCAGGCAGAGTTGACACTGCATAAAGACAGGGTGGGCAGCACCCACATAAGGCACACGACTATGGGAAGAGGAGCTGCTTTCCTGTTTCTATGTGCCAAGAGAAGCAGTGCTATCAGGCTTATGTGTGATGGATCAGAGTGCACTGGTATTGCTGCAAGCAAAAGTCATGAATTTTAATCAACTTTACTGGCTGCCTTGAAATTTGAGTTGAAAGATAAATGTGAAAAACAGGCAGCCCATATTGTTTCTGGAACAGAATTGCCCCTTTTCAGTTGATTAAAAGAATTCTTCTTTTAACTTGATAATCAAAAATAATTCCATGTTAGCTCAGGATTTTTTTTCTATGCTAACCCTTCAGGTCCTGCCTGCTTCATGTGTCTCCCAGAGCCAAGTGTCACCTTGTGGCCACCCAGACAGTTGACCTTTGCTGCAGAGACTTCCCAACTGGCAGGGCTTGTTGGCTGTCTGCTTTCAGCCATTTGGAAGAAGATGGGTTTAGGGCTTTATTTAAATATTTTTTATGTCTGGGGAAGGGGAGGAAAAAAAGGATTGCCTGGTGAAAACTGAAAGGACTGTCCAGGGAGTTGAAGTTCAATTTGTATTCATTGAGAACTTTGGCACAGCAAGCATACTTGTCCTTCCCATCTGTGGCTCCAGGGCTGCTTTTAAGGTTATTTAGTTGTGGTATTCATTTAAACATCAGTCTTCCTAATTAAATATAAGTGATTTGAATGCCGATGTTGTCTGTGGGGGACATTGAAGCTTTGCAAAGAAGTGGGGTGAAAATACCAGCCCTTGTCCCTGGATAGAAATACACACCCATCGTATTACTTCCAGCCACTGCCAGGCTGGTCTGGCTTACTTGGAGTAGTTGAGGGTGCTTTCCTCACCCCTTTGCTTCAGGGGTTATCATAGCTGTTTTTCCTGTTTTGCCATTAAGTCACCTCTGTGCAGGATTAAGTTTGAAGGATTTATTTTATGGCCAAACAACTTTTAAGAAAGGGAAACAGAAAATTAGCCTACAAGCAGCAGGGAGGGAAAAAACTTGGTGGCAGACTCCTGAGTGGTTCTTCCTCTCTCTGCTGTGCTGTTTTCTCTTATGATCTGCGGTTCAATTCCACACCTAGTTTCTCATCTGCTCTAAAAGCTGTAGGTTCAGCAACTGCTCTGTATTAGTAAAGAGTTCATTTCATTGCAGCTGCAGCACAGGCATATTTAATGCTGTGGGAAATTCATGCTACCTTCACTAGTGAGAAAGGCAATATAGTTTTGGGGCCTAAATTAGTGTGAAAAGGCACATACAAACCTGCTACATACAAATTCCAGCTTGTTTGTACTCTCAGTTGGTCACACCCTTGGCTCAGAACCCAAATATTTCAAGAATTTGGGTTGAGGTATATCCTTTTCTAAAAGAAGCATGAAGTTAGATTCCCCTTTTGCATCAGTGGGTGCAGTTTCTGTAAGGTCACAGAGGGTTTGTTTGAAGCAGAAATGTTAATTCCTCCAAGCCATGTCTTGAGACTTTGGTAGGGGAAGTGATGCTTTGCTCTGGTAGGAGAACCTGGGTCCTGCTCCTTGCACAACTGAGATGACTTGGTCCCTGTTTTGATTAGAATATGCTTGTTATAAAGGAAACCCGCCTGATTTCCACGTCTCTATAAAGCATCTGGGATGCCTGGTAGTGCTGTGCCTTGCTGTACTGGGGCCATTGGTGCTGTGCCTGCTTACCCTAATGGCTCATTTTTTTATTTTCCCAGCGGTCTTCAAAGCATGTACATATGCTGAAGCAGAAGATTAGTTTCATTAAGGAGGCTCATTTCAGATGCAGATGCTCTATGGGCTTCTGCACAAATGAATCCTGCCTGATTTTCAATTATTTTTAGAAAATATTTCTTTATTTTAATACTCTGCTGAGAACATTCTGTGCTCTGCTTTCCTTACTTCACCTTTACATGTTGCTGTGCTGCAGATATGGAGGTCAGGGCGTGTGAACTGGTGGCATTTATCAGCTGTCATGTTATGCTGTGGTGGGATCAGCCTGGGTGGCTGGTAGGGCTGTTAATTATTCCTGATATTTTCTTCTGATTCTGAGGAAAGAGCATTTGCCAATTCCTCGCGTTATCCTAACCTGTCCATACACCAGGTAATCAGCTGGCTGAGACAGTGCATGAACATCATGAGGTGCAGAGAGTTGGGATGTTGGGGTGGGATGTGGGCGCTGCAGGGTGAGTGGTCCGTGGTTTTCACACATCCCTTTCCTTGCAGTTACCTGGCCGAGCAGTGCTGGAATGGCGGCTTTGTCTACCTGATCATGTTGCGCCGCATCAAGCGCAAAGCGCCTCTGCCTCCCTCCAACGGCAACAACAGCAACAGCTGCGACCCCAAAGCCAAGCCCAGCCCTGAGCCCGGAGACAGAGCTGCTCAAAATGGGAAAAGGACCAGGAAGTTCGGGGTCATCACCAGGACGCCGGGCAGCAAGGACAGCAAGGAGAAGCTGGGCTCGGAGCACGGGAACGGGCACTGCACCCCGATGGAGGTGGAGGCTGCTCAGCCAGAGACCTCGGAAGCAGAGAGCAATGGGGAGGAGCAGCACCAGGGCACCGGGGCGCCGTACCGGGGCCGCCTGTCAGATGATGGCATGCCAGACATTGGGGACCAGGCTGCCCAGGTACGTTTGATTTGATTCTTCTGGAGAAGAAAGCAGAAGATGTGCAAGCAAATTAGGTTGATTTCTCAAGCAATTCTCTGGTTTTGATGCTCTGACCTTGGGCTGAGCCTGTAGGTGACAAGACAAGCTGTCAGGGCACCCGGCTGTGGGATGGCATCTAAAACAGGGGGGCAGGAGAATTGGAGAGTTAAATAGTAATTGTTGGAAACCTCTGTCATACTCCATCTCTGATGGCGGGTAGGTCCTTTAATCTCTTGACCTGTCAGGGTTGGCCTCAGGATTTTTTGTTGAGACAGCTGATGACCCTATAACACTGGAGCAGGAGATGTCAGTAGAAGATGGTAATTTTTGTCCTTTGGAGCTTCATGTTTAGCTCTGCCTGGACTTGATGTCACCTTGCAATTCATGTTAACATTGGGATTGAAGCTTCCCTTTTTGATGCACCAGACCACATTGCATGTATTTGTGATACGAAACTTGTTTGGCCAGTGTCTGGGAACCACATGGAAGTAATTGTGGATTTTGCTCAGAGTTGATGAGATAGACGATTTGTTAATGTTTGGGATGACAGTGGGATCGGGGCTTTCATTGCTTCTCTCTTTGTCCTAATGGAGATCTTGGGGTTTGTTGCCTGTCTGGAATTGCAGCATTGCTGGATGGAGGAAAATAACCCAAGCCTTGATCAGGTTTCAGTATGCATCTATCACCAGAAGCACTGTCTGCCAATCTTTCCAGAGGCACTGATAGTATAAACAGATGAAGGCTGCTTTGCTGGGCTTGGGGCTGGCTGCAGCAGCTGGTTTTGGTTTTAAGACTTCAAAACTGGTAACAAAGCACTGCGAGTGGACATCTCATCACTAAATTCTGTAGAGAAAAGCAGGGAATTAAACGTGCCCTCTGAATTAGTGCTCCTCAGCACTACTCTAGGGTAGTGGTGATCGTGGTTGTAAAGTTACAGTAATTTAATTTAAAGTACTTTGTAGGAGCTAAAAGCAATTAAAAAAACCTCTGGTTTTAAAAGAAGCGTAATTGCAAAAACTTGCTCTTTGCATCAGTGAGACATGTTGGATTCTATGGTGCCACAGAAAGGGTAGGGTGTTTGTGTGTGTGTTCTTGCAAGCCTCATAACTATAGTCATTCTGAAAGAAAACATTAACAGCTTAAAAATAAATAAATGAATCATTCGGTGTTTTGAAAGTTCTGGTCCATATAAAGGCTTCTTGAATCTGTTCTGAAGATGCTTAAACACATGTTGTAAATGAAATTGATCAGACTTTTTTTTGAAGTGGAAAGCCAAAAATATATGTGTAAAAAAAAAACCAACTCTTGATCCAGAGCCATCTCGTGCTAGTGGTACCTTGATGTTTTGAATCATTTTGGTCTGAGGAGTAAATTGTTAAATTCAGAACATATATGTATCCATGTGAGCAATAAGTAAATTTTTAATGCAAAGCACATACAGGATGGCTTTGTGAAACGTAAAAACATAGCTGAGGCACTGGAAAAATTCAAGAGCTGTAATCTGTTCAGTTGTGGTCTAGTGTCATTTAGTAAAATTGCTTCTCTATTGTTTTTTTTATTTCCTTCCCCCCTAATATTTTGCTTGGAAATATGACCTCCGTCTGTGTCAGCACTAATTACATTTTCCTGACATTTGAATGAGGAGAAATGTGAATATCTGGAGCCTGAATAGCACGCCTAGCTCATCCTTTGCTTTTTAATGGCAAGGGGGGCTTATAGAAGCCCATCACTTACAGCATCTGTGGGGTAGCTGCTATCAGAGTAATGAGTGGCCTAATTAAGGTTCTTAAGTATTGAATAGGGACAGTGAAGAAAATTTTCAAAATTATTTGTTTCCTGTTAAGAAAAAAGGTGAGGAATGAATACACTTGGGAGCCTCAGATCTCACTTCCAGCTCTGTTTTCAAAGCATGACCTGGCACTCAGGCATGTGAGATCCAGTTGTGTCAGGAGCCTTTTGAAAACGGCGTCCAGGATGTCCTGTCAGAAGTTGCAGCCTCCTTCCAGGCTTCAAAGCGCAAGCCAAACCTCCCGTAGCCTCAGGATGAGTTATCTCCTCCTGAGCAGGGACAGGGTGCATTGGCAGGGCACTCTCTCCATGGGGAAAGCAGCCTGCCCCGTGCTCACCATCTCCTCCACATTCTGGCTAATTGAATATCCACAGCTGTCAGCCCTGTGCCCCTGGGGAGCACTATATTTGCTTTCAGGGGACACCCAGCCTGCGGCAGACTAGATGGCTGCAGGTGGGAGGAAAGGCTTTGAGAAGCCACTCAGGGACCAGCATGGATGTGGGAGGACCTCCCTGGTCTTCTCCGCTGCTCTTTTCCCACCCCAGGAAGCAGGTTGGAGCTTTATTGAAACTGAAATGTGGAGTCCAGGAAAATTCCTTTTTTTTCCTCTCCATAAAAAATTAGTTTGAAGTTGTAACCAAAATAGGGGAGAAGAGGTTGGGTTGATCTGCATGTCTTCAGCCACTACTGTGCTGATCCCAGCAGCCAGCTCATGGCCAGTGCCTAGGGGATGTTGTGCTAGGAGAGCTTTTGAGGCATCTACGCTCCATTTCAGTGCCTTTTGCTTTCAGGATGCTTCTCCCACAAGCATGGGGTTGTTCTGCCATTTTGTCTCCCATTTTCTCTGTGCATGCCGCTCATAACAGCAATGCTGGATCATGAGGCGACAGGCGAGATGAATACTGTTTGTCGAGTGAACCTGCCAGGAGATTCCTGTGTTACTGGTTTGTGTGCATGTGCCAGTCCCCTTCTTCAGGCTTGCTTTCATCTCTCAGATCTTGATCTGTCTCTCCTTGCGCTTGGCATTGCTATCGCTGTGTATAAACAAATCTGCTAGGCTGTCTGCTGGGATGTAACCCTCAGTAAATATTGTACCTGTCAATTAGCAGGCAGCATTTAATGTTTACAGGTGGTTAAGTTATGCTGCAATGTTTTTAGGATGAACCTAAATGACTTTTAAAAATGTGGAGATTCAAAGCAGCAAAGCTGTGTATCTGCCTGACAGGAAGATCTCTAAGATCTGGAAAGCAGATCTGACCTTGGAGAGGACCCAGGCTGGCAGCAGTGGGAGTCAAGGGCAGTGATTTAAGATTAGGCAGTCTCTGAGCTGGAGTAATGACCCATCATATCCTGTGAAGATTGGGAGCTTAAACACAGATATCAAAGTTTACTTCTTCTATTCAGTGGCCTGAGACAGGGTGTAGTTTTGCAGGGTGTTTATACAGGCACAGATGGAAGAGAAGTATGGGAAGGGGCTGCTGGAGCCCATTAAAAACTATATAGAAAAGGAAACTGTGAATCCTTGAATAAAACTTATAAAGAACAGGAAACTGTGAACTTTCCTCTCAATATACCAGTCCTGTGGTTTCACTGTGTTGACTGGTAGGACAGAATGCCTCAGTTTTGTTCTCAGTTTTTTTGTCCTGGTCTTTTTGGAAGGTCTGTGAACTGCATTCTGTTGTTGTTCAGCCCCTAAGGAGTGCCTAGAGATGGCCAGATACAGCTGGCATGGGCATGGATCAGAAGTAGGACTGGGATTTGCAAAGACCAGATTAGGAGTGTGAGGGGCTGGAGTCTGGTTGTCAGAGGGGACTGAAACAGATCCAGGTTTTGCTGGCATGATGAGAAGTTTGGCTTTCAGGTTTGGCCAGGTTTGGCTTTCACTGATGAAGCCAGAGGAAGCTTGGACAAAGATGAGTTATACCAGAACAGACTAGCCACCTTGGCTTCCTCCGCCCTCAGCAGGATGCTCTGAAAGTCCTGAAAAACCCAGCTGTTAAGAGCAAAAACAAGACACCCCCAGAACGGCCTTGAATTCTCTTCTTTATAAGCATCCAAATTATTAAGGTCTTGAAATCCAGATCCAAATTTATCAGTGACTAGTGGAAACTGTGTAAAGGACATTAGGCAGCGTGAAAATGCTCTAATAGTTAAGGGAGGCAGGTGAAAGGGACTGGGGCTGTGCATTTCAGTATTTCTCCAGTGCCAAAGATACATGGCATGGGAGGAGTTCAGGGTGTCCTGGGTGGTGATGGCACTGTGGGATGGGGTTGTGGTGGGATACCTTTCCAGGATGGAAACAGATTAGCATCTGGTGGTTCTGCAAACTGTGTGTGATGCTTTTCTGAAGTCAGCGTGCCATCTTAACAAAAAAGGAGAGAAAGGGGAAGGCAAGGGAATGTTAATGCCTTGCCTCCTAGAGGTTTTTGGGCAGCTCTGGGTTATAGCAGTAGTTGAGGATCTTGGCTCCATGCTGTTGACCCCATTGCTTTGGTCTCAGTCCCCAGAGCAGTGTGCCTGCCTAGCCAGCTTTGCTCTTACTGCCCAACTGAGCCCAGCTTGCATGGACCACAACCCTCTCCAGACCTGTGAGCCTGTGCACAGGTGCACACAGACGTGTCTGTATGTAGAGAACCAACCAGGACTTGCTTTTGTACTGCATGGTACATTTTATCAGCAGCTCTTTTCATTCTTTGGGCCCATTATTGCTTTCTTACTGATGTGGCTCATCTTGGGTAGGGATGAATGCTTTTGAATTGCATTTTGCTTTGCAGTTAGGGAAGGCTGACAGCCATTCTACAGCAGTACTTGCCAATTAGTGTTGGTAAATGCCAGCGTTACCTTGACTTTTGGTTAGTGGAAAATGTTCCTTATCTTGCCAAGCAGAAGAGGAAGGCTTAATAGCACATTACAGGAATCAAAACATGAGGCTTGAGATAATGTAATGGCTTTAAGCATTTTACTATTTTGTTAAACTTGATGGGAAAAAAAAAATTCTCACCCTTTTGCTGCACCAAAATGTGTAACTTGCTGTGAGCAAGGTAGTCCAGTGAAGCTACTGAAGCTAAGTTGCTTTACATCATCTTTTTTTTGGCAGCCTAAGCAGTAATTACTGTTTCATCAAGGCTTTTATGGGATTCTTGTGATGCACGGTTTAGACCTAAATAACACTGGGTTTAGGTGTTAATGTAGATACTTTTAGTCATGTAAAGGCCTTCCTCAGAATCTGATTCAGTTCTTAACATCTTTTTATCTGTTGTGTTTTCTTCCAACTTTCATTAACATGGATCCTGGGGCTATCTACTGTCTTGAAGGTTTAATGTGCACTGTGATAAGCATGTCTTTCCTCTTTGTTGTCTGTTTTGGGTTGTAAACTCTCTTAGGGACGAGGGCTGTCTTTTAATTGCAGCTGTACAGCACTGACAAACTTGGCCTTGTTTTTGCTTGGGGTTTTAGGAAATGCTTTGATGTAACTAGCAGTGAAATTACAGTTAATATTTTTTGCTGCCAGTTATGTTCCACCTTGCCATAAAACAACAAGCATCCCGATTTTCTGGGGTTAAGTCGCTTGCTGCCAAATTTTTTCAACTGACTTAAGATTCTGCTTGCCTTTGCTGTGATTTAAGTGATAGCTGCAGCTGTGGTGCTGTAGACTTTAATTTTGAATAACGACTTGTCCTTTTATCTTGTTTTTGTACTGAATTTTCCAAGGGTGCTTGGATGTAGAGATAGTCTGGTAATGGGTAAGTTACAATGTGTTGGTTTTACTGTGTCACCTTGAAACGCGGCCTTCACTCTTGGAAATGAGCTATCCCCAAAGGGAGCGTGCAAGGTTCTGTTGCAGGAGGGCTCAGCCATACTCAGCTATCGTAAACCATAGGTGAAAACCCTCCTATGAAAGCATTTCCCACCCACACAGAAAGGGGGTGTTTGGGCCTTTTCTCTTAATATTTTGTGTGCTGTGTTAAAGAGACAGCAGACCCACAACTGAAATGCAGATGACTAGCTTTAGCTGAATTCAAGTTCACACCATTTTATGTTTTAATCATTAAGTGTGAATAGTTGAAACCAAGTGGACATGCCTAAAAATAGAGTATGTTGTCTGCTGTGGTGCTGCAATGTTTCAGGCATTTGTTGGAATTATAAAGCTACATACACTTAATTTTTGAGGCAGAGTGCTGAAAGCACTGAGCAAATCCTAAAGATTCCTGCTGTGGACAGATGTAATACCAGTCACCGTGAGACACCCCTGTTTAGCTGACATCAGTGTGTGGTGACCTACTCTAGGCTGGGCTTTAATCTGCTGCAGACTGCAAGGGTGTTTTCTGAGAAACTTCAGACTAAGCAACCAGCCATTCCCAAAAGCCCACCAAGAGCATGAGACTGGCTACTCAGTACCCAGTAGAGTGCAAACACCTGTAGCCCTTAAAAGCCTGAGCCTCCTCAGGGGCAATTGCCAGGCAGAAAAACCCCCTAGGGTCAGAGACAGAGGAGAAAATCCTTTGTCTGATCTCTGAATAATGATTCAGCTGATGGCAAGAGTGGAACAGTTCAGAGGGGTGCAATCCAGCTGGTGATGGTTCAGGATGACAAATGATTCCAGCAGGTTTTTGTGAGGGGTGATGGTATAGTTCAGGTGCTTGCACTGGCTGATAAAATGTTTAAAGCCCTTGCCAAGGAAATTATGTCAACAAGCAGTCTGTCTCAGGAGATGGGTCCCTGGGCGACAGTCTTGCTTAAGCTTGTGAAATTTTCATCCACTCTGCTGTGCTCCCTAGTTTGTGTATTTTAATTATGTGTTTGTGTTTGGGGGAGAGTATGTTTTTGCTTTTTACTGTTCCCCAGGCTTCATCCCCTAGGACACTTCTCTTTTCATGGGGAAAGTACTCACATTTTCGTGAAAAGATGCCAAATGTCTGGCGGCTGTTTGTCCAAACAAGGGGACTTGTGAGATCAGAAATGAACACTTGAGTGAAATCACAGTTGTGTCTGTGCTTCTGGCTTTGAGGACATGGAGAATTTATATTGTCAATACTGTGTGGTTCCTGTTGGGTTTGGGGGTTTCCCCCCTCTTTTCAGTAGTGTAGGAGACACACTTGCATCACCCAGAGGCAGAAGCCAAAGGCTTCAGTGGTTCAGCATTAAGAAACTTTCATAGGCAGTAAGGATGGACAAAGAACTCCTGTCTTGGAATAATTTATTGATAAAGAAATTTAAGATTATTTCCCTCCCCGGCTTTTGATTTATCTTGGAGTTGTTCAGCTTGCTTGTGCAACAAAGAAAACAAAACCCAGTGTAGTAGATGAAAACAGGGGTCCTGCTTTCAGATTCAGCCTTAAAAATAACGTGGCTAAGATCAGATAAAAAATACACTCATTATCCACTAATGAAATAATTGTTTTGTTATGAATCTGCAAAAATCAGATTTTTGCATGATTTTCTGGTGCTGAGTCATTCACATTAATATCTGAGATGTGAAGAGTGATGGCTTTTGACTGTATCTTAAGACTGATGCATTCAGGCTGCTCACCTGGTATGTGATGGTGCAAGTTAATTCCCCAGCTACCCATCTGTCTGTCCCACCTGCCTGCTGGGGAATGAGGAATAGTGGGAGGAGGCATGATGTGATCCAAGGTGGGGCAGGGAGCTAGGAGTAGTGCTTTTAATTGATCTCACATCAGTGAAGAATGCGGGGCAGTGGTATGTGCTGGGACCATCCCAGTGTTTTCCCTGTTCATGTAGAGAGGGTTTGTTGTACTACAGGTCTAATGTAATGCATTTCTGTTCAGGGCGTTTTGTGCTGGTTTTCAGCTCTTGTGATCAGCATGCTGGTTGCCAGCTGCTGTGAAGCTTATTGAAGTAAATTTTTATAATGCATGGAACTTGGAACTTTCTGTTCAATGTCATATTTCCAGAGCAGGTTCGTGGCTGGTGAGGAAGATCTCACTTCTTGCTTCTGCTGCTCCTAATGGGAGACCCTAAGAAGTTTGTAAGTGGGAACTGGTCCCTGCAGACAGACAGTAAAAATCCACGTTGAATTAAGGGCAGGAGTCATCCCATGGGCTGCATTCAGGTCCATGTCAGTCAGTCAGTGTGTGCATACAGACTTTGAATGGTTATTGATATTCTTATCAGGGCTTATCTCTGTTTTTGTTTTAAAATTGTTACATATTTGCATCAGCTTCGTCTGAATTGCTGCTGTGACAGAAAGTGTTTTTTCGTAGACAACTATTTTACATTTTCCATTTTACTGTCTGACTTTTTAACTACTTACGGTGTTTCTGTTTTCCATTTGTTTACACCTTGCTCCTGCCAAGCTTGTCTTTTATGAAAGATTTCAAAGCAATTTTTTTTCTTTTGTATATACAGATTTGCAGCTTCTTGAACACAGTACAGTCAAAATAAGTCAAACCCCTTTTAAATCCCCTGCAATTAGCTAGTAAAGGGGAAGCGGGGGAAAGAATGGCTCCAGTGTCTTTTGCTCATTTATTTATTTTTTTCCTCAACACTTGGAGGAAAAACGTTCCTTTTTGTTTTATTAATGATATGCTTATGAAACGGAGTGTTTGATGGTGTGCACTCGGAGCAGGCGGAAGGCGAGCTTCCCCACGTCGCACTGGCAGCACGCTCCCTTTCTGATCTGCAGCACTCTTAGTTTATTCCAGATGTAGGCTCGCTCTCAGCAGAGGCTGCCTGATGTACAATGGCTTCATAGTGGAGAAAAAACGGCCTGTGGGGACCCACTGGAAGCTGCAAGTTGTATTCTCTATTCTCACTTGTGGTCTGTTACATAAGATGACCCTTCCCCTGTGGGCCCCCCTGCTTCGCAATTAATCCAAGTAGAATATTCATACTGTCTTTTAAAACATTTAAATTATTTGTAACCTAGGCACTTTGAAGTTGATCAGATTCAAGCAGGAAAATCTGGTCCAAAAGGCTGCCTGCTTGAAAGAGCCAAGTTGGGAGGAAAGTTGAGTCACTAGGAGTGATGTAACTGTGGAGAACAGAAATTAGCCATTAGTCCAGCTGCAGCCTGACTTGACCATTTGTGTTTCTGCTTGCTGTGTGAAGGAAGTAAAAAAATGCAAGTCTGGAAGGGATTTCAAGAGATGACCCAATCTCATCTTGTCCTCTGAGACTGACTTTGACAGATGTTGGTTCATCATGTCCATGAAATCCTTTGCTGGGAGAAATCCATGTAGGCAGGGCTGCTGCTGCCTGGGATTACAGGCAAAGTCCATGGGGGTACATCTGGGCAGAGATAAAGTTTGTTCAAGTCCCTAACAATTAATTTTTGCTTTTTATTGCTTTGAAACTCTCAAAGCAAGCATGTCTTTCTGAATGTCCATCTTCACCAAATCTCAGGTGAATTGCATAGCATTCTTTGGATTGTCATATACAAGTATACATCTCATGGTGAGAAATGAAGGTCACTCCTCAAAATTTGAAGAGTTTAATAATGGAAAATAAGGGACAGATCAATAAAGCAAAAGTAGCAGCTCTGAGTGCATGGCAGCAGCCAGAGGCTCACTCAATTTTTTAGCCAGCAATCCTTTACAGTGTTACAGTTGCATTACTTTCTCGAGTGACTTTGCACGTTTTCGGAGCCAGTTTACCACAACTCCGCCTTAAGTTGCCCCAGCATTGCATAAGTCCACAGCTACTGTTTCCACGGGTCCATCAGGGGGACAGTCCAGGGTGGTCTTCTCATGCCACTTTAGATTCCCTTTATGGTATTTTGTTCTCTGCCTGTGCTGTCTTGGTTATACTTTTTTTCAAGAGCAGTTGTATCTTGTGATACATCCTTTGCAAGCACGCTTACATCTTGTGATAGCCTTGCTTTAGGCGCAATTTTAGTTACACTGTTCACAAAAGCAATTACTGTTTTCACTTTATGTGGAGAAGTAGTTACAATTTATAATAATTTGCAAAAGAGTATACATAGTAGCAAAAGCCAACTGTTGCATAGCAGATCATAACATCCTGTTATGAGCCTGTTCTCATAACACCTGTTCTCAGGTGCTGCACAGGGTGCTTGTGACCTGCCTTTGGCCAAGGAATATAGTTCAGTCTCCTAAGGAGTAAGCAAGGCTGGATATCACCTGGTCCCTGGCTGTGGTAGGGGCTAGTAGTGCCTCACTCTCTGCCCTTGATGAGGATTTCTGGAGTTTGAGACTGAGCTGGCATCAGCACATCTGTGCTTTGTGCTTCAAGTGCTTTTGCACCAAGAGCTGTGAGGTCACATGTACAGATTTCTTGTGTCGCTGGTGAACAAAGCTGAGGGGATGTTATTCTGAGTTATTTAAAAGTGAAGCTGTGAGAATTACTTTGAGAGGATGGGAAAATTCAGATGTTAATAGAAATGTGGAACTGACAGCAGCTGAGCAGCAACTGGAATCGTGCAGACGATCAAAGAAGAACGGTCAGCATTTAAACTCATCCTCTGGGCAGGGATTAAGCAGGCTCCAAGGGCAGTGACATCAGACCTGCAAAATGCCCCAAAACTAACTACACTTGGAGTTTCCTTTGGGTATTGCAAGTCTCTGGAGTGGAGTGAATGCACCAGAATCCTAGCTTTCATTTAAAGACTAAGTGAGCTTGAAGCCTTTTTGTTCATGAAGGAAAGCTTGAAAATACGATACTTTATAATTTTCAAAAATAAACACATTCATTACTACTTTTTTTTCCTTTTCTTATTTTTTAAAGCATTTAAGCTTTGTATAGTTTAACCTGGAAGTCCCCAGTAACTCAACAAAACCAGCTTTAAGTAAAATTTAAATGCATTTATAAATCCTTAGAATTGGCACAGAGCTTTACTTTTAAGGCTTTCCTGTGATTGACTCACTTAAGATGCACGTTCAAAGCAGCATCATTTTTAGCGAGCTGTGAAGTATCCCATGCTCTGTACAGGGAACACAGCAGCTTCATGGGGAAGGAAAGGGGGTTCTGCTGGACACCCCCTTTCTCCAGGCCTCAAGGAAAGGCTGGCAGTCTGCTCTTCATACATAGCTTTCAAAATCTGGGAGTGACATCCCTCAGAAGTATGTGTATGTTGGTGGGGGGTGTTTGCTTTCAGTGCATGGTTCAGTGAAGAGCAATGAATGTTTTATGAAGGAAAGGGAAAGAACAGTGAGGGGTTCTGATTTCCAGCTGATGACACTGAGTTGTTTATTCCCAGTGAAATCCCTGCAGCTGACCGAGGACTGAAGGGACAGCGTTTTCTTACACAGCACTTGGTGGCAGTGGCATTTGAAAATGAGTGAAAGAAATACATGTTTGGGCATGTGCCAGATGGTTTTGTTGTCTTTGTGGATTGTTTTTCTGCCCATGTTTGCACTGAACAGTGCTTTACTTCGCAAGCGCTTTTGATTACTTTGCAACAGCTTTTGATTTTAGTGGGCATTCAAAGGGAATGAGATTGGTACTTTTATGAAGAGCAGTAGTCTTGCCATTTGCTCTTATTATGTGCTCTGTATATGAATATTTAAAAGTTGGTCAGTTAAGAATAAATTTGGGAATTTTTGCAATAAAGTGTGTGATAGAGAAGAGCGCTAAGGAGTGCAAGCCAGGCACATTGTGGGTCTTGGTGTAACTTACGTTCCAAAAAGCTTTTCCAAGTAATTAAAAGCAATTTTATGACTGCATTGTTAAATTTTATTGGAAAGTCTGCTTCCAAACTGGGTTTAACAAAGGGACATTCAAAGTGGCATCTTAGGAGGAGAATGGATGGTCATCTTTTCAGCCTGGGCTTGGCTGGGGGAGATAGAGAGATTGTATTTCTCTGCTGTACTGTCTTCATTATGTGTGCAAGGTACTTCACAGCAATAAAATTTCTCTGGAGCATTTTCATGCTGTAGTTCAGTTCTGTTTTTTAGCTAGATAAATATAGTTGACTCTTGCCCCTGCATTTAACACAGTGTCTCATATGTCACTCTAATTTATTTTAAAGCATCCTCTGTCCTGACATGTCCTGTTATTCAGCAGGAGACTGGCCCTTTATAAAGGCATTGAAGATCCCAGTTAAACCTGCTGGGATATTGCCCATCTGCAAGGCTTTCAAGTTAACAAATTACCCACAGGTGTATGTTTTCAGGCTCAGACTTCTGGGTCACCTCTTATAGAACCTCGTTTGGTTTTTCTGTTTCTCCTACTTGTGGTCTAAGGGCTAGGATTCATTAATATCATAGATGTTGTTATTATTAATATTTATGTTAACATTAGTAATGTTAGTATTGATAATAATTAATTATTCTTGTTATTTTTCACTTTATTCTTAAAATAATGTTGTAGCTACTGACTTCTTTGTTCCTTTTTCCTGAAAAAGTAATATTTTAAAAGTTTCAGGGATCAAGTGAAAAAAACCCCACATTTTTTTCACTTAATACTCTGATAAACAGCAGTGGCCTAAAATCTGCAGGTTGCTGCTGCAGCCCTTGGGTTTGCCAATATATTTAGCAGTTCTCCTTCTCAGAAACAAGCAGCAATTTGTGCATGCTCTTCACAGTTTGCTATGAAATTTTAATCATCTTTGCTACTTGGGCGTTTGGGTAGTGTGAGAATGTTACTTGTGTGCATAACACACCCAGTCAGAAATAGCTGACCTGGTGCCTGGTGACTACAACACAAGGCTTAAAAATTGCCTCCGAATTGTGCATTTTGCTGTCTTGCAAGCTTGAAAACTTCCAAGGGTTTTTCATAATCCTGTAGTCCTGGTTCTTCCCCTCTCTGACAGCATCCTGGCAACTGCCTTACTTATCTTGCTTGCTTGTTTCTCTCTTTCCTTTTTTGCTCTGCTGATACTGTCGCACTTGTGTTTCCTTGTGCCCAGTCCTGCCAGTAGGACTTATGAGAGCTAGTTTCTGTTGTGCATTTCATAGTGCTCTGAAGTTTGTAAACTGCTTTTTGGGTAAATCTTTACAGCAATTAAAAATAACCAAAGCAACTAAAGGTGTCCTGAACATTATTTTTATTACCTTCCTTATACTGAAAATTATTCTCCACAGTGGGTAAATTTATTATTTACAGTCTGTGCCACAGCTGCCCAGTAAGAAATACTTGATTGGCAGCTGATAATTTGAAGTTGGTGGTTTTTTCCCTGTGTCTCAAATCCTGCAAACCCCTCTGGAGAGGGAAGCACTGCTATGTGATGCAACTCTGGTCCCTGCTGCAACAGCAGCTGCACCATCTGATGTTCAAGGTCCCCCTTGAACCACATCTTGGTCCTCTGCAGCCCTGCACGGCTCATCCTTGAGTTTTGGCGAAGGGGTTTGAGGCCACTGGTTGCTCCAGGAAGGATCAGGACATTGAGAGCAGTGCCTCTGCGTGGCTCAGAAAAGCTGCAAACACCCCTGCAAGGAAACTTCTGCGTGCTGACCCTGCTTTGTGCTGCCTCCTCCTTTCTGCCTCCTTCGCTTGGACCACAGCTAACATAGCAAAGCTCAGCAGAAACACCAGTATAGCTTGGGCTATACAGGTGTGTGGTGATGGGCAGCAAGATGCTAAATAGCTCCCTCCCATACCCTCCCAGCCCTCTCCTGGTGTTCCAAATCCAAATTGAAGGACTTTCTGCACGTTTTCTCTCAGCGAGAAGGTTGCCGCATATGGAAGATGCACATCCTGAAGGGGACGGACGGGCTGGGAATCCAGATAACGGGAGGCAGAGGGTCAAAGCGGTCCCCTCACAGCATCATCGTCACCCACGTGGAGGAAGGCGGCTCTGCACACAGGTGAGGTGACAGTGGTGCCTTCATGGTGGTGGGTGTGATGGGATAACCACAGCCATCACTATTATCTGGGTTCATGAGAGGAGTTTGGGGTTTTGCCCTCCTGTGGTGTGAGGGTGAGAATATGACACTGTCAGACTAAAAATTTATTTTTCTGTTTGATCACTGAAGCTTCTTCTAGAAGGTTTTGTCCAAACTGTAGACAGATCAAACACTGCCTTGGTGGTGAAGGGAAAACCAAGGAGCCTGATGGCTTGTTGAGCTTTACCCCAAGCCCATATTTGGAAGATGTGCCTTTCCCATGGCATCAGTTGTGCAACCACAGGGTGCTTACTGACTGCCCTGGTGTTCCTGATGGGGTGGAGATGGGGCTTGCTACCGTTCCCTTACCTAATCCAGTGGGACACAGAGAGGACTTGTGGAGTCTCAGCCCTGCAAAGAGAGTGAAATTCCCCTGGTTATAACAATGATTTCAGGTGGGCACCTTTCTGAGCCCCTTTTTCTAGAAAGTAATCTAGAAACACTGATTGGTGCAAGCTCAGCATAGTCGTACATTGTCCATGCGTCCGCATCCCACCACGTTCCAGCGGAGCGGGGCACTGTGGTAGGACCACCCTGCAGCTCCGTGTTCCCACTGTGTTTCTGCAGGGATGGCAGGCTGATGGCCGGCGATGAGCTCCTCATGATCAACGGGCAGTCGCTGGTGGGGCTCTCCCACCAGGACGCCGTGGCCCTTCTCCGCTCGGCCGCTGGCCTGGTGCAGCTGGTGGTCTCTAGCAAGGTACAGACATCTCCTGGGTGGTCTCACTAATGTACATCTGCAAGTGTTTGAGCAAGTGCTGTGTGAAAAGGGCGTATTTTCCATAGGGAATCACGTGTGCGCTTTTGCTGCTCTAAATTTAATGCACAGCGAGGGGAAATATATCAGTAGCTGCCACAAATCTGTGGCAAATCAGCACAGTATAGACCAAATTAATGATTTGCTTGTACTGTCACTGTCACTCATTGTGCAGATGAGTATTTATTCATGCACACGTTACCTAAGTTTCGGCCAAAACCATTTTCTTAAAATTACATGCTGAGTAAAGCAGGCTGTTCTGAGCCTTTTCTGCTTCCTGCATGCACAGCCTGTGTACCTCTCATCTCTGTCCTATCTGTGTGCCTGAGATTTCTTGAAAATTATCTCTTGGCTTGAGTTCCTTATTTTGTCCTTGTTAATAGCATGGAATGGAGCTCTTACAGATAAAGGAACATGAAACTTCAGGAAAATGAGAGTGGAACTCATTTATCAGTTGGACTCTTCGTTCTGCCTTGATCACAGAAGAGGTTGAGGGGATATTACATAATATTTTGCTTCTTTGTTTAAGAAAATCCTGCTCACCTCCATTTGCTCTTCTCCATGGAGCATATCCTGCTGCCCCTGGACCTGGGTTGCTGCAGGTGTTTGGTGCATGGCCAGCTGACTCCCAAAAGCACCCAGGGATCTCAAATTAGGACCTACCTGCAACGTGGGTGTCACCAGGACCTTTGAGGTGGTGACAGGAACATCTTGGCCCAAACAGAGCACTCATATACCTGCATTTCCAGGGTGTCAGCAAGCCACTCTTGTCAGAATTTTAAATCTTTATCTTAGCTTCACCATCAGATTTCCCCAGTCATCCCAAAGCAGGTTTCTGTGACTTTAATGTCCGAATGCTCTTAAGGCTTCCCTGGATGCTGCATGCACATGTTTTTCAAGAAGAGCCTCTATTCCACCATATCCAAAGTGAAGAGCCTGTGACTTCTCTAACATTTCTGTTAGACATTGAAGTTCATTGCAGACCTTCTTCAGAGTCACAGTCTGGCATTAACCCCACAAGTGTTTATTCTGGAAACACCACACTTTGTCCTGAAGTAGGTACATTTTGTGTCTCCTTTAGACAGCTGGATTCTGCCAAAGCACATGGCAGTAGACTGCATTATTTCTCCTTAAAATTAAGTGCTTGTTCCTGTGGTGACCTCATCAAAATAATCATCATGCATAAACTTAGGGCATAAAATTTTTCTTTCCTGATCAGGCTGTGAATCTGCTTGTCCTGGGCTCTGTGCACTTGGACAGTTTTCATGTCCCTGGAAGGGGGACTTGGAAAGGCAAACAGTAGGGAATACAGCCTGTCCCATATTTCTGGTAGCCCCAGAAAAGGTGTATGTAGGTGAAGTGTTCCCTAGTAGCTCCCTCTGGGCATTCATTATTTGTTAGTATAGGAATGTAGCTTTGCCTTTTGGTCTGGTGATCAGTAACACAGAATTTGTTCTGAAAGCAGTGAGTCTGTCTGGCCACTGCTTTTGGCTGAGGCACATGTTTGCCTGCCAGAAAACATGGCAAAGACTGGAAGCAGATGCTTGAGCATCGGGAATGAGTTGGTAGAGGACTGGAGGGTCAGTTTTCATTGTATTGTCCTAAGTAGCATTGGTGGGTCAGTTTTCATTGTATTGTCCTAAGTAGGATTGTCACTGTATTATTCTTATGTCTCTAGGTAGATAAACTTGTAAAGAGAACATTCATAGGGAGGGAACAGGAGCACAGGGTGTGATTTGGGTTTCAATTGAATGAGTAATGAGGTCTGTCAATTCTCAGTTCACTCTCAGTGGCATTTACTAAATCCAAAGTGGGGAGGAACAGGCTGCCGAAGAAGCATTTATTTTAAATTCTTCTTTATGAAATCTGAATGTTTTAAGCGTGTATTAGCCTATGTTTATTATATATACACTTTAAAACCGAGCCTGCTTTTTATAACCAGACCATTGAAAGTTTGAGCATGTGCAAGTGTGTAACACAGGGAGGATTACCAGGGAGCTCACTCTGGGCAGCTGAGATGGGGCAGTTTTACTGTGACACTGGTGTTCTCTGCACGTGATGTAATATATTGTGTTGTCTCATGGGTAGGAATCTTCTGAAGGGGATCTTCTGAAGTATCCATCTACCAGTTTGCCAGACTTGCTTAGCACTTGTTCAGTCCAAGACTCTGTCTCTTGCACTGACAATAAGGAAAACGAAGAGCCGGAAGAAGATGTGAAAGGAGGGAATGTGTCTCCTGAAAAACTGGTTGCTGTAAGTGTGGTTTTGGTGTGACATTTTTACTCTCTCTCTCAAAGTCCATTTGCATCTTTCACGTTCTTCTACAGCCTGACAAGGAGGGCATCCTTGGGACCAGGCAATCCCATCCCACCCAGCCCTTCTCTGCACGGGATGTGGGGGAGAAGCTGGAAAGGGGATGGCATTTACTACAGCCCCTGCCACCTCTGAGCTGCAGCAAGGCAGCAGCACAGGGAACAGGAGCTCTCGAGGCCTCCAGCCTATGTTGCAATTATGGTTTTGTTTTTCTCTTCGATTGTTTTCCACCCACTTCCACTGCTTTTGTTGGATCTGATGCAAAGTCTCTTGCCATGCTTACGCAGTTACATGCTCTTCTTTCCCCTCCTTTTGTAACAAAACTTCTTTAACAGTTTATGAGTCAAGTCTTGAAGTTTGTATTTGTTCTGTCAAAGCCAACAGACATTTTGGAGGAGGGATAGGAATTTCTGGCGGTGAACCATAGTTGAAGTTCTGAATAAATGCTGCTGGTTGATAATCTCACTTGCATTCCCTTCAGGGCTGCATTAAGAAGAGATTAAGTGGGTTATTGTTATTTATTTGCAATGCAGCAGCTCTATGAAACTTCATAGGTCTTCTGGGCCTTTTTTGTATGGTGCAGACAAAAATAAAATTATGTTTCTAGTCTAAAGAGCTTGTGGACTGATTTTCCGACAAGGGAAGGCAGGTGGATTCACTTGAAGGTTTTATCTGCTTCTTACTTTCCTTTCTTGTCTTCCCCTCACACTCTTTTCTGTTAAAATAAATCAGTTAAACCTTTCAATGGCTCAGATATGATACTGGTTTGGTGATTTGTTTTGATTTTATATTTTTACACTTACACCTGAGCAAAAAGGCTGTTCCCCAGGATGAGTCTCATGATGCTGATGTTTACTTCCTACATGCCTGTCATCTCTGACTTACTTTGGGTCAATGTTTATAGCACTCTCACACATCTTAATACTCTGACAAATTTTGTTATTTCTTCACTGTCTTCTCTTCTATGTGCAAGGGTGCCTTTTTCGGGGGATGGAGGGAAAAACAAATAAATGTGGGACACTTAGCATGCTGATGTTGGTGTAGTGTTTGTGTGCGAACTTGAGCGGGCATCTAAGCATTCTTTCAACTATCAAAATACTTTGAATTCTTCTACATATCATGCTTTCTATTCTGGTAATTTCTAAGAAGACCATGGCTTGGCAGCACTTAAATATAAAAATCAATTTCGACAAAATTCAATTATGTGTGGCTTCAGAATTAAGCTCCCTGGCATTCCACTGACTCAGCACACACTGGGAGTTATCTGTCACTTGGTTTGCTCATGTCTATTCCAGCAAGGCTCTGCCTCGTTGCCAGTGATGGCTTTTTCATCAAGTGTTTCCTTTACAGATTAATGTAGTGCTTAGGGAAGCTCAGGATGGTTGAGGTGCTCGTGACCATGAGGACACAGCTGCATGAGCCTCCCTGAGCCCTTCTGCTTGGACTTGAGTTTAAGAGCCTGCCCTGATGTCCATTGCCGTGCCACTGCAGCTGGCAGTGGTGGTGGCAGCCACTAACTCGGAGCCAGCTGGATTTGCCTGCCTGTCAGGCGCTCTCACCCCTGATGGCAATAGCTCCTGGCTTTCAGAATACATCACTGGAAGGTTGAGGGGAAATCACAGAAATGTGGGTACAATAAACACTTTAGAAGAGTAGCAGCAGGGTTGTTGTTTTTTTTTTTTTCCATTGTCTTCTCTGCTTCTAGTAATTTCTTTTGTTGAAAGGATGTAATTTAAAGAAATGCAATAAGTTATTGGTGACTTTCAGGACCTCTTCTGTTTTTGCTTGATCTGCACATGAAATCATTGCTTTTCTGATCCAAAGCACAGAATGTGTTTGTGTTCCCCTTGCAATTGCTGTGTCAGCATCAGAGTGCAGACAGGGCTCTCTGCAGCCTGAGGTGGGCAGTCTGTACTGTGTAAACCTCTCAGCTTTACCTTCATCCTCATCCATCCCACTCAGGTCTGGGCAGCCTGAGCTGGGCTGGGCTGTGCAAATACTGCATACCACAGAGGAAGGTAAATGTATGGAAAAGATAAAATTCATGTGGCTTTTTTCCACCTGGCAAGATTGGGGGGGATTTTTCATAGCAAAACTTAGAAGATGATTTCAAGGCCAGTATGAAATCAAAGCATCACAAGATTTTATTTTTAAATTTATATGAGTGTATAGTCCAATTTATTATTGCACAATTGCTCTGGAAATCACTGCTCTGTGCTGCTCTCACACTTTTGATGATATTCATGTGTCTTCTCTTTCTCTCACATACATTCCATTATATCTGTATTGTAGATAAGGGATGACAGTGTGGCTGAGGATTAAAGCAGGAACTAAGCTGGGCTATTTTTAATCAGCGCAAATGTAATTGTATTAGACTTTCAGGATGGGTGGTACTCAAGGTCTGCACCAGGTAAGTGAGACTGTGATCTCAGTCTAAGAGTCATTCATAGATTTGAAGCTGACTCTCAACTCAGCCCTGTGCAGGAGTGATCTTTCTCACCTCTGACAAGTGGTTAATGGATCTTCTTGTTCACTCTGCAGGGCTCTGGCGGGACTTAAAGGGGTGCTGTCAGGTGCTTATGTCATACTGAGTAATTCAGAGTGTTTTATTGTCAGCTGAGGCTTCACTGTCCCTTTTCTGACCCAGAACAATGTCTATCTAATTCTTAAAAAAGTCTAGAAGATACTAGAAACTTGCAGGAGCTTCTAGGTTTGTCAGAGGTATTGTGTCATTAACTTCTCTGTGAATATAATTCACTGCTGAGTGTTCAGAGCCATAATTAATAGACCTGATGGACTTGTGTTTTAGCACCTGATTGCCTAAAGGCTGAACCAGGCAGAAAAAACAATCACTTGGAATGAAGGCTTGTATTCAAATATTCATCCTTGTAGCTACTTAGAACTCATCTGGACCAAGCTCTTAAGGAAAGTGACTTAAGTTGTCACTGTTTTGAAATGGGACATCCCCCCAAGGTCCCTTCCAACCTGGCTTATTTTAAAAATCTGTAAAAAATTAGTTAAAATTAAAGTTATCTTTTCTAGATGCTGGTCGTGAAAAAATTGCCCTATGAGCAGTTGTTTTCAAGTCTTTTAAGTTCTGCTCCAGCATTTTTGGACAGGAAAATAGAGTCTGAGCTAGTCTGCTTCTGCAGAACACAGCAGAAGAGTTTAGTGACACTTGAAAACTGTAATTTAAGAGAAGTATCACCTTAAGTCTTACTTGAAAGTCCACTTGTTAAGTTTCATTAATAAAAATCACATAATACAATTTAAATGGAGTTCTGCTTTTACAGTCTTCTTATGTAAAGCCCTGTTTAACGTGAAACATGCCTTAAAGTTTTAACTTCATTAAGACTTGTGCTGCCAGGCAGAAAAAGGATTACATTAATGTCCTTAAAGTGCAATTCTTTCAGGAGTAGTTTGTCCAAAATGTTCCTTAACCTCAGACACGAAGCACTGGCCAGAGAGTTGTGTTATCCTAAACAGTCCTGAGACATTTTGGGGATTTTTAACTCCTGCACCCCAATCCATATTTTGCCATGTGCAGTTGACACTGCTATTCTGAAAGGTCACTATTTATGTCCAAGTGCAAAATAGGATAATATGATAGTATTTGCTTTGGATGATTTATTTTTAATTCTACTTCACATTTACTAATGTTTCTGTTGCTTGAAATTGAACCTGTCATTGCATTTCTGGCTGGTGGAGCAACCTGGGAAGTGAACTCTAAAGAGAAAGCTCATCTACCAAGAATTTACAAAGTGTCCAATGAATTTGGGGATTTTTGGTCCCTGGACAGAAGCATATGCCATTCGTAGCTCCTTCAAAAGTTACTTGCCTTTGTGTGTTTCAATATCTGATGGTCTGAATATTTTTAAATGTTCAGCTTCAGTGACCAGCTTTATATTAATGGCTTGAAATTTCTAGAGGTTTGTAGAACACAGCAAGAGCGTGTCTGCCTCAGAAGGTTTGGATGTGTAGTTGCTGGAGGCAGGGATGGAAGACTGGGGACTGCTCCTCTGTACTTAAATCTTGTGTTCTTCCCAGATTCTTAAATCTGCTATTCCTGATGCTGGAGGCAGGACCCTGAGCTGAGTCTGCTCCATGCAGAATAGAACTGTAAAAAGAGAGGAGCTCACCCTCATCTCTTCCTTTTGAGGTGGCGCTGGGAAGGGAATTTGCCTCCCTGTGCCTAGGTTCACCATGCAGGCAAGCCCTGGGGACACCACCTCAGGCAGCACCCCGAGCTGCATGACCCTCTGCTGTGGGGTATGAGGGCCTTTCTACTCATATTTAATCATTTTGAGATTACCTGAAGTGTGGGATGTGTGCCTTCACATCAGTACCAGACGTGTTGCACGCAGAGACATCCGTGACCCTGCAAGGTCTTCACCCTCCTACCAGAACAGAAACAGGATGGCTGCTGCTAAAGGTTCCCTGTGTGATCCGGGTTACCTGATCCCTGCCAAAGCCCACTTGTGGTTTTCATGCAAGACATATAGCTGAAAGGGGATTAATAAACCTGTTTGGTGAATGTGAAGAATTGCATTTGTTTAACTCTGCTCCCTCTCAGTTCATATTTTTTTTCCTGTGCTGTAGGACTGACTAGTTGATTTCTGCCATGAGCCTTTCTGTCTTACCAGGGAATCCACACATAATTACCTGTAGCCATGCAAGCATAATGAAGAACAGGATAACAATGCCATAACTTTAAAAACAGTCTTGGGGTCAAAAGTTCTTCTGGAAACACTGAGAGAGAATTTCAGAGAAAGCATTAGCATTGAGAAGGAACAGGAAGCATAACTCAACAATTAAATGTGTTCAGGGCGTGGAGAGGGCCCCTCGTTACTTGGAGTACTGGAGTGTTTGTTCCCATTAGGGCACTGCAGTCTCAACACAGGCTGCAGAAACACAGCTCACTCCTCAAACAGCGCTGGATGGCTGGGAGAAAAGCAAGAAAAATATTTTCCTGGCAGAAATTTGCTTAGCAATGAGAGTCTTTACTTAGGGGTGGGGGGAAGGGGAAGGAATTGAAGAGCCTGGTGTGCAGCTTTTTTATATACTGGGAAGGGTTCAACAACTCTTTTCCTCTTGGTGGTGATGACTGGCAATGTTTGCAGATCCTGCTCTGTGCCCCATCTCTCTTGGAAGGGGCAGGCAAGGGCAGGGTCCAGGTGTACCTTGGCATGGCTCACAGCTGCTGCTCAGCTGTAAATGCTGAATTTGTTGAAAGTCTGGCTGTACTGTACCTTTCTGAGGTACGGTATATGTCCAGCATATCGGTGGGCTTTGTGCCCATGCAGCGCCCTTCCCTCATGCTGTGGCTGATGAGACACACTGGGTCCTACAGTGACACCAGAAGCAAGTTTTCAGAGTAAATATAATTAGGAATTTGGGCAAGAGAAAATGACAAAATGCTTGGAGACCAAATCTTGTCCACACAGTGTTAGGGCTTCTAGTGTTTCTAGAAGCCCTATCACATTAAAATAGGCAATTGCAGTTGGACTTGTTGTGGGGGGTTGCTCAGTGATGGGCTGGTTGTGGTGGTGTGACTGGTCAGAGCTGGGGGAAGGTATCACTTGAGCTGGGGGAGGAGGAAGAGTGCTGAAAGGCCTCCAGGGGTGCAGCATCACTGGATTGCTGTTTTTCACACATTGTAAGATTCACCTCTCAAGGAGACATTAACACGAGTGCGTTCTTCATGTCAGGACAGAGCTCCTCAGAGCACTCCTGTCGTTCCCATTGCCTGGCTCCCAGCCTTTCTGGGCCTTTTCCTACTGCTTCCATCTTAAAGGCAGAGACCAGAGAAAACTCTTTCACCCAGGGTCCAGTACTTGAAGGGTTCTCTGTAGATGTGATGCTGTCTCCAAATCATGAATACCTCCTGTTGCTTGGGCTGGTGGAACATAACCTTTCTTACTTGACCATAAATAACAGTGTGGACAATGCCCAGAGTTACAATTTTTGCTCTTCCCATGTTATATATTTGAAAGCCGAGTCAGCAGAGTAATAGAAACACAAGTTTATCTACAGTACAGGTTCTGCATGGTCTTTGTTTTTGTGAATGAGGGCTTTTCCCATAAAGCATCAGATACAGTACAGCCTGTCTCTCGTTTGGCTGTTTGGATAACTGCCCAGTTTTGAAGGAGATGAACTGCCTTTAACAAGCTAAAAATAACACCCTCATGGCACTGGAACAAGAGAAATGCTGTCACAGCCATGCAGTTCACATACATTAGCAGAAGGATGATACATACTCGAGAATTTTTGAGTTAGTGTGAATGTCTCAGAACCACATCTGCAAATTTTTGACTGTGTGCACTGTCCAGTCTTGGTTGGAATCAGGTAAAATAATTTGAGATGTGCTGTGCAGCATCCATAATGTATGAGATTTCAGATCCTTGAAGATGCAGGTAAGAAAGACACGTCATCCAGGTATGAAAGACAATTCTTACATATTCCATATCTTCTTGTATACTTAGGATGGTATAAAATGCCAGTTTGCAGCTGAAATCCAAAGCTCCCACCAGTGGTGTCATGGGAACACTCTCTGCAACTGTTGGTTGACGTCGGTATATTAAGAAGGTCTTGTTTCATTCTCAGGAGAGCTTTTTATTTTGAGGAGTGATTATTGCATATTTTATCCTTCACTGGGAATTAAAAGATTGTCATTAAAAAAAAAGAAAAAGAAAGAAAAAAAGATAAGCAATTTATTGTTTGTTATGAGATAAAGGCTCCAGATTTGTGGTAAGCCATGAACTGAGCATGTATTAAACAAAATAATGGAGTAGCTGAACCAGCTTTCACACTGCTTGAGTTCCATGTTTGTCATACACTCATGGAATCCCTTAGGTCTCTGCTGTTTACTAACTGGTCTTCTGGGATCTCTCTGCAGCACATAGAGACATCTCGTGGGCAGTGACTAAACTGCGTGGAAAGCATGTGTCCTGCTTTTTTTATGTTTTGGGGGGGAAAAAGGATAAAGCATAAAAAAGAGAACAGCAGGGATCTGTTTGTGTGCATTTGATTTCCTTTAGCTCAAAAGCTGTTTCTAGTGGAAAATCATAATATACTGCAGAAGAAGAGTAATCTTGTCCAAAAAGGATTGGGAACTGTTTTGCTGGGAGCATCTTACTGTTTCCAAGGCATGTGTTGTCTGCGATATGTGTTTCTTGGAAAACGTAGCTGCGTTAGCCATTTCCTGCTTTTCTTCATATTTAAAAGGATATTTTTTAGAAATTTTTTCTCTTTGAAACATTATGAATAATTTTAGTGACTCTTTGGATATCTGAAAATGGAGTGTGCTTTGCTTAGCTGCAGCTCTGACCAGTGAGTCATTGGAGCCAGCACAGCTGGGACCCTGCTTCATCAAGAACCTGCCAGCATCCTCTGAACAGTGGTCCTCTGAATGGTGGTTTCTGGTGTCAAACACATTCAAGAGGGTTTTGGAGAGTCTTGTAAAAAATAAATATAGCATTACTGAAGATGAGAGTAGCTCAGCTCTGCCACAGTACATTTCCAGTCTGTTTGCAGAGTGGGCATAGGCGGATATTGCTGCTGTCTTTGTGCTGGTTAATGACGGGTTTTGTTTCTTGTGCGGGTTGTGTATGACTCTGAATCTACTCTTGTATATCTACTTTGTATCTACTCTGTACATTTTGAGAAGAGACACAAAAATAACTGCTGGGAGTTTGTGCCTACTGAAGTGAGTAGCAATTCCCTGTCTAGCAACTACTGCATTGTACTGAAGGCTTAGGGTTGCTTTTGAGTGCAGGCATTTAGTTAAGTGGCAGACTAGACACCACTTTAAAAGCTTTTGTTTTGTTTATTTGGCATTTCCACCTATTCAGAAAGCTGGGCAGCTCCAGTTCTTGACTGTTTATCAGATTTCCTGATCTCTTGCTGCACATGAACCAAGAGTTTTCCAACACTTTCTTTAAAATTAAGTTAAGGAGGGCTTGGGTTCCCGTTCCCTTTGGCTGGGCAGGAGGAAGTATGGGCTGCTCCTGGTGTTACCAGCATGTGTATTTTCCAGGTGAGCTTCTGGGAAGGTGGTGGAGGCTTTGTTTCACCAGTGCTGCCAAACACAGCCCAAATCTGAGCCCTCCCAAGGCCTCTCTGGTAAATGTACAGAACTACTGTCTGCCTTGTCAGCTTTGCACCAAGGGAGCAACCAGGGCACTGTTTTTTCTAGACGTGCCAGTTCAAGACCCTGAATTAGTGCTGACCTGAAGGTGATGTTGCTTCTCTTTTCCTCCATCCCTGTCTCCAAGTGGTTCTCTGCTTCTGTGTCATGAAAGAGAGGAGCAGCAGTGCAAATTGCCCTTTGGAAGAGGGGAGCAAGCTAGTCCTCTAGCTTGCACCAAAAATTGCTACATCTGGATTTAGTTTGGACTTCTTGTGAGCCCCGTGGTTCCATTTAGAAACGGAGCTCCCTGAGCTTTGGGGTGTATTGTGTTTTGGAAAAATGTCCCTAGGTACTGCAGCCCCTGATGCAGTGTGTCCAAGCTCATCAGCCTCCTTCTAGGATCTGTGCAGATTTGTACATGGCCTAAAACAGAGCAGTAAGGCATAGAAAACTCAATGCTGTCCAAGATTAGAAAATCCATGTCCTCTGCATCACTTGCAATGTTAATTCTCGTAAATTATAGTGCTGCAGTTTGTAATTTGTCTGTGAGATGGATTCAATTAAAGTGAAAAAGAGCTAATTTAAAAGTGAAGGTATTTTACTTTCTGTGCAAGGCAAAGGGGCATGTGGAGTTCCCTGCCTAGCAGATACATTTAAGGCTTAAAGCATGCTGTGCCCCATAAAGCCATAAATAATTGCACAAATAACTGAAACAGCTAGAATTATACCAGATCATGGAAAAAAAATCTTGAAAATTTTTTGAAAGGTTAAAGGCTTTTAGGCATCAGCATGTCTCAAGGGACTAGGAAGAAAGACTTTGTGCAGGGAACAGGTGAAGGTATGCATTGGGTGTTTGGGGCATTGCTCTGAAGAGTCTGTGCTGGCTCCTCGTGGAAGCCTCTTGGGTTCCTCCTGATGGCTGCCCCACAGACAGTGGTGTTGGGGCAATTAATGGTTAATTGTTTGGGGTAGTGCTGCTTGAGGAAAAGTTGTCATGGCCGAAGACCAGGACAGAGTGTGACTGGGACCAGAGAAGATGTGGAATTTTCCCATTGAGCTTGCACTGGTGCACAGCCATTCCTCTTTCACGTGGCTGTTCTGAAGAAGGGCAGTAGTCTTGCTGGTGGACTTGCTTTGCCAACACAGGCAGGACAGAATTTGTCATGCTGCAGACTTCTCAGCCTGGTTCTCACTGCTTCATTCCCAAGCCACCAGGATAAACTGGTCTGCATGCTGCTAGCGCTCTTCGGCAGAGCCAGCCAGGCTGTGCCATGGGGAATTGGGTGGCCTTGCTGATGGGGAAAGGCAGCAGCTGAGGAGCTCTGCAAGAGCAGCAGAAAAGCAGTTTGCTTATCAAATTGTATCAACCTCTGTGTGCCGCCTTGTTTTTGTAGATCGGCAAGGGATTGCCAAGCTGTTTGCGGTTAAACAGTGCAGACTGTCATAATCCTGCTCCTCATCTCGCCTAATTAAGAGCCTGGTCACGCTGGAGCTTTGCCGAGGCGAGGACTCTGAGGGCAGTTGTTCGCTCTGGTGCAGTGCCAGGACTGCGTGTCCCTGATAGTGCCGTTTCCTTCGAAATCAATTGAGATGTCACCGTCACTTGATCCCAGAGCTACTTAATGAACTGGCAAAATGGGCTCTATTTTTAGGTCTCCCTTTAAACTACTGTGCGCGTTAAAGCTCCCCTTGTCCTTAACACTGGGACAGCACTGGGAGGGATTTATTGGTTTAGTTTAATAAGAGACCTACAGGACTGAAATAATAAGCTTCATTTCCTTGAAAGTGAGGAAAATTAAAATGGCATGGTTAAATCTGGGCAGCCACCTCGAGACAGTAAAGCGATACGTTCATGGCCAGAAGGATAAGGTGGAGCTGGGTTTTTCTTCTTGTCTAGGTTATGAGAGAGCCAAAGATTACAGACACATGCCTTTGGGGAGTTCTTGCAAGCTTTGTAGATCAGATTTCTAAGTGTTTTCTGAATAGGATAAAACTCCTGGTGGTTTATTAGGCAAACTCAACAACTTAAAGAATACCTACTTCATTGCAAGTGTTAGTGTCTTCCCCTATGGGTTTATAATTACTGTCAGAAAAATACTTCTGCTAAAATAGAAAAGAAAACCCAAACACAGATAATTTAAATGTTTTAAATGACACAGATAATTTACATGTTTTTGCTTCGTAATTGTAGTCTGAAGCCTAGTTGGATAAACTATAATTTCAGGAAGCTGTTGAGAATGTCTTGAGGCTTTCCCTAGCATTGGTGTTTGCACACATGTGACCTTCTGTGGATCGTACATGGGGTTTGGGGGTTTGCTATCTGTAGGCTCACAGGCTCCAGGATTGCCATGAGGGGAAGGTAGCTTGGGGTGCACAGTTTCAATACAAGTGGAAATTGTGTCCTGTTTTTCTTCCCACCCCACTGGATGAAAATGTATGTGGTTGCAGAAGGCACTGGTACTTTTCTCCTGTGGCACAGTCAAAATGAAATCATGAAAAACCCCATCAGCAAAAAACCAAACTCAAACCCCATGTAGCAGAGGCATAAGATGTGCTGAATAGGTCACCCTTGACCCTGAGTTCAGGGTGGAAATTGGCCCTGGCAGAGATGATTTCAGCATCTCTTTGTACAATACTACAAACTAAGTAATTTTTTCTCCCGTCTTCTGAGCTGGAGGAAGTGGTCCAGCTTTGGGCTGGGAGCTGTGTGGTCTTACCAGCTACAGCTGCCCATATCCATGCAGACTGCGAAAACCAAACAGCTCTACAGCTCCAGACTTGATCTGTGTTGTGCTCAGCTCCAGAGAAGTCAGATTGGACCCATCCCCATCTGTTGGATGCCCAAAGCACGCCAGCAAAACTGGCTGCTTTAGGGAGACGTTAGTCTTGTTTTTCTTCATGTCTGTGCTTCACGTATTTTCCCACCACAGAGTTAGCACTGGCCTTATGCAGCAATTGATTCGTACACCTGTAAGACCACCATGTGATTTTTGTGTCTATGCAAATAATTTCTACCCTTCTACAGGGGAGGCACCCTCACTTCATAAAGAGTGTTCCCACTTGTATGGCAAACTGCCATGTATCTTTGTGAGATCCATGAGGTCCTGTCTCATTTCCATGTGCTTCTGCTGTCTTCTGGGTATCCCAGAAATCTCTTGGAAGAAGACCTTGGGATACTTTGGCTGTGGTCTAATTGCTGCTGGTTTGGGTTTCTTAGGTGGGGTTTTGAATCCGATGTCTTACATATCTTCTGGAATCAGGCCCTTTTCAGGGTGACCAAATCACAAGTGCTGGGTTTTTTTTCAGACTGGTGAATGAATCGGATGGTTCTAAGTTTACATGGAGCTGTGAGCTGCAAAGCATTTGGTGCTGGAAGTGGACTCTAAAGTAGTTGCTGCAGTGCCTTGAAAGATCAACAACTACTAGCTAGGATGTACAAATCCTGTGTAAATTAAGTGTAGCTGTTCATGTTGAAGGGGAAGGAATAAAAAGCAGTTCCCATTCCAGCTTCCTGTTTCTGCCAGTTTTATGTTTTCCTGAAGTTTCTACTGTTCAAACTAAAATCACGAAGTCTAGACTTTGCACAAAAGATAAACTTTGGCTTTGTTGGCTTGGGTATAAGAGGGACTGGGGGATGGGAGGCAGGTTGTGGGAAAGACTGACGTTTTTAAGATTGAATAGCAGAAGCAGAAATTATTTTTACAGGAAAGCATTTGGCTACTTGGGTGGGGTTTTTTTAAAACTGACTTCCAGCAGTTCACCAGCACCTTCCAAAAATGCAGGGGCTGGGCACAGCCTGCCCATGGGCAGCTCTGCTTGTCCCTGAGTGCAGTAGAACAGGAGGCAGAGGACATGTGGCTGTGCTGCTTACCTTGTTACTTGGCGTCCGGGCAAACACAGTCGGTAAAGAGACTTCTCCTGTCCTGATGCATTTACTCAGGGTTCTGGGGTTGTGATCCCACCTGTAAACTTTAATTGCTCATTTCCAGGCTTTTAAAGTGCTTAGCTGTAATAACTTTCTGTTAAATAAGCTTTTCATCCTCAAGCTTTGCATTGGTGCTCAGCAGACACTAACAGTAAAATAATGCTTTTTAAAAGTAGTTTTCTCTGTAAAGATATGATGTCTCTGGAAGCCTGCAGAGCAGCACAAATGGAAATAAAAGCTAGAATTTTGTTCAAATGCATGACGAAGCAACTGAGTGAGGTGCCACAGAGTGCTGGATGCATTCTGGAGGCATTAGCATGGTGTCTTGCAGAGGATGTGTGACTATAATGTCTGAAGGCATTACGAAAAATTACTTACAGAAAATACTTCATACAATTACATGTTTTGGAAACAAAGATGATGTGCAATGGAATTTTCTGTCCCATAAGGACAATGAAAAAAATGTCATCAACCTGTCTGGTTTACAAGAACTTTTTTTTTTTTTTAATGTCTTTAAGGTGATGGAAACTGAGAAGTCTCAAGATCCAGCTTGTGCAGAAGTGTCCAAAGGAAACAATCAGAGTTCAACTCTGGCAAGTGGCATACTGAAATACAGAAGTCGATCTCAAGGTAAAGCTGGACTGATAGAAGATAGCAATTGTAGATTTTTTTTATTGTAGTGTATTTATTTTAACTCTCTAAAAGTGAGATAGGATTTCTTTGAAATCATATTAGTTTATTTTGGAAGAAAAATCCCATCTGTAAGATAGTTGCATTCAGCCTCCTGATCTGAGCTATTGTAGGAACAGAAATATTATGTGTATGTTAGAAGTGTCTTGTTTGGTTGTGCATTTCTTTCTTTTTTTTTTTACTGTTTGCATTGTCTGTATATTTCAGTGTGCTCTGATCAAAATGCCAATTACAGTGATTCATCCCCAGATTTTCTGTTGCTTTGTCCCAAGTCTTAGCAATAATCTGTGTGCAGAGCTTGATCATGTTCTCAACCCTAATGCTTTCTGAGGCTCCCTCCCTCCTGTGTTCACCCTAATTTCCAATTACTAAGGTATATAAGGATACTCCAGGGTGCTCCTCTGCCTGTGGTTCCTGAGGCTGTGAGTTGGTGGTCACAGGGGGATCCAGACCCTGTTGCTGTGAGTGCTGATGCCCTTGGGCTGTGGGTGAGCCTGGAGCATCTGCCAGCCTGGACTGCAGCATGAGAAAGGAAGATGCATTTGGAGATGGGCAGAAAATACAGAATTACAACTGTTCTCCTGAAGAGAGGGAGAACTGATGGGAAAGGGTTAGTTGTAGGTGCCAGGGAATGAAAGAATGCCAGGATGCTGGTCCTGCCAAGATTGCTATCCTGTCTGTGTGCAGCAGCAGCAGCCTGTGTGCCAGGGGAAGGGGAGTTGAAAAGCAGAGATTCCAATTTCAGATCCCAAAGCAGGGAGCAGGTTTAAATTGCGCTCTGGGCAGTGGGTACAAATTCTGCCTATGGATGCATCAGCAGAATTGCTTTCATGCTGAATGAAAAAAAGCAACTGCCCCAGCTCTGTGCTCCATCCCTCCCTGGCACTGGCAGCGATGCTCGCACAGCCTCCAGGCAGGAAGGAGGTGGCAGAAAATGTGTTTGGGGCTCTCCTGGGCGAATTTTCAGTGCATCTACCTCAGACCATGACTCCCTGTTCCTGGGATACAGACAGTGAGGATGAAAGGAAATCAGAGCTGTTGCTCTCTCTGGCAGCTCCAACATAAGGCTGGTTTAAAGTAATTTGAAATCCTCGTCATGAAATGCAGTTTGTGCAAATTCTGCTTGTGTCTTGGGTTTTCATCTGTAAAATAGGGGTTAATATCCCTTCCCTGTGTGGTGTGGAAATGACAAGGATAAATGTGCGGGAACTGCTGTGACTGGGGATTCTGCAGGACCTTGGAGAAAATGAGAATTGGAGGAGCCCTGTTGCGAAGAGTAGGGTACTGTGTGGCTAATTACAGGATGTCCTTCAAGACAAATAATTCTGTTTCTTACATGTACTCTGCACTCCTCTCTTTAAGACAAATCTACAGAAGAAACCTAGAATTGTTGCCAAAAGGAAAGAAAATAGCATTTTTTGGCACATTTTTACTTTTTCCATTCCAGAAAAAAATTCCCTCAAAGTGACATGACACCTCCAGAAATGAATACTGCTGCAGTGTCAGGTCTTTTAATTTTAAATACATGAAGCCTGAGAACTTAGTGCACTGGCAAGTGCCATTGGGTGTGAACAGATGAATTTCTTTCCTGTCCCTGAGCTACCAACTCAATTATCTTCTGCTTTTCCTTAATACCATGAGTTCAGTATCAATGAAAGATTGCAGAAAACCTATGACAGCAGGAAAAGTTCTTGGTTGAGTGTGATCAAAACTGGTTTCCAACTGCCTGGCTGGGAACTGCGTAGTATTGTTTTAAGGCACTTTAATTTGGGATTTGCAGGAGGTGGTTATTGCCTGCTGGTGAGAGAGGCTAAAGCAGCTCTCAGATGTTGAAGGATGTGTTTCTGTGGTTGTTCTTAGGTGCCGCATCTCGCTTGGAGTCTGTGGGAGAAGACGATGAGCTGACAGTGGAAAATGGTGAATCAAATTACGAAATAGCAGTGAAATATTCCCGAGGTGGAAGAAAGCACTCTCTGCCCCAGCAGCTGGAGTCAGCAGGAGCCAGACAGGTGAGCGGGAAGGCAGAACTGGCTGTGAGCACCTCATGATGCTTGGTCATGTGTCATCTGCCTGAAGCTCATAGAAATGGGCAAGGGTCATGAAACAGGATCACACAGGTACGTCATGGGACTGAAACCAGGCCTGGACACCAAACTGGGATGTCTTGGCCACCTGTGGAGAGCTTCTTTGAGTGTTGTGAAGGAGAGGACTGCTTGCTTGTGGCCGCAAGGTCCTAAGGCTGTTTGTCTTAGGAATTGCGGTTCTAGAGATCTGAGGACTTAAAAAAAATTTTTAAAAGTCCCTAATGCTCTTTATTTTAATTGTTTTAAAGTGTAGGCCTTTTCCTTCTCCTTTCCTTTCTCCTTTTTTTTTTTAGCAAATAAAGACTTGATTATATCATGAGGTTATCTTTAATCCTCTTAATTTAAATTGTGACTGATACATTTCAAAATGATTCTACTGTGCGAAATGTGGGAAAATTACTGTGGCAAGATTCACTTTGATTGTAGTGAGCTGGGGTTTCATCCCTTGAACATTTCTCTGAATATATCTCTAAGATACTGCATCCCTCTTCCCTGACACATGTAATTTTCCTGGTATGACATCTGCAGTATCTTTGCCAAGCAATCAGAGCAATTACCCTTGTTTGTTGATGTTAGGACTACCATATCGTGAAGAAATCCACACGTTCCTTCAGTGCTGCCCAGGTGGAATCTCCATGGAGACTGACCCAGCCATCCATCATTTCCAACATCGTCCTGATGAAAGGGCAAGGCAAGGTGAGGATTTCTGCGTGTTTCTCACATGTAGCGAGAGCTGGCATTTAAGAGATGTCTCCTGTACTTCCAGCTGCTCTCAAGGTAGCTGGTAATTGTGCTAATGATAAACAAATCCCATTTCCAAACATAAATGCCAAAGTAACACCTGCAAAATACAGGGGATGTGATGTTCGTGTTGTCCACTTGACACAGGATGGCTTTCATTCTGGTTTGGTGCATCTCGCCATTACTGAAGTTATCAAATATTTATAATGGATCTCTAAATATGTATGTTTATGCAAAGTCAGTGCAGCTACAGAACAGTACCTGTTCGCATGTATATTTATGGACAAGCATATTTTCCCTCTGTGGAATCTGGATGCATTTTTAAAAAAAACAAATTACTGCAAATTAAGCATTAAACCTGAAGACAGGTTACTGGCTGATTGTTTCTCAGAGAGCACTGAATTCCATGGGTCAAAGAGTCATCTTCTCTCCCTCAATAATGTGTTTACACGCTTGCTAGATACCAGCTGGCTGAATGCTAAGAAAAAATAGATAAGCATTAACCTAGGTATACATTGTTTTCCCTAATCAAATCCACGCTAGCATTGGAGCTGTCATTTAAATATGCTAAAAATATGCATGTCCTTTTGTGAAATAGTCTTCAAAGTCATCAGATGGATTTGTTTTGGACTAAGAAGATTTGTTTTGACTTTCAAGCTCAAATGCAAAACTAATTCCTTATTGTGCTTTATGTTAGAAAAAGAGTTAGAAATAGTTACTTCTATGGGTAGACTGGCTCACAGTTGCTTTAACTTCCCTTGGTTTAGGAGCTGTGGGTCTTTTATGGTGAACAAATATTTCTTCATTTCTCTTATTTTTTTACTCTGTTTTTCTCAGTAAATTAGATTATTTCTCCCCCTGGGATTAGCCACCCTCTCCTGCCCTTCTGCATTTAGCTCCAAAGTTTTAGGTAGCAGCTTGGGAGAATGCAGACCCTAGAGATCATGAACCACCTAAGGCAGCTGCCATTTTGTGTGCCTTCCACCAGCCTCATGATCTCCTCTGTTTGGGATTGCACCTTGTACAGTTTGTGCAATAGTGCTCAGTTTATTATCCCTGTGCAGACCTGGGACTTGAAATATTTCTCTGCAGAGTTGCAGTGTTGGTGGTGGGGAGCCAAGGATTTGCCTTTAGGTTTGCATCCAGATCTGCAAGGGCTGGTTTCCTGCTGTGGAGTGGCAGTGCTTGTCTGGGAACATGGGCTAGTGTAGGAACTGTAGTACTTTGCAGACATATTTCTCCCAACCCTCCCATGGAGCTGTGGGGAGACCTCCTGTGTCCAGGCTTGGGAGTGCCGGGAGCCTCCTGCCTTCTGCAGGTTGATTTGCAGTAGATAATTGCAGAGGGTTGAAAATTACTGGAGTTATTTTGTTCTGCACAAGGGAGCTAAGTTGCTGCCTGTCCAGAAATCAGTAATGTCTTACCAAGTTATTGGACTTGGTAAGTTACTAGACTTGTGGTGGCCTGTTCTGTGTTCACGTAGTGAAACAAAAGATCTGATTGTTGTGTTGGATTGTAAACTCAGTGCTTGCCCTGGCAGCATCCCTCAGCTGGAGAGTGCTGCCCAAGGCAATAATAATGTCCATGGCTTCAGATCACTAAAGCACAGCAGTTCCCCACATCCTTTGTCCACCTGGTCGGTGGCTTTTCCCTTTATTCTGTAAAATGCATGAACAGCAGCGACGAGAGGGGAAATATGGGAAAGGGTTGTGGACGAAGGAAGTGATTTGTCTGGGAAATAACTCAGCAGAAGGGGGAGAGGTTCATTCTGCTGTGTTCATCAGTTCTCAGGTCAGCTTTGCGAGATGGTCCCATAGCCTGCTGGGGTAGTGCAGGGGTAACAGCTAATGGATGGAGCCCTGGGGAATCTATTGATCTAGATTTATTTAAATACAACGTGATATATGTCTCCAGAATAATTAAAAATGTGCATGTGAGTGGTAGCCCCCACATGTCATTCTCCTTTCAGCTACATTCCTTACATTGCAGCACTGACCTTATGTCATGTTCTGAAGCTTTTCTTTTTCCTGAGGAAATGTAGGATCTGTGATAAGATAGGATAAGAGAAACTTATAGTTAATCCTGGATATAGATCTCAGGGGTAGGAATTGACTGTCTGTTAATTCTGAATAAATGTGTTACTGTTTTTAAAATGGGAAATCTATTGACCCCATGTTTTGACAAAACACAAAATATTCTCGGAGTTTTTGCTATATCAGCTTAGGGTGCCTGCTGCTATATTTTGGACTGATGAGTGTGTTGATAATGGAGTGAAAGTAAATGAGAAATGGGATGAGAGAGTAAGTTGGCCAAACAATTCATCAGAAGATTTTAGGTTTTCATCTTTCCCTTGTCTTGTACATTACTGGTAGTCTTTCTCACACAGATGATAACAGAGTAAGGTGGCAGCTGTGTGTCTTCTCCTCTCTTTTTTGTAGGAAAAGAGAAAATTTCTTCAAATCTGTTCTTTCTGTAGGGTCTTGGATTCAGCATTGTGGGAGGTCAGGATTCTGCTCGTGGACGCATGGGGATTTTTGTGAAGACTATATTCCCAAATGGAGCAGCGGCTGCTGATGGAAGGCTTAAAGAAGGTATGGTAGAGAGAATCCAACTTCACATAAACGACCACAGTGGGATATTATTTCAGTCCAGGGGTAAAATTCAAGTACAGCTATGTTTAGGCACCTGGCCAGCAGCAGCAAGAGGCTATGGAAAATGTTAAGTGCCCTGTTTGTTCATCCTGTGGAAGATCATTCATGGCAATTAACCTGACTGTATTTCATACTGAGAAGGGGGAACTACAGAATAGTGGCGGCTGCTTTGTTTTCCCCTTTCTCTTTCATGAACTTTATTTGCCCAACAGCAAGCTGCAATTCTCCAGTTGGAGAAGGTCAGTGACAGCAGGAAAATATAGATAGCCAACAACACCTGGCTTAAAGATGCGGGACTGAGAAGGCATTATATATAGGGACGTGGAGTCTGGGAGAGGTTCATTTGAGCCCTTATACTCTCTAAACCTCCTGCTATGATTTTGACAGGACAAGAATCATAACCACAAAAAAAAAAAAAAAAGGATGGGATTGGCAGTAAGATCACTCTGATTAGAGAGGGAAGTATAGCCAGGTTTTATTACTGCTTTTCCAATCTTGGTATCTGAGCTGAATGCATAGCCTGCTCTGTGTGTGCTGCACCATGGTCTGAGTGCTGTGACACAGCATTCTGACAGACAGACAGACAGACTCTTTAGTGTTGAAAATACAAAGTGACCATGCGTTTAGAGTGGTGTTTTACAACCCTTCTACAGGGGTTGTGTTACTTTGCTTCCACGGAAAGCTCCTCCTGTGTTACTTCTCTCAAGCTGCTCCTGTGTTACTTCTCTCCTCGTATCATCATTCCCCTCTTTCTGTCTTATCACACTTGTTGTATTTGAGGCTGCTTTTGGTGCCAACTCTCACACTTGCTGCCAGAGGGAAGCTCGCATCCCAGCATCATAGGTTGTGCACTTGCCGTGGGAAGCCAGTAAGTAGCAGCTGTCCCGTAAACCCAGGAATCATTTGCAGGCTATTCATAGCTTGAAAATTCTTTTTTTTTTCTTGACTGAAGCTAGGAAAGGGAAGGAGGGGTAGACTTAGCTGACAATATTGCCCCATGTCATTTTGCACAGACACAAGTAAAATTGAAGGAAGTGGATCTGGATCATGCTGACCCTCTTTTTAATAAAATGAAGATAGATAGCTCAGCTGGGTGTAAGTAGTAAGACCTAGAGCCTGGAAGCTGGTAGAAATCTGACAGGACATGTTCCTTGAGGTGAAAGAGACATTTGTTGTCACAGCGTGTGGGCTACTACATGCTTCTCTGTCCGCAGGCATTTAGTAAGGGAACACATTTGCTTTCTGCACGTGGATGCAAGGTTCGTTTTCTCAAACAGGCTTTGAAGTGATGTGCTGTAGTGTTTCACTTAGTTCCTCATTTCTGCTGTTAAAGCTTACAAAAGAAAGGCAGTTTTATAGTACCTTTGGACTTTGTGTCATAATAATTTTCAGACTTCAGTTAAAATCCACAGCATTTTCAGCTTGTTTGTGGGAATGGGAATGCCAAGTTCAGAATCTCTGCTGGAGAACAGTTTTTACTTTGGTAATCCATCACTAGTAACTTGTAGAGACATTACTACAAGTGGAAATAAATTGAGAACAATAAAAGGCTTTTTATTGGATAGTTAACTGAAATCCTTATAGTAGTGGATCACCTCATGTTCAGGAAGGATGTTTTAAATATTTTTAGTCTTTATATTGCTGACCTCATTTTTTGTATCTATTTACCAGGGGATGAAATCCTGGAAGTTAATGGAGAGTCTCTGCAAGGACTGACCCATCAGGAGGCCATCCAGAGGTTTAAGGTAACATGCATATAGCACTGAAGAGCTTCACGCTCCTCTTCACTCATTGCCATCTCCTACCCTCAGCTTGATACTCCTGCGCTGCCGCGAGTTACTGTGTGCAGGTTTGGTGACAAGTGTACAAACGTTGGTCACCTCACAGTGGTGGTTCTGTGCTGTCTCTGCAGCAACTCAAGAAGGGCGTGGTGACGCTGACGGTGCGCACGCGGCTGCGCAGCCCCAGCCTCACGCCCTGCGTCACCCCCACCCTGCTGAGCCGCTCCAGCTCCCCCAGCACTAGCGGCACCGCGCCCGTCCCCGGCCTCGAGGAGCCCGAGGGCTCCTCCTCCAGCCGCAAAGGACCCGGCCCCAAGGACAGGATCGTCATGGATGTGACACTCAATAAAGGTGAGCGTCCATCGAAACGGTCTGGGGAACAAATCTCTTCTTCTTCGGGGAGTTTTTGGGAATAGCTTAGAGATTCTTATGCCTAGTGCACCCAAGTATGCCCATTTGACATGGAATCACAGGATGAGGCGGAAAAGTACCCTCTAATGCAAAAACTTCTGAAGAGTTCCCCTTCCTACATTTTGCTTTTCCAGAATCAGAAGCCTCTTATGGGTAGCAGTCAGTATCCATGCTGCTGAGAGAAGGAGTCTGTGGGATACCAGGCAAAATGTAAACCAACTTCCTGGCAGCCCAAGAGGCTGTGCCTTTCTCTTAAAGAGCATCTCCAGGGAAGGCAAAGCTGCACAGTGTTGAAAAGCTCCCCGATAATCTGTTTGAACTCCTCCATGAGGGTTGCTCTCATTAATAATTGCTCATTATAAACTTAAAGCATATGTTATATGTGGTAGACAAATATGCCTATTTTTAAAACTTATAATACAGTGATTTTAAAGGTTGGATTCAAAATTTTGAGAGAGAATGTAAGATGTCCAGTGATCCCTACAACAGGGATGTTGTTACCTGAAGGAAACCAGAGGTGAAAGTGGACAGAGTTGACCATTGAACCAGAGATAATGCCTCACCTTCCTTTGTGCTTCTTTGCTGAGGAATGCCGTACAGATATCTAACAAAAGAGAGCAATACAACTGGCAGCATCTTCTGTGCTCATGTTTTCTGCAGTAATTTTAGGTGACATCTTGATTGGATTGCTGCCTCTCCTCCTTTGTGCCTTGGACCAGATCAGACCTTTCCAAGAGGTTCCCACGGTGCACAGAGTTATTTTCTGAGATACATCAATCTCAGAAAACAGTCAGGATCAGCTGTTTTCAATCCTGATTTCCACTTGTTGGTCTTAGCTTCCTGACTGACTGCACCTAAGGCCAGCCCTGAAACAATGACACGAGTCCTGAACTCAGATGGGATGTGGGAACACAAACACTTGTGTGTCCTTTGCGATTACAATCTGCCACGTTTCTTTGTACTTCTTGTTTTTCACAGAGCCAGGGGTCGGGCTCGGCATCGGTGCCTGTTGTCTCACGCTGGAAAACAGTTCACCCGGGATATACATTCACAGCCTGGCCCCAGGATCAGTGGCTAAAATGGATGGCAGATTAAGGTTGGTTAAAGCAGAAACATGCTGGAGTGGTTTTACAATAAAATCGATTGAGATTTTGTTTTCACCAATTGGTTGATATAGCAGGGAGGAAATTTATACTTAAGAGTTCACCAAAAAGAAAACATTTATGTTAAGACATTTCAAAGTAGTATTAAATGCCCAGGAAACATTATTCTTTGTTCTGGAAACAGCATGATCATTAAGGTCTGGGTTGTTTGGTTGTTTTTTTTTTTAATTCTCTATACAGAAAGCTGAGGCTAATAGCACCCTTTGAAAAAGGGGAGCAGCAGGAAGTGCAGCCTCATGCTTTTTTGTGAGAGCTGCAGCCAGAGACCCCAGATTGGGAGGAAATTTGCAGAGCACTGCTAAAAGCTCAGTCACCTGAAACTCTCCTAAAAAGAGCTGGGATAAATGCTCCTGCTGCTGCCTGTGCCCATGGCTTAGGCCCTTACTCTCAGTCTGGTAGGATTGCTGCAGGCTGACCAGCAGCACTCTGTCATGGAGCAGGCGTGTATCTAGGAAGCAATCATTCCCAGGATTCCCTTGTGCCTACATTGGATTAAGTGACAGAAACTTGCTTTTCCTCTTGTGGAGGCTTCATTTTTGAAAACCATTGGAGGAAACCTTGCCACTTTCTGCGTTCCTCCATAAATGCTGGTGGGTGCTGGGAGCATGGCTCCAGCGGGGAGACTGTGCTGAAAAGGTGCTGGGACTGTGTGATCCTCTTTGAGTGTGTGATGTGAGCGCTGGTGCAGAGAGGCTGAACAAATGCCTTGCTAGAGAGTGCCTTCTGTTTCCTGGCTCACTAGGAAAACTGCAATAGAAATTTGATTTCTTGGAATAAGGGAAGAAGATAATTTTATGGTGGCATTGCTGCCAAAACCCTTGAAAGTTCCTATAACGTAGAAATGTCTACAGGAGATAGCATTTAATGGTAACTTGCTTTCTTGCAGGCCCCTTTGGAAAACATTGCAGTGCTGGTTATGTCTGTATGTAACAGCTGCATTGTTTATTAGGTTTATGTGATTGATTATATCCAGGCATGCTTCCCAGATTTTTAGCTTGCTTCTTTGAGACATTGCTTCTGTTGTCCCATCAGTGATTTATGCCTTCATAGGCCAAGACTTACAGGGTGGTTTTGATTTTTGGAAAACATTGTTAATCAAATGTTGGCTTTGCAATGCCAGTGGAGGTTTGAATCCAGCTCTTCTGTATTTGAGCTCCCTCTCTCAGTCATGTGGCTGTAAGTGACTCCATTTGTGCAAGTCTAAAAGATAGGCAGAGTAGTGAGATGATTGCACAACTGACAAGTCACTCTTCACTTTCCTGAGCCTGTACCAGAAGTGCAGGTTACTGAATTGGAATTGTTATTGTGCATTTGGTGTGTGCACTCATAGTGTCATACACCACAGTGTCATTGTCACAAGTAGCCCAACACAAGCCGGCAGTAATAGCTTCATTGAGAGGGTCTATTCAAAGCAAATGTTTCAGGAATTATGGAGAATGCTTTAATGATATCCCCAGCTGATGATATTTTCTTTTGAATAGTTCCAGATGACTGAGCACCATAAGCAAGAGTTACAAAACTGAGAAAACAGAGCTAAACAATCATAGAATCATGAAGTGGTTTGGGTTGGAAGAGACGTTAAAGATCATCTTGTTTCAAATCCCCTGCCATGGGCAGGGAATCTTCTACTAGGTCATGTTACTCAAAGCTCCATCCATCCTGGTCTCAAACACTTCCAGAGCTTCTCTGGGCAACCTGTTCCAGTGCCTCTCCACCCTGACAGGAAAGAATTGCTTCCCAACACTGATCTAATCCTGCTTTCTTTCAGTTTGAAGCCATACTCCTTTGTCATACCACTACATGCCCTTTTAAATCACACAGTGTGTTTTCCTTTCAGGAGCATTTTGTTTTGTTTTTTCTTTTTCCTTTTTTAATGGGTTCTCTATGATAATTTTCAACAAATACAGGCTTACCAGGCTCAATTTTTTCCTGGAGTAATTTCATAAACTCGTATCTAAATAATTAATTTCTTATCAGTGTTTCTTGTAAGTAATTCAGTATGGTGTGAAGGAACAGCCCATCTGAATCCCATTTTTCCTCTTCTGTGCTCAATAAATATCTGAATGCAGAACTGGAACTGAAGCTTGCTTTCACCCTGATATGAATGCAGACAGTTTTCTTGGTTGATTCAATAGAGATTTTTTGCACTGGCAGTAAGTGCAGAAGGGATCTCTGAGCCTCCATTGTGAACTCAAGAGGACTTAAACCATTCACATCACTGGTAGCAGCACCTTCTTTGAAAGTCATGTATTTTCCAGAACACTTATGTCTTTGAAAAATCTTGGCCATCAGTTGAAAGCACAGTGCTTTTTGCGTGGAAGGTGGTTGTGATGAGGTGACTGTGTGTCTCTGTGCAGCCGGGGTGACCAGATTCTGGAGGCGGATTCTGTGAGCCTGCGTCACGCAGCACTAAGCGAAGCCTATGCAATCCTCAGTGAGTGTGGACCAGGACCAGTCAGCCTAATCATTAGTCGTCATCCTAACCCAAAGGTGAGGAGAAAATGAGTGAGTGTATCTGGATTGTTTTCATCTGGCGCTGTAATTTGAGTCTTGCTGTTGGAAAAGCAGAAAATGAAGAAAATGGCTTTTTCTTGCTATGGCATGTATTGTGCAAGATGTCAGGATTGTAATGATGCTTCCCAGTTTTGTAAGTCACAGCAATGTTGGACTGTCCCTGGTGCTTTTCACTTAGTCACTCACTGATCAATTGCATTTTCTTGGAACTGCTTGAATGAAGTGTTCCCATCTTTCTTGGTACTTGGATGAAGTAGCAACGCAAATACAGCACAAGACCTCTTCCTCCCAGAAGTTATTTTGCAGTTACTTTGTCTTTGAGTAGAATATAATTTAGGGCCAGGAATATATGTATCAACAGCTTGAATTGATCAACTGTAATAAAGTAAAATCTATCCAAAGATCAAAGTTTTCCTTCAGGAATTAAAATGTGAGAAAATGGAGCACACTGCTACTGAATCTGTGCAAGGTCAGTTTGGAAATAAGGCTGTATTTACAAAGTAAGTGTTCTCAAGCATTTTTTAAAAATTGATGATAGAAGATGAAAGCCTATTAGCCAAGCTATAGGGAATAACAGCTTCTTTTATTTCAGTATTTCAAAGAATTTCATGAGTGTACGAAACCTTCCTGTTTAAACAGGAATGAAGCTGTAAAAATATTTGCATTAGTGGGTCCAGAAAGCTCTGACTTTTGAACTCATAACTACAAATGGCCTTAAGAAAGCCATATCTAGGAGCACTCAGGTTTCTTATTTTGTAATTAATAGTGTATTTTCTGCTAAATCAAATATACAGTCAACAAACAGGGGTCTGCTTGCCAGAGTTTATTATCTTTGTTGGGAGGCCTTGTGCTGCTAGAAAGAAAGAGGCTGTGGTTCTATTAAAGGTAAGCATGGTGAGGGTAAGAATTGGGCTTATAGCCTAAGATAACAGTATTTCTGGTGAATCTGTGTGCTGTGCTGAACCAAAACAATGGTTCAATGTGATTGCATTATTAAGGCTTACAGCCTTTCTGGATTGTCTGTAAGAGGCATGAAATAAAAATGCTGTGGTGTAGAGCCTGCCCTTTCTCATCTGTCCCTCTTTTGCTGTGGTGGGATCTTGAAAACTGATGAGTGACCTAACCTGGTGTCTGCTGAAAGGATGAACTGAGTTAAGCTAATTGCTTGGTATTACTCAGTAACAGAGGGAAACTATTAAGTGGCTCCTATTACAGTTTTCCATAAGTGATATTTAAGATGACGACAAATCCTTTGCCAAGAAATGTATGAAAAGCTGAAAGTTGAACTGGAGAGACTCTAAAGCATTTTTGCAGTACTGAATCCATAATCCTGGCAGTATTGAATCCATAATCTCTCATGGCTGGATCTCTGGAGGAGTGTCCCTATAGGAACCCATATTTATTGTTGTGTTACTGTCACCCATTTTCTGAAAGTACTGGGGGATTGATAAATAAGTGTGGGTATTTTTTTTTTCATTTGCTTATAATAGTACCCCAGTGTGCAGATTGGAGTTAGGAATTAACTTGTCCCTTTCCGTTTTGAACTGCCTGAACATAAAGGATGCTAAACATCAAAGCTGGCAGAGTTTGCAGAAGCATGGATTTCTGGTTAACTTAAAAAATGTGCTGCAGTGTGCCTGGGACCTGTTTTAATTCTTGGGATATGTTTTACCAAAAGGTTTGTGTTAAGGCCATGGATCATAGTCTAAGGATCTGGTCCATGTTCTGCAGGAACTCCCTGTGCCCCAGGAGCCCAGGGACTTTTGGTTTGCTGTAAGGTCATGGCACAGGCTGGAAACAGAGATGTGTTTTTACAAAGGTTCATGTTGTTTCGAACATTTTTGTACTTAATTTCTTATTTTATAACACAAAAGATCCACAGTACATTTTGCTGCTGAGTATGTTTGCTTTGGTGTTTTCATGTACTTCCAAAAGAAATACCACAAAATTTTCTTTCTGCTTGTTATTCTGACTGAATATGGCATTTATGCCATGTTTAAACTGCTGAGTTTGCTTCAGAATCTCACAAATCTTCATGGTTCAGGAAGACTCAAGTCTGTAGTCTCTATTTATGCTGAATTTTAATTCATGTAAATCAATGTGCATAGAAAGTATTTTTGACAGAATTAATTTACTTTCTCTTCTTAAATATATATTCCTGCAGACTAGTTGTTCCTGTATAAAATCATATGTTTTCCAGTAATAAGAATTAAATGTATGGCAGTAATTATGGGCTAAATTAGCAAATTTGGTAAACCAGTATTTATTCTTAAACCAGGGAAACATTAATTTCCAATTACTGATTTAGGTTTTCTTTTAAAAGCAAGGAGAAAAGAAAATTAAAAAGACAGCTAATATTATGGGAAGTCTGGTATTCTTCCAGTGGGTTAAGTGTAGAATAGCTTAAGTTTCTGATGTATGCTTGCATAAAGCAGTCTTTGTCTATTTTAAAGTCACATTTTCTCAACAAATCAATACACAGCTTTTAATTGAGTTAAAACTGAACTCTAATAGCTTAATTTGATTTCTTTAGGTCTGGGACTGTTTTATTTGTTTATATTTTGTGTCACTTGGATGTAGTCTTCTTGCAGCTGGCAGGCTTCTGCTTCCTAGTTTTTGCAGGAAAGTGGCATCGAGAGAGTCTGAGTCAGGGGAAAGGGCTTAGGAGCACTCAACTAGGTCTTCTTTATTGCATCTTTAAAAATAGTGACTTATATGTTCTTGTGGTAAGACTCTTGCAATTTCTTGTACCCTGTTTGAGCTTTGTCTTCCACCCCACTTCAGGTTTCAGAGCAGGAGATGGATGAAGCAATCGCACGTACTACCCACCGAGAGAGCAAGGACTCCAGCTCCTCTCACGTCACAGGTAGCAACATGTTCTCTTCTCTAGTGCCTGTTCTCTAACAGATGCACGAGCCCTTAAGGGCATGCTCTGAAGTTCCCCAGCATCAATATTTTGAGAGCCCTCAAGACAGCAGAACAGTGTAGGGAGTATCATCACTCTGTCCACTGCAGAAATTTTAGCACAAACATCCAGTTCAGATGTATCAGCAGCTTATGTAACTCACTTTTGTCCACTGGACTGCCATGACCTGAAAGTAGGGATATGAAGAAGTGGTGGTTCTGAACTTTTTTCAAGATGAGGGGAAGCACAGTGTTCCAGCAGGGAAAGAGCAGGAGGGGTCTACTCCATCCATGTATGCTTGACCTTAATGGCAAAAAAGCCCCAAAAAGGTTTTTGACCATTTGAAAAAGTCCAGGTGTTGTATACTGGACTATATGTTTTAACACCGTTTTGATCTTTAAAGTCATGTCAAGATGTGTACTCTGGCATCTCTGTGATGTGTTTGAACTCCGGCATTTCCCAAAGTCTGGCAGATGAAAGCAAACTTTTGGCAATGGCAGAGTGACCAGTAAGGTGATGTTCAGACAGAAATGTTAGATTTGTTATGATCCCCTTTTTATGTGTGTCAGCTAAGATCTTCATTGAAGTTGACCTTGCCAGTGGCTGCTGATTTGTCTTCTGAGGTTACCCCTAGTCAGCAGCATGCTCCAACAGATGGGGAAGACCATCTCCTGCTCCTCTCTTGTTCATAGCACTGCCCTGGGCCTGGCTGGTGTAACATGTCTCGGTGGTAGCATTCCATCTGATCTGAGAGGGAGCTTGTGAAATGCTGAATGAATCTCACTTAAGAAAGCAATTCAGATACTAAATAAGTGGGATTAAATGCAGCCACCAGCTCAGAAGATGAATGAGAAGCCTGTTTGATTATATGGACTACAGCTTTAATTTTAGGCATCTAACTAATCTGTGTTTAACAGGAGCTGTGCAAAAAAGTCCATCTCCTAGTGTGAAGGCCAAACAAGGAGAGACCTCATCTCCCCTCAGCTGGACTATGAAACGCTTCTTGGAGCCAGCAAGCCGGGTAAAAGGATTAGATGCAATAAAAATAGAGCCTGCTTCAAATTCAGCTTTTACTGAAGCTATTACTTGGTCAAGGGGTTCAAAACCAAACCTGCATGCTCCTTCCCTGTCACATGAGCTCCATAAAAGGGTTTGTTTCTTGTGTCACACATTTAAATTGTGAGAGCAGCAAGGTTCTCTTTGTCTGTGTGACTGTAGCCTTTGGGAGTGATGTGCAGAGCATGGCAGAGAAGGATATGGGGGCCCACCTCCTGCCACGTCCAAGGTACCCCTGCTCTGTGGGACACAGACAAAGTTAGCAAGAAGGACCTGAGCCTGTGGGCAGAAGGCTGAGACTAAGTGCCTTTATATAGCCATTGCAGGGAAGAATCTGTTTTTCCTGGTAAAGCCCTGGAAGCCATTGACACCATGTCTGGCGGTACAAAGCCTTCCCTTCTCTCAGTGTAGAACAAAGGGAACTGCAAAACTGAATAGTTTCATCCCTTGTTTCTGCACTGAACCACCCCTGTAAAGCAGTGGGATTTGGAATCCTTTTTTATTTATTGTATTGGCTAAAAATGTGTTGGTGTGCAGTGTTTCAGACATCCAATTTCAACAGTTTGGCTCTCAGTATACTGACAAGTCCTCTATTTTAAAAAGAGGGTTTAAACTTTATTAACGCAGCAATACGTGTGGTCTGTGTGGGGCTCACATGCAGGCAGGGGCTTTATACATCGAGGACAGCAGGTCACCAGGGTCACTTCTCTTCAGCAGGGATCCATCAGCTCTGAGGCAGAGCTTTCCCAGTACTTCTCCCACGATGGTTCGAGCCATCTCCCCTTCTCGGATGCTGTCCCTGGCTCGTGTGATGAGGAGCAGCTCCGTCAGAAGAACAGGAGCAGTTGGCTGGATGATGGCTCTCTTCTCCCTGGCAGCCTGAGTAAGTGATGCAAATGTGTCTGGTCATTGGGCTGGTGGGGCAGAGTCACTGGAGGCTGGGTTCCTGTACAGGAGAGCTGTGGTGGTCCCTGTGCTGGGAAGAAATGCCTGGCAGTGTATTGTAAGCCATTGTTGATCACATGAAGTTCTGGAAAATTGAAGGAATTTACAACAATCCACAGAAATGCCTGTTCCCATGATATTTTGTTCAAAACACTGTTCTGATAGTGTGAAAATTACTTTGGTTTGGATTAAACTAGATTGACAGCACCGCAGAGTTTGGGGTTTTTTTTCAAATGACTGATCATCTTACTTATTACATTTATGGAGACTGTTCATAGCTATCTCAGAAACTTTTGAGAGGGTCAATATATGTATAAAAACAAACAAATGTGCATTTGTACATCAGATATTTTGAGTGTGTATCTTTCTCCCTGTAATAACTGGCTGAAAGAACCTTGTGTGTCCTTACTGATGTGCATCTGATCACAAATTCAAAGGATGTATTTGTTCTCCCTTTCCTGTGTTTCTCAAGTAATTTCTTTGTCTCATCTTATTTTCTGTGGAAGTTATTTAATGTTTAAAAGCATTTTTACATTTCTAACTAGCCACCAAAAAAAAGCAAAACAAAGTAACTTCCCACTAAGTGAGATGCAGTTCTTTCTAAGGAGAATGTGGGAAAGGTTCTTGGGTTTGTTACTTGCTAATTTGAAATTGATTGTTGTGTGCTTCAGTCTTTGTTCAAGAAAGCAATTTTTACTCTCTGTGAATTAATACAGGAGTCCTGAACTTAGATTTAATGAAAATGTGAAAGAAAATCTGTGGTTTAAACTAAGATACACATTTGAATTTGCATCCCTTTCTTCTTTGAGTCATAGTCATAATTTAGAAGTAAACTGAAAGTAGAACTAGACATGCTAATGAACTGATTTTGGGAATTACTCATAAATTGTAATGCTATCTGCAGTCCTCTTGATGTTTACTGTAGTTAGAGGGAGAACATGAAAAGCCTGCTTTTTGCTTTGTGAGGAAGAGTTAAGCTTTCTCTGTAAACAGACCCACATGTATTCTGCTGTAGTGAGATGTGCAGTGTTAAAAATCATCTGTAAGTACAGTTAAAGTATAACTTTCTTTTTCCCTAGCTGCTAGAGATGCAGGAGTGACAAAAGCAAATGGTTTGGCTTCTCCAGCTAGTGGGAGGTCATCTGGCCATCACAACAAGCATGTGGAGTCTGTCCGACCCGGCATCCTCAGCGACAGCCCCAAATCTGCCCGCAGCCCCTTTCACCGACAGAGGCGGGTTGTTTTCTATGATGGTGACGCCAGTGATGACGATGAAAGTTCCCACTTGCACAGAAGCCAGAGGGCCAAGAGCCAGGAGGATGCTGGCATTGTCATTACAACCTCGTCTGTAGAAATCGATGATGAGAGCCAGGACAGTGAGTCATCGAGATACAGTGGCATAGAGACATCTTCCCCTGTCTTCAGCAACTCTGTGGAGTCTGCAGACAGCACGCTGGAGCAAGTTGAATCTCCTTTTTTCCCCATCATAGCATTTGATTACTCAAGTGTGCCTGAAGTTCGTCTTGGCAGCCTGAGTTTGAGGGAGCTCCGGGAAGCACAGCTTGAATCCAAGAGATCGCCAAAACTTGAGCACAGAGCAGTCACCAGAGTGAAAAGCATGATGAGCACTGAGTGCCGAAGCCTTCAGAGACATAGGACGGAGGAGCATGGCTCTTACAACAAGCCTGTTGCCAGGATGCTCCCTCACAGCAGGAAGTGTGAAGCACCTGATGCGGTTGGGCAGGGCCAGGTTGAAGTTGTTACTCTGGTTCGCAATGAGCACGAGTCATTCGGCCTGGATCTGGAAATCCAAGCCATGCCCTTGAAGGTTGTCGTCACAGGAATGCGGCCAGGGGGACCAGCAGAAATGGTAATTTGTAATTTGAGTGCCTTACAGTGATGTGCTTTCCCATTGTGGGGCTGATTGTTATTATTTTCATGGTTATTATTAAGCAAGTGGTCTGTTGAGAGTAAGCACAACTGAGGTGTTTGTCCTTGCTGGGCAAAATGTCTCACCCCATGTTGTTCTGGAGCTGCTGCTAAATAAATTGTTTCTGATTCAGAGGTGCACCCGGGCTAGTTTGAAACTAAGAGAGGCAGGACACAGATCCACTGAGATGGCCTCATCCCTCATTGCAGTTGCAGTTTTGAGGGAATGCAATTTTTGTATTTATTTTCTAACTATGGGCAAAGACAAAGTAAGTAAATCCTGGTGGCAGAGGATGGTGGTAACAAATGTATATTATGCTTTACTGTTTTATATGCTCATGTCCCCATATTACCGGAATCTGGAACCAAGAGGTTTAGGTGCTGGCCAGGTTTGCCAAGAGCTACAGTAATACCAGTAATACCAGTAATACATTGCTCTTCTGCATCTCATACATGCCCATACCAGTATGGATACGTGCTTCACGCTGGTTGTAGAATTGCTAGATGCAGAAGTGCAGAAAGAAGAATAATAATGCTGTAGCATTTTTAATCTCATTAGCAGTCTCTAGAGTAAGAGGGGATATGGCATAGCAGTTTGAATAGGGCTGTGAGGTCTGGGGATTTGGGTTTTGTTCCCGCTTTTTTCTCAGATTTCTTTTGCAGTATTTAGAAACAAACCTTTACCTTAAGAGCTCAGTTCATGGCTGTTCACTGGTTTAAGAGAGTTCCACCTGAGAGGTAGTTCGTGCATGGAATTAAAAAATGACACACAGTGTTCCAGTCCTGAAGAAGCTAGGACTGATCTATCCTATTTCATTTAACTAAGAGGGCTATGTCCTCCATTGTGATACTCATCTCCCAGAAAAAAACAGCAGATCTTTTGACCTTCCTTTTTTAGATTGATCTTTAATTCTCCTCCTGGCAGAAACACGATCTGTTCTTTATTTATGTGCTGGCAAACTGACAGCAGTGGTACCTGTGCTCTGCAGTGACGTGAAACAGGGGATGTTGCTCATAAGCTATTAATTGCTTCCCTGCAATCTCTGCAGGGCTTCTGATGTGTATTTATAATTTCCTTGAATCTCTCTTTGCATCAGGGATCAATGGGCAAGATGGCTGTAGGAGATGAGATTACCACTATCAACAGCATCCCCGTCAGCAAGATGATGTACGAGGAAATCTGTTTGCTTATGCAGTGTCTTCCCACATCCGTAACCCTGGAGATCCAGAAGGCAGCGTCAGGTGAGAAAGCAGTTTTGCTTTTGTACCATTTATTCTGGGTACAAGTGTACAAAATGTCCTTGGATCTGCTGGGCCTGACCTTCTGCTGTCCTAGCTTTCCACATGGATTCAGAGAAGAGGACGGGGGGGCATTGTGTCTGCATTGGTGAGCCAAGCAAAGCACTTCATCACCAAGTCAAGCTTCAGGGTACTTTCTGGCACCATGATAAGGGGAGAAAACCTACTCCTGTGTGAAGTATTCAAAGTTCCCACACAGAGTAGGTCCCTCCTGCCAGTGTTTGCAGAGGTCTGAGTCATTTGATGCAGTCCTGGAACTAAAATGGCAGTGGCTCTTGTCCTGACAACTCATTTTATTGCTGTGTCTGTTCATTAAATATATAGACCCCTTATAATCAAATCTGTCTCTCTTAAATCTGAAGTTCTAGTAATGTTTTTATGAATGGACAATAAGACACTAAAACCCTCTTTTCTTTCTTTTTTTATTTCCTTCCTTTTTATTATGTCAGAATTCTCTAAAGTGCAGGAAGATGAAACAGAAAACTAAATCTTACAAAAATGTTTATTTTGATGTTTCATTACAGAAAGTTTTCTAGTGTGAGTTGAAATACTGAATACCTTCTTGCTTTCTGCTCAGGGCTGATTTATGCTTCTGCAGCAATATATGAATCCCCACAGACTGTACAAATTATGTGGTGTGGAAATGAGTGTTTGAAAAACAAAAGCATACTTTTCAAATTCAGGAAGAACATAATATTTTGCTTTGTTCTAGCTTATGATCCTCTTTGTGTACCTTTGTGTACCTGGGAACCTAAAGTGCTTCCAGATGCTTGACTTCCAGTTGTTCTTTAAGGAATTCCAGGCTTGGCAGGATCTTGTTCTTGTTTCCTTAGATTGCTGTGGGTTTTCAAACCAATAGCACTGGGGCAAGGACACATTGGCAGTACTTTATAAGGCAGTTCACCCTTCCCCTTGTCCTATCCCACTGGCAAAAAAGGTGGTAATCCACCATGCTGAAGCAGGGGAGTATCTCAAATTCTAATCTGGCTGCTTGAGATTGCCCTCCTGAGGTGTTTTCCCTTGTTGACTCCAGGAGGAATCGGTACTTCTTAACATGGATACGTAAGTTAAGTGATGTGGATGATCCTGCAGGTTTGTGTGAGAAGTACAGAGATGTGCAGGCACCTTTAAATGAGCAGGATAGGACACTGACCCTGAATAGCCTCTCCTTCTCCATACACTTTCTGGGCTCCATGTCATAGTAACTGGCCTGTGGAAGGCACCTTATATGGGGATGCATGTCTCAGAAGCAGTGTAGGGAGGTGGAATCTGGTGCATAGAGTGAAGTGCTGGAAGCTGAACATGTGGAGAAATGGGTGAGCAGGAATGTGTCAGAGTGCAGCAGTGACAGAGAGCTCGATGTGCTGCCCAGGAGTGGGTTAAACATGTTCTGGAAGCCGGGAGAGGTCTGTGCCAGAAATGCAGTACAGCCCATGTGCTTAATGTGTGCATCACGTCACCCATGCATGTCACATTGAACACCTGCAAAAGTGCTGAGGGGTCAGAGCCAAGTTATTTATGCACAGACTGTCACTGTGTTATCTGGTCACCTTTGCTATGTCAGGGCTTTCTGTGCTCCCTGGGGTCTCTGTTGGAGACTTCAGAGATGAAACAAGTGATGAGAAGCAGTGCTGCTCAGCGTGACTTACTGCATGCTGACACTTTGGTAGTTGGCTGCTTGACTGCTGCAATTTCAAAGATGAGAGTTAAACAGATCATGACTGCTCACCTTGGATAAGTGGATTGCTCCCTTCTGTGCACTACTCAAATACACATGGTTATGATTAATTTGAGTTTTTGTAAACATCATTACAGAGGAGGAGGAGTGCAGATCAAAATGAAAACATGTAGTCTATGTGGGTGTCTATTTTTGTAATAAAACCTGGTGTTTTCTGTATCACTTCTTATATTTGACAAGGTTTTGCCTTTTTTTTCTTTTTCTTTTTTTTTTTTTAAATCATGATGTAGCTGTCAGCAGATTTACAAACCTCATCCTGTCTCCAGGGGTAGACACTCAAAATCAGGCCAATGTCAACAGCATCTTCACAGCAGAGGAAGAACAGAGCTCTGGGAAGCGAGAAAGAGCAGGTCTGCAGACTGCTGTCGGTGGCTGCACGGCAGAGAGAGCAACACTGCCGCCCGATGCTGTGAGCAGGGACGTGCACAGAGGCAGCCCGAGGGCCAGCCGTGAGGAGGACTGCGCTGCCATCCCTGTCACTGACATCGATGACCTGCTCAGCCAGATGGGTGCCCCCGAGGGCAGGGCCTCGCGCACCCCGTCGCGCGCGAAAGTCCCCTCCGAGACGAGTACACCACCATGTGCTGTTGTGGCACTGACGAAGGCTGCCCCAGCTCTGAGCCACGAGCACCCAAGGAGGAGCTGCTGGAAAAAACTGTGAATTGTGGAGCTAATGCACAAGGGGTTTTGGGGCTGTCTGTGTTGGACTCCATCAACACAGGCAAACTTTTTACTGTGAATAAAAACTCCTTAAATAACTATTCTAGGAATTTTAGCAGTTTAAATGAGGATGAGTTGCCTGCAGCAAACTCTGTGGAAAGGAAGAGAAGTGACCCATTTCCAAAGTCGATGTATGGGGCTGCGGAGGATTCTCACTCGGATGCAGAGTCTATCACAGAAGCCTTTGACAGTGCTAGTGAGGTGTTGCTTGGGCAATGTGCTGCTGCTAATGCCCCCACCACAGGCTCTACTGTAACAGAGTCAGATGAGGAGCAAATTGAGATTTGTTGCATGAACGACGAGCCACAGAAGCCTGCACAGGAGCAGCATCGCACCTCTGGAACAAGCTCATCCTCACTGTCCCCGCTGCACCCTTACAGTGGCAAAGCTTTGCAGAGTGAGGGCTGTGCAATGTGTGGGTCACTGGAGACAAGCATCAACAAACTAGGTTTGGAAGATCATGGTGGTCCCACTCCGTGTCCTTCACAGTGTCCAGATGTGTCCTCTGCATCCTTGTGTTCTCCTTCCTCAGTTCTCCTGCCAGAAGAAGACATCCTAAAGAATTCAGTCAGTATCCCTGAAGTTTACTCTTTCTGTAACAATGGTGCCTTACGTACAGAAGAACAGATAGATTTGGGGAACAGTAATGAACATAAGAAATGCTGTGAATCCATTGAAGAGAAAGGATCTCTGCACTGCAAAAAGACAAGCTTTTGCTCTGCTAGAAATGTCAATATCTTGGAGAACAGCTTGTTTGAGAAAGAAGGATGTCATGATGAGCAGAGATCCAAATCTGAAAGTGAAATGGCAGTTGATGACTGTAATCAAGCTGTTGATTATTCCTTGGTGAAGAAAGAAACCAACAGTTTGTCCACCTTGTCTAAAACAGACAGCAATCATGTGAATGCATCGCCAACGAGAGGGATATTGCTCAGGTCACCCTTTCCCACTAGATCTAAAGATCCAAAGGCTAATGCAACTCATGAATTGCCAGGAAAAAATGAGAAAATTAACTCTGTGACTTCAGGAAGGACTTCAAATGGAAAAGTCCAAAGCTCAGGCACAAATCACTGCAAAGGAGCTGCAGTACCACACAGCCCGTCCTCACAGAAAAAATCCTGTCAGGAGTCTAAGGCAATGGCACAAAAAAGTATAATGGACACCCTTTTAAATAATCAGAAATCTAAAGCAGGACCAAAGCTAAAAGGGTTCACCATCAAAAGCAAAGCAAAGACAAATTCAGATTCTTCTGGCATTACTCCTACCAAAGTCAATGGAGCTGATCAGAAAAGGGCTTCTGTTTCTCCACAACTATCCCCCAAACTCCTGGGAAAGAAAACACCGTTGTCCCGTAACTCACCTACAAACTCGGATCCTGGAAAGAGCATTTCAGCAGCCTCAAAGACTCTGAAATCAGAGCTAGAAAATAAATCGTCCCTGGTAATTTCTGAAGATTCACTTCTACCTCTCCTGAATGGCAGCAGCAGTCCAACCATGAGTGGTGAAGTGAAATGTGGCTGTGGGGAGCTATCATGGGGAAAGCCAAAAGAGAAGCGAGTTTCCATGCAGGCTGTGGTGTGTCAGGGTAAGGATGCTAAGGTGGATGATTTCAGTGCCAGAGACAGTCAGTCCATAGTCACTTCACCTCCTCAGGGGATACCAAAAGCTGAATATGTGAAAGGGAGGACTGATAACCCTGGAGAAGACCTGAACACAATCAAAAGCATCCATAGTGCAGATGACCTTAGGCAATTAGATCTGCAAAACGTAGGAATGGCTGCTGGAGTGTGCTCTTCTTCATTGGGGTCCCCCTCAGTTCAGCAGGAGCAGCTGGAAGGGCAAGAGATCCAACGCACTTTCATTGAGGTGAAGCTTTCCTCCTCATCATCCCCTTCCTCCTCCTCCTCTGCCTCGTCCTCACCAGCATCATTTTTGCGGCTGCCATTGCTGGAGAAAGCAGAAGAGGTAAATGCAGAAGTGTCTCGGCTGACTGAGGAGATGGGGACCATGCAGTATTTCTCAAGAGGACATACTGCTGGAGACAGACGTCTCTGTGGCTTGTCAAAACCTGTGACGAGGACCTACTCGGTGCCATCTCAGTTATCAGGTCACTTGAGGGAGGACTGCCATGTTGCAGAGGTTCACCCTGTGCAAGGCCCTCAGGGCCAAACTGCAGAGGAGAAATACCCACAGGCAGCAACAGGGATGTTAAAGATGGTTCACCTGAATCTGCCTAACAGCCAGAGTGCAAAGGAGCAGGCTTACACCTATAAAAGTGCCCAGAAAGTCCATGATACATCCCCTTCAGCCAGTGACATTAGCTACCCCACTGCTGATAAACTGAGAAGCTTCAGGCGGAATTACTATTACTATGAGCTGAACTGGCCCCATGAGCCGATTTCATCCTTCTCTGTCAAACAGAGGATCAAATCCTTTGAAAACCTGGCAAATTTTGACCGGCCCTTTGTGAAGGCCATTGATATCTGCTCGGCTGCAAGGTTGCCTCTTGCCAGGAGGTCGTGTGGTGGCTTGGCCACCACATCCAGCTCTGCTGAGTCACCGTGGGCACTACGGCGCAGCTTGAGCTCCTACGGTGGCAGTCCCAGCCCAGCCAGCACCGTGGTCAAGTCTCCCCTTGGCACAGAGCCTGTGTGTGTGCCCGAGGGTGGCAAAGGGGATGGAAAGCCCCAGAGGAGCGAGGAGGATGGTGCTGGGGCAGACATGTCAGCCTTCCCCACCTCGGCCTCACAGGTGCGCCGCAGCCGGGGCCTGGGGCGGCCACTACTGTCCCGCTCCAGGCTGCGGGAGCTGAGAGCCCTCAGCATGCCCGACCTGGACAAGCTGTGTGGAGAGGGCTTCTCAGAGCCCGCAAAGCCTGCCTGCTTCAAGACAGAGCTGGAAATCACACCCCGCAGAGTCCTTGGCACACCTGGCCAGAGCGGGGCATCTCCAGCAGCCTGCTGCAGCCCAGCAGAGCTCGGAGGGATGGGAATGAGAGCCTGCAGCCCCCGGGACAGCGGCTCAGGGACGCCAGGTTCTGCCTCAGATGATGACATGCCCCATGGCAGATCTCTGGATGGGGGAAACAGCTGGTCTATCAGGTTGGTGTCAGCTTTGCTGTTATTGTTTCATCCCTGCCCAAGGCAAAGCTTCCGCTGTGCTGCAGGTCTGCCCCAAAGCACTTTTCAGCCTGCTGTCCCCTCACAGTCTGGGGCTGCCATTCATGACCTTGATGCCTTGGAGCTGCCATGCTGCTGTGTCTTGGCTTCAGTACAGAATTAAACATTCTATTCTGGAATGTTGGGGCTCCTTTTCTGTGGCCCCTCTAGCTGGTTTTGGTCAGTTTTTGGCCATGTTACAGCACAGCGGTAGTGGTGGAGAGGAGGCTGCACAGCACTGCCTGCCAGGACAGCCTGTGGTGACAAACGAGCTTGTTGTCCTGCCAGAAGTAGTCTTCAGATGTAGCTGTCTCCTGTTAATGTCTGTTGCTAAAACCATTAGGGAAAGATGAGGGGAACAGAACAGGGACTGACTTTCAGAGTTATTCTTAAATAATCTTCTCTGCCCCTTCCTATTCTCCCAGCATACACCATTTCTTACCAGTTTTCAAGATTCCTTCTTTGTCATTTATCCTAATAAAGCCTATGCTGTATACATGAAATGTATCTCTACAAAATTGGGAAATACAGAGCTCTTCTGTCTTTTTGTGTTTATTTTAGCTTGGATCAGCTGCTCATCTCAAGCCTGGACCAGCAAAAACTGCAATCTGTTTTGTCAGTGGTAGTACCAAAATGTGATATTGCTGCTATGCTCCAAGAAGTCAAAGCACAAGTAAAGGTAAAAACCACAAGATAGAACTGGGTTATTGGTGGATTTATGAGGGTTTTCTTAAAGGCAGATAAAATCTTTTCCAAACTGTTTCAGGGTTCCTCCAGTAGTCACATGACAGGCTTTTACTATCAACTGCAGTTGATGTTAATTTTACCAATGCTGGTTTTAAATGCCTGCTATAAACCTGTGATAATTTTGAATGGCTTTTTGTATAAGGAAGTTCAAAAGCAGTTGTGAGTCACAATAAACAGACCTATTTTAAGTGGAAATGTATTCCTCCATCTGGGCTCCCCAGTAACTGCACATCAGAATTTAGCTTTCCACCAGCCATCTGGGTCAGACTCAGTTTCCCCAGTGTGCAGGGGAAGCTCTGCTCCTCTTTGTGCCTGGTGCCTTTTGCTAGAAGCTGCAATCAAGAAATTGAATTTATTTTGTTCAGTGCTGAACTTGAACACCAGAATGCGGCTGCTGAAGGGTTTATAAGACACTTCTGTGACCTTTCTGTTCTCTTCTGTGGAAACTGGTTTTTGTATCAAGATAACCTGCTTCATTATGTAGGTGTTTGAAGAAGGCTTCCAAAGTGAAGTGCCTGCCAGAGCATTGCTTCCCTGCTTTTGGTGTTTCTGTTTGTGGGATACATCCACATCCTTTTTAAATCAGAACAGAAGTTGATAAAATAATGATGGTGCTGGAAGGGAAACTGCCATCTGGTCTGCATAACTGCTGGCTGAGCTGCATCTAGAGTGTTTTTGAGTTTTGTTCACAAAGATTGCAATTTCAAACATAGAACAGGCTGGGGGGAAAAGGACCTCCCCAAAATATCCAGCTTTATCTCCTTCCAGGGGACAGCATAGCTAAAGAATGCAAGTCTCAAAAGTTTGGTGAGCCAAGAGGGCTAGCTAGGTTTACTGATAAAATTAGGATTGGATTACATAACTGGACAGAGGTAATTAAGTGCTCTCTAAAGTATTTTGCATATGTTTTTGGAGATTATTTATTTATGCCACTTTTCAAAGCCTGAGAGCTCAAATATTTATAAAGCTGAATGCTTTTTGGAATGCACTCCTTGTCTGCATAGTTTCTTATCCATATTTAAGCCCATTGTGGCACATACTCTGGAAAATTTTATGCTATTCAAATGGTGGATTTTGAATGTACAATAGAACAGTTCTTCATAGTTATTCAGTTGCTGAAAAATGAGATGGACTGCCTGATTTGGACTGGGAGCTTCTCTGGGAAGAGTTTGTCACCATCCTTTGCATTAAACAGTGCTGAATTTACTGTTACTAGCATTTAATAAATGCTACTGGTATTAATTTAAAAACAGTAATTTTATTTAGGTCTCTATGACTGGTATCTTTGGTTAAGAGTCTAAACAGAGGTGATTACTGGAGGCCTGGTGTGTCCTTTGTGTGTCCAAGTAAAGCAGGAAGCATCTGCAGCCAGGTCTCTGCCCGATATTATGTGTGCTGGCAAGGAGCAGCTTTGAGGGCTGGGGAGGGCGGGAATGCACCTTGGGAATGGGAAGCCAGTATCCAGACTGTGTTGTTGACTGGCCCAACATATCTGATCTTTGGATAACTCTTTTAACATCTGAACTTCTGACTTTCCTTCCTTCACCAGTATAAACAAATTAAGTTGAGATATCATGGGTTGGGAAGAGCCTGATCTCTTGAAGAAAAAGGGTTTCTGCAGTACTTAACAGTCAAAGATATGTGTGTTTCCATTGCTTGGAAAGGAGATAGCCTAGTTACTTAACTGATTTTATTAGTTCTAGCCAGACATAAAGCTGTTCTCACTTGAGTACAGGTGAGCCAGGTCTTAGCATTTACAAATCACTGTGGACAACGATGTTCTGGCCTCACTGCTCCGCTCTCCTTGAGTGCTGATGGATCCGTGGTGTGGAGCAGGATGACATCAGTTTCTGACATTGCAGGAATGCCTCTAGTGTAGGATATCTTCCAAAGACACTATGTGGCAGAGAAACATGCCATGAGACCAAGAATTTGACTGTTGTTTCACCACAAAATCTAATGATCTGTGGCTCCCTGTGCTGTCTGAAACAATAGGCACATGCTGAATTAATATGTTTAGTGAACTAAATATATCATTTAATGCTAAATAGGTTAAGGGATTGGATTCTAATGATTTGCTGTTACTTTGAGTATTGGCAATTTCTGGAAATAACTGGTGTTAGATGGGATCCTGGGGAAAAGCTGAGAAACCTGCTTTCTACTTCCCACATCTGATGCTCTGCCCCACAAATAAGTACTATGTGCCTGCTCCACCAAATTCCTTTCTACAGGTCCCCTTACACCACAAAATGTGATCTCTGTGATAGTGTCAGACCTGTTGGATACAAACCTGTGCCAATCTTCTTCCTGTGCAGGATGCTCCCATTTCTCAAACAGCACAGCTCAGTCATGTTTAGGTCACTAACAGTCTCCTTACTTTCATCTCCCAAGAGAAACAGTTTTTTCTGCTGTCCTATCTGACCTTCCCAAGCTTCAGTAGTGTAGCCACTCCCCCTTGCAGGATTGTCCAGCCCTGCTGAGAAGAGGGTGATGCAACTGCCTTGCATTACATCTATGTTACTCTTTCAAAGAAGAAGAAATTGGATAAAAAAAGTGTTAGTAATACACTGAAGAGTACAGTGCTTGGTCCAGAAAGGTGTATGGAAATATTGAATTTTGACTGCAAAATGTTGAACAATGCAAAACTGACTACAGCCTGTAAAAATTAGGCTGGCCAAGGTTTAATGCCGTTTCACTACCTAATTTTGACTTTGTTTGCTAGCTGTGGACTGACTGAAGAAACCTTTCTTGTCACCTGAGTTCTCCTAGATGGCTGCTTCATCTGTAACATGAAGTGAAATGCATTTAATATCTCAGTTTTGATTCCTTGAGTTGTCTCTTTTCACCTGCCATAATTTGTGGGTACTGGGAATTTGTCATTTATGTGGGTAGTTGGTCTTAATCTTTGGTTTTGTGTTTCTTCTTCCCCTTCCTCCATTTTTCTGCTAGAGCAAAGAGGACACATACTTTGTAGTCTTGCACAAAGAAGAAGGAGCTGGCCTGGGATTTAGTGTTGCTGGAGGAATAGACTTGGAACAGAAATCAGTCACAGTAAGTGATGGCTGCAAGTCATTTTTCTACAAAGCTCACTTTAAAGTAGGCTGGTGATTAGATCAAGTGCTCATTTATCAAGACTCACTGCAAGTCATTCACAGTGTCTCTCAGAAGCAGCAGTTTACCATCTGCTACTGAAATCAGAGTGTCTGGGAAGTGTAATTTTTATTATTGGAGATGGATAACAATTATGCTTTCAGGCTTTAAAAATCTGTTACTGGATGGGGTGGGCTAGATCTAAATCCTATCTATGCATGTAAATAAAATTCTGCATGCAGCTGCAGTGCACAGAGCCTTTTAGGGGAGACTTTAATTTCCAGCCCTTGAAAGGAAACTCTGTGCAGCAAAGTTTTTGAAGGATTTTTCAGGTCACGAGACTAATTGTTGCAGACCTCAGCAAACAGTATGGATTTCATGGCACAAGTTTGTTTTGATTTAGTAAGGCCTGTGGGTGGTCAGTAAATGAGGGTTGTGGTTAGGGTTTTTTTAAGTCTTAAGCAGCATTATGAACCAAAGATAGTGTCCTATTAAGATACTGGTATGTAAAAAGTGACTTCAAAAACAGATCAGTGAGACAGAAAAATCCAAGAAAACTCATGTTCTGTGTGATGGTTTTTTTAACACAAAATGTACATTTAAATTCTGCCCTGAAAGAGAGAGATCCATTAAATGCTAAGGTTAGAAGAAGGAAGGGTATGTCCTCAGTTTTGGGGCCTACAGAAGCCCTTGCAGGAATCTTCTGGGTTTTGCATTTACACAAGACTCATATAAATAAATGTATTTTATATTAAAGTGTCATTAAGTTAGAATATGGTCAAAGTCTAGAGTGCAGGCCTCTACTTCTCTCACTATAGAAGTTGTTCCCTGTCTCTGGCCCAAACAGTGGCAGCTCTGAGCAAGAGGAAGGCTCAACAGTGTCCCCCCAAGAGAGATCCTTAGAGAATTCCTTACCTGGAGACTGTGACTCTACCTAAAAATTAAGATCCTGAGCTCTCTCAGACCAAGGAACTGATGATGTCCGTTTCCTCTATTCTGTTAGCCATGGGACCAAATGAGTGTCAGTTCCTGCTCTTTCTTGACGCTTTTTGTTCAGAGGGCGTAAAGGGATCTTCATCATGTTCTTGACCTACTGGGATTCTGGGTCCTAGCTAGATTTAAGGGTGCTGAGCTGCTTAGATGGGCTGTTATATCCACACTTGGGTGAAGAAGTGGAAATTCCTAGTGAGCTTCAAGGCACTGAGGAGGTGAGCAACTAAGGGAAGGCAGCAGATTTTTGGGCATGACTCCTGTATTCCACTTGCATTTGCATGCCTTCATCTGTTATTGAGGCTTTTATTCCAGCTTTGAATGCTGGCTTAGACTGGCTGGAAATTTATCTCATTGGATCTGTGGGGTTGTAGCAGGTGCCCATGTCAGCATGGCCCTGCAATGAGATGGAATATGAGCCAAAAGGCCTTGCTGCTCGTCTGGGTATTAGGATAAATTCCTAAAGATAATGCAGAAATGTGTCCACAGATTTGCTGCCTTGAACATTTGCTTGGCAGACCTGGTACTGTCTCCATGGGAAACCATATTCTGGCTGCTAAAATTAGAGTGCCTAATAGGCAAGTCCTTAAATACTGGGTCTTGAGTCTTTTAGTCTGTTCCTTTTTGTAAATAATACATATCTAAACTTGATGGAAGTTTTCTCAAAGTTTAATCCACCCTGTATAGAGTATTTTTTTCCCTAGAAAAATGCATTTCAAGCTGCTAAATCATCCCTTTCCATCTATTTGCATGATATTTGATCAGCCATATTGAGGCAAACAATTAAATACTTGTACAGCTGCAGTAAGTCAGAGCCTTTCTGTGCACAGATGTTTAGAAATGTGCATTTGAAAACAGCACAGGATGCATGTCCCAGCCAGTGGGAACTGGGGGAGTGGGTGTTGCACACCACAGTTCTTGGTGGTTGCTGTGGCACGGACGTGGATTTAACCTCTATGTCAGTTGAAGTATGTTAACTGAAGGCCTGTGAGGAGTTTAGTGAAATCATAAGTGACTTGTGATACTACATTCCCTAGCTGGTTTTGGTCATCTTTGTCTTAGAAATGGCCATTCAATAACAGCATCTCTGAATTCCCCCATCCCCAAGTGGAGATCTGTCTGGTCACTTTGAGGGTGTTCACTGGAGCAAATGCTGTGTGCTTGGTAGCCCGGTAGGGAGCACCGGTTGCAAATTGCGGTAGGGTGTCTCTGTTCAGTCTGGCCTCTAGAACACTGTGTATGGTCATGAGGTTAAAACATCCTTGTTAAAATTACCTTTCTTGTAGGTCCACAGGGTGTTTTCAAAGGGAGTGGCATCTCAAGAAGGGACTATCCATCGAGGAGATCTTGTTCTGTCAATCAATGGCAAATCTCTGGCAAGCTCAGTCCATGGGGATGTCCTGAATACTCTTCATCAGGCAAGGCTGTACAAATATGCAGTCATTGTCATCCAGAAGGAAAAAGACAAAACAAACAATTCCTCCGGACTTGAGATATCAGCTACTGGCAGAAAATGTGTGGGGTCTGGAAAGGATGTTTCAATGGAAATAGGAACAGGTATGATCTTTGTCCAAGAATAGTTGGAAGGATTCCTTTGCCGAGCAGACTGAAGGCAAAAATGTCAATGTGTTTTAGATTAAGAGCATCTGTGCCTTATGTGATTGAAGGGAGAAAATGAAATTACCTTTAAATTTTATTTGTTCTCCTTGGAATCTAAATACAGTTTGGGGTTTGGCTGTTTGTGTTAGTCTTTTTTTTAATTATTGTAACGAGGCACAAACTTAGAAGACCTAATTTAGGGCTGAATCCAATTTCTACTTAGGTAAGTGGTTCCACATATTCTTCCAATCCAGGATAAACTCCTTTTAAGTAATAGCAGTAGTCAATGCAAGACAGAAAACAACCAGAAATAATTTTAAAAAATGTTAAAGTCCCATGCCCTGCCATTTATTAAGCCTAGGGACTGAGCTTGTTCTTTGTAAAAGCAGATTTCATACAGTTTCTACTAGAAACATAGAAAAAATATTTTTATGTTGCAGTAAATGGAAGTAAACCTACTGAAATCAGCCATCCCATAGGAAAATAGGCACAAATGGTTTAAGTGGAAATGTATTAGTGGAATAATAGGTTCCTGTTTAGGAACAAGACAGCATTTGATGTAAAGGCTGCACCTGGGGTGTTAGGAAGAGACCTGAAATTTTTTTTTTGACATTTAACACCCAAATCCCTTGAGCACCTATCTGGATGGTGCTGCTTGAGAGCAGGGGATGACGCTCTGTGCTCTGTCCACCCCAGAACAAGGACACGGAGCTGCCACTCAGTTCTTTTTAATCTGTTGGATGTAATCATTACTGTTCTCACGGGGATTTTTTTCCTGTAGCAGTTTCTTTTGTTTTATGCTTACACTGGGTTTTATGATATGACTTTGTAACACAGCTTATTAAAAAAAAAAAAGAAAAAAAGCACTCTGTTAATTAATGGATCAGCCTTTCTGGAATTACTCCCATGGATATAATCTGTGTAATTACTTCAGAATCCCTCTCTGCCCTGAACTCCCTACATCCTGCACCCTGACAAATGCAGAATATCTGCTGGGTCCAGGCACTAGGGGGCAACATTATCTCATAAACAAAATAGTGTTGGGTTATTCAGAAGATCTTTCCACCCTTCCAGGTGAAGGACATCACCGATGTTTTAGATAACGTTTAAAGTTGTCCAAGATAACAGTAGCAGTAATTTGTGGTAACACAGTCTACATAATTATTACATTCACACAAGGCAAAGAGGATCCTGTTTTCCAAAACTGCAGATTTATTTCCTCCTAAGCAAAATCATGTTTCAAGTCAGCTACAGCAATATTGCACTTCAGAAATATCTGCTATGTAGGAGGTATGGTACAACTACAGTTAATTATAATTAAATACATAGATAGGAGACAAGAAACAATTTTTCCCCCTAGTAAGTGATTACAAATTTTTGCTTAAGAGAATGGAACATGTTTGCTTAATTAAACATTTCATTCATTCCTGTTACTTAAAAAGATATAGTTCATTAAATAAGCAAAGGGAGCAAATGAAAGAAAAAGAAATGCTCTCCACCTCCTATTTTTGTAATTTTTCAGTTATTTTGTTGATATTTAGAGTATTTGCTAAATTTGCTAGCTATAATTTTGCCAAAAAAAAAGATGCCTTGGCAGGTTTTTGTTGAACATGTTAAATGAAAATGTCCTTGTGTGTAAATGCATTTTGTACTGTCTCCCATTCATAGCTACAAGAGAGTACATTCCCTTCTGAGAAACTTGGTGGCATCTCCTAGTCTGAGTAACTGAACAACTGAACTCTCAATTGTCCTGTCACGGCACCAAAAGCAAAAACCAACCAAACACAACTTGCTATTTACTGTTATCTGCATAACAAGATGCTGTGCATGTTCAATTGCAGATCCAAACCTGGACATGAATGATGTCATCTGCGTTGAATTATTGAAAACCTCTGCTGGTTTGGGATTCAGTCTTGATGGTGGAAAAGCTTCCATTGCTGGAGATAAGCCCTTGCTTGTAAAAAGGATATTTAAAGGTACTACATGCATGCAGTGAATGTTATCCCAATTTTCCTTTTGTCTGTGCATTGTACAGACATTTCAGTTACTGTGCTCAGCATTTTTTGAAGCAAGGGTGGGTTTTGTGACTCTCATTTATTGCCACTTACTAGGCCAAAGTGGTCATTAAAAGAGAAGTGCTCCCGGGAATGGCTAAGGATTGCATCTGCTAGTAAATGTGGAGCAATCTGCTTTGCTAAGAGTATGGGTCTGTCCACTATTCTAGACATTAGACTACAGCAGCAATCATCTATACAGTGGTCTGAGACATTTATGCCTTATCCAGTTCTCTTTTCTAAGAAATAACATAGTGTATATAATCAGCGTGGTACTGAAGCACCACCCTGCATTATGCCCAGTTATGAATTTTACCATATTTCTGTCTTTCTGTTTTCTTTTTAAGTGTTATTGTTAGGTTTTGCTAAGAATATGGGATATCTGTAGTCAAAAACTGCCAGTCGTGGGTGCTTTGTTTGTCAGCAGGTAGTTAAACTTACATGAACCACACATGGAAAGAAAACAAATCCCAGAACTGTGCTGTGACTGTCATATGTCACGTGTCAGTTTAGTGAAAAACAAGGCCCTTTCTGAAGGTGGCTGAAACTCTGGATGAAACTACATGTGCACAGCATTTTTACAGAATTTCTTTTCAGTGATTTATTCCCTCATCAAGATAAAAAAGTCAAACATGTATCTACTGAATTACTTATCAGTGTGTGTGTATGTATGTGTGTGTGTGTGTTTTTCCCCTCTCTAGAAAGTGCTTTTTAGGGTAAAGGGCATGTTTAGTTTTTGAGCTCATTCATTTATATCCTTACATACAGTCTTTTTGCCCTCCCTGGGATGGCTCATGCTAGTTTAATTATCATTACAGGAAGCATACTTTCATCAGCAGTGAAGGGTATGCCTCTCTCTAGAAGCTTTCTGTGAGTGGTGTTTGTACAAAGTTTGCTATCAGTGTTTGGTTTGTTCATCCCAAGTTTTACAGTCTGCTGCATTATTTGCCTGTTACCCTGTTAAGGTTGAGAAAGTACATCCATGCCACATATAACCTTCATGGTTATTTTATCAACCAGGTTTTCTTACAACTACAGAGATAAGATTCAGCATATTTCAAACACTTATGTTGTTTCCTTCAAAACCAGACATCTCTGAGAACAAAACTTTATCTTGGTTAAAATAACCTTTTCTGTGAGATGCATCTGGGGTACCTTGCTAGAGCTGGGGTGAACATTAGTGACTTGTATTGAAATTGGATGAAGTTGGAAAAAATGGCTTATTTCATCCCAGTGGAAAGCAGATTTTTGTGGGCTCACTTATTTTTCTTTTAACACTGACTCTTCCCCACTTTTGCTTTAGGTGGTGCTGCGGAGCAATCTGGAAACATAGAAACTGGAGATGAAATTCTTGCTGTTAGTGGGAAGTCATTAATTGGGCTCATGCATTACGACGCCTGGAACATCATTAAATCTGTGCCAGAGGGGCCTGTTCAGTTGCTAATCAGAAAACACAGAACTGCAGTATGATGGAAGCACTACGTCTAATCACACTTGCTAAGACAAACCATTTATAACTGTCTAAAAGCTGTCTTTGTTTATAAAGCCACACAAAAGTGTCTTAATGCTTTACAGAGAGGTGCTAAGAGCCTTATAGAACCACTGAGCAAGCGTGTGATGAGCTTCAAAGATCTCACCTAATGATTGGGGATGAAGGAAGCCAAAAGTTAGAGACAATTTTGTATTATGTGGCAGTTTTATTGGAACTTCAAGACCTCTCCTGGGTTTGATTTAAAGTATTTTGACTGAGATAAATAACACTGTGCCTGTCCCTGATATTTTTAGTATCTTGCAGAGTGTTGGTAGTAGAACTTGTTGGTTGCCATCCTGTTGACAAGGGTGGGTTTTAGACTGTACTATATCACTTAGCTGTAATAAGACTTAAGGACACTTCCTTAGGGTCTGGTCCTTTTTTTTGTTGTAATAAGAGAATGTCTGGAACAATCTCACTTTATTCTTCTAAGTGCAGTTTTGCTAAAAGTGCATGACAAAAGAGTATAATTTTGCACAACTTGTATGCCTAAAATACAAGCATTTTATTGCAAAGCTGAAAAATCCTCTTAAAATTAATGAACTAACTCAGCATCCACCACAACTGAATCTACTTCTAGGTGCAGCTTGTATCTGAAGGCACTTGGTGTTAATGCGGTAGAAATCTGTAAGAAAATTATGTCCATATAATAGGTGATTGTCCACCAAGGTGTATACTGAGTTGTTAGTTATGATTAAAATGGGGGCGATAAAAAACTGGGGTCTGAATTTTCAAATTTAGGCTTCTAATGTTAGGCACCTTTAAAATATATATATTTTTAAAAGGGGGATAATTTCAGGTGCTGAGCACTTACAGATCCCACAGGCTTCAGTGACCGCTAAGAACGTCTGCAAGTTGGGCTGCTTTTATTTATCTTCAAGAGGTTTAAGGCTACCCGACTTGAAAGACTCAAGCTGAAAAGTGGTGATCTAAAAATGGGGATTATAACAGATTAAATCTGAGCTGGCCATATTTGTGGTGGCTTTTAATTGGTCTTTTTTGTTTTCTCCTGTCCAGTATTTATTTTCACTTGTGTGAGAGTGGGTTGAGGATATGTGTGTGGATGATGCAAGTACACCCAACTGCGTCAGGACTGGGCTGATACTGAGGGTTCTGGGTGGTGAAACTGAAAACAGTTTGTGTAGATGGGAGAAACCACGGTGTTGGGCACAGCAAAAGAGAAAGGGTTGCAATGCCACAGGAGCTTAGTTTGGATTTTCTCACCTCTGCTCACAGAAGAGGTATCAGTAGTGGGCCATGCTGCTTAGTCTGCTATGCTGGGAGGAGAGTGTATGGGTGCAAGAGATTAGACTCTGTTATTTCTCTTCCTACATCTGGGATAAACAACATAAAATGCATACAGGAGGGAATGGGCCAGTGTCCTTATCAGCTGAGAACAAGTTGTTTGTTCCACAGTGCTCAGGTTGTACATCACATTAGGCTGGAGACTGCTTGCAGCCAACATCCCCAGGGTGAAGAGTCCTCGGCCTGGAACCAGTCCAAGTCTGAAGTGCTGCCTCTGTTTTCAGTGAGCCAAGACACTGCGTAGCTGTTAGAAAAAGGTCTGGGCTTGTCACTTGGCCCTTCCCCAAGATCATACTGTAGTTCAGTTTGTTTACATTTATTCAGCAGTGCTTGAAGCAATTGCTTCCAGGTTAGTGGAGCACTTGCTTGGGTTCATCTCTGTGACAGCTTCATTAGACTTCAGCTCATGATGAGCAGAAGAAAATTCAGTTCTGCAAGTCAACCTGAGACCAGATGAATAGAAAAGCTGTGCAATGTTTGCCTAAAAGTTAATAAATAGATTTAATTCTTTTTCAGTGACGTATTAGCATGTAAATCCAGGGAGAGATGCAGCTTTTGGTTACAGGAAAGGCAATACTGTATGTAGTCCTACAGCTCCTTTGCGTGCCGGATTTCTGCTGAAACTAATTCAGGTTCAGTGCTGTGAGATGACTGTGGAGTTGGGTCCCCTGTGAACCCAAAGCTCAGCCACTCTGTTGGGACTGGTCCGTGCTTCCAGTCACCTCCATGGTGGGAGAGGCTTCAGCAGGATGCAGCTCTTAGGGCTGGAGGACCACACAGATTCCAGGCCTGTGATGGGATAGAAGATGTTACCCCTGCATATTTGCTGAAAAACAGGGAGAAGATAATTCAGCAGGGACAGCTGAATGGTGAGGCCTTGTTCAGGAATGACCAAAATCCAACTGTAATAGAGTGTATAATAGATACATAAAATGCATGTGGAATTTAATGCAGCGTAGTGAATGCATACCTGTATACGTATAATACGTGCAGTGCAGTACTGACTTTTTGCTACTTTAATGTGGTAAATCACAGTTGTGTTTTAGGCAATGGCATTTTTTTCAGTCCACAGTCTAGAATTCCGAAGGTTCCATCGCAGGGAGGTATATGTCTCCCTCACTCCTAAACCAGTGTGAGCTCAAAGGTAGTCTTCATTTTGTAAATTAAAGTTAATTTGAGGTGTCTTAAGATGATACGTGGTGGTATTTTCAGATGCTTATTTGCAGGTACTGTTCATTGTGAGTGATTTAGAAGGCTTTTTTTTCAGTAATCAGATACTGTTCAGTATTTTATTTTACATGCACGTAGATAAGTTTGGCTGAGTAACAGCAAACAGAAATGGGGATTTTTGTGTGTGATTCAGTAGTAGCTATAATTTAAAAGATAGGTTTAATGTTTTAAATCTGATAATAGTTACTATGGGTAGAAAGATAACACTTCTCTACTAACATTAGAGCAAAGCAGAAGAATTGTATTTAACCCTGATTGTTTCTGTTCCTGAAAATACTTTTTTTTTTTCATTGTGGAAGAACAACATCTTCACTGATGTTGGTATGATTACAGTAGCATTTCCTGACATCTCTCTTGGGGTGACATGCCCTGAAAAAGCTCCAGGATTTATGCAGTATGGGTGTCTGCCTTATTACAGACAAGATGGTTAGACCAAGCAGATGTAGTAAATTTTTGGTTACACACCTGGGAAAGTAAATGTTTTTTTTCTGAGAGCCTGGTTGCACTAAAATGGTGGAGGACATTGCATTAGTTCATCAGTATTCAGTAGGATCACAACCATTTTTGGCCTTGCTGTTTGCATATCAGTGCCCATGGTGATCCTTCACCCTGCTGGAGTGTTGGCCAAACTCTGGGAGAGCAGTGACTTGGCAGCTGCATCCTAGAAGACCAAAAAATCAAGATGAAATTATGCACTTCTTCACCAGGGAGCTGAAGGCATTCCAGACAAGGGGAGTTTGCTCCTAGATGGAGAAGGTTTAGGGCTTTGGTGCATCCAGGCCTGGGGCAGCTGAAGGGGTACATCACGGATATGAGAGCAGCGAGATACTGCCATTGCATATTCTGCAACCTGTTGTACCTGGAAGCTCTTTCCAGCTTCTCTAGGGACTGCATCTGTATTGAAAGCTCCGAGATTAGGGAGGGAAAAACGTTTGATCATTTTCTCGCTAAAAAAAAAAAATAGAAGGACAGATAAATATTAAGAAACTGTTAAGTGATTCATATTTCCTAATGACCCTCACTTAAAATTAACCCTGATAAATGTTCTGCAGTCGTTCTTGTCAAATTCTGAAGAAAGTGTTCCCAGATGGGAATGTTTACCTGTTTCTATGTTTAGGTTATGTAAATGTACAAGTGAAAATATTGATGAAGAGTAGACTAGCTCATGAGAGAAATGGGGATCCCACTGTAGGTAGATTTTGTGTGTTAGTCTGATACACTTATTGTATAATATTGTACATTTACACTTTTATTTATATAAATAAAACTTCTTTTAATTAAAACTGTTTAATATGCCTTGTATATTATAAAAAAGTCAGTGCAATAACATGAAATAGATTGTACATTTGTTGATTTCTGTCCCTTCTATGTCAATCTGTATTGCCATAAACTGTTTTGGTTGGGTTTTTTAGTGATTTTGAAAATAAATTGTATCCTTAGTACTCCTCTAGAGATTTAATTTGTTATGCCAGAGTCTGTCCACAGTTGGAACTGGCATCACAGGGACGAGCATGTCAGGGAGAGCAGTGAAAGACTATGCAAATATTATCCAGGTGTGCATCTAAGCTAGAACAAAAATGGCACCCTCTTAAAAACTGCCAGTATGAAGAGGACTCAATCATTTAAGAAGTGGTATGAGATGTTTTATAAAACCTGCTCTGGTATCTTGTTTTTTTCCTGTCCCTGTTCCAAGAAAATGTGGAGTTTTCATGAAAGCAGCAGTCCCTGGAGCATGCTGCCTATAAACTACCTCCTGCCCTGGGCTGTAAGGGAATGGAGAATGATTTTATAAAGCTAGGCCTAACCTGGTATTTGTTCTAGTTTCCCACCTGCTCTGGGGATAAAATTCCCTTCAAAGCCACAGTGAGCTGGTGGAACAGGCTGGGCTGGAGACACTCTGTGGATGGAGTGGAGCTGAAGTGGAGCTCATAGTGGGAGGGGGAGACCACAGCCTCCAAACTGGGGAGGTTTGCATCAAGTGGGCCACTCTTAGACACAGTCCCTGCACAGCAGGCCAAAGCAAGCCTTCCTCACAAAAAGATGAGCCAGCCCAGAAAGTTCTTCTCTCAGCCACCCTGATGCGTGGAATGCCGGAGGTGCCCAAAATGGTTACACTGCCTGGCAGCACACGGACACATCAGCTGGTTGCTGCAGGGAAGGCTGAGCTGGAGGAAGGGCCTGGCAAGTTGGAGTGTTTCTATCTGCACTGCAGGCCCGTGTGCATTGCTCTGTGTTTGCCTGCTGGGTTGGGTGCTTGCAGCAGCACTCCCACATGGCACAGGGCACTCCTGACCTTTCCCTGCTGTACCCATGGCACTTGCCTGCACCTTGTGCCAGGCCTGTCAAGCCTCACCATTTCCTGCTGTGCACGGTGCTGCCTGGAAGGGCCAGGTGGGGTTTTGTGCAAGGGGAAGGAAGGCATTTGCCCTCCTATGCCAGTGGTGCAGAGGGCATTTCCCTCGTGCCCAGGTTTGTGCCCCAGAAGCCGCCGTGTTTGCTTTCGGTTTCCTTCTCTGGGTGCCACGCTGTGAGGGTGCAAGCGAGCAAGAACCTCGTGAGGAGGGATAAGCCCACAGCTTCTGCTGACTCATCCTGTGGGAAAGGCCAGTGTGGCTGGCTCCCAGCCTGCCCTCTGGGCACATGGACTCTTTCCTGGGCTGGAGGGGAAGAGGAGGAGCTTTGTGGTATACCAGTTTTCCATTTGGTTTGGGACCCTTTTTTCCCTATCCCTTGCACACAGCCATGATGATGAGGGATGCTGCAGAGTCTGTGCTGTTGTGTAGTGAAACTGTGCAAGGCATAAAACCAGCAGGCTGGGAAGGAGATGTTTGGGAAGCTGTGGGATGGTGTGTTCCCTCAAGCTTGGTTCAGCGCATTTGTCCCCAACTGGAGCCTGGCTTCTCCCCCCAGGCTCGCATGGTGAAAAGGAAGAAGATATTTTCAGTCATGATTTCCTCTGCCTTTCCGCTCCCCCTGCTGTCCTCTCCTCTTTCACTGACTCCCCCTTCCTGTCTGTCCTGACTTCTCCAACACATGGCCTGAGCTGGGGTCAGCAGGGCTCAAACCTCCAAGCAGCCTGGCTCTTGTAAGATTAGTCTTTAATATCTTTAATTGAAATCTTAATTGCAACGGTCATTAGCTAAGTAAAGAGGAATACAAAAGCAAGAGGACACAATGAACTTACCTGTAAATGGATTAGTACATGTGACTTCATTTATCCACCAAGACTTGTGAAGTACTAGAAAATTTTTACTTCTCTCAGTTGTGAAAGCCTTAGGGCACAGGAAAATGAGGAACTTGAAACATTATTCTACCTAAAAAGTTACATTTCATTTCTCTTTTTTTTTTTTTTTTTACAGCTTTGCTGCTCTCCTGCTCTCTGTTGGTATCACTGAATGCAATCTGAATAGGGTCTGTGATTCGGGTGTATCTGTTCCTTCATCTCTATTTCCAGGAATGTATCAAAAATGCCTCTTTACCACATTTGGCCAGATGCTAATGGTCACTGTCCCCAAGCTGGGATGCTATAAAGAAGGGCCCCTGGGGAGAAGGTTCCCACAGGCCACCCTAGAGTCTGTGGCTGGCCAGGAGCAGGGCAGGTGGTGGCTGGGTATGACACCCATGAACACAGAGAAGTGATGCCACAGGGCAGCACATCACTGCAATGACAAAAAGAAGTAAAACTTTCCCAGACTGTGGCCCTGGGCTGCACTCTGTGGTCCCCATGGCCATGCAGGGTCAGCAGCCAGCCAGCCACAGCTGCACAGGTGGCATGTCCACCCTGCTGCCTCTGTGCTGCCAGTCCCTGGCCCATGCCTTCTTGCCTGGTGCTGGGAGATTTTTGGTCCAGGGTTTGGGGGCTTGATTTTTTCCTTTCTATGCAATACTGGGTTGCATAACTGCTTTTGCAGCCCCTTCTTCCTGTGTCCAGCAGCCTCATACCAATAGATGCCTGGAGAGCGAATGATCTGCATTGTCTAGGACTGATTCCCCACCACTTCTGTTAAATGAGGTGTTTCTTCTTCCCAGGAGCATGGCTGAAACCAGACCGTCTCCATCAGTCTTTAGTAAAAGCCCGTTTTGGACTCTGTTTATAGGGCAAGCCTGTCTTACTTCCTCTTTCATGTAGCTGTGTTTATTAAAGCACTTGACTCAGCTAAAAGACTTCACAAATTAATAAAGATTGCAATAATTAAGTTCTTTTCCTTTACAAAACCCCTCACTTTTAATGATGATATGAAAGAACATTTCATGCAAATAAACGTCATTCCCTAAAACGAGGAGTTGCCCTTCCATCCCGTAGAGTGTAAAGCTGTGACTAAAAGGATATTTTGTGTCAGTCAGGGTATTTTGTGAAGTTAGTCAATATTAAATGCAGAATTTCCTGCATTTCCACCGATAGTTGCATATGTGCTGGCCTCACCTCTCTGTGCAGGTGAATCAGTCTGATACTGTTGCACTGAGCAAACAAGTTACCTTGTTCTGAAATTCCTTGGATTTTTCCTTACATACCAAAGCCATTTCCTTGATGTGCTACAGTGGTGCTGGGTAATGTCCAGTGTCCTGGGGCTCTTGTCAAAAATTGCCTCCCTAATTCCTGATCCCAAGCAGGGCAGACATGACTGTGGCCTCCTGCCTTTGTTGCAGCTTTGTCACATCCCTGTCAGGAGCACAAAGGGGAAGGTGGGAAGCAGAATGCTGCCCTTAATTTCTGCCATGCAGTAGGGGACTGTGATACCAGCTTGGACCCAGGAGCTGAGGGAGGTAGTGCCAGCATCTTATTATTGGCAGTATTTAGGGGTGCTGCTGAAAGTAATTCTTTTTTTTCTGAGATTTGCAAGCTCGCCTGTCCACTACAAAAAGGTTCCTTTCCCCTTCAAGTGATGACCATGTCATGAAGGAGCTGAGCTCTGAACCTCATGGTGCTCCCACCATCCTTCCCTGGGGATGAGGGAATGACACCAAAGCCACCAAATATGAAATGGCTGAAGAGGAAATGGCTGACAGTGTTTTATTTATTTGTTTGTTTGTTTGTTTGTTTGTTTATTTCATGGGATATCTCCTGTTGCTGAAGGAGTGACAGCAACCTCCGCGCTTTCAGAGGGCTGGTGAGAACTGCATTGCAAAGAGCCCATGCGTGAGAAGGCAGGGCAGCCTTGGTGTGGCCTGTTTACACGGCCAGACAATGTCCTGACGCACTTGGGTGAGGACCCTTGTTTACAGCTGTAACAGATTTTGGGACTATTGCTCACTGACAGTCCCACCATCAGACAGTCACCTGCTTCAGGGGAAACCCTGCCAGACTGAAAGGCAATGCATTATATCCCCAGCTCTTCCTGCCCAGCCTCCTTACGCCTCTGTGGATGCACATCATGCCCTCACACCCTCTCGTGTTAATGGGAGGAAAGTGATTCAACTTAGTCCCATCCAGCAGTGTCTACTAAAAGTAATGAGCAGCATATGAGACATTGTTTTTCAGCTGATTTGCAAAAACATCTCATGAGGGGAAGAGGAAGTATCTCCTTGTCTGGCACTTTGTTTGGGAAATACCACTTGTGCATTCAGTCTCAGGTGTGAAGGCATGAGCAGGCCGAGGGGGCCAGGCTGGTTTTCACTTGGGGGACCACGGTACAAATACAACCCAGGGCTGCACTCCAGCCAGGTGCTTTGGTAAATGGAGAGTGTTGTAAGGTGGCAACTCTGTCAGTTTGTTCGCCAGGTGGGTTTGTTTTGCTTTTTCGATATTAGATGCTTGTGGGTGAGTCAAATGCATTTAGATTGCAATGCCATGCCCCAGTGATAGAATTTTTTTCCCCCTGCCCTTTAAGGAGGAGCAGGTCACAAGTATCATGCTATGTAGGTGACTGGGCACTGCTCTGGAGGGCTGGAGAGGGGCCAGACTCCATTGGGAAGCAGGTGAGTGTCTGAATGTTTTCACAAGTATGATCATTCATGCAAGTATGATTTTCTGGTGAAACTTTGCAAAACCAGACCTCTGTGCAGCACCTATGGTAGCACTTTTCACCAGAGTGATGCCCTCCAAAGTAAAAATCTTTCTGGCTTCTGCTGGTGACTAAGTGGGAAAGAACAGGGAGTTGCATCTCTTTGGGATTTTTTTCTGGTTATTAGAAACAAGTCTGTTTGGCCCAGAAGTTCTTAATCCTCTTTGCACTGGGAACGTGAGCTACAGGGATGGTGCTCCTTGCCTGTGAAGCTGGGAAAAAGCAGCACAGTGAGTGAGTAGGGAGCCTGCTGATGTGCTTGGCATGGCAGGGGAGGACCTCAGGCTCTCCTCTGCATGGACACATCTTTGGGTCCCAGCATTGGGGAAGAAGAATGTGCTGTGCAATATCCCCCTGTTATTCTCTTGTGATAAGCAGCATCATTTCCCACTCTTCCCAAACTCCAGCTTCAAACTGTGGAGAAAGTAAAACTTTGCCTGACAAAATGCTGTATTCCTTTCTGCCTGCATCTTGGACAAAACCCTTAACGTGGATGTCCATCCTTTACAAGGAACACTCCTTTACAAAGCTGCAGCTACTCTGGTAGAAGTAATGGGCTCCCAGTGCCACCCAAATATTCTGCAGCCAGTAGTTAACAAAAAATACTAGAAGAGTGTCTCATTTTGAACTTCAAGGTCATGGTTATGGTTTTCTTTTTTTCCTCTCAAAGGCAGAAGGCAAAGCCTAATCTACCAAAGCATACCTCCTGGCACTCTGCTCTTGCCCTCCTGCTTTTGCCTGCTGACATGGAAGCATGGAAGGAATTTGCATAATAAAGCCATGCTTTCGCAATCCACAAAAGAAAACCCAAGTGACAGCAACCTTTGTGACTCATTTTTCTTGTAAACACTTTGTATTTATTATCTTAGCAAGAAGTCAAGACATACATGCGTGAGGCGTACAGCAGCACATCTGGCACACATCCAGAACAGGCCTTAAGGAAAACAAACTCATGTTGATAAAGTCAAAAGCAGATCCTTTGCAAAAGTAACAAAAGAAATCTAGGGTGGACATCAGCAAGCACTTGGTCATATACTGGCACTAACCTCTTGCATCTGTGCCTTTTTCCTGAGATCCTGTTGAACACTGCCATTCTTGACAATGCATAGAAAAACCTAAAACATTTCAAAAAAAGCAAATAGTCTTTGCATAACCAGGCAGACAAATACTGTGCTAAGAGTAAACTTGGATATCCCCATGACAATGCGTTTATGAGTATGCTTTTTTTGGTAATATTTATACGTGCTACAGTCCGAAGAACAGGGTAGGTCCTACAACTCCACACCTCATTTCCTGTTGACTTTGCAAGTAGTATGCATCAAACAGAACAGTTTTATTCACATACTTTTCAGCTATTAATGTGAATGCTAATGCTGAATTCTTCTGAGAGTTCCAGACAGGCATGGTCATTGTTCAGTGTCCTTGATGAAGATTCCAAGACTCCACCAAGCGCAGGATATACAATAGCAAACCTTCTTATGAAGCTGGAGCTGTCTTTGATGAAGAATTGCCCAGCTGGATGCAGTGCTAGCCTGGGAGCTGGTGTTCTGCTGGTCTGGAACTCTTTGCCTTTATTTTTTAGTATCTGAAAAACTGACCTATGTACATGTCAGTAAAATGCACTGCTTTGCAGTATAAGATAAATAACAACTATCTTTGAAATATTGTGTTTTCCCTGAAAAGGTACTGGCTAGCTTAGAGGGGAAGGGAACCATGCACGTGGCTCAAGCCAAGAGCAAAGCTCCCTGTAATGCCACTGGGATGGATGGGGTTAAGTCTTCCACGTGGAAAGAAGGCAAAGTCAGTCAGCTTCTGCTCAGTGACAGAAGTCGGTGTCAATACAAAACAGCCCCTGCACAGGTTGTGAGAGTGACCAGAGCTACGAAATTACAACTTTGCAAAGGCAGATTAAGAAGATATAACAGAAAAATAAATTATAAATACAAACAAGAATTCATCTCAAGACAGGAGAAGGCATAATTTGAATAGACACAAATAACAAAGTGTAACTATACAGCCTTAAAAATTCAAATGTGCTTATATACAAGGGTAGTTAAGAGAAGGAACTCTCACCAGTGACCTTAGAGGTAGCTATGACGCAGCTTCGGCCTTTTTCTTGCTATCTTGGACCCATGAAAGATACTGTTTAAGATGGAGCCTAACATGAATGGAGTAGCAAAGTTATTGTTTGCCTTCACAGCAATGAACATGTTTAATTCAGCTCCCCCGAAGCCAGCCAAAGGTAATATCCCCTCAGTGAGATGGGTCATTCCCACGTAAGCCCTCAGTGGTGATGATGCATCACCATCCACTGGATGTGCTGCCACAGCTCCACCATTCTGGAACTCAGATGAGGAGGCCATGAAATGAAATGGAAAGAAAGTACAAGGTAAGAACCTTTGTCCATAAGTATAATTAAACATTCAAAAATCTAAGGCTACTTTCTTGTACCATGGAAATGCTCAATTCTATTGATATTATTTCTTCAAAGAGAGGTAGTTGCTTTCTTTGAATAAATAACATTCTCAGCAAAACTTGAGATTCAACTTTAGGATCTACTTCTATTGAAGTTATTTTGTTACTTATAAAGACACAGCAGAATTGTACTGTTATCAAGAAATTCTTTGTAATATTGAAAGAATCCTTCCACAATTACCTGTGTATCTGTGTATGTGTAATATATATTCAGATACATATCTTATAATGCCAAAGTATGCTTCCCTCTCTGAAGCATGACTTATTTCCTTTATCATCAGAAAATATTATCCTTTTTTTTGTTTATATAATATCGTTTTATATTTAGTTTTGTCATGTTTTGAACATTTTTTCATACTGTGTTTTGAGATTAAACAAACAGCTTTTGATGAATAGTTCTATTAAATGCTTATGACATGCACTAGCAGTGCATACATTTATATTTTATGTATACATACTATATATATATAAACTTATACTATATATTTGTACTATAGACTAGAACTATGCAACACTGTATTAATTCATAGAATTACAACTTTTAGTCTGCCAAACAACATCCTGTAACAATAACTTTCCAATAAAGATAGTGGTTGTCTTTAACGAATTTTAATAAACACCACTAGATCCCTGTCCAGCAGGATCCACAGTTTAGAGAAGAGTAGCAAAAGTCCAGCAACTGGCTTCTTCTGTGTGGCATGTGATCCCAAATTCCAGCAGACTGACTTTTTTTTTTGCTTCATCCTGTAGGTGGGCTGAGCTCCTCGGTGAAACATGGCTATGGGACATGAGGACCAGAGGGTGACTGGGGAAACGAGGTTCCTGAAAGCGTTCTCAGACCACGGTGAAGGGCAAGTTCAGTCTTGTCACAAATCTCCCCACGTCACCAGCTCCCCCCAAGTCATCACTGCACAGTTTAGGGGCTCAGCCCATCATTATCTTTTTTCCCCACCTGGCATTCATACGCCAGAATTGCTGTAACATTCTTCAGAGAAAACATGTGATAGCCATCCTCCAGCAGCTGCAGTCACCCAAATACAACGCAGCGAGATTTGAGGTTTCTTCATCTCCCAATGTCTGTGGAGCCTCTTCTTCCGAACCCACAAAGCCAAGGTCCTCTTCCGCTCCGTTCGCCGTGTCCGCGGGCAGCCCACGTTCCGGGGCGGAAGAGCTTGGCGAGCAGGTTCAGGAGCCTCTGCCGCAGGTCCCACCTGTCGCCGATGCGGGTCAGCTCCAGGGCGCACTCCGCCGCCGCCTCTCGCCCTGCGGAAACGCGCCTGCTTAGCGCTTTCATGAGATCCCCACAGCACGCTACTTTTTGCCCAGTTCTTTACTTTTTCATCATCACGAAGCACACCCCACCCCGCACCCTTTCTGTCCCCCACTCGCTGGGAGCAGCAGCTGGATCCCTCTCGCCTCCACACGGGCTCCCGCAGCCGCGCCGGGCGCTGGCCGCCCATCCGGGGCTGGAGCCGGGCAGCAGCGCTCGGGCGCAGGACCGTGTGTCCCTGCTCTGTCCCTTCCCTTTGCCTGTCCCTGTCCTGTCCCGTCACTGTTCCATGCCATGCCGTCCCGTCCCGTTCCCCGCTCTTTCCCTTCACCCTGCGGTACCTGCAGGAGCAGCTGGCGGCGCGGCTTTGCGCAGGGTCCGGCCAGGCATCATCGCGGCGGTGGGACAGGCTCGGCGGGGCACAGAGCTCCGGGGCTCGGCGAGGTTCGGCACGGGGCGCCCAGGCTCGGTTCGGCGGGGCACGGAGCGCCCAGGCTCGGCGGGACACGGAGCGCCCAGGCTCGGCGGGACACGGAGGGCTCACGCTGCTCTCGGGCCGGCGGCTGCAGCGTTCTGCCGGCTCGGAGGCGGAGCGCGGCACTAAAAGCCAGTCCAGCGGGGATTTCCCCCGGCCCTGACGTAACGAAAAGGCGCGGGGTTCCCTCCCCCCGCGCCCGGCGGGCAGGCGGTGGCGTGCCCGGGCGGCGCGGGGCCACGGCCGGGACACCGCCCACGCTGCCGGCCCGGAGCGGGCTGGAGGGATGCGGTGCGCGGGGCGGGAGGAGATGGGAGGATGGGCTGTGCGCGGGGCAGGCGAGGTGGAGGGATGGGGAGTGCTGAGGGAAAAGGGTATGGAGGTGTGGAGTGGGCTTGCGGTGGGTCAAGGGAGATGAACGGTGGGGTTTGCATCGTCTGCGTAAGAAGAGGAGAGGGGCGAGGTGGCCTTGCCCTAGGGAAAGAGAGATGGGAGGGTGGGCTGTGCTAGTGGTGGTGGTGGTCCTGGAAAGGTGGACAGGGTTGCAATGATGATGCTGAGGAAGAAGAGGTGGAAGGATGGAGAGTGCTTGGACAAGCAGAAGAAACAGATAGGGTGTGTTATTATCACAGAAGTATAGAATAGTTTGATTTGGAAGGGATTTCTTAAAGGTTGTCTAGACCAGCCCCACTGTATTTTGCTGCTTGTAGCCACAAAGACAGAAAGATCTTCAGCTAGATCAGGTTGCTCCAAGCCCCATTCAACCTAACCCTCGATGTTTCCCAGGATGGAACATCCACCACCTCTCTGGGCAGCCTGTGCTGGTATTTCACCATGCAAATGAAAAACTTCCTCCTTATAGTTAATCTAATCAATGCACCACGAGTTTAAATCATTACCCTTTGTCCTATTGCAAAAGGCCCTTCTAAAATATCTGTCCCAGATTTTCTTGTAGGCCTCCTCCAGGTACTGGAAGGCTGCAATAAAGAGTTCCCAGAGCCTCCTTTTCACCAGGCTGAGCAACCCCAATTCTCTAAACCTTCTTTCTATTCAAAGTGATGGTGACCTTGCCCTCAAACCAAGCATGGGGAAACAAGCTAGCCCATACTCATGTACCACTTGCAACAGCTTGGGCCACCCCCCACCACCACTGCTGGATCTTCCCTGTGGCAGTGCAGGGTCTGCATGGCATGGCTCTGGCTGACACATGCCAGGGCACACTTACCTGTGCGCGCTGTAATTTTAGATTGTGCTTTTTGCAAGAAGCAAGAGCTAGAACAAAGTCACCCTCATGTCTTTGTGATTGTTGCACAATGTTGGGAGAGCTGCCAGTGATAGGTGGATCTCTCATCTGCCTCCCCTCTCTCAGAGAGTTGATATTTCATGTTGTGACACAGGCCAGACTTCTGCTTTTAGGGGAAAATTAAAACTGCTTGATGTAAAGAGAGCACAGATGGGGCAGACATAACAAAGAACTGATTTGTGGCTGAAAGTCAGTAAATTACTACCTCTCCCATCAAAACACAACTTAAAATGTCATAGTGTAATACAGACCCACAACCGGATGTTGAGAGGCTCCATTCTATGGGGTAGGAGCCTGTGTCAAGTGTCTAGAAATGCTGGTGACTTTGAAGTTCCATTAAAAGGGGAATCATCACCAGCTCAGTGCAGACAGCCTTTTTCCTGCTATTTTCCAGAATGATGGCACGCTTGAAACACGGCTGATTTCGCTCCCTGTGTAGGAAACCTCAGCCCCTTGGTGCCCGACAGGAGGCAGCTGGCACAGTGGTGCTGCAGGGCTGGCATGTGTGAGGGGCAGTGATGCGAGCTCATGGAGAGGGCATTTCTCAGGGTGAGATATCTGAATGAAAGCTATAGCTGGATGAGGCTTTTGCAAGGCCAAAACAGTAAACTGGCTCTGTCAGCACCACACAGTGCACCCTGCCAGATTGTGACCTGGTGTCAGAGCAGCTCAGGTTGGCCACAGAGAAGTTTCTAATATTTTTGAGGATGTATTGCCTTCGTCTCTCAGCTGGTATAAAACCTATATGGCATGTGGGCTAATTTCCTTGACCCGATGTTCTTGGGGTCCCTTCAGCTGTATGAACACTGCTGTTAGTAACTCAGCCCTGTTCAGTCAGAGCTGGCCTTTGACAGTCATTTCTGTTATATAAGAAACTGTGTCTTCAAAACAAGTTTGTTGGGTTTTGGGAGATGGCAAGGCAGGTAAACAGGTCAGGAGGATGTTTGCATGATGCGTCATCCCTCGTGGAGGAGGTGTGGTGGTCTGCAGCATGCGATGCCCAGGGCTGCATCTCACAGCCACAGTCCAACAGCTGCTCCACAAATCATGGAAGCCTCTCCAGAATGTGAGCACAAGGGGCTGGGGCCTTACTGAGAGTGCCCCCCTACTAAGGGGCACCCCACATGCCCCTCCTTCCCTACTCAGTGCTCAGCAGTGCCTAGTGCGGGCGAAGAACCCACAGACTCAAGCCATGAGGTCATACTGGTCTCTTGTGCTGCTGGCACGTGTGTGTGACTTTGCACATTTATTTTGCATGTTTAGACAGAGCCAGGTATGACCTGCAGCTCGTTCTTCTTTGTGAATCTGGAGACAGATTAAATCCTTGGGCAAATTATTTAAATTACTCTTCCTCTAGTGAAGCCAAAACCAAATTAACCTCAATCCTGTCCTGCTCAGCAACACTTCCTCACCCTGAAGGCAGATAAGCTTAAAGGGCATCTTGTCACTATACCCCCACAGCCACACAGAGAGATGGGCCCTTCTTTTGGGTGTATGTGGGAGACATACTTTCCTAGCAGGGCAGCTGGGCTCAAACCAGTGGGATAGTTGAGAGCATTAATTTATTTTCTTTGTTTTATTTTAAAGTAGTGATAAAGGTAATAAAAATGGGATAATAGATAATAAAGGATACAATGGAATACAGAAGGATAAAAGGTAATAAAAAACGGCACACTTCAGTGTGCAAAATGGGTTAATAGACCAACCTGTGAGCCCAAGTCCCTAAAGTGCTTGTCTCCCTCTTGCTGCAGTCAGAGCCATGTACCTGAGTGCAGTGGTGTAATGCAGGGAGACCCACTGCTGTTTAGAGGGGAATTGCCTCAATTTCCAAAACTGACCCACATCCTTGCAGGGTTTTCCTGGTGTATGAGGGAGTTACTGATGTGTAAATCACAGCCCATTTCGGCGGGAACAGCACACAGTGGGGCTGCTGCTAATTATAGGATTGTGCAACAGGGCTGAGCGAAAAGAAGTAGATGGTGGTTTCAAAAGCCACTGGCAAGCTCTGACGTTTTCTTGTTTCGATTCCCCTAAATAAAGAAGTGTCTCTGTGGAAAGCACAGACCCCTGGGAATCTGCTCTACCAGCAGCCACAAAAGTTGTTTCTTGCTGTGGCCACACTGAGCAGGACCACAGGTCACCAGCTGGGCACAGCCATGGCAGGGAGCAAAGCAGCAGCCCAAGGAGCACTGCCCACTGGAGCTGCTGTTCAGTTTATTTCTGCTTAGTACCATTCAAAATTATTGCAATTACACAGCTGAGAAGAGAAAATCATCTTTAGATAATGTGCCCCAAGCTTCACTGGTGTGGGTGATGTGGTTTTATCGGGAACGTGTCCATAAAAGACAGCATGTGACATACTCTCACCACACATAAAAACAGTGGGCAGGCTTACTGAAAGGAAATCGAATGTTGCAGAAACGAAATCAAGAGTGGGAGAGAAAGGAAGCTAGGTGTTTTTTTCTCTGAACTCAGTTATTTGTGCTGAATCATTTTCAAGCTGCTTCTGCGTCTTCCTCTAAGATCTTAAATAAATCTGTGATACTGCTTCATCACTGGAATTTATCTTCTCATCTTCTCAAGACTGGTGTTGACAGCTCTTGTGTTAACTGAGAAGCTGTTTGTTTTTCTGTCTCCCTTTTCCCGTTTCTGCAGACTGCAGAGTCGACAGTTCCTGTTGATCCGTGTGTGTCTCTGCACCCGATCAGGAAATTTGGCTCTATTGTCAGGAGTACAAACCAAGGTCATTTCAGGAAAGTGCAGTGGCATGTGGCCATGGGCCATGCTGAGAGGGTGATGAGAGCCATGGATAAGTTTTTGTTTGTTTGTTTTTGTGGTGTTTTTGGTTGGCTTTGGTTTTTTGGTGTGGGTTTTGGGTTTTTTTTTTCGTTGTGTTTTTGTTGTTGGCAGTTGTTTGGTTTTTGTTTTTTTGGTTTTTTTGGGGTTTTTTTTGCCAGGGTTTTTTTCACAAATCATTCTAATTCTCTGGTTTGCTCTTCTCAGGCACCTTTCCTCCAGGGATCTCTCACTGTTACAAGTAAAGCTTCCTAAATCCTCCAGCCTTAAGCATTAATCCCAACTTCTCTTTTCAGAGAAATGGCCTTGCTCTGTGTTAATAATATTCTGGTGGCAATTGCAGTAAAGCTTTGGCCTCTGGCAGCTACTGCTGTGGACACCTCAGCTGTGGTGAGGGAAAAGGTTAATCCAGCTTTCAGTAGTTAAGTGAAATACTCCAGCTAATTTGACTTTGATTTGACAATGTGATCCCAAACCACCCCGGAAAAGAAACTAAGAAGAACAGCGCATCCACTGCTGGGATATAACCCTACTTGCACAGATCTCATGTGCTGTTTAAATGTTACCTAATGCCCCACAATTTAACCTTAGACTCTCCCTCCTATGCTGTTCTCTCTTGCCTGCTTCCCTTGAAAGCTTAAATGCATAATTTTCTTAGTAAAAAGTTAACTGTGTAGTTGCTCATATATTACAGTGCTCTGTCACTGCCAGAGGGTTAAACACACACCTTTTCCTCTGTGACCACCTCTGTGCAAAGCAGGCAGCAGTAATCCATTACTTGCAAAATGCTATTGAAGAATTACTCACATGTGTCTGATCTGGTGCCCATCCAAGCCAGAATGGGCCAGCCAGTACTCCTGCTGAGAGCAGTAACATTTGGTTGAGGATGGAGTTGAATAGCAAAGAGACTTCTTGATATAGCTGGAGTGTAAGAAATTTTAAATTTTATGCTCTTTAATCAAGGAGTATTTTTAAGGAACCTTTGTTGACATAATTTTCCTGGTCTTAGGCTAAGATCAGTTTTAAATTAGGTGGAGCAGATTATCTGGTGAACTGAATATTCTGTAAAAGCAGAAAGCAGAGCTCCTGCAGATGACTCCTTGTAAAGACATTCCTAATTCATCCTCTTTGGTGACTACTCTTAGTAGTCACAGAAAAGGTTTCTAGCTTTCTAAAAAGGTTGTAAGAGATGGAAGGATTCGCAAGGTACTTTGTTAAGTGGGTTTTAGCACCTGTGGAGTTGACAACACCCTCATAAAAGCCAGTCTTTGCAACTGCTATCCAGAGGTAGGAGTTAGTAAAGTAAATATTGGCGTTGATCACTGTTTATGAGGCTGGTATTTGCTGAAGAGCTCTCCTTCATGTGTGTAGGTGTCTGTGCAAACGCCAGGCATAGTGTTAGCACAGCTGTGCCATTACTGCTGGGTTTTTGCAGAGGTCTTCCCTTGGACAGTGACTGCGGCTGTTTTCTGTCTTGCTATCTTTGCTGAGAATGTGAATGTGCTCCATTTCTGAAATTCTTTATTGCCTCCTGCTCTGCCAGATCTTTTTCGGGCTCTGGCTCCCTTGTTCTTCTGGTTCCCTTGTTTCCTGCACCTCCTCCGCATTTTGTCATAATTTTTGTGTATAGTCAATGCAGCAGGCGTGGGGTTGGAAAAAAAGGGAAATCTCATTTGTGAGACAGTTGCTGCTTTGCTGGCATGCCACCGCCTTGCAGCTGAGGCAGCAACCTGGAAACCCTCACAGGGCTCATTATTGGTGACTTGCTGTGAATCTAAAGTGAAGTCTAACAGGAGAATTAGAGAATCCAAGCAAGCTTTTCTGGACACCAGCATAGGGACCTGGGATTCCCAGTGTAACACAGCACCAGTGCCTCAGTGCTGCAGTCTCCCCTGTACCTTTCCAATGCTCTCCAGATGGGACAGGTGCTATTTTGCATGGGCAGATTTTCAGACTATTGTGAACAATGATTTCTTTGAGCTGGGTGAGCTGGGTTTTGGAAGTGCCTCTTTTGAACAATCTGTTTGGATAAAGAACTCCTTAGTGCACCTAAATCCCACAAAACAGACATGAAGTGGAAAAGGTTTTAAATGGAGCACCTCTCCTATGAGGAAAGGCTGAGAGAGATGGAATTGTTCAGTGTGGAGCAGAGAAGGCTTAGGAGTGACCTAACTTTGACCTTCCAGTAGCTGAAGGGAGCTGACAAGAACAGCAGAAAGGGACTTTTTATAAGGGCATGTAGCAACAGGACAAGGGGGAATGGCTTCAAACTGAAAGAGAGTGGGTTTGGATGAGATATTAGGAAGAAATTCTTTACTGTGAGGGTGGTGAGGAACTGGAACAGGCTGCCCGGAGAAGTTGTGGATGCCCCATCCCTGGAAGTGTTCAAGACCAGCTTGAATGGGATTCTGAGCAATCTGGTCTGGTGAGAGGTGTTCCTGTCCATGGCAGAGGGATTGGAACAAGATCTTTAGTGCCTTCCAACCCAAGCCTTTCTATGATTCTGTGAACTTAGAGCAAAAGAGAAAAAGATTTAACAAGAGAAGGCAGGGACTCAACCAAGGTGGAATATATTATCTTTTGTGAAGCATTCTCCCTTGAAATTTTTAGGGCTCTAAAAAGTTTTTTGGTATTTCATTCACTCTAAAGATTAGAAATATACATTTTAATAAGGTAGGTGGTATTTTCAACGTAATAAGTGTAGGATCTCCTCTACCATTTGAATTGTCTGTGGTTTATGTGAATAAGCCATTAGGTGTGTTTGGTGCATCCTGAGGCCATGTCCTTGCCATAGTGAAGAAAAAAAAGATAATATGATTTAGGTTTCCCTTCAAAATGTCTATTTAGGAAAAAAAAAAAAAAAGGCACAGTGAAAAGTATGAGACTTTATTGTGAGTAGATCATCACAGTCCAGACCTCAGGACTTGGCAGAACCATAGGAGCAGGCTGTTCCCCTGCTCCAAACATGCATACACACACACACACACACACACACACACACACATATACACAGACACACACCTGCTGTAGTTATGTATCCATTTTAGGATACATTTTAGGGGGTTGCAGTGAATTTTAGCAGCCTCCTGCCACCAGAACATTGCTGGGGGAGGCTGCACCATTTCCACTTCAGGATCTGCATGCTGCATTGTGGCAGTGTGAAACCTCTACGCGAGAGGTCACTTTGTGGGTTGTGCTGGTAGAGAAGCAGCACAGGCTAAAACTGTGTCTTGCTGAAAGCTGACAGAGTGGCAACCAACTGAGAAGGCAGAGGGACCACTTGAATCATCACTAGTCTGACAACAGATTCAGTTATGAGAGTGCTGACAACAACCCATGCTGTGAGGTAGTTTCACTTTTAAACTTCATGACTGATAGCACTGAAACGAGCTCATTTCCGCTTCTATTTTTGATTTGCAGACACACACAGAGGAGAAGAAGAGGCTGACTTTTGCTGCCTTTTCTGAACGGGACACAAAAGCCTCCCAGGAGATGGGAAGTCCCCTGCAGCTGCTCTGCAGACAAGCCCCAGGAGCCTTGGGCATGAAGGGCTGCAAGAAAAAATGTGTTGATGGCAATGACCCTGCACAGAAATGGAAGGAAGCTTGTCCCTTCCTGTCAGAAAGGAGTCCCTTTGGGCTCCCAGTGCTTTCTCTGTGAGTGGGAGCAGCCCCCAGAGAAGAAGGGGACATGCTGGATGTGGTTGGACAGGGTGGTCAAATGCAGAGAGGAGTGCTGTCTTCCCTGAGCTCCTGTTACCATGCTGACCTAGCCATTGGATCCATCCACATCTTGGCTTCGGGAGAGCCCTGCTATGGGGGAGCAGCTTCAGGTAGCATCACCAGCTGCAGATCATAATCCCCTCTTTGCTAAGTGCATTTGAGATCCTGCTTCATGTTTTTTTCCAGGTGACACCAGGGAATGCAAAACCAGCACAGAGCTGATTTTTCATATCCATGCTGGCTCTGAACATGGGGACGAACTTCTGCCATGCATCCATAACTTTGTGTGGTGGGAGGTGTGTCTCCTCACAGCGTGAACGCTTTGGCTGTGGTTGTGCTGCTGAGGGATGTTGGTTACTGGTGTGAGAGGCAAAGCTGAGAGGATGACCTTTGGCATTAAGAGTGCAAACAAAAAAGTGAGAAATAACAAGTCTCCCTTCAAGGGTAAGGACACCGTGTTCTTCCTCACCAGAGACCTCTCTGCAGATGCACCGGCTGACTCCAAAGAGAATAAAGGAGAAGTAAATAGGGGAAACAGAAAAAAGAGGGTTGCACTTAACAACAAACTATTTTTTGTACTTTAAAACCTGTTTCTATTCTCTGAACCCTATGTGCTATGGGAAAGACCTTTGCCAGCTGCTCCATGCCTCCCTCATGGGTGTGGGTGCTGTGTGTGTGCCCTGTGCTCTGTCAGGGCTGTCACCATTCCCACCTTTTCCACGTGTGCAGGTGAGGAATGGAGGAGTGTGGGTGCCCAGAAGGAGAAAACAGAAGGGGGACAGTCTGACCAAGAGTGGGGGTTGTGTCCCACAGGCACAGGTGTAGGAGCTGACCTCACGTGACAGCATCTTGGGCTCCATCCTGTTTTGTGGTCATGATGCCATCCACCCTGCCTATTTCATCATCTTGTGGTGGGCTATGGTGTGTGCAACTGCAGAAAAGTGCACACAGGCTGTGAATCTGGAAGGAGTTCTCAATCTGCAAAGACACCAAAGACACAGGAAGTCAGAGTCTCTTTTGTTGTTTCTTTTTTGTTTGGTTGTTTTAAGGTTTTCTGGGTTTTTTGGGTTTTTGGTTTTTTGGTTTGTTTTTTTTTTTGGCTTTTTTTTTTTTGGTCATTGTTGATGTTGTTATTGGGGTTTGGTTTTTTTTTTTTTTTTTTTTTTTTCTTTTGGGCTCTTTTTTTTTTTTGTTTGGTTTTTTGCTTGTTTGGGGGGTAGGGTTTCTTTGTTTCTTTACTCTGTGTGCTTTTTTGGTTTTAAAACAGGGCAATTTAATTGTCAGGTGTTTTCAGGCGTCCAGCAGGGGAGAAGCTGCTGTGGTTATGGCAGAGCATGGTAATGGAAAGGAAGAGGTGAGGGAAATTCTGTGCTGAGGAGGAGACAAAGGACCTTGGGGAAGGGGTGAGAGGTGGAGAAGCCTACCTGAAGTCCCAGGGTGTGGGACCAGTTGGCCTCAGGACTACCAATGTATCATTGCACCCTGAGCTGCATGTTCTTGCTGCCCAGCAGCGGCCACATGAGGCAGAAATCACAGTGTATGTAGCAATTGTGGCATCTGGGTCTCCACCCAGGAGTTCACAGGCTCACAGGACTGCAGATCTGGCCAAAAAAATTGGCAGTGGTAGTGTCAAGTCTAAAAAACCAGAAGGCTCAGATGAGAAATACCCACAGAAGTTTGGATGCTCAGTCGAGTTAAATAACGTAAACTTTCAATTTCGGCTAAGGGCTGACTCACTGCGAAAACCACCTTTTTTTGTGGTATCTCAGTGATTGTCAAAAATTGGAAAATGACATCATCCCTCAAAACAACAAGTGAAACACCTTGTCAGGCTTTTAAAAGCCTCAGTTAAAAATGTCTTCACATTGTATATGTGAAAACAGACTCACAAGAGCCATCAGTCAATGACCCATTTCAGTTCTGGGTAGCACAGAGAATCTCTAGAAGCCCTCTTTGTGAATTTATCCCCCAAATGATGAAGCATGTACATTAAGCAATACACTGAATTGACATCTCTAAAAATCATTCCATCTATCCAGGGTATTCTTCATAGTGCGTGTTTCTGATTTTCTTACTTCAGTTTTTTCTTTTAATTTTTAACTATTTTTTTTTTAATTGTAATGTGTTTTGAGCAGAAGTTCTGGGTTTTGAACAGCAGTTTGTCTCTTCCTTCTGAATGATATCCTAACAACCAACCACATCCAAAAATTAAAGCAAAAAAATTGCATGTAAGCACTTCTGGTAAACAGTAGCTCTACTGATCTTCAATTTTTTTGTTGTTATTTTTGGTCTAGCTATCCTAGGTTGTAAGATATTTGAGGTGAGGGTTGTTGGTTCATGACACAGAATTGACATCATTATTACTATTACTATTACTATTACTTATTGTTTTTTTCATTAATATGTGAAAAATTGCACTACTAATTTACAGATCATTTATAACATAATGTTTGGAAATGTGAGGTATACATGTTGTTGGAGCAATCACCAAAATTATACATTTTACCTGATACTTACAAGATCTTAAAGGAAGATCATATTTTTTCATAGATGCATGGGCAAAGTGACCCACAAGCTGAAAACCTCTAAGGTACAGCTTTCCCCCTAAAACCAGAGCAACAGAATTACTTCTCTTTCATCAGTACAGGGTTCATTACTAGAGACAGATTGGAAACATCCTTATCTGCAATTTCCTGTATTCATTCTAATCTGACCCCACCTGGAATACTGTATCCAGTTTTGGGACCCCCACTACAATAAGCACATGGACCTGTTGGAACAGTCCAGAGGAGGTCAGGAAGATGACTCTGTGAAAACAGCTTGAGAGAGTTGGGGTTCTTCACCCTGGAGAAAAGAGGTCCCTGGGGAGATCTTCTAGCACCTTCCAGTTCCTAAATGGGCTACAAGAGAGCTGGAGAGGGACTTTTTACAAGGGCATGTAGTGATAAGACAGGGGATGATGTCTTTAAACTGAAAGAAAATAGGTTGGAGTAGACATTAGAAAGAAATTCTTTCTGTGAGGGTGGTGAGGCATTGGCAGAGGTTGCCCAGAGAAGCTGTGGGTGCCCCATCCCTGACAGTGTTTAAGGCAAGGCTGGATGGGGCTCTGAGCAACCTGATAGAAGGTGTCCCTGCCAATGGCAGGGGATTTGGAATAAGACAATCTTTAAAGTCCCTTCCAACCCAAACCATTCTATGATTTCATTTTTCAATTATTTTTTATATTTTACCAACAGAATAGGACCCTATAAATTCAACAGGTTGTAAACCTAGGGCATGGGAAAAATGTGAACTGAGAAATGGAGCCATTGGCAGCCAGGAAATGGAGTCTGTTGAATGACCTCCCATGATACCAAGACCTTGGTGGTTACAGATTTCTCCCAGGAACAGAACATGGTGTGCTGTCTGTAGAGTAAGAAAATGGGCAAGTTTTATAAAAGCAGAACCTCTAGGCATTGCAGTTGTTGTACAAAAAGATATTTCCTACCTGCTGTATTCTTTTTGTCTACTTAGTTCTAATCCACAGTCCAAGGGGTTTGGCGCTAAGGCGTGTTTCAGAGCAGAGTTTTCTGGAGGGAATGCTCAAGGCAGCATTCATTGTTGCTGAAACGCTATGGTCTCAGCCATGAAGAAAGAGACTTTTGGTGCCCTTCTCTTAATAGCTAAGGTCATTCCAGCTGGATGCATCTGGCTGCTCTTCCATCCCCACCAACAACCAGAGTATGGGCACACCCAGTGGCAAGGCCTTCAGCCCTGCGGCTCACAACTTCCTCATAGGCAAACTGAGGCAGTGTGGACTGGATGAGCGGGCAGTGACACAGACTGAGAACTGGCTGAGTGGCAGATCTCAAAGGGTCATAATCAGTGGCACAGGGTCCAGCTGGAGGCCTGTCACTAGTGGTGTCACACAAGGCTCAGTACTGGGCCCAGTATTGTTTACTTTACTCCTCAGCGACTTGGAGGAAGGGGCAGAGGCCTCCTCAGGGTGTTCACTGATGACACAAAGCTGAGGAGTGGCCGACACCCCAGAGGGCTCTGCAGCCCTTCAGAGGGACCTGGACAGGCTGGAGAGATGGGCAGAGAGGAATTGTCTGAAGTTCAACAAGGGCAAGCGCAGTGTCCTGCACCTGGGGAGGAACAACCTCTGGCACTGGTACAGGCTGGGCCCAACCTGCTGGAAAACAGAAGGACAGGGACCTGGGGCTCCTGGTGGACAACAAGCTGTCCATGAGCCAGCAGTGCCCTTGAGGCCGGGAGGGCCAAAGGTGTCCTGGGGTGCACTGGGAAGAGCATTGGCAGCAGGCCAAGGGAGGAGATGCTGCCCCTCTGCTCAGCCCAGGTGAGGCCTCGTCTGGAGAGCTGTGCCCAGTTCTGGGCTCCTCAGTAAAATCCCATGGAGCTCCTGGAGTGGGTCCAGCAGAGAGCTACAAAGGTGATCAAGGGACTGGAGCATCTCTCTTATGAGGAAAGGCTGAGAGGGCTGGGCATGTTCACCCTCTAAAGAGATGAATGTGAGGGGACCTCCTTAATGTCTGTCGGTGTCTGCAGGGAGGGGTCAGAGCAGGGACCAGGCTCTGCTCAGGTGCTGAGCAAAAGGACAAGAGAAAATGGGCAGGAACTGAGGCATGGGAAGTTCCACCTAAACATGAGGAAGAACCACTGTGCGGGTTACAGCACTTTGGAACAGATACCCAGAGAGGCTGTGGAGTTTCCCTCACTGGAGGTATTGAAGAACCCTCTGGATGCAATCCTTGGCAGTGTGTCCTAGAATGGCCCTGCTTGAGCAGGGAAGTTGGACCCCATCGGCCTGTGTGTCCTTTCCAACCTGACCCATTCTGTGAAATGTGATGGAAGAAAATTCTTAATGTAAGTCGAGAAGTATTTGACAATTATGTTACTGGTGTGGAGGGTCGAAGTCACTGTGTTCTCTGGGATAGTTGGGTCAGTACATTTTCCTGTGGTTGCAAAGTATTTAAGCACATGCTGTAGGCTTGAGAGAGAATCAGCACAGCACATTAAGCATTGCCAGGCAGGGGCAGCTCAAACATGCTGGTAGTGGGGGCTATGGAACATCTTAGAAAGAAGATGTTTGGACCACTGAAAGCAAAATGGACATGAAGCAATATTTCTCTTATTTTATTCTACCTGTTTCTTGTAATTTAGGAAAGTAGGGACTCCTTTATTCAGATAATACATTTAAGAGCTACCTATTAAATAAATATAATAATATTGAATCCTACAAGAGGAAGTTTTCTTCTGAACCTGTTTGCACTTTTGACTTGTTTGCACTTTTGACTTCTACTGTTTGGCTGTGTGACTAAATTCTGCACAGGAGTTAGCAAGCTGCAACCTGGTTACCCTAGCTCTGATTTATCACTTAATTGTTTTTCTCTAGCTTTGCCAGTATTACTCATTTGTGATTTACATCATTTGCAAGACACGTGAGCTGGATAACTATAGTAAACTTTCAGAAATCCAGGAATGATGAGACATGTTCACAAAAATAAACCTAGGCCAAACCTGCTCTGTCTCTGAGGATGTTTGGCTAGCCTGTTTCATTTATGTCCATTGGCATGGAAAATCAGCTGATGGGAGGGCCTCTTTAAGAATAAAACTGAGAAAAACTGTTTTGCAAAGGAGGAAAGCAGTCATCAAAACTTATCTATGTAATTATGGACTATACAGATCTTATATTTACTGAAACAGAGGAAATGGAACAACTTTAAACTACATGTTTAAAACATGCTTCAGCCAGTATCCAACACAATAAAAATCTATATTCATTTCTCTTTGCTTTAACCTTAATTTATGTTTTCACACTTCAGTAATCTCTGGTAGAGAGAAAAGGGTGAGAGGCCTCCCCACAATCCCCTTTTATAGTATTTCTCTGATTGTTTAGCACTGAATTATCAGGAATTTTTACTTCTGTCTGTAGACTAGCTGAAGACAATTTTAGTGATGGGGAAAAGGGACCATTTTAAAAGAATAAATTTAAAGTTTTAGAGGGAGGACAATCTTTACACATTTACAGTTGATGAAGCAACTATATGAACAAGACCGTGGGGAAAGCTGCACTCAATTAAGACCATTAAATTGTGTTCTCAGAGAGTCTTAAAATGTAAAACCTAGTGGGGGAAAAGGGAAAGCAGAAAATACCTCCAAGGACTCCTTATGAGAATAATTATATTTGCCTCTCTCCCTCCTACAGACACCAGAGGAGTAGCCACTTCTTGTTGTGTGGGGTCAGAAGCTCTGCTCATTACTAAATTTGTAGATGGTATGCTGGAAGATTAGTCTTTGTTTAATGTTGATACTTTCTACTCTCCATTGTGTCATGGAGCTTTAGCCTAACCACAGCCAGTCAGTGGAAATCCCCAACAGGTAATATTTTCTCATTCTTTTATTCCTTTGGCATTTATGTTACAAAATATATATGGGAGTTTTTGCGTTTTTTCAAGATATTGGTGCAGAAGACAAAAATTGAAGGAGAGGCCACCCCAGAGAAGGACATAATCATCAGATAACTAATTGTACCCTTTCCCTAAGTTCTTATCTTTGGCCCACAGAGCTGGTAACTGAGCCAGGCTCATGGCATTGTGACAAGAATGCATGAGCAGGGAATGGGATAAATCATCTTCTCCTTTGCTGCCTCAGCGTAACAAACCCAATTACCCAGTTTAACACTTGCATCATTTAATTACCACTCTTTCCCCCAGTGCTCTCCCTGGTCTTAAAATAGGGCTGCATATCCTCAAAGAGCTGCTCCAGTGGGCCACCTGCATGACCACAGTAATTTGGCCCACTTGCAACATCTCTTCCTCCTCTGCTGCTGGCTTGCAGATCCCTCGAATCCCCATCCGAATTTCTGGGATAACAGGCACTGGAGTGAAGTTGCACTGAGAGATCCCACCGTGCATGTGTTTGTGTGTGTGTGTGTGTGTGTGTGTGTGTGTGTGCATGCCCGGAGGGGTGGGGTGATAAACATTGCTGCTTGCTCACAGAAGTGGATTCCCCTCTGCGGTGGCTTCTGCCACCACCCGCAGGAAAGTGAAATAATCACAGAACTCTCAGTGGTGTTGCAGCTCTCTGTGTTGCAGTTTCATGAGCAATAGACTTCGCTACAGAGCCAGTTTGATTCCTTCTGTTCTTCATTTTTTTCCTCCTTTCTCTCTTCCTTACTTTTTTCTTTGTTTTTCTCCCTTTCTCTTTGTTTTCTTCTTTTGGGAGATGACATATTTGTATACTACCTTTTAAAACCTCATAATTTTGCGTTGTAGGACTGCTCAGATATCTGCAAAAAATGTTTGCACTGTGGCCCAGGATGGGGGAGCTGCAGATGACAGCTTTTGGCAAAATTTCAATAATTTACTCACTGAGGTGGCCTATAAATCTTTTCTATTTATAACTTTTCAGCCTGATATTCAGGTTTACTCAAAGAGGACCTGAAATGACTCATGGTCCATATTTGACCCCATGTTTGAGGAAGATACCCTCATGACTGTGAACAACCTGTTCAACAGGGCAGCAAAGACACTGTAAGTAAGGAGCACTTTGAAAAAGGCTTTAAAATTCTGTGTTTTGGCCTCTGCATGGTAAAACTAATTTAATCAGTTTCCTTCCTTGTACTAGCTAGACCATAATAATTTTCAGTCACGCTTACATAAAAGCACTTATTTTAAAAAAGGGAAATTAACAGGAGGCAGAAAACAGCTTGATTTTCAGAGGAACGTGAGCAGACTTTGCATAGACAAATGCTGATGCAGTGATGTTGGTGCAACAAGTTTCCAAACAGCCTTTGTTTAGACACCTTTATACAGTTTCCAGATGAAGGAAGGGAGACAAGTGGTCTCTATTTAACTTGAACATAGTCCCTCAAAATGCCTTTCCACCATTCAAAATCGATGGAGAATGGGTGCTTACTGAGGTTGTTTTTCCATTCAGTCCTGAGAAACCGTGAATATGCCATGTAGCACCTCCATTGTTATGCTGCCTGCGTAGGTTTCCTGGGCACTTAGGAGTGAAAGATGCCACGAAGAAGGGTGCAGGTAGGGTAGGGCGGTGGTCAAGAAAGTTTAGAATTTAGCAGAGCCTTTCAAGCTGCTTCAGGATGAAGGGGGAAAAAACAATGAGTGAAAAGGATAAGCACAAGAGATGGTAAAGGATAAAAGTGTGGGCTAAAATGGTAAAGGATAAAAGTGTTTTCATGTGTGGGGGTTAATGCCCATGGAAGCAGTAACAGAAACATGAAAACCTGAATGGTCTCTTACTCTCTTACAGCTGGTAAAGCAAAACCTGTAGGAGATGCACAGCGCTCAGTGCAACAGCAAGAAGCTGTTACCAAAGATTTTCCCAGGCTAGTTCCCAGCAAAGGGCTGTTCTGTGTTCTTGGAATGGAGACACAGACCTATTCTGCAGAAAGGAAAAATAATGGAAACAAAACCCCAAGCATTACAAAAATCCTGTGAAAATGAAGGCTTTGCAGTAGACAATTCAGAGGGAATCTGTAAAACCTAGAAAACAGATATTGCATCATTTCAGCAGGGGGTTAATTTATTATTCCACATGAGTGGAATAATAAATTCTGCCAGCCAGGAGTCACCCAGCAGAGCTGTGAGTCATCCCCTGAAGCATCCCTCAGCCTGGTAAAATTCATGTATTTTTTCCAGCTTTGCTTGAGTTGTGTATCCACTTGCCCTCATTTTACAAACCAAACCCTAAGTTACTGATTCAAAAGCAACAACAACGACAACAACAACAACAAAAAGCACACACTCTTTCAAGTCTGGGTGAAAATTAATATTGAAATTCTTGGACTCTGTGATGAGTTTTCAGATATTACTTGCTGGTTGAAAGGCTTAATCCTGATAAGTCCCTGCTTTAAAGCACAGTGAAATGGGTCACCCTGGTTATATCATGCTTCTGTAAATACATATCTTGAAAGGTCCCCAAAGCCTAGTACATAAATCTTTTCTATTTATAACTTTGTGAAAAACCTCAGCTCTCACCTTGAAGCCTTCCCATAGTAGGTATCTTTTTGAATTAAATGTGATTGCTGATGTCTGAGGTTTTCTTCACCTTGTAGTTCAGCCCTGTCTGACTGGTGATAAATCTGTTTTCTCTGACCAGCTACTAAGAGATCCCTCTGGGTACAGTGGGCTGAGCAGTTCCTTTCCATAGTTATTGTGTGCTATAATCAAAGATCACTGCAGTCCGATTACGAAGGCTTTTGCTGTCAGGAGTGTGTGTGACTGAACAAGTTGCTGAAAAGAGCCACTGTCCTTTGCCTGGACCTCTGAGATGTCTTTTATCTTGCTTTATCATTGCTGGTGGGCTGAAAAAGCAATGATCAACTGTAGGTGAGTTTTGCCTGCCTCAGGACCCAGGCTTTTACTTAATGGCAGCTACTGAGAAAAAAAGTGCTCTGAAAGAAGGGGCTCCAAGCCAGTTATGAGAAAGCAGCAGGTTCCTTCAGAAGCTTAGCACATTTCTTGGAGTCTGAGCAACATGACTTGAGGGGCTGGATCCCACCTTAGAAAACTGAGTTCCAGTGTGACTGTGTGAGGTCTTCAGATTCAGCTCACCCCTTCACAGAAGTATTTCCTGATGGATAATTTGATATTACATTTTTGAAACTCACACTGAAGTGCAAATTCCTTTATTTTGGAGGAAGGCGCAACACCCTGTTAGACAGGCAAAGAAAAATTCCAGTCAGCAGTTTGCAAACAGCTGCATTTTATCTCTGCAAGAGAAGAAAGGAGCAACAGCAGCCTTTAATTGTTTGAATTTCAAAAACTGATTTTAGAGTAGAATTTTGTATTTAGGGATACTTCTTCACCAGAGAAACTGCTTAAGTCTATCAAAATTACATTTTCTGGCTGCTTCCCTGTTTCCTACCCTAAAATGATGGCTCATGGCTAGTGTGGGCTCATGGAAGAGGGCATTAATTTTAGTCAGATATTCTTTAGTAAGAGAAATAATTTCAATTATTGAAGAATAACAAATGAAATTTTTGCTTTTGATGCCATACCTTTGTAGAGAAGCTAGGGACAGCTGTGGAGAGCTGGAGACAACTGGCTTCGTTCTGCATGAAAGCAACACTGCTGCAAGTTCTTCTTCAACATCATGAAGGTGCCTGAGTGGAAATTTCAGATGTATGGTTGTACATAAGTTTGCAGCTTACACAGGGACGAATTTTCTGACTTCACCAGAAAGGACAGTAGACCCAAAATGGCCTTTTTTGAGGGGGTCATTTGGCCTCACTTAAGTAATTCACAGCATCAGGGTGAAGTTTTCACAGCTGTGGTGTTCCAAGCAGGCCAGGGACTGAGAGGGGGAACATGCCTGGCACCTGTGTGTTGCCGCAGTCCCTGTGGCAGCCCCAGCTGCCAGCCCCAGCTCTGGCCCAGCCGCCCACAAGAAGCAGATGGGTTCAGCTCTCCTGGCCCCACACAGCTGCAGCTCTGCGGCTGCTGCCGATTTAATCTCGTGTCTGGGCTTCACGCCATCTGCGAGCCTCGTGGGAGGCAGCAAGGAGTTCTCCTGCACATGGGTGTTGATTCCCACATGTCTGTGTGTGTTATCCCTTGGGATCAGGGAGCAGCAATGGCTGCTGTGTCCCTCTGGCAGAGGTTACCATCGGGTCAGCCAAAAGGGCAAAGGTAGACTCATGTCTGCCTGGAGCTCCAGCATCTCCAGCCAGTGCTGAGACCCCCAGTCTAGGTTTCAATGGCAGCCAGTGCCAGACTTGGCTCTAAACTGTCCCTGGGGAAGCATGTGTTTCCTTAACTCGCTGTCCTGTGGGATGGAAGTTTCCTGAATGTGGACAAAGGGAACAATTAATAGAAGTTAAAAAATTATGAAATTAGTAAAATGTCTTATGCTTTCCCTCAGTGAGCCATGCCAGATTTTGCATGTCAAGGCTGTTGACCTGATGCTGGGTGATGATAGAGATTGGTGCTTGATGTCCTGTTCCAGGTGTTTGTGCAATACAGAAATGGCATATCTGCCAGACAGGAAACCATTTTTGGCTGGTTCACTTCAATTCCTGGCAGCCATGGCCTAACTTCCCTGTGCACAAGTTTATCTTTCTGTGCTTTATGGTTTTCTTTGTAGCGAGGGAAAGAGGTAAGACATTTTTCACCAGAAATTCCTGTAGATGGTCTGTGCATCTCATATCCCAGCAGTGCAGGGAAAGGTACCAAGAGGGTTTGCTGTGGCTTACCATGGCTGAAGATATGTAGAAATGGAAAGGACAGGATCACAGTTATTTCAAAATGCCAAACCCTGCAGAACTGGACTTCAAGCAAAACATGGACCTGCCTGCCCAGGTTTTAGTTCAATCCAGAAGTAATCAGGCATCAAACTAATTCTGAGCATTCTTGTTCAGCCTGGAGGTCAAACACATCATTTCTGCACATGCCATAGTTTTCTCTCCAAAACAGGAAAGCAATGATACCTCAGACTGCCATTAACCTTTAGTAAAGCAAGCAAGGGTAGACAGGAATGACACCTACTGGACACATCTGGGTACCATCTACAGCAGATGTACAAATCTGGGAACAGGTCTTTTAAAGCAAATTACTGCAATGACTGCGCTACTTTGGGGACTTGAGAGCCCAAGTTCTGTTCTCTAATAGAGTTGTGGGACATTGTTATATTTATAACAAAGTGAGGTCAAACTCAGGACATCTAAGGGCAAGCTAACATTTCTCAGGAAAATATTGCACTGTTTCTGTGATTCAGTTCCCTTGACCATAAATTGTGGAAGTCCTGTGGTTTCTTCCCTGCTGCATCAAGACCATATTGTTTAGTACTTGAATTGTGTTTTAGAGCTGAAGAATTATTAAAACTCCTTATTGTTTAAAACTCCTAATTACACCTTTATGGCAAGCATTTTAAAAAGGGTAGAAAGGATCAACTTGGTAACTACCACCCTGTCAGCCTCACCCCTCTGTCTGGGAATATCATGGAACAGATCCTCCCTGAAGCTTTGCTAAGGCACGTGGAGGACAAAGAGATGATTTGAAACAACCAGCAAGGTTTCATCAAGGGCAAGTCTGACTTGACAAACCCACTGGCCTTCTATGACAGAGTGACCACATCAGTGGACAAGGGTTGCAGATTTCATTTGTCTAGACTTCTGTGAAGCCTTTGACATGGTCCCCAACAACATCCTTGTCTTTAAATTTGAAAGATATGAATTTGATGGATGGACTATTTGCTGGACAAGAAATTGGCTGGATGATTGCATCCAGAGTGTTTTGGTCCATGGCTTAATGTCCAGATGGAGGTCAGTGACAGGTGGTCCCTCATCACCCTCAGGGGTCTGTACTAGGACAGGACTACTCATCAGTGAAAAGTCAGTGTGATCAAGCGCACCCTCACCAAGTTTGCAGATGACACCAAGCTGAGGTGGTTTGACACACGTGAAGAGCAGGATGCCATCCAGAGGGACCCAGACAACCTCTCATGGAGAGGTCCCTGAGAAAAATCATGAGCTTGAAGGTGAAGTGCTGAGGCTGCACCTGGGTTAGGGCAATCCCAAGCATCAGCACAGGCTGGGCATGACCAGCCCCAGAGCAGCCCTGCCCAGAAGGGCTTGGGGGTGCTGTGGGTGAGAGGCTGCACATGGCCCAGCCATGGCACTCACAGCCCAGAGAGCCAAACGTGTCCTGGGCTGCATCCAGAGCCCCGTGGGCAGCAGGGCAGGGAGGGGATTCTGCCCCTCTGCTCTGCTCTGCTGAGACCCACCTGGAGCACTGCACCCAGCCCTGGGCTCCCAGTACAGGAGGGACAGGGACCTGCTGGAGTCAGCGCAGAGGAGGCACCAAGGTGATCATAGGGATGGAGCACTTCTGCTGTGACTGAGAGAGCTGGGGTTTTTCAGCCTGGGAAAGAGAAGGCTCTGGGGAGACCTTATTGTGGACTTTCAATTATTAATATTTAATTAAAAAGACAGGAACAGATTTTTTTATTAGGACCTGTTGTAATAGGACAAGAGGTAATGGTTTTAAACTAAAAGAGAGTAGATTCAGATAGTTAAAAGGAAGAAAAGTTTTATAATGAGGGTAGTGAAACACCAGATAGAACAAGCTGCTGAGAGAGTTGGTAAATGTCCCATCCCTGTAAACACTCAAGGTCAGGTTCATGGGGTTTTGCCCCACCTGATGGAGTTGAAGATGGCTCTGCTCATAACCTTTAAAGTTTCCTTTCAATCCAAACTTTTCTAATATTCTGTGATTCTGTGGATTAAAATTTAAGAGGTAGAGCTCGAAAAGGCAAGATGTCTATTTTCATACAGGCAAAAGTTCATCATCCCTAACTATTCTGATACAAAAGCAACTTGATGTGACATAAATGTTAATTTTTTACCCTGACAGGTGTTGGTTCTGGGGCCCAAACTAACAAGGCACAAAGGTGCTGTCCTGCTGTAGGTGGCCTTTGGGCTGAAGGTCTTTATACAGGTGGATATGTCAAGGCCAACACCACTTGGGCTATGCAGGGTGTGCAAGATGCCACTGCCTTTGATACAACATGTGGCTCTTCAGATTGAGTTGTTGGGTTTAAGGCCTCTTTTTGGTCTTTACAACCGACTCCTGGTGGGGACATTCAGCCAGGCTCAGAAAGGAATGACTGCTCACTTAGTGAACAGCAGTGGATTTGCTGGTGTTAGAGGGGGTGCTGACAGAAGAGGGTTATACCTTCTGTGTTTTCATAGTTCTCACGGGGCTCTTAGGTGGAAACTGAAGGCATATTCACTATTTAGGAGAACTTGGCTTTTTTAGAAAGTACTGTGTAGGGTCAAGGAAAGGATGATTCTCTGGGGAACTGGCTTGGCCATCTGAGACAGATGACGAAAATTTTTTTAGGGGATTCTTCCTCCCCCACCCCCCCCAGTCTACTCCTTTATAGTTGCCTGTCTTTTAATTAAATCTGCCATATCATTGCTTTTCAGTGCTGTAAGATTATCCAGAAGTTTTTTGCAACACAGTGTAGTGGTAATAAGGCTGTTCCACAAATCATCCTGCCCCATGAGTACCAGTGATTGTGGGTTTATGATGTGGTATTCCCATGTCTGAGAGGTGTGACCAAGGCTAGGATAGGGTCAAGGTCAGCACCACATGAGGACAGATTCACAGGAGGGTTCCATGGCTGGCTGCCAGATAAAGGGAGTCTGGAGCTGGATTAGAGTGACCACAGAAAGGAAAAGTTTTTAATGTTGCTGCAATGCCTTAAAGTACTGGGATTTATATACCCAGTACTTTATATAACCCATAGAACAAAACATGTTGACGAAAGGAAAAAATCCTTAAAAAAGAAAATCTGAAAAATAAAAAATAAAAAATCCTAAAAATAAAATAATGCCTGGAAAAATGGAAGAATCAGAGAGATGCAGTCAGAAGCACTGCGTATGCACTGCTGATTGCCAGCTGTGTATCCAGGGGGTGTTTGGGTTGGAAGTGAAGATCTCACCACACTGGAATTTCTATAGTGAATAATTTGAGATTTAGGCCTGTGAACAGACCATGGTATATACCCCATTTCTCAGCCATGAGATATTTTCTAGTAACTTGGCTCCCTCTGCTGTGTGTGAGCTGGTCTGAAACAGGAGGATTTGGATGGGCTTTTCAGGGAAATCAAAGGGGGCTCTCAGTTAATAAAAAATTACAGATCTTGTGTCAGAATATGCCTGGCTTTTATTTATTTGCTGTATTTCTGCTGGTGGTGTCCAAGCCCCCAGCAGCTTCACCAGCACAAGTCATGCAAGGCAGGGGTCAGAGAGACCACTGCCAACATTCACAGTAAGTCAGTTTCTTCATGGGAGATTGACATTTCCAGTTTCTTATGGGAAGATCTTAATTTTCTTCCCTCTGCTTAAACAGCAGCGGGATATAAAATTAAAGAACAATGTAAATTTGCACTTCTTATTGCTAGGAGAGTTGTTTGCTCCTAATGGATAGTTAGCTTAGGTATTACCATTTCCTTGCTGGTTTCCTTATCAGCCTTGTTGGTTTTCTGTTTTCATTCAGGGATGGCTTTCCCTTCCCATGATCATGTTGTACTTCCCACTGCAGGCTGAAAACAAGCTACTGATGACTGTGGCAGTAGGTATCTTATCAAAGGTACCTCCAGGGCATTTAAGTGAGTTGGTTTATTAGTCTCACTTCTGCTGTGGATGAATTGGAACAATCAGTATTTCAGAGCTGTTTTAAGTGAACTCTGTTCACTAAGATAATAAAATAAATTCAACTGCTTTGGAGCTGGATGGTCTCTGCCAGCTCCAGCTGGAGCAACCAAGAGGCCAGTGAGCATAAGTTTTCAGGCTGCTGGTTGCTGGCAAAAACGAGTTATCAGCAGAAAAATCTTGAAATCCTGCTGGGTTTGTGTGCAAAATACACTCTCAGGTACTTTCTGATTGTACTGTAATAAGATCAAAACTTACTAAGAACCTCCCCTGTCCCAGAACAAGACCAGCCCTCTGAAGTCCAACACAGATTATGTTTGTCAGAGAAGCTGTGGATGCCCCATCCCTGGGGCCAAGTTGGATGGGCGTCTGAGCAGCCTGGTCTGCTGAAAGTTGTCCCTGTCCATAGCAGTGTGGTTGGAACCAGATGATCTTTGAGGTCCCTTTCAACCATTCTGTGATTCTATGATCAAGACTCAAATCCTTCATTAGGTGCTAAACAAAGGACACATTGATTTGCTCTCCCCTTTTTTTTAATAGCAGTCCCATTAGAAAAATAGGACTTGCATCCATATGAAAGCCTAAAGTAGCAAATGCGAGTCTTTCTATAAGCTCAAGGAGTTTGGGATCAGGATGTAAGTGAAGCAAAAGGAAAACTTTTGACAACAATTAGAAATGGCCTTTGCAAAAGTTCTGGTTTTTCTTCAGGAGCTGCTGTTTTAGCAATGCAGGATATTTAGAAATTTCCTGTCCAGGTACAGCTATGTAGGTGGGAGAGACCATGATAAAAGCTGTGCCAACTTTATTGTGTATACCTGAACTCTTTGCTATTTCCTTCCTATGTTGTGGTCATCTAGGTTGGTTTAACAGACAAACATTGTTCCAGACTTTGAATATTTACTTTTCATTTGGATTCAGATTAGATATACTCATAGGAAGGCTAACATACTCATTTCAGCCAAGTTTTTATTCCAAAGATGGCTGTTGATTAGCCAAACTATGACCCTGAAAAACCATTGAGAGATGCATTGGAACAGATTAATTGGGAAAGATAAAAGTGGACAAGACTTTTTATCTACATTTATACCAATTTTGTTGAGACTGATAGCATTTGAGCCCAGGCAATAGACACATCAAGTTTATGATGGTGTCTGCATTCCCTGGTGCTTTATCTTTAATGTTACTCCTGTGGAATCGGGATCTGCAGCTTAATCAGAGAAAAGTAACACGAAATAATGCATATTAGAATCATCAATTCTAATTGAGATTAGAATTCTAATGAGAAGTAGCTAAGGAAAGTTACTGGATAGTTATGCTTTGATTTTGAAAAGTCTCGCAAATGAATATTAATTTGATTTAAAAATACTAAATGTAATTCAAAGATACTGGAGCACATAATGAATCAGAATGTAGATAGTTGTGAGTATATCTTTAAATATGACTGACCACTTCCCTTTCTACCACTGCAGAGCTCAAGACACACAGTCATAGTCCAAGAAAACATGAATCAACCTATAATTGTTTTTCATCTCAGAGTTCAGGGACAGCAGTAACCTGCTCTGCATCATCAGACAGCTGCAGGTGCATTTATTTATTGATCTTTAAGTGGTTTAGTTCTGGTGTCACAGGCACTGGGGCTGTGGGGTGGGATTTACAAGAGAGTGTAAAGGAAAGGTTAATCCCTGAAATAAAGCAGATTCTGCTGAATTCTGAGCAAAACACTTTCCTTTCTGGAACTGGTTTGAATTTACACCGTTAAAGAGGTGCATCTGTTCTGCTTTAGCCCTGATTAGGAGAGCCTCACCTCTGCTGCTGTTGCTAGCCCTGAAGGCAAACAGGAGGATCAGAGCCCAGCTGGAGGGATTCAATAAAGTCAGATTGATTTATCAGAGCTGGAAGGGAAAGGGGAATTTGGTGGGTGACTGAAGACTGTGTTAGAGCAGTTACTTCAAACCATGGCAGTTTTTGTGTTGTTGCTGTAGGACTGATGTCACCACTAAAGGAGGTGAACACCCAGGGTTTCAGGATGAGCACTGACTGAACATTGAATTTGTGCCTTTACTTTAAATGCATATGTGTTGTCATTTCCCCTCTAGCAGGTCAGATTCTTACTGCCTTGCCCCCACAAACTTCCCAGTATTTCTTCCTCTCTAAAATGCACCACCAGCCCCAGACAGGCATGTCTTGATTGTTTCCAAGAGTTGGGTTTATAAGAACTGCTCCTTTGCATTTGATTACTTCATGTTTGGAAAGGGTAAAGGATTGGTATGTTTATCCATGTTCAGAGCTGAAAAGGTCTGTGTGCTGTGAGCCGTACTACCACCTGCTTTGTTGAGGTCAGAGCTGGGTGGAGACTGAAATCCTTGCTACCCAGTTATCTTATCTGAAAGACATTGAGTTAGGAGAAGTAGTACTCAGGTGGTGTGTGTTTGGATGAGGGGATGACTCCTCACTCCAGTGGTTTGTGGTATCCTCTCTTCCCCAGGCAACGGTTACTGCAGATGAAATCTGAGCACAGTTAAGGTGCACAAGGTTTTTTGGGGGGATACGTCAGCGTTCTGCAGAGGCATCGCTGTGCTGCTGACCTGAAATCACAGCATTGCGCTGGGAACCAAAAGGTGGTGCTGTTACTGCAAGAAAGAGGAGAAAAACATGCATCCTGATCTCTTCAAGGTTGTTGTTGATCAGCTACGGAGCAGGGGGAGAGCTAAGGGCTCTCCTGTTTTTTACAGGAAATGCAGTACTCCTGGCTTTCTTAATGTATAGGACAACTGGTGCTGGGGGGTAGAACTCAGGAAAGCAATAAAACACAACGCAAAAATAGGCACCTGGAGGGAGGAGAAGGAAGAAAAAAGCCTTAAGTCACAGGACTTCACGTTGTGAGGTATCAGGAAGCGAGACTGGAGAGGGGTGGCCGCTGATACTGGGCTGGGCTCCGCCAGGCACACAGCCCATCATGTGCTCTGCCAGGAGGCAGCCGCAGAGCAGCTGCTCCAGTGAGACATAAATCAGGAAATGGAAGCTTTAAAGATCCTCAGAACTAAAGGGAAAAGCAGTGGGAGAGCGTGGAGACCCTTAGTGTGGAAGCTCTGTAACAGATGTAACAGGAACACTCCTAAGATGGTGTTTGCTTCTGTCTTGGCCTCTGGAAAGGCATATGTTGAATGGGACATTGAGCTACTCAAACCCAGTCAAATCACATTTAGACTAACACAGGAGTAATATCTAGGTGCTGTGCAGGTGGATTAGGAAACTGGTGGTCCTGCAGAAAAAGGTGCTGTCCCCTGTCATCTCCCTGTGAGACTCTTCCCATGACAATCACCATCATGTCAGTGAAGAGGTCTGCTTCTCAAAATGTCTTGATGTTGTGGCGCAGCTTGATATGTACTGGATTCTGTCCTTTGGGGCAGAAATTGTCCTCAGTCACTGTGGGGAGATTGAGATTTACAAAAATAAAAGATTTCAAATTCAGCCCTGGAGGGGTCCCTCAGGGTTCACTTCGTACAGCAGGATGAAATTCAATTGCACAGCCTTGGCCTGATGGGAAGTTGCTGTATCAAATCATTTGAGGAAGCATCAAGACAGCCAAACTGTATAACCATTGTTCTCAGGCCATAATGTGCAGCAGTCTGAGGTACAGGGCATGGCATTCTGCGTCCTCTTCCCCCTTGCTCTTCTAGGCCACAGGTACAGCCCCACTGCAAAAACCTGCAAAGAGTCTGAACCGATGTTCCTCCTCTCTCCCTGTGACTATCAGCCCTATTGAATAAATTCAATTTGTTAAATGGATGGGAAACATTGCTTGAGAATGGGCTGAGCTGTGCACGAAACCACCCACACCTAATTTTTGTGGTTGCAGATTAATAGCAGCAGGTGTAAGTGCCTGCTGTGTTGTTCAACTCATGTGTGTGCTTTGGAGCAGAAAGATCCCTTATTCTTGCAGCCTTACCTTGCTCATCCTTCAGGACCTCTTTCCCATCTGAAAATGAAGGAGAATAACTCAGTAAGGAGCACTGGATGACAAAAAAAAACCAGAAAGAGGTTAAAAATGTAGAACCAGAAGCCTCAATGGGGACCTCCAGCACCCAGGTCATCCTGGAAATGCTCTTAGTTCTGCCACTAATCTCTGGTTTGTGTTCCTGTGCTTTGATACCTCTCTGGGGCTGTGTCCATTCAGAGCCTGATCTCTGCACACTGCTGTATGATCTCAACTGTTAGACCTACTAGAAAGCAGCTGCTATGAAAACTTTTATATCCCCCAGGACATAAAAATTGGGAATGCACTGTATTTGGTCTCTAATTGAGGATGTTCAGCCCTGATTAATGCCAAGAGGAGTTAATGAGAGGCCTTGACTAGAGTGCAGCAGTGTAGATCTGTAACCAAAATCTTTGTATAATCAGAAACATGCCAAATACTCAATGTATGTGTCAGACTATCCCTCTGACATAAGTGTATTGTACCTGAACATGAGATAAGTGGGAATAAACAGCAAATATTTGGAAGAATGGTTGCTGTGTTTCTGTGTGCTGAGGAGCTCTGTAGATGTAGCTCAGGGATTTTGCTGTGCAGTGATATTCGTGTTTGTACTGGATGTTTTCACTTCTTATCACCAATGTCTTAAAGCTTGTTTATTGAACTCTGGGTCAGTTTATTCAGGTTTAATGACTCTTCCACCGCATGTTTTCATTTCAAGCACATTTTTGTGGGGGGAACATTTTGTGTGCTGTTGTGTGGCTATTTCAGGAGGTTGATCTTGGGTCATTCATTGAACTAGTAGATGGATGATAGGAATGATTGTTATGATCTCCCTCTCTTTATTTTTATTTTTTTAACATGTGTTCTTCATTTATGTCTTATATTCCTTTTTCTGCTTCTGTAGAGGGTTGTTGGTGAGGACAAAAGAGAATGTGGTTTCTAGAGGGTAGCTTTAGCCTACATCAGAGTTTGTGTCCCAGAAAGAGAGAAAGATGTTCTTGTGGTTTATGAATAAATGTGTGGAATTTAATGACCCATGCTTTTTTCTTGGTGTTACAATAAACTTTTTAAGAAATCACGACAGGGAATTCAATTATAGGATACATTTGTGGTAACACAAAAAGATTGTGGCTTCGTTAGAAAGCAGATTGGGATGCCCTGCCTTAATTTCTACTTATGTAGGAGACCTTGTTGAATGCAAGAGATGAACATGTGTGTTTTCCGGAGGATACTCTCTGACTGGGGGATATCAAGTTGTAATAAATCTGAGTCTCTGAGTAGTTCCCACACTGTCTTCTCATGCTTTCACAAGCACAGTGAACAGCTTCCAAAAGCCTCTGTATCAGACACTTACAAAGCCTGGGCTGGCAGGTCGGGCTGTGTTTCTAAATGCACATCTGGAACACAGAGGCACTGACCTCTTAGCTAACCAGCAGCTTACAGATGTGTCTGTTCATCAGTGAAAGAGAGAGCTGTGGAAGCTGTCATGTAAGCTGCTTCCTGTGTGTCAGGACGTGATGACAAATCATCCAGGCTTCAGAAAGACAGGGAGAGTTCCACTGCAAAAAGTTTGAACTTTCTCACAGAGAGACAGACACTGGTAGTTTTCTCATCCACCTGACAGATATTCTAAATATTCATCTGAATAACTTTAATGCATGCTGTCTTAGTGGGACAACACTATGTGTGCAGACTCCCATCTCCAGACACTGATGCCCATGGCTTATTTTGCATAACACGTGAACAGATTTTTGCTGTTTTGTAGATAGGAGTGACTGAAAGTGAACCTTTGCCTTGAAGATATCGTGGGTGCTCCTTGAGCATGCCCTGTCCTGTACTCTTGCTCACAGTGGGGAATCTGAACTTAAGATATGAGTCCCCTGAGTGGAGAACTGGAGCTGCCAGAGACAAAAAGTTCCCACTTTGTCTTTCACAAGGCCTTTCACCACTTTGTAATTAAAAAAGCATTACTGTATAATTGTGATGTAATATTTTTGTTTTCCAATTAAGAAGTAAACAAAAAGGCTGGTGTCTGATTTAAGCCCGAATTACCATGGACTACATACAGGAAAAGAAAAAGGAAAGGAAAGGAAAGGAAAGGAAAGGAAAGGAAAGGAAAGGAAAGGAAAGGAAAGGAAAGGAAAGGAAAGGAAAGGAAAGGAAAGGAAAGGAAAGGAAAGGAAAGGAAAGGAAAGGAAAGGAAAGGAAAGGAAAGGAAAGGAAAGGAAAGGAAAGGAAAGGAAAGGAAAGGAAAGGAAAGGAAAGGAAAGGAAAGGAAAGGAAAGGAAAGGAAAGGAAAGGAAAAAAAAAAAAAAAAAAAAAAAGAAAAAAAAAAGAAAAGAAAAGAAAAGAAAAGAAAAGAAAAGAAAAGAAAAGAAAAGAAAAGAAAAGAAAAGAAAAGAAAAGAAAAGAAAAGAAAAGAAAAGAAAAGAAAAGAAAAGAAAAGAAAAGAAAAGAAAAGAAAAGAAAGCCAAAAAACAACCAATGGGGGGAGTGAGGTGTCTTTTTGTTATGTGATGTAACATTTTTGGTCCTCTGCAATGTGGCTTTTCAGTGAAAAGGTGCAACTTTTTTCTGTTCCATACCTATAGATAACTCCCTCTGAGTTAAATATCTCTGCTCTTCAACACCTGTTCTACAAGTATTATCTTAGATCCTAGGAGTATCAAATGCAAAACAACTCTACATAGAATAATCTAGATTCTTACGAACTTTTCTGATATGAAAAAGTTTTCAAAAACTCAGTGAGATGTTTTGAGTCTTTACAATGTTGCTTCTTATCCTGAAATAATTTTATAGTCCTGCATTAGGGCTGAAAAGATATTCAATACTTGGATCTGCTAAAGACTCTTTGTGTGGCACTGATTGGGTCATTTCCTCCTCTTTTCTAATTTGCACCTCTGAAGAAGAGTACCAATAAATCATTTCCTCATCATGTTTTCATGTTGATAAATTATATACCTGCAGCTGTAGGAGGGATTAATTTCTACACTGCCAAAAGCTAGATTTTGCTATTCCCTCCTCTAATAATTGTTGGGCTTTTTGAAATATCATTGCTGTTAATTTCTGTTGGGATATAAGTGTCAAAGATTGACTTGCAGTCACTGATGAGCACTTTGATGTTGACTTGATGGTCATTACAAGCACAACGAATTGCAGATGGAGAGTTCTTGGAGTGGTTTGGTGCAGCTAGATCAAGGTTAGGGTAGTTGTTCATCTTAAATGATCTCTGCACCTTTCTTAAATTCAGGAGGAGACAGTTAGTTTTGATTCCATCATTTGGGACTGCTCCATAGCTTGGGCATGGATCAAGCTTACTGCCTCAAATACGTACAAAGCCAGGGTAGTAAGAAGGGAAAATTGTGCTGGATTTGTATTGAGAAATCTTTCCCATATGAAATAGCAGTTCTAGCCTAGGAGTTATTTTTGGTCTGATGTTAAAAATCTACATAATGAGATAATCTACAATAAGAAATTTTCCCCAGTTTTTGTGCATGGGCAAACCACATTGACTGAGAAGTGTTGCCAAACTTGTCTGCAGCATACAAAGCAATAATGCAGTTCTGTGAAAAGAAGTGTGTGTAATGACTGACATCTGTCTCCTTCACAATATCTGCTATCTCCATGGCAGTAATTGCCACATTTATGTGAGTAAAATGTTTGATTCTAATGTCTGATTTATCCGTGACAATCTGCATAGTATATATTACAGATTAACAAAGCTGATGCTGAAAGATTTTACAATAATTTGGAAAAGCACAGTAGCTATTCTACTATATGAGTGTATAATAAATTTGTTTAAAACAAGAAATCAATATGAAACTCTTCAGAGTTCTGAATGTGTGTGTGCAAAAGCTAATTTCATGTAAAAAACAAATTCATGGGAATGAAATGAGATCACTCTTGCTTGCTTGCAAGAGCTCTCCCATGGCAGCTGTGTGCCTTTGACTGTCTCGGGGGTGTAATGGCTTATTTTTAAGTAGTCTGGTTTATACTAGGTCCTGTGGATTTACAATACTAGTATGACTGTGGGATTGCAGTTGTATGTGTGTTGTGTGCTTGAAGTCTGTTCAGTGAATAAAGATCTTCTGGAGATCTGTATGCCAGTATGCAATATTCCTTTTTTGGGGCAGTGGGAGAAGAGCATTTTCTGTACTGATTTCATAAAACTGTGACTACATATCTATTTTACTTTTAGCCCCCTTCTTTCCACTTCCACAAAGATTCATAAGACTTTCTACATCCAAGTATTCCTGGTTGTATCTGGCCAATTCCTTTGTACTAGCTCTTTCTATTCTCTGAGGCTTACTCATGGCTGTTCAGCCCAAATATGACATTTTTACATTTTTACTTATTTCAGCTGGCCAAAAAGGAATAACTCTAGACTAAGAGATGATGAACTCCTGAGAGCCACCTTTTTTTTTGTCCTGATTCTTTCAGCACACCCACACATAAAAAGGCAATTCTTGTTTTCTTGATGCCACTTTGACAACCTGCTGAAATTTCAAATTTCTGTTTATATCTCAGTCAAAACATCATGCTTTTTACATGGGTTTTCTAAGCAATACTTTACAGGAGAATAATACTGGTGCCATTTAAATTGATGCTAGACCTCGTGTGTCCTGCAAATGGTCTGGACACCAGAGTTATGAAAATGCTGACTGTTGCTGATGGCATCATAGCAGGAGTCTATGTGCTTCTAGTAGTGTTCACATGTAGTGTTGGTTTTGGTTGAGGACTTCTTTGGCAAGTTGAGACTTAAAAGGGATTTTTTTTCACCAAAATGACTACTTCCACCTCTGAGATAACAACCACCACACAAATAATAATTGCGGTCTGTTCAAGAATGGAATGCTCAACACTACTTTCTACTGCAGAAACATGTCTCCTCTCTGTATCTGGCAAATTATAAAACTTCTAAGAATGATTTACCAACACATTCACGCAAGACTATTACTCTGAGTGATTCTGCTAACCAGCAAATATTACACCACTGAATCATAATGGTGTTAGAAAATATAGCACCAAGAGAGAAAGGAACATCCCTTTTCTGTCTTCTCACCTGTACTCTAAGATTTTGTTCATTTTCTGGCTTGGCGAGGCTGTATGTGTTAAATGTTGGAAGGTGACTAATTTCTCTAGTGCTAATTTCTTTGTGCTTAATTTCTTAGAAGTGCTTTTTTTTTTCTTTTTCTTTTTGGATTTTCCCCCGTCTCTTTCAGTGACCTTTGTTCTAACAGAGAAAGCCAGGTCATGCATTTTCATAGGGGCAAAAATTAGCTAAAGAAAGAGGACTAGATCGAGTCATCTATATTGAAACAACCAGAGGAATTTAAAATGGAGCACAACTGGTATGTCAACAAGTTCTCCTGGAAAACGCTTTGACACTTGCCAGAAATAAGAAATTTTGTCAGTGGGTGAACTTTAGAGGAAGTCAAAGAGGGAAATGAGAGAAGTGAAGTATTTTAAAGTGAAACTAGTTATGCAAAAGTGCTCATGATCACTTTATTGTTCTGTTGAGTTCCAGTCACAGCCCCAGTGTGTTAGGTTTTGCTCAAAAATAAACATTATCTGCTAGCCTCAGGCTAAAGCCTGACATGGAAAAATAGCCCCAGTCCAGAAAGATGAACAGGCTAGAGTTCTTCCTTTGCTTTTTGATGAACTCAAGTAAATGACATGTGCTGGTGGATCTTGGTCTTACAGGCTGTGTAAACTTGTACCCACAGATGCATGCCTCAAAACAACTTTTCCAAATTACTTGCTTCTGGAATCCCTTTTATCTGATGACCAGTGATTCTAATCTGGATCTGAGAACTTTTGTCAAAACTGTAGGGTTTTGTGATGGGTTTAAATATTAACAAGTCAGCATTTCCTAATAGGAAAAAAAGCTTATTTGAGAGAGTTCCCATCTGGTAGTGCTCAGATCACAATATCTTGTGTCTCTCTGAAATTAAAACAGATGGAATATCTTAGAGCATTTCATCCTGCTCTTCTCATTTCAGATCATTTGCCTTCAGGAGGTGGTCTTTGAGAAACACTAAATCTGATAAGCTGAATAAGAAACTGTGAAAGTTGGAAGCACTGAGGGAGACCACTCTGGGAAGTTCGTTAAGTTTCATCCCTTAGATCTATAACTGATTAATCTGCAGTCTTCAGTTTAACAGTTTGACTGCAATGGTTCCTCATGTGATCAACTCCTAAACAGTTAAGATGTCACTTTTGTTGTTCTTCCTTCTTTGTTTCTTCTTCGTTGTTTGGGGATTTTGTTTTTCTTTTGGATTTTTGGGTTTTGTTTTGGTTTTTTGTTTTGGTTTTTATTTGGGTTTTATGGTTTTTTTTCTTCTTGTTTGGCAAAATTCACTTGCATCTGGAGGCTACAGTAGCTGGTGAGTGTCTCTGCTGTCCATGTGAAGAACAAGGTGGAAGTACCCTAGTCCTTCATGTCTCCATTCCCCATGGAAAGGGAACGGACAGAAGATACTATATTGATCAGATTGAGAGACCCTCTCAGAAGAGGCCACTGTTAGTGTATCGCATCAAATAAAGAGTCTAAACTTACCCAGGACTTCTGATTCTGTGTGTTGCTAATTTTGGACAAGGCAAGGCTCCCTGGTGCAGTGGGAGCTGGGGAAAGGGTGGGAGAATTTTGCCTTCCACTTCAGTCTCTGATTGAAGTTTTTTTCCTAGAATAGGGTTGTTTTCTGAGAACCTTGCATTGGTATTGAGCTGAGGTCTCTAGGCAGTGACTTCCCATTTCTTAGTCAATTCTATTCCAGGATTGGCAAATATGTGTAAAGAAAACATTGCATTTACAACATGAAGCTGTGACAGAGCATGTTTAGGTTGTTCATTTTGGGGCTGTCCTGGCCCCACACAGGGCACCCCAAGAGTCTCCCCATGGGCCTGAGAGCATTGCCCAAACAGTTCTTGAGCTCTGCCAGGCTGGTACTGTGACCAATTCCCTGGGGAGCAGTTCCAGTGCCCAGCCACCCTCTGGGTGGAAAAACCTTTTGCTGATACCCAGCCTAAACCTCCCCTGGCACAACTTCAGGCCATTCCCTTGGGTCCTGTCACTGTCACCACAGAGCAGAGATCAGTGCCTGCCCCTTTGCTTCCAGTTGTGAGGGTGTTGAAGGCCACAGGGACATCTCCCTCAGTCTCCTCCTGGCTGAACAGACCAAATGAACTCAGCCACTCCTCACATGGCTTCCCCTCTAGGCTCTTCACCATCCTTATGGCCTTCCTTTGGACACTGTCTTACAGGTTAATACCTTTTTTACGCTGTGGCACCCAAAACTGCCCCCAGTACTTGAGGTGAGGCTGCCCCAGAGCAGAACAGGACAATCCCCTCCCTTGCCTGGCTGGTGATGCTGTCCCTGATGCCCCCAGGACACTGCTGACTCAGTACTGCTAGCCAAGCATGCAATGTGTAACTCCAGCTTACAGTAAAAGAGCACACTGGTGGGCTATAACACAGCCTTGTTAGGCTGTGTTCAGATGCTTAAATTCAGATGCTTAAGTGACCCTCCTTTTTATCCGTCTTTCTCTTCCCACTCCAAACTACCCCAGCCAGTTGGTTTAGAGCAAGTGGAATATCATATGTTTCCCAAAGGAAAGCAACTGCTCAGAAAACAACATGTCAATCTGCTTCAGAGAGGGCTAGTCCCAAGACGTGTGAACATAAGTGCCTCCAGACCACTTGGCAGAGCCTGTGATTCTTCACTTGCTTTCAAAGCTGTGCAAAGACAGAGTTGTCAAACAGTGCTGAGCACAGGAGTGTAGGTGGGCTGCTCTCATGAAGTTGCTCTTTTGCAGCTGTTCTGCAAAAATTAAAATATACTCTCTTCTTCATCCTTGGACCAGGTGGAGATGGAAGGTACTGCAAGAGATGATGCTGTCAGGAGGCCAGGTCTGTAGGCAGGCATAGGACATGTTTTCTTTGAATTATCTCAGACTCAGTGTAATGTGGAAGTCACTTTCTGGAAAAGACCTAAAAATGAAGCCCCAAACAATTTTTATAAACTTGGGTTTTCTGCAGCAATGGCTGAACCAGCCTTTACCTTCTGTTACCTCCTCAGTTCTGGCATCTGATGGCCTCAGATATGCTGTTTTACCACACCAGGTGCTGCATGTGGTGATGCGTTTGGCCTGGTGTTCATGCAAGGGGCTGTTAAACAACAACAACAAAAAGGGGTGGTGGTTTGGGAGCAAAGGAGGGAAAAGAGTTTTTTTTACAATGTCATTGTTGCCAAAAGAAATACATGTCTCACTGTCAAACTACATATCTGGTAGCTCTATTTCTTGGCATATTTGTCTTTAACCCTATGTCCTCGTAAATGTTATGGCACAAATCTAAACTGCAGGTCATCGTATTCTTATCTTTAAGTCCATTCCTTCAATGTGTTAATAAAACAAAAAGTCTGTCTGCTTGCAGCCTAGTATATTTCCATAACACCAATAACTAAATTAAGGAATAAATCTGTGCTCCGAAGACTGTGCTCCTTTAAACCTCCCTTCTTCCAGTCTTTTAAGTCCCTTCTCCCTGGAAATTGGGCAAGGGTTTCTTTGTGCTGGCAGTTGAAAGGAGGCAGATCTCCAGGTCAATACCAGCACATGAGTGAAGAGAAAGCAGGGCCAAGATTCACTCCTTCAAGTCCAGAGGTCTTGACTTCGTTTCCCTTTGCTTTTGAGCTGTGCACAGCACTGAAAGGTTTTTTATGTAAGAACATAAAGCAAAATAAGGCACTGTATTTGGAAATCTGTTTTTACATAGAAATCTGGCATACAGAAGTTCTTTCCTTTGACAGGACTTTACTTCTGCGAGGCTTCCACATGCAATATTTAAGAGATTAGGCAGTACAAATGCCAAGTCATCAGCATTTTCCTTCAGTACTCATGGTCTCTACAGCCTTGATGCAGTTTGATGTTTTCCAAGTAGAAGCAGTGTTGTTTTTGTGAATATTTACCCATGCTACTTGCTGGGCAAATGCTGAGAGCAGTTTGCCAAAAGGTTTTGCTTAGAAAAGAGGTTCTGATTAAGGAGTTTCATAGAGCACAGTTTGTATCAGTACACTATCAAAACAGCATCTCTGACATTTGCATGTGACCTAATGTTAGAAGATATGTTGATTGTGTAAACTGAAAAAAATAAACCCAAATATGAAGATCTGTTTAGAAAGAGCAAATAATGGATCATAGAAATGGGGGTTAATTTCTCCAAGAGAAAAGCTGAGTCCATAAGGACTTGCCATTTCCATCAGCCCTACAGAAGATTGTATTCCTGAGAACAAGACTCACTTCTTCGGAATTTCTACTCAGTGTTTCAGCTCAAACTTGTTTGTTAAAAAAATGAAATAAATGCACAATGTGGAGCGACTCATCAGCTGGGGACAGCTCTGACAACAGTGCTTGAGACTGCACATTTAAGGCATCACTAACATCTTCCAGTCGTGCTGGCAGGAGAAAGAAGAGAGCACTAATTCTTATTTGTTTATGCTAGTTTGGGCTGTTTTGAATTATTGATATGTCCCTTGAAACTGTCTCTGATCATTTCCCATTGAGCACAGAGGCATGTGGTGGTAAGTAGAGACCTGGCCTAGCTGCTGGACTTTCTCCTGCTGAACTCAGCATCTGAGCTGCTCGTAACAGAAACAGATGTTTCTGCTTTTTAAGGTCTGTGGGAACCTCACTTAACATTTTTTCCCCCTTCTTCCTTGCAGGAACAAATGCCAGCATAGCCGAGATCCAAAAATCTTGACCTCAGCTTTATGTTATTATTGGACGTTATTGCGACTGGATATCCTATTGTCCATTCTCAAGTAATAAGCTGATAGCTTTTAATGCTGTATTTGCTTTTTCACGCATACTTTCTACGTGTTTGTTATTGAGATGCTTCCTGGCAATAAATGAGGGAACACATAATCACTGTTGCCTTCAATGCAAGTGGGTCTGCGAGATTCATCTTGTTTCAAAAGCAGTAGGCAAGCTCAGGAACAAGCCCAGCAGCAACTAAAATGAATCATTCCCTTTGCTTTCTTAGTGCTCTAAGCAGTCACCTGGCACATTATTGCAGGGATCCATGTCAACACTGTGCATAAGGCCTGACTCAGTCCTGAATACCCAGACACAGATATCTCAGAGTGCTGGGTAGTGCATGTTAAGCTTAATATTATTACTATTACTTATAAAAGAAGGAGGGGGGGAAAACTTATTTAAATCCAAGCCTGGCTTAATTTCCTATATGTCAACAATATCTGCTTTTGCCAAGGAGACCATTGCTAGGCAGGAGATTTGCTTTCAAGAAAAGATGGGCTTTATGCCATGTTTCCACAGGTAGCTCCTTTGTGTGAATTAACAGCTTTAATTGCCAGCAGGAGGACCTTAGAAGGATTCTTGGCAGTACTTGATCAGGGGATGTGCCAACTTCAAGCATCCCTTGGCCTCCCTACCCGTACCAACATTTTCAAGATGTCAAGGCTCTGTGGAGGGTCTCAGCACTGCCTTTTCTCTGGAAGAGAGCTGGACCTTGGTGAGTGGCTGGACATGAGCCATAGGGCAAAGCTGTGGCTGAGCAGTGTATGAAACAAGTCCTTGCTTTTGCAGCATAGGCTCTGCCTTCCCTTCTCTCTGCAGCTGCCATCAGGAGCTCAGAAAATAAGCCAACTGGCTACATCTCTTGCACAGGGCTGGGAAATGGGAATGACATCCTGGGATTTTATTTATTGGGCATGTGCAGTTCCTGGAGGGCAAGAGTGACAAGGAGGCAGTTTTCAGAATCACAGAATCATTTAGAACAGACCTCTGAAATCACTGAGTCCAACCTTTGACTGAACACCACACTGTCAAGTAGACCATGGGACTGACTGCCCCATCCGGTGGTTTCTTGAATACCCCCAGGAATGGTGACTCCCCCACCTCCCTAGGCAGCCCATTCCAACATTTAACAACCCTTGCTGTGAAGAAATTCTTCCTGATGTTCAACTTCAAGATTTAGTGGGTCACCACCCCAGGTAGGCTCACTTACCAGCTGTGTCCGGAAGTTCTCTTTCATACTCTTCACGAGTTTGCCAGAGCTCCTCCTGTCTCCTATAAGTTTCCAGCTGATATCTGGCAAGTCCTAGCCTCCCACAAGAAGGAGGGCTGTCAATGTGAAACATCAATCAGGCACTTACAGAATAGCTCATCTTCCTCTTCACCCGGGGTGGATGGTCCACAACAACCCCTCACCAGCATATCTGCCTTGCTAGCCTTTCCCTTGATTCCTACCCATCATCACTATCCCTGAGTGCTCTACAGCCAAAACACTCCCTGAAATACAGAGTAATCCAACTGCCTGTCCTTTCTGAAGAGCTCGTTGCCACCTACTGCAGCTCTCCAGCCATGAGAGTCATCCCACCACATTTCCATGTCTATGTCATAGCTTTCCTGCTGCTCAGCAGCCTCCAGCTCCTGTTAGTAACACACGCTCTCTGCATTGGTGTAGGGTAACAAGCAGGAGGAGACACCTACTATGGTGTCCAGTTAGGAAAAACAGTTATTTCTCCCATTCACAAGCAGTTTTGCCACTTCCCCTGTTTCATCAACTGTTGTCACCAGCCCAAACATGAATATGGCTCTTAGTGGTGGTCCTACCAGGAGACTATGATGGTAGGGGCAAGTTCATCATTGATACAATAATGGTTTAAGCTTACATGGGCTGCAGGCAGAGGAGTGACAAACTGCCCAGCCAATCTGGGCAATCTCAGAATTAAATGTTTTCCTGTTTGGATGAAAAAGTGGTTCTTCATTTCTGTGCCCAGGGCCCCCACCTTTCTGGACAGTGGCATTTCAGCTGATTTGAATGTTTTGTGACTCTGCTATGGAAATGTGTGCTCGTGTTGCTGTTCCACGCAGGGCTGGTGCCCACATGGGGTCTGTCATCCCCACATGTAAAATGCTGCGCTAGAAGGAGAGGAGAGAACCTAGCATGGGAAATGCAAATCCCCCTAGCTTCCTGCTATTGCTGTTTGTTTGGAGATGGCTTAAGATGTAAAAATAAGTCTGATCCTTCAGTCTTTGCTTTACTGAATTTTTTACATGCTGGTCTGGTACTCAGCAGCTCCTGTGTATCCTGCCTGGCACACAGCACCCATGGGGCAGCAGATCACCCCTGTGATTCAGTAGCAGCAGGGCATGCAACATAAAACCCTCCTCTGTCCTGGCCATGCTGGGGGTGTAACATAAGGTCAAGTGCTGGGATGATTCCGCTCAACTTCCTCTACAGCTAATCCTTCTGCAGGATGAAGCTCAGCATGGAACTGCTGGGTGGGATGCTGTCAGCATCTCTTGGGGGCCTCTTGCAGTGAGTTCTGTTCCCCTCCTTGTCTGCACTAGGCACTGCAGCTCTCCTTGCATGAGCTCAAAGGAGAACTCTCAGCTCTCCTTTGAGCCCAGAAACAATGTCACAAAAATTGCATTGAATTTCAGAGGTTTCACAGAATTCAGAAAACCCCTTTCATCAGCTGCTCTTTCCAAACCTCACCCTTTACATTTTTTTAATCTATTTATCTTTTTATAAATTCTGTTTCATGCCTAGATCTTGTCCAGCATCTCTGCCACAGTCTCTGCTCGAATCCCTGCCTTCTTGCTTAGCCCCTGAGAGTTTTCACCCCTTCCAAGGTTAATTAATGAGGTTAAGTTTAAAATGAGGCACAGTTCCAAGCATGAAAAGATCAAAGTATAAGCAGATGCCTTGTCTCTATGAAATCTGACTTTCAGTGCATCTACCCCTAGAAGCCAGCTCAAGATGGAGACTTTCCTGGCCTTTGCATTGCATTTCAAGATGCTTGTCACATAGCTTTTGCTCGGAGATTTGTGATTTTAAAATGGCAAGGAAATGTTGAATAAAAGGGCATGGCAATAAAGTCCCAACTTACATGGATGAATGTGGCTCTGTATGTCATATTTTTGGAATGACACCAAGTACATGGGATTTCCAAAGTCTTGCTAAAGTAATAGCAAGTGAGTACATTATTAAATGCCTCCTGTATTTTATAGGGATGATACCTTTACAATAATAGAGATCCTAATTCATGTGATACATGGTTTGCTAATACGTTTTTAGAGATAGTCTCAAATGCAAACACTCCCTACATTCTTATAGCAATTAATGCAATAATAAACTACATGGACCTTGTGAGTTAGGATACCAATGAAATATTCAGACTGATTTTTTTTTAATGTGTGCGAAAGAACACCTGTCTACTGTGCGCCTGGGGAAAAACCAAAAGGGACAACTTGTAACAAAAATTTTGCCTTCACACAGTAGCAGTGACTTGGGTCAAATCCTGTTGCTGGTGGCTGGTCGTGCTGATAAGACACCACTTTGTCAGTTGCCATAAGGAGGTTTTTCAGTTTCCCTTCAGATTAATATAAGAAGAGATATCATAAACAATTGGTAGTCTATAAGAAGATTTAAAAGTGAATAGCTGCTCAATCTGAATCTAGGATATGGGAGAAGGAAGGCATTTTTAATAAAAGCAGGGATGAGGTTTTCAAGAACTAGGACTCCAATCTCCCACTGAGAAATATTCTTTCTCTATCTCAGAGAATTTCAGTAGCTTGTGTTTTCAGTATTGATACCTAAAATATATTTTTTTTCTTTCTTTCTTTCTTTATGACTGCACAGATGAATTTTCTGGCTCAACTGTGAAGTGTAAAATTCAGCTTAAACTTAGGAATCATTTCAGATGGATTAAAGCTACAGTTTTCAGGGACAAAATAGCTTATCAAGGGAATGTCTGTGTGTATCCTGTTGAAAAGTTGGAGAAAGACCCTGTCCTCTCTCCCATGTCCTTTCTCTCTCTGACATTAGTAGTTTTGCAATTGACCCCAGAGTCAGTGGCACCAGGAACAAACCAAGGGCCTCTTTTTCCTGGATTCTGGACATCCTAAACCAAATCTACATTTAGCAGTGACTTTTCATAGCCTGGCAGGATGGGAACATTTTTATCATGATTAGTAACTCCTTAGGGGATTTTTATGGACATAAAATGTGATGAACACCACTGTACATTTTGTAAGGATAGGTTAAGAAGGCAGACTGCTTAACTTGTGGTGACCTCCCACAGAATTATGATAGCACTGTGGTATAAATCTGCCGGTCAAATGTTTCCTCCCTGCAATGCAATAAACATCCTGGTAATTTACACTGGTGTAGCTGGTGATGAAATGTGCCTGAAGCACAGATGTGTACGAGGCAGTGGTCCTGGGCACTCCCGTGGGAGCGGTGCTGGGATGCTGTCTGCACAGACACTGGCTCTAGCTGTGGGCCAGGACCTGCTCCTGCTTTCTGGCCCCTTCATCCTGTGCTAGAAAATTCCTTCATGCAATAGGTGTCCTGATACAAGATTGGTTCTCAAAGATTCTGTGGCAACATCAGTAAATATCTCTGACTAGTGGTCTATCCTATATTAGTTTGGCTTTACTGTGGGTTTTTTGTTTGTCAGGGTTTTTTTAAGCTTGTATGTTTTCTACATTTCATTTGCAGACTGAAGGGCACAGTTCCTTTCATAAACCTGCTTCTGATCAAATTCTTCTTTTTTGCTCTTTCCTTTTTTATGTGTAGTGTTGGTTGCTTTTGTTTGTTGGCTTTTTGACATTCACATTCTATTTGCTGTTATCTGGACAAATGGTTTCTATGAATCATATTAAATGTTTGTGATGCTTGAATGACACCATCAACAGATGGTAAATGTATTGTAGCACCGCAGCATGGCTAAGAATAATTTGGGACGTACTGCCACCTAATGGCTTTGCTGACAGTAAAGGAAATCAAGAGTGAGCTTGGCTCCTATTGGATTCAGAGAGAAGGTAAAAGGTTTTCACTTACCAAGTGGAAAAGTGTATTTAAATTACAATGCTGAAGAGAATGTGTGCATACTTGGCTATTTTTGACTGTTTGAGATGGTGCAGTGTTTCATATCCCTGCTCTGGTCTGCCACAGGAGTCAGTAAGTAAGTAGAGGGCCACATCTGTATTTTACTGGCATATAACTTGAAACATTCTTGAGTCGGTGTCATTAAACTTAATGGTGCTTCTTAAAACAGAAGTTCAACAATTTTGCATTGCAGTTTCAGAGATGTCTTCCTTTGGCTGCAGCTTGACCTCTCTTAGTGGTAAAAGAGAATAAATAAATGCAGCCTGTGGCACTCCGAAAAAAGGAGTTTGTCAGCATGTCTCTCACCTCCTCTGCTGAGAACCGCCTCCTAAACACCCTTCCTGATGCATTTTGCCATGATTTCTTCTAAGTGCAGAAAAAAATACGTGCTCCCAACAGGTCTTCAAATATTTCTACTGTGCAAAGAGATTTCTTTTTGCTGCCATTAGCAGCAAAAATTATTTAGCCATGTTAAAGCCTGAGCCTCAAGAGCCATGAGCTGCTGGCCGCAGTCAGCAAAACACCTGGTGTTCAAGGTAGTCCTCTGGGATCCAGCCTGGGAAATCCCACAGAAAGGGAGGCACAGTTCTGCCTGAGATTTGTACAAGAAAATGACTGTTATTTCTGTAGCTGCTCAGGAAAATGGTAAATGCTGAACGGTGAGAAGTGTCTTCCCTTGCCTCTGCAGCCCCAGCTCTGGCTCTGTTTCTGCACCATCCAGAACTTTGTGGAGATGCTCTGAACACACCTACACACCCTGTTTCTCTCATTGGACATGTATTCAGTTCCCCTGACCTCCTTCTCCCTGTCTGTGTGTCCCTGGCTCAAGCCATGCTCTGAATGAACCTTGTTGGTGCCCCACCAACCCAGGAGCACACTCGGGGCACAGGGGCTGTTGTGTGTGTGGCTGGCCATGCACAAAGAGAGATCTTGGTAGAAGAATCCCTGCAACTAAAATGTTACTGCAGTGGGGTTTTTTGGTCAGATTTGCACCACCCAGGAAATGGTCCCACTTTTTGATTTGTTCCTTGATCAATTTAAAGTGATGATTATATGCTAACCCCTCCCCTTGGAGCATCCCTCAGCAGCCCTGTGGACTATGAAGTGCATGGCACACTGTCCTACTGTGCAGTCACTTTGCAGCTTCTTAATCCTTTTATCTTGCCCTTGATGACTTCAGGAGAAATAAAGAATAGTAACTTCTCTTTTCCACTTCATCTAATCAGTGGCAGACCTGTGTGCATGTCTGATATCCAGAAAACATAAATTAAAGATGCTCTTAAAAAACTGTGTGTATCTCTTCTAATACAGTTCACATCTCAGGCTTAAGTAAAAGGGTGTGGGAAGGGTATGACTGCATAAAAATGCAATAGTTACAGAAATAGGCATGTTTGAAATGGCCCAACTGGGTAAATGGTCTAGCTATGAGATTAACTTGCTTAATTCCCTCGAGATTTGAAAACTTAAATTCACATCCAAACTCTCTGATGTAAACAGTTCACATATTTATTCAAATCCTTTTCCTTAAAGAAAACAGATAACATTGTGCTAAAGTTAACTATGCACAGGATGGCCTCTGTGAGTGCAAATTATTCTAATGAAACAAGGGAAACTCTCAAAGTATTTGAAGTTCACTCTGTCAGTGTTCAATAGACTGCATCCCTGATTAATGGTACAGACAGGACTGATCAGTGCTATGGACTTATTCCTCTAGGGAAACAAAACCCTGCCCAGCCTTCAAAGAAATAACTGCTGGCAGTAAAAAAGTCACTTTGGAAATATGCACAGGGATGTTTTATATAGTAAAGAAAACTCTTCTCTGCCCTGGGGAAAGCATGTAAAAAAGGGTTATGGGTCAAAAGGGAGAGTTTTCTTCTCTGCAGTAAGTGAACAAGAGGCACAGACTGGAGTTTGTCAGTGTGTGCAAGGTTTCCAGGAAAGAGCAAGCTGAGACAACTTCTCAGGCATGACCTCTTCTTACCAGCCTGCTTGCCTGAGCACTAGGCTGAATCCTAGGACAGGAGACTTCTGGCAATATTACACATACATGTTTCTTTCCAGCTTCCTCAAGCTTGCAGTTGGGTAATCCTGACTGAGGATCACCCCTGGTCCTAATTGATTTGCACCCAAGGTCACTTTGGCTTAGGCCCTGCATGCCCAATGGTCACAATGTTGTTTTAGGAATGATTTATCCTCCTACACCCAAATGAGCTCTCTGGCGCTGTGTCGGATGGTGCGCACACAAGTGGGAAATTCAATTTTTCACTTGAGCATCGAAATTCCACTAGAGACGAAGTTCAGTTAAATCTCACGTAACTTTGATCATTTTGTATGAAATGTCGGTTGCCAACAGGAGGTCAGAGGAAGTAATTTAAATTGATTGTTTGTAAAGGAAGCTATCAGTTAGGGTTTAATGCATTTGGCCCAAGATGAACTTTAAAGCAGGATCTTAAATTGCTTTTGGGTTGGTCTTCCTCTGAGCCAAGTCCAGCAAGAGCAGTGCTGCTGTTCAAATGCAGTAACTGTTTTGGTAATTAGGTTTTTAAAGTATATCCTAAAGGACTTGTACAGTACAACAACAGTCAGTTCGGGAGGAAGAGCAAGGGGATTTTTCCAGTATAAAAGGGACAGCAAAAGATCGGACAAATAGCTTTTCTGTATACATTACAGACTTAAGTCAGCAGGAATTACTTTAAAAGTCTTCATCTCAACTAAACAAAATGTGATATTACCTACCTGCCTGCCCCTTTTCACAGCTTAGCAGCTTATTTGGATTGATGGATTTGAACCCAAGTGTAATTTAATGCAACGGAGTTGGGAACTCTACATTTTCCTACTGGTGAATGCTGCTACTCCCTTGGTGTAATTTCCTTGTTCTTCCTACCCAACTCTGCCTTTCCTGAGGTGATACATAAACCTCTCCTGCAATCAGGCTTAGTGCTCCCATCTGCATAAAACCATTTCCTCACTTAACAGATGTGTGATGTGTGAGAGTCACTGCAGACAGCAGCAAAATCTCCATTCAGCAAAAGTCATCAAAACTTCTGCTTACAACTCAAAAGGCTCAGTTCTCAACAGCCTCTTCTGGATTCACACACAGCTGCTGGCTCTTACCACATCCTGTGTGCTTGGTTCTCGCCCACACACTACAAAAGTGTCAGCAAAGCTGTGGGCACTTGCTAAATCTTACAGTACTGATGTCCTGAGTGGATTAACAAATTATTAATAATTGTTTTAGTAGGTTGGTGGCCTAAGCGTAGCCCTTGGATGTTCTTGGCATGGAAGGGTGTCCTTGCTCAGGCTGCTAGGCTAAAGCTAAGCTCACATCAGTTTAACCTCTGTGTCCCTATTGGAAAAAAAATTGTTGCCCTATTTGGGCTCATCTTACCTTGATCATGTTTTTCACATTATCTGAGCTACTCCCGGCTTTGGGGCTTGAATGCCTGTAATGGGGTCTTCATCTCTTGTTTCCATGCTCTCCCTTCCCATTGCATTTAGAGGCTGGAATGCTGTTAAAATACATGTGTGATGAAATTAGGTCATCATCTTCCTCTCAGCTGTTTGTTTCTGGCAGCTGGTCCTCCACAGCAGTGCACCAATGGGGCAGGTCAGTAAAAAGCTATGAGTGTGAGGAAAAGATGAGGAGAACTTCTGCAAAACCTGGGATGCCTCTGGGGGTAAAAAAGGCCCTGTGAGAAAGACCCTGTGGTTTTTGTCATTAGAGCCATTCTGAAATCAGAGCCAGCCACATCTCACAGCCAGAAAGCAAGCTGGGTCAGAAAGCTGGCAGAGCTTTTGGTTCTGTTTTGGTCGTTGTCCGAAGCTGATGGGCTGTGAACTCTGAAAGCAGAGCTCTCCTTCCCACCGCTGTGCTTGGAGGATTGAAGTGTTTATGGTGATGGGTGTGGGAATGAAAAGGGGTTTGGATGGAAAGCTGAGGTACTGGGATACACTGGTGTGGGATGAGCTGTAGGGATAGGAGGCCATGTCTCCTCTCTAGTCACAAGCAACTGCTTTGAAGATCTTCTAGAGGAGATAGTTTTCCATGTGGTGTTTTCCTCACCATGGGGCTGCAGATGCTCACTTCCCTTGGACCACCACCTGTACATGAGGCCAGATGCCACCAGCAGCTCATTTGCAACCCCCAGTGGCTGAAGGGGCAAAAGAAGGGATAGTATTGCCATAGAGATTTTCATACTTAGAGTTCTACAGAAGTGGACAGGATGCTGGGAGAATGTAGCTTTAGAATTCACAGTTGTTAAACTGGTATTTTTATAGAGTTGTGGAGGGGGAAAATACCCTACTTGTATTCAGTCCTAATTTATTGCTTTTGTCGCTTATTCCCATTTTTGTTTGCTGGGGTTACAGAAGACACTTTGGACACATATTTCCCTTAATTTACATGGCTTGTTGTCCTCAGAAACACTGGAATGGAATGAGCAGTTCTCCACTGCCATTGTGCCCAGTTAAGTCTGCATGTTTCATCCTCGTGCAGTAATTTTGTCATGCACAGGTTTCTGGTATTTCCCTTTCTCTCCTCTGCTCCAGCTTTGCTCTCTGCAGCTCAAAGAGATATGTACATGCCAGACATTTTCATGGATCTGAAATATTTTGAATAAGAAAGCTTTGGGTTACACATTCTTGTAATTTGCTCAAAAATTAACACTTAGAAAACTCTGCTGTGATGTCAGTCTGGTTGTTCTTGCAAAGCAGTCCTCACACAAGGGCAGGTTTTTATACTTCACATTATTTCATAGTTGAACAGGTATCTGGGAGTCCTCCTTTTATCTTAGCCCTCCCTTCAGCCTTCTTGGCTTGGCTGTGACTAGCCAGGGGTTTTAGGCTCTCACTGTTACGCTTGAGCCCCTGACCCACATCCATGGGAGCAGGCAGCTTCCCAGAGCCTCTAGCAGCTGATACTACTACAAATTGTCTTTTTGTGCTTTTCCCTTCCCCTACTCACTTACAGCTTAGAACTAATTTTTCAAAGCAACAAACCCCTTAATTTCAGCTGGACATTTCCTATTTATGGCTCTTTTTGCCTTATTTTGACCTTATTCACCCTTAATACTTTTTTTGAAGACAGAAATACAGAGGGAGAAAAAGAGGGCTTGAATCAAGTCTAGTTTATTGATCCTAAGGAGTATTTGCTGCCTTGCTGCACTAATGATGGCTGTTTTGTATGAGAATATGATGTATTTCTGTGACACCCACACAACCTTTGTGTCCAAAGGTTAGCCCAAACCTTTTACTTAATGCCAATTTGCAGGTAAATTTGTCCACAGAGCAAAGAGAGACCCAATTCTCATGGAAACCCTAGTAGGAGAAAATTTGGAACATTAAGAGCAGTGATTGTGACTGGGCCAAAAGAGTAGATAGCAATAGATAGATAGATAGATAGATAGATAGATAGATAGATAGATAGATAGAGATAGATAATTCATAAAGAACTATAATAGATTGTTACATAGATAGATAGATGAAATTCATCACACTATGATGCTCTTTATTTCAAGAAAAGACATTGTTGAAGGGCTCACCAGGGCTTTGGCAGCATCTGAGTGTCAAACACACCAAGGGCTCTCTCAGCACAAGCTTGGATTGCCCAACACATGCTGAATGCCAAATTATTTTGCTGAAATTGGTAAAGGCTGCAGTAAATCAGGGGTGACTGAAGAGTAACCACATATGAACTGGTTTGCCAGTGCATTCTGCTATTAATGATTACCCACCCTTCGTTGGAGAACAGCACAAGCAGCACAGCTGGTGTATCTAACCATTAGCCAACGGATGTTTTCCCTTCTGTTCTGACTAAACTGCTGAGGGGGGAAGGTGCTGTCAGGGTTACACATTAATCATATCCACTGTGGAGGGGCTGATGCCATCAGTCCCTGGAGTGGGAGCTTGACACCTCAGGGGAATTGTCACCCCAGCTCCAAATCAGTGCTGCTGGGGACAAAGAGTCACCCACGCCAACTCAGGGAGGGAGTGGGAATTCTAGGATGGATGGAAAAGACAGAGGAAAGACAGAGAGGAAAAATACTTGGAGGAGAAGGCAGCAAGCCAGCAATGAATGGCATAGAGGCTAGGGTTGTCCTGTCCAGGCCAGACGTGGGAGTCTTCAGACGGACGCTCCTCAAACATTTCGTCTCCTCTGCAGAGGCACTTGGCTGGTGATGGGGCTGACCTCAGCTGATGGACACACTGACTAAAATCAGGGCAGGTACTGAACAAACAGGAGCCCTCCTGAGCTGCTCCTTGGCTGCTCCTTAGTGCTGGCCTGAAACCCGGGACAGGATCTGGAGGGTTGCCTCAGGAAGAGAGGCAGAAAGCAGCAGTGGGGTGAGGCCGTGCTGATGCATCCCTCAGCCAATATCTGTGCTGTGCCTGCTCTGACACCACGTCTGACAGTCTGATTGCTTGTACGGGCTGCTCAGCTTGGAAAGGCGTTGTCCCAAGGGTAATGTTTCATACACATTCTTGTAATTCATTGGACCCCCCTTTGCTCTCATGGCAACTAGCCACCTACATGTATTTAATCCAAAAATAAGTGTTGTAGATTATAAATAGCTCCTGCACACACTAGGAACGTATTTCAAGGAAATATTTTGACAGGACGCCTGAAAGAAGAGTCAGTTAGGAAAAGCAGCTTGGTTCAGTGAAGTGCCAAGGTATGCATTGCTAATTTCCCCTGTTGTTCAGTGGAAATGAGTTACTATCATTATTGTCCCTTTGCTTGCTCTTTTTTTTTTCAAGCCATTATTTTTAAGGCAGAAAAATAGATTTTCTAACTTTGGTAAGTAATGTCTGCCACAGGTATAATACAGAAACATAATTTTCTGGAGGATTGACATCCCCCTCACCTCTTTAAGAAATCAAACTAAACTAAATATCACTCCGCAGATACTTTTTTTTTCTCTGTATGTATGCATTTTTTTGTTTTTTCGGTTTTGTTGTTTGTTTTGGTTTTTGGATTTTTGGGGGTTTTTTGGGGTTGTTTTTTTTTTGGTTGTTTTTTTTTGACTGAAATACAGACCTGAAAAAAGCTATTGCTTGATATATGTTAAAAAAAGAGAAATACAATTTTGAAATACAGTATTCTGGCTGCAAAAGAACATGTGGAATTACAAGAAAAGTGTAACTTAATTCTCCAGTGTTTTGGTCCTTTCAGACCGCTGCTGAGAGATGCTGAACATTGTAAAGCACTTTCATAGATCTGATTGATTTATTTTTTCTTTCACAAGAACTTGGATCGCTGTTATCACAGTGCCCCAAGGCCTTAGAGACCTCACTGTGTATTTCCTTGAGGACGCCTGGAACATGCACATCATGAATCACTGGGCACTGCCAGACATTTTGTGTGACCTTCTTGCAAGATGCAGGAGATCAAGCCCTGCGTGCTTTCAGTATTAAAGGACCTCCAAAAGGGTAAATGTGGAAAGAATGTATCTCAGATTCATTAGTGTAAAGCACGCACAATTTTTCCTTGTGGCAAATCAGCCGCCCAGTGACAGGCAAGGATTAGGACTCTTTTAGCCTGAAGTCAAACCAGATGTAAATTGCTTGTTTTGGAGAGAAAGGTTCTTCTCAAGGCAAAGTTCTGTATTTATCCTAACAATTAACACCTCAATAAACGGACAACTGAATGTGGATTTTCCCCTTTTCTGGCAGGAAAATTATCTTTCCCGACATGCTCATTTTGCTTCCTGCCTGTTCTTGACAGACTCTGAAATCTCCCACATCCATCACTGAAAACAGAAATTCAGCACTTTACAAGCTCAAAAGAATAGATTTTTACAATTCTTTTTCATCATAGATTTTCTTCCCTGCAAGTGTCCCGCACCATTGCCTTAAACTTCTTAGTTTCTGGCCATCCACTGCAGGGATCAGGCCAGAAGCAGTACCATTAATCATGAAATAAACACTGAAAGATTTAGATAATTTCGTGTACATTTCACACAGCCATCCATAGAATTAAGAAGCATTCTCTGTTAATCATGGAGGGTGCCTGGAGATTCATTTTCCTGCAATGAATGTGCCAGAACCTATTTCTGAGTAATTTATTGTTGATTTGTCAGAGTGGTCAGTCCTCATAGAAAACAGTCTTTTATCTCTGACACAACCAGCACAGCTTTAATGTGAAGGGACTCTTTAACCGAGACAGTTTAAAAACACTTGCCTTTTGACCCCTTTCTTTGAGATGTGATTGAATGTGTGGAGTGTTTTTGCAAGGAGTGCAGAATAAATAAGCAGTGAGTGAGCTGTCACAAGCTGTGGAGTGAAGGTCGTATTCTTCTTCTTCTTCTTTTTTTTTTTTTTGCTTGTATTTTGCCAGATTAACTTCAATGAGACGGGTGACTGGTCTGAATCGAGCCCATTTCTGTGATGAGTTACATGTGTTGCTCTTTAGGGCAGACTGAAACTCCCCAGTTCAAGCTGCCTTATTTAGAAGGAAATCAGATGGAACAAAATGTATCAGAACTAATAAGGCAACAAAAACCATCATGCAGGAGATGAAAAGCATGAAACACACAACCATTCCCATGTCAGGGAAAACTGCAATGTTAGTGCAAAACTGTTGTTTCCACTTCATGTCAGGTTGATTTTCAGTTTAAATAACGTCTGTGAGTGTGGGGGGTTATATTGGTGTAAAGTTAATTTGCCGACTTATGAATTACATGGAAGTGAAAACATTCCTTCCTTGCTAGATTTAAAGGTAAGGGTCGAGGAGTTGTGCTTGCACGAGTGTGTGACCCAGCTTTTCCAAGGAGGGCAGGTGCAGTCAGCACCCCAGGAGAGGCAGATTTCAATCTGTGGCCTACCAATCATCTCAAGCCTCCCTGCACCTGGCTTTGCCCATAGCTACAAGAACTATGATTCCATAGCCATATGAACAAGGAATTTTTGCTCCCCAAGAGCACTCAAAAACTTTGGGATTTTTATCCAGTTAATGCATCTACCACTGGAGAGTGCCCAGGGTTCCACAGGAGCCTGAGCCAAAGAAAACACATCTGGGAGGAGATGCCGCAGCAGGGACACGTGCACAGAGTCTCCAGGCTGCATTTGCTTTGGCACAGGCTCCAAGGATTGCCATGAGCAGAGCAGCATGAGGGCTGCTTTGCTTCCCCCTGTGTCACAGGACTTCTTCAGCTCCCCTGCATAGCTCCAAGCATGGGAGCACGCTGAAGGAATTCTGCAGTGAGCTATGGAGGGGCAGCTTTCTCACAGGTGTAGCTACAGCTACCTGAGCTGCCTGGAGCTGTGTCAGGCCATAGCTGCAAAACAGCTGCACAGCCCATGAGATAATGTTTCCTGCTCTGCAGGTGGGATGGCAAATCTGTGGGAGGCTCCATCTACATGGATCAGATACCTGAGCTGTCTGCAACTTGCTGTGGATGGAGTCATAATGGAAAATTTTGGTTTAGCAGCTAGGATGGACAATGTGCAACACTCCTTGAAGAAATCTGCCCTGGGGCAAGTAGGAAACTATTGCTACATATCCTAATATTCTATAGTGTGGAGCATAACTTCTATAAATATCCAGTATTTTTTCACTTTTAAAGGTGTCTATTTTATTAACTTGATACTGCCATCAGAACAAACAAATACTTGAGACTTTACATAAGCTACAGGTGTGGCTTGATGCCTTAGTCACTGGAACATTTTTCATAACATTTGCAAACCATTGCAAGAAACTATTTTCTTCTATAAGCAGTATTCTATACTACAAAATAAAGGCTTGTCAGTTAATGATGTATAATTAAAAACAAACAAAATACACCACCCTTTATTTGTAAATTTTCGGTTACCATGAATTTTTCACTAAGGGTTTCTCTTGCTCAAGCCTCTGTGTCTAGTCTCTGCAGTATTTGGCACAGAGTTTGTAAAATAAACCCCAACACCTTGCTGGGGATCCACCATAATCCTAAAAGGGTTGATGGTGTCAGAGTCTGGCCATTTACAGGCTTTTTCCGTGGCATGCACACACTGCACTCTTGAGCATTGCACTTCCTTTGCCAACAGCTTGCGTGCTAGAACAGGGCTCCCAAAACTTCTTTTAGTCAAAGGACACCTTTGGCTTGTGGAAAAGAAGGAATACTTCCTAGGACTATCTTACTCCGTGCTGCCACCACAATGTACCACTGCAAATAAAAGAACAGCTGCTCAAATTTTAGTTCAGTTTGTATCATCAGATCTAGTTTCCCACCTACTCAGTTTCTTCTACGTACATGTGGGAAATGCCTGTTGTTAAAAAGTGATTTCTGGGTCAGTGACCTTCCTCCTCAACACCCGGGGCTTCTAGAACATGACACTGGCATGGGATGCTCATCAAAGAAGCAATTTAGGTGGATAACCTTGTAAACTTCAGAAGCACAGTGCCTTCATTTTGACTCTTACAAAGACTGGGTGGAAGGGGCCTGTTTATCTTGCTGTCCATGCACTTAGAGCAGTGTGCCAGGCCTTGCAAAGGAGCCCAGACTGAAAAGGAGCACATATGGTCTGCAGAGTTCGATGGTGTTTGATAGCTGGGATGCCATGGAAGATGTCACATTCTTCAGCTCTAATCTCTTATAACAAAATGGAATTCAAACCTAACCCCTGAAAAAATAACTCAGGTCTGGTTAGTGTGATGCCATGTCCCATGTATCCACCAGGATTTGTTTTTGGTGGATTAGTGCCCTCATTTATGTGTTTTCTTCTTGGTCAGCAGTGTTATTGTTTTAGCTGATACTTTCAAAAGGTGTTTATTTTTGCTGCTAATCTAAGATGAGCCCTGTAATTATCTGTGAAATAGAAGCAATTCCTTTCTGTAGCTGTGATGCTCTCTGGAGGCAGTGCCTGATGCTTTCTGATTTCTGACATGCCTTTTTCCATGGCTATTTTCAAAACAGTTGCATCATATTTCAACTTCCTTGGTCCTTTATTGATGTGTTTTACCAAAAATACCTCAGATAAAAAGCAAAGACTTTTTGTCTCCTAGATGGATTAAGTGCCATTCTAGTGTTTGTGATGAGAAGTATCTTTCTCTGCCTCAATATTTTTATTTAATGCAAGTTTTGTTGGGTATTTTACATGTTGGGCTGTAGCACAGAGTAAGACAGCTCCTTGAACTTACTAAGCAAAATAAATAAAATATTTTAACTTCCTCAGTTTCATACCTTTTCAAGTGGTAAAAGAATGGCTGGAACAAAGAGGGAAGAAGAATAACAGCCTTTCTACAGCTTGTAGCCCTTCTTCACCTTGTCCTCTGCTCGTTACCTCCCAAATGTAACTTGGAGCTGCTGTGGCTATGTCACTGTTGCCTTTTTCTACATTTTCCCTGCTCTGACAGATGCTTTGCTGAGTGCTCTACTATCATCTTTCAGGACGCAATACCTGTTTACCCTGGGCAGACCTTATGGTTCCCTAACATTTCTTCAACCATTTTTCTTCCCTAGTTTTCCTCTTCTTCTTCCTCTCTTTTTGTTCACTTTCTCTCTCTTCCTTCCTGCCCCAGACCTGCTTCTAGGGGATCATTTCTGAGAGCTTTTGCATTCACCCCTAGCCTTTGCTCTGCCTGTTTATTCCTTGCTTCATGCAGCCTTTTACAGAGTGGGTAACTGCTGATCATGTAGAGGTTAGGAAGAAGTTTCACCTCTATCGAGAGAGAGAGAGAGATAATAATTCAGGAATTTTTTTTCCTCTCTCTGTTATCTGATTCTGGATTTTTCTCTGAGCTGGAAAACTGCTCTAGGTGCCTCCTGGAGTTCCAATGGTGTGGGAAATCTTTACTCTGCCCAAGCCTGGGTGAGTGGGTAGCAGCTGAGCTTGGACTGTGCAATATTCCTTGAAAGTGGAAATCTGGATCTGGATTTCCAGGTTTAGTTTGGACATTAATGTGGAAGGGACCCTAATCCATGAATGACCAACATGAAGCCTTTCAAAGGATCTACTCAAGATGTTCTTGCAAATCTCTGTTTTCTGTCTGTTTACACCTTCAGCCTTGCTCTGATGTCCCTGAACACGTCAGTGCTGACAGCTGGAGACCTGGCACTTCGTGCAAACACAATGCTGTAGTGGGATTAAGACTATTTACAATAACTGGTTACTTGCTTTGTGTTTGAAGAAGGTGGAAAATACACCAGTGAAAATGTCGTTTGCAAACAGATCAAGAATAATCACAGTGCATACTTCTGAAGACTGCAGTGAAACATCTAAAAAACCAGCCAACAAACCAAAAAATCTCTATGCTCCCCTACCCCCACCCTTTCTCCCCAAACATCATGGTCATAGCTTTTTTAAAGGTGGGGGTAGAAAGACTGTAAAAATAATCTTCTGTTCAGGATCACTATCAAAGTTTCAAATATTTTGAATGCATTTGTACTGAGCCTATACAACTGCCCTGGTGGAGATAAATGAGTAGTAGATAATTAATAACTGCTCAAGATCTTCATGCGTGCAAACAACCTCTGTATTTCTAAGGAGTCAGGGGTACTCTGGACACCCTTCTCCTCATGTTCAGAGGCTGTGCCTTTCCACTACAGAAAAAGCCTCTTTGGAGACAGTAATCAAGGTTTGCTTCTAGGCCATTCCAGTTACCAGCAACATCCAGAAAGGAACTTGAATTTGTATTATTAATTCAACAACATCATTATGAATGAACTGCAGGAAACAATGCATCTTCTTCCTATGTAAACAGTGTAAATAAAACTTCTGATAAGCACTTTACTGCATTGAATTCCTCATTCTTTCCTTTGAGAGCGTTCCAAAGTTTAGTGTGCAGCTTAATCAACTTCATACGTGCTTGAGTTGGGCAAGTCAAAACTAACATGACCCCGCACAAGAAAAAGCATCCCTCGCACGAGAAATCCCATTCTGCTTATTTACTATATATGAAAACAGCCCCAGCCATTCCTTCCCTGAGGCAACAGGAACTTTTCCATGTTTCCTTAACCACCGTCACCCTTCAACACTTTTCAGGACGAAAGCCTTGTTCTCAGGATGACCCTGGTTGCGTGGTCACTAAAGCTGAGATGGAGCTGATGAAGCAAAATGACCAAACCTCCTACTTTAATGTATTCAGCTGCAATATAGTTAATTCTTTTGAATATGAAGATTTGGGCCCTGCTTTGGCAAAGAGCTGAGCACAGGATTAGCTTCACCTGCAGGTTACCATCTTTAAATTAGCAAGGCTGTTAGCATGGGTTAAATAAATACGTATGTAAGTTAATAATAATAATTTTTAATTAAAAAGATAGCAGTGTGTTGATACAGCGCTATGTGGGTGGCAAGGAATAAAGACTAGGCAGGGAGACAAGTAGTTTAGGTAGTGAATCGATCTTCACTGAGTGGCAAAAGTTCTGGAAAAAAACATATTTTGGAAGCATATGTACGCCAGGCCTACACTCAGGCCTTTTAAAATCAAAGTCCTTCTTCGTTCATGACACTTGGGTCTGGGCTGGAAATCATCCAAAGGATTTTGGGTCTGTGCTCTGGGATTCAATCTCTTTAAAAAAAGAAGCATTTTGGGAGGGTCGGTGACCACTTCTGGAATGCGTTAAATTAAATCCTTTGTTATCTATAGACAGACATCACAGGGGTTACAGCAGTGCAAACCTCTCTTCATTTCAGGCCTTGTCACTGGATACTTTCTGCTTGGAGCGGGAGGGTAAGGAACACGGTATGGAGACAGGTGTCTCCCGAGCTCTGGGGTCTGGGCACCCAGGTCCTGCTTTTGTTGCTGTTATCTCCAAATCAGGAGAGGCTGCCTGGAAGAGGTGAGGGCTTAGTCCTGTGAGAAAGACCTACAGCTTTCTCTGGCTTCAAGACAGCAAGTCCTGTCTTTGCTTACTCATTATTTGTATAAAGGAAAACGAAGTAATTATGACAGAATAAACATCTGAAACATCCTCTTGAGAGCAAAAGCCAAAACAAGTGAGGAAAAAAAGTCTGCCGTGCAGCACTCCTTCGCTTAACTGAGCACAGGAGAACAGATAGTGTGCAGTGCTGCCTAGAGGAGAGAAATACCTTGGAGCTGGCAGTTCACAGCACAGTCAGCAGACCATGATGACAGCGGATGATGTGCAAGTCAGGAAAAACTTCTGAAAAATCTGGTAATTTCCCAGCTCATCCTATAGTTAGGTTGTTTTTTTTTTCCCGGATACTGTACAGCATACCAAAGGGATTAACAGTTTAATCATAGCTGATTCATATATGGGGATCTGCATTGTTTATTTTGTTATCAGGAGCTTCCTCTTAGAGACATGGGAAACTGAGGCACAGAATGGTGAAATTACTTGTTTAAATGGTGCCTGTGGCAGGGGGAAAAGTAGAAGTGCATTTCTCAATCTTACACCCTTTTATTACTCCTGTGCTGGTTTAACAGAGGAATTACAGCTCCTTGCATAACCCTGACTTTTCTGGCTGTAATGATATGTGAGTACAATCCATTGCTCACATTTCCCTGATTTTTCTGACTACAAAATGAGGTCTTTTATACTGCAGGTGAAAGTGCTGGAAAGGCTGATTCGCACCCCGTCATGTCCCTGGAGCTTCTGGTACCTGTAGGAAGTCACATGGTGATTAAAGACAATGCATCTGCCCAACACTTTGCAAAGGCACGGCGGTTCTGCAGGTTCTCTCCCCTGGTCCCAAGCAGTTTAACCGTGAAAACAAGATATGGTAAAGCGGGCCGGACCTGATGCGCTGCTTTGTCAGAGTCTGCTGTCATTAATCTCCGTCTTTATGAATGGTGGGGAAGCGGCAGCTGTACGCAAGGATAAACAGCCGTCGCAGCAGAGATGCTCTGAACTGCTCTGCTCCTTTGGGGAAGAGACTTGAGATAAAGCCGAATCTGGAAAGCATCAGTGGTGGTGCACCGAGAGCCGTTGATCACCCCCGCCGCTCCGGACCCTTCCACCGCTTTCCGTCCCCCACACCCTGGGTCGGGCACCCTTCTCCCCCCCTTCCCTGTGCTGCCCGCAGCCGGGGCTCGGGAGCGGAGCGTGGCTTTGCGGGGCTGTGTGTCGATGTCCCCTCACTCCCGCCGCACATCTGCAGCGACCCTGACACATCTGGCCGCCGCCCCGCCGCGGGGCAGCATCTGCCGGCACATCTGGGCGCGCGCGGCCCCTCCCCGCGGGCACATCTGTCGGCGGCGGGGGGCGGCCCCGCGGCGGGGCGGGAGGAGCGCGGGTCGGCGCAGCCCCGCCGCCGGCCGGGGCGGGCAGAGCCGGCGCGGCGCGGAGGGGAGCGACGGCCCGATGGGGCGGCCGGCCGGCAGCCTGGCCCCGCTCCGGCTGCTGCTGCTCCTGGCTCTGGGACACGCCTGGACCTACCGGGAGGAGCCGCAGGACGGCGACAGGTGGGTGTTGCGATAGTGAGGCTGCTTCTGTGCGTGTCCTCCCCTCTACCACCTCCTTTTTCTTTTTTCCTGCCTTTTGGGTTTGTTTTTTTTTTTTTTTAATACTCCGGCTCCCCGCCTTGCAGGGAAGTTTGCTCCGAGAACAAAATCGCCACCACCCGGTACCCCTGCCTGAAGCCCACGGGAGAGCTCACCACCTGCTTCAGGTGAGCGCCGCAGCCGCGGAGGACGCGGGGCAGAGGGGGCCCGGGGCTCACGCGTGTCCGCGGCTGGGGACTCGCTGCCCGCGGGGAAGGCAGGGGGGGACACACGCGTGTGGGTGTCAGAAGCAGGGACGGCGGCTGTGCCAGCTGTTTGTCTCGCCCCTGCTCTGTGCTAGCCCACCCCGGCATTCCAACCACCCCGTGGAGCACGGAGCAGGTAACTTGGTCACATCCCTCCCGCGTTCCGCATCTCCCCTGGCAAGTCCTGCAGTTGTCCCAGGGAAGGGTTTCGGTAACTCGCTGCAAACGTCACCTCTGAGACATCGCTGGAGAGAGAGGGCGCGTGTGGTTCTCATTGCTGTACTGAAACCACAGACAGTTTTTGATACGGTGAGAGGCTTCCTCTGACCTGGGTGTCCGGGACCACATTGGAGCTATAGCTGCACCAGTAGCAGGACAATCAGCAAGATCGTCTGGATTTGTGCTACACAAAATGTATCTGAAGTAAGGTAGATGAATCACTCTCAGAATTGGTAACTTCTTCAGCAACCCGCTCTGGGGGAGAAATGTGGCAGAGGCCTCTGAAATTAAGTAAGATGAATCGAATCTCGAGTTTTCATTTTTCAGCTATGTGTTTGAGAGACATAATCTGTTTTAATGATGACAGCTGTCCAGAGCTGTCAGTGATTGACAGTGGATGTGCTTTTTTGAAGAGCTGCACACAAACTATGAGCACACACATATCCCTTCACTGATGCCCTCAGGTTAGCCTCATCACCACAGATGAGATGTTTCATGTATGAAAGCTGCTCCTTATGAGAGGCTGCTTTGTGGAGGCAACTGTGCTCTGCCTGTGTGTGTATGTTTGCATGTGACAAGGAGCCACTTCTGTATACCAAAAATATGGTAACACACGTAGAAAGTGATACAGAGAGTGTCCACTCTTCAGAGAGTATCCATCTCTTCTGTTTGGAATTAGTTCCAAAGAGCTGTAGACAAACAGCAGTGTTGTCCCTCTCCCATACTCTCAGGCTTGTTCATGCCCACAGCCACCTGGGACAGTGTCCTGCCACTGCTCGGCTCTTAGGAGCATTAGCTTCCTCCCAGTCCCTGGGAAGGTCTCTGCAGGGAATGGAGACCACCCTTCCCTGCATCCCTTATCTTCTCTCTCTCCTCTCTCTGTGAAGGTGAGGCAGAGCCCTCTTACAAGCAGCTCGGTAGCACCCAGTGGCAACACATTTTGGAGAGGGACAGTGTGAAGGTTTTGCAGGTTCTTAGTGGAACCTGCAGCATTTCTCTGGTTTGGGGGCAGAGCACTGGGGTGGACAAGACAGTTCTGAGTGGGGAGTTACTGAATGAAGAAGCCAGAGTGGGAGCTGCATAAGGCAGCACATGGATGACCATCCTGCTCCTTTGTGCGTGTCCCAAAATCCGTCTGAGGAAAGTGATTCTGCTTTGTGTGTGACAGAGGAGGACTACACAGGCTCCACTGGCAGCTATGGGGCACTGTGCAAAGAAAGCAGGACTCTGTCCAGCTGCCAATTCCCACTTCTTTAATCCTTCCTGAGGTATTTCTGACCTTTGGGATCTGGTTGTGACAAGCCTCCCTCCCCAGCTCTCCCTCTGCACAATCCCAAGTGATATTCACTGTCCCAAATCAGCACAGTTTGTGTGGATGAGAATTTGGAAATTGCTGCATTGACCCCTTGGTTATTTTAGTTCAAACATTTTCTGTACCTATGACTTCCAAGTCTCCGTTGCTTTAAAAAAGAAAAAAAATTCCATTTCTGTGTAATCATGTATTTTTAAGGTTTAACCTTTAGGCTTGGGTGAGGGCTCCATTCCTCACCCTGCAAGGTGTCTTTCATGAGAGATGCACAAGAGCAGGGCAGCAACTCTGAGAGGGAGCAGCTCTGCTCAGCAGAGCAGCTCTGCACCGAGCACAGAGCTGAGCTGGCAGTGCTGCCCCTCGGAGCTGTGGCGCGCTCTGGCAAGGACCTGCAGCATCACCCACCCGAGGTGGTGAACCCCAGGGGCACAGCAGCACCCCCGTTGCTCCTGGTAGCAAGGTGTGCTCTCAGCAGGCACGTGAGATTACCCTCGGCAGAACATGTTTTAATGTTAAATTCATTAATACTTTGAGGTTGAGGCTGTTAACAAGACAACAGGAAACTTGCAAGTGTTGACTAATCCTGTGATGCCTCAAGGCAGATTTTGTTTCATAGGACACTCAGGAGCTTAAGGATTCAGTTTTCATCTCTGCAATGACAACCAACTCAAAGAAATTCAGCTTGCTAGAAACTCAGCTGTGGCTTTTAGGAGCTTTCACTCCAGGTTTCAGATTAACTTGATTTTGCTGTTCTATAGTTTATTCTTACAACACTTCATTTTTTATCTTCCTACATACCTTTATCACAGTATTTCATAATGATAATAGTTATGTAATTTATATACATTGTTAGAGGTAGATAAAGGGATAGTTAATGTCAGCTTCTATTTACTATTAGCAGACACACCTAACTTCTTTTCTAGGTCAAAGTACCATTTGTGTAGAAATTATACAAACTGACACAAAATTTATCTTGATATATCAGGCATAAGGCAACATGCACCACTACTGATAATTTGTTGTGAAATTAGTTAAATAAAATAAGGAACACATATGAAGCTAGACATCAAAATTCCTGACGGAAATGCTTGATAGAAAGTAATATCATTCTTTTTATTCCTCCTGCTGGAATTTGTCATGAAAATCAGCATGTTTTTAGAGCACTTCAATAAAAATAGCATCTTTTCATCACAAAAAGTTATTTCTTGATTTTATTTTTTTTAACCAGATTTACTTATGATTAAAGATGATCCAAGTGGAGGACCAAGCCAGAAGTGGGGCCAAGCACTGAGAATATACTGGCATTTTTCCCTGTGGTCATAGCAACCACGTACACAATCAGACATATTTTTTTTCTTTTGAATGTGTGCAGTCTGGCCCTTGGTTTAGTTTGATTCGTGATTTTTTTTAATATGTCCTCTGTATTTGTTTTCATAAGAGTACAAAAGAACAGATGCAAAAAGCAGAGGGAGCTTATACAAAATCTTTTCTGTGGAAGTCTCATTTAAACTTTTGTATGTAACTGGACACAGTATCCAGTACTGATGTCCCCATCAGGTAGGTATGGAGAGGAATTTCTGCTGATTTATTGATAGTAGTATGGTCCAATAAGACTTTGAATTCCTACTGTATGCCAAATTCATCAAATTTTAGGAAATTTGGGCAGCATGAGAATATGAAGCCCCAGTCTCTTGTTACTGTCTTCTCCAGTTGTTTGGATGTGATGTTGACATGTTTCACTCTCATACAGACTTCTAAATTCTTAGCTGGCATAAAAAATCACATAAATGTTGCATTTTTCTCTAGTGCCTATGACAGTCTGTGCAGTCTTCAGTCTGTGCAACCTTGCAGCAGTCCTTTTCATTACAGTCCTTCCTTCATTTCCATTTTAAACAGTGCTCCTCTATGTTTTTGCTCTGGTCCAGAAGGAAAAACACATCTGGAACAGGTATCCCTTGCTTCATCCTGATGGTGGACCTGTGTTCCCATAAGGGACTGGTAGTGGTTATGTCACTTCTGAGTTCAGGAGGATCAATATCAAATCTGATACAATTTATTAATTGGAGTTTCTCTCTTTTTAAAAACCAACAAGCTTGATTGCCACAGTAACTGTTATATATTAGGAGAGCTAAATATTTTACTCAGTTAGAATTCAGAGAGTGTAGTGAATTATTCAGAATTATTCAATATATGTACTTAGAAACATTTGATAGTGGGAAGCTGTTAGAAGCTGTAGGAAGAGTCGAGCATGAAACGTGGGAAAACAAGAATATTTTTATTGCCTGACTATGCCCATCTCTTTGCCTACTAGACACTTAAATATTGTTGTAAGTTGACATGAAAGAAATAATCTTGCTGCTCCTCAGAAAATTTTTATAAAATGTTAAATTAAGAAAACCAGCAGCCATAAATCAGGGAGGTGAAAATTTGAACCTGGATCTGCACAGCTGGGAAGAGCACTTTACCCATTGCCTTCATGGGCGAAGGGAAGATTTGGGTTTTTTTTTTCCTTTATTCAGATGAAACTGTTAGACTGAATTGGTTGACAAAACTGATTATTTTTAAAACAAATACACTATTGACATGGTAAGAGAATTTATCCATCTTTCTCTGGCATCACTGTAAGTAGTCTCTTGCATTTTTTGCTGAAAATGAAGCATGCAAGGACAGGTTATACCCTAATTTTGCGTATATAGTGATGGAGACTTTTGCTGGTCCTTCTGCAGGACCAGCAAGGAGTAAACAGTTTAGAATTAGGGTACACAACAATTCTAGCTAATGATGGTGAAATCTTTGTGAAGATGAGCCAACTCTTTATATATATCTCCAAACAAGCTCCATGCTGCGGAACTTAAATCTTGGCTAAGAACTTAATCTGCAACTTTTTTTTTTTTAGTATTTTGCAAGCAAGATCTTTTAAATAGGACTAACACATTTCAGTGCAGGTTGTCAGCTTCTTCATCTGATAGTTAGCAGCTACAAGTATGTTGCATGAGTCCTTCCAGCACTTCAGGTTTCAAATTATGCTGTAAAAAATTGTTCTACACTTCCTAACAAAAAGACAATCCGAATGTATTGTGAAAGAGAATGCATATATATTTATACCCTACTTTGTTCTGATGCTAAACAGAGATCACAAGCATTTCTTTTTACCCTCTTCAATGCTGATACTATTTTTTATAGACTGTATAATTTTGCACATTCTTAAAAGATAAAAGTAATTGCAAAGAAGTTGGATTGTAGCTGTTTCACAAAGAGCAGCACTTTCACTAATATGCCCTTGGGGACCATATGCAATTCCTGGTTCCCAGATACTCAGCGAGCATGTAGCAGAGCTTTCCAACATGAGAAAAAATTGCTGTATATAGTTTTGGAGCTTTCAGCTGGAGTAAGCAGGGATATTCTTCGGTCATCTTATCTTCTGACTTTACTTTTCATAAATTTCTTTTTTATAGTTGCTATTGCATTTCCTCCCTGAAGTTTTGCTGACTATTCCATATCATTGAAAGAGCCCCAGCTGATATAATATAACAGTTAAACAAGCAACTAACCTGATTAGAGCAAACTACTGCCTAATCTGCAGTTATCTTGAAGGGAAATACACTCCATAGTAGAATTTTCCTGAAAATTTAGAGAGAATATGATTTCAAACTTTGTATTGGTTTCAGAAAACTAAACATACAGAATATACATATATATTCACATTAAAAAAAATCTTTCAGGGAATTGTCATCACAGGTAGAACTTCATACATATCTATGAATAAAATTTTCTTCAATACAGTACTTTTTTTACAAAACAATGTATGCTACAGTGGTGCCAAGAGATGCTTCCTAGCTTTCCTAGATTTTTTTTCTCACTATTGGTTTGGAAATAGCACCTTCAAGCTGTATGGTTCTGGCTGCATTCAGCCCTGAGTTTCATTCATTTTTCTTTGCTGTGATTGCCAGAGGAACAGATTGCTCATGGCTACTGAGACACATTGTGAATATCTGCTGGTTAAGGGTAACACCAACGCCATGCAGCTGCCTTTAGGCTTCCACACTACACTTGGGTGGCCATGACTTTCTGTGTCACTTTCTGTCTCAGGTGCTAAGAATAAGAAACCTAATTATTTCTGGGTTTTGGTGATGTTAGGGACACCTGAGATCGCAGCAGATGTGGATGATACTGGCTGCAGCGGAGACTCCTGCAGCAAAACGTGGTGCTCCTGTGGGTTTCCTGTGCAGCGTCTCCTCTGTACAGCCAATTCACTACAAAATGAAACAATTTAATTAATGGTCTGAAAGAACGTTGCGTAATTACTGTGAGTGGTGCTCTCAGGTACGATGTGCTAATTAAAGGATGAGGTCAGGCAAGTGGTCCTTCACATAGGCCAGGAGTTTTTGATGTTCACATCAAAGCAGTTTGGAGAATTTTAGAACTGGCAAGCCAAGAGCTTTATGATAAGTGCCCTGCTTGGTGGTTTGATTGATAATGAAACCCAGGTGCTTTGCATTATGGTTTTCATCTACAGAATATAGGGTTAAATATGAACTGACTTTGCTGGCCATGTCGTCTAGCTCAGAGACTCCAGACAAACAAAATAGTAGCCCCAGGGCCTCCCATGCCTGATACGAAATAGGTAATAAAAATAGGCCGCCAAAGGGAGCATGACGTTTGTAATTATCTTAAGTATTGTATATGTTCCCTAAGGTCAGGCTGTTTTGTCCTTAAAAAAGTGATTGTAGTCTCTCCTGCTAACAGCGGGATGTTATTAATACTTGTATTACTGCTCCCATTGTGGTAGACACCCATTGAGCTGAGTTGTGCTGTACTGATTGCAGACAAAACAGGCAAGACAGAAAAGGCAGGAATGGAAGGATAAAGATATGGAGCAGCAGTGAAGAGAAACGACAAAACACCCAGGGGCATGGAGCAAGCAGAAAAAAGAACTGATACAGCCATAAAAAGACAAAAATTCTGTCTTTGTGGTGGTTTGTGTGACAGATACGTGTGTGACGAAGGGAGGTAATCACTCCCCAAAGAAGCATAATTTAAATGCTTTCAGGCTTCTATTTAAGTTGAACCCATAAAAACAAAACAGCAGCCAAAATCAGACAAAAACCCGCACGCACGCACTCCTGGGAGGATTCCTGTTCTCCCAGCTAGACTTGGAGCTAAGCTACAGGCCCTGATGCATCTTCCCTTGACAGCCTCTCCCCTTCCTTCCTTCCTCAGTCTGGAAAATCTCTCTCCCTCTCTGTCCCTCTCTGTAAAGTGTGTGTCTGTGCAGGGGCAGGAGGGACAACTTACAGGCAGATATTTAAATTTCCCTTTCAGTCCTTACTCTGTTCAGATTGCCTGCGTTCCTTGTCCTAGCAAAGTGTTTTTGAGAAGAAGTTAAAGCATTAAATATTTAAAGTACTTGTGCAACAGTAGATCGGGCTTGCTAAAGATCCCAGGATTGCCCATATTCTGCTGTGAAAGCCATTGCCCAGTACAAAGAGCATGTGAGCAACAGGTTTTTTGAGACCTCTGCTGTGCCGTTCTGTTTTTCTGTCATTGCATGTGTGGAAGGGAAATTACTGCATGTGGGGAACAAGGTCACACGAAGCAGGTGTGAGGGAGATGCCTGATGTTGATGTACAGCAAGCAGTTACCCTGTCCTGGGATAGATCTCACTTCAGATTATGCTCACTCTTGTGCAGTGCTGGTTATTTGGGCAGGTGTGATTTCGGGTTTCATTGAGATTGTGGTGAATTCTCACAGTCTTGGTTTTAATATTGGTTTTGCCTCCACCTCAGTGCCCTGAGTCCTGAGATGACTTTTGTCTCAAAGTGTGAGTCACTGCTGAGTGCTCAGTACCCATGTCGCTCCAGCTCGAGCTGTTGGGGATGGCACAGGGTTTTGTCATGAGTCAGTGGCAGGGACATGGGTCTCTCCTCTCTGGAGACCTTGTGCTGGTTACATCTCATACATATGGATCACTCCAGGGTTCCTCTTTTTAATTGTGCCCACCACCCCAAACAAGCAAAGCTGACTTCAATTTGCAGTAAAAAAATGCTTTCCCCAAAGTCTGCTCAGATTTTTTTTTCTCTGTGTTGTCCATTTTCTCCTTGCTCGGTTTCAGTTTTCAAGCTAATAGGAGCTTCTTTTATAAACTAACAGTAGCAAATGTCACCCTGCTGCCCAACTTTGCCAGTTCTTCTATGTGGTTCCAATTGTAAGCAGAAACAATGAAAAGCAGAATCCATGCAGTCCTGACTTGATTTCTTCTTGGCCTAGTAAAAAAAAAGCAATTTGTTTGCATCTCCTTGAGAGTAGCTCTGTTTAACAGTTGAGGAGAAAAACAATTTCAGTTTTAGACAGTAATCTCAGAGCTTAGTGTTTGGAAAATCCTTTTCCCTTAAAGACTGTTTTCCATTGTGTTGTGTTGATTTCATTGCTGATCGTGGTTCAAAAAATGAAGTACAAGACCATCAAGCATTTAGCATACATCCAACTATTGTAAAAAATCTCTTCTGAGTTTCTTTGTTAGTTTCAAGTTCTAACCACATTAGTTTTAATTGACAATCTGTGCTGTAATTGAAATGAGGTGAAATACACAGTGTTTGTACTAACTGCATTAATTTTAGCAGCCACTCACTAGTAACTACACATTAAACAGAGTTCTTCTCCTTCCTTTTCAAATGGACTGGGAGATAAAGTGGTGCAGACACAGTGTTTTAAGTGGGAAAGAGAGGCAAAATCTAAGCTATAATCCAAGTTTTTAAGTGGATCATTTTTGGAAAAATGAATAAGCATATTATAGGTCAATGGCAAGTTGTTGTAGAGTGTGAGTGTGGAGAAATATAAAACAATATTCATCTGGGCTAGAAAACATATTATTTGTCTTTCTAGGGAAAATTATTGGTGCATAGCTTCCAGCATAAAGTAGCAGTGTTCATGTTGGCTTCATTATCTCATTATCAACTGTCAAGGAGAAAGGTTGACCACCTAATTCTCTGTAACAAAGCGTGCATGTCCAAGAAGTTGTACTGTACAGTCTTCAAAATGGATGAAGAAATACATAAAGTATTATCATAATATCTCATGAAAAATGGATGAATGCTGAAAATATAGAAATTTGTGAAAGTACACCCAGGAAAAAAGTGTGCTCAGAACTCTGTATAAGAGAGAGAAAATTACTTTATTGGATGCATTTTTTCTTTGTAAATAACTTCCTGCTCAGAGCTCCAGTGTCTTTGTGGAATGTTAATATTTCTGTGATCACATCCAACACTTTTAATGTATGTTGTAAACCGGACATCTTGCCTACTCAATAAGATGTTATTATCATACTCAATTTACACTAAAGAGTTTATTATCATAGCTGCACCAAAATAGTGGTGTCATTTCCTAAACACTGCTCTCTGGAATTCTGACAAAACCCCTTAGTTTAGAGATTATTGCCTTGGAGAGTTAAAACAAAAATAGCCAAAGGGAAAATTATTTTATCTTTAAAACATTATATGTGCAAAGAGGAAAAAAAACCAGGTGAAAACAGGGGTTTTGGTAGTTTATTGGTAGTTCTTAGTGACTGAGAAGTGGAGGTTGAGAAAGAGACTTGAGGGACCAGGACTAGAGCTACTGTTTGGTAAATGCTTAATCCTACTGGGAATTTGTTCTTTTAACTGCAGCTTCCTGAGGCAAGAGTAAAGAGCAGTGGCAGACAGACAATGCTGGCAGCCTGGGCTGATCTTTGGAATTCTGTAGCATGATGAACCCAGCTGCTGGTCTGCACAGTGGCCTGGACAGTCTAAGGGCAAGTGGTGTATCAGACTGTGACTCTTGTGATGCTTCAGACTTTGATTTCTTGATGTATTACTTAATGGGCTGCTTGTATGCAAAATAGTATGTTTGCTTAGGCAGTTGTATGAAGGTTATTTTGATGTATATTTGGATTTCAAAAGTTTATTAGGGTTTTTTAATTTGTTTTGTTTTCCCAAGGAAAGTATATGTCTACTCTACTGGACTTGCCTGGAGAGATAAGGAGCCTATTGCAAATAGGTCATTGGGGAGGCTTTGTGGGTTTTTTTGCTGTTTGGTTTCATTTGGGACTTTTTGTTTCTTTGGGTGTTTTTTTTGTTTTGTTTTGTTTCTTTGGGGGGAGGTGGGGGTTTGTTTCTTTATTTGTTTGTTCGTTTGTTTGGTTTGTGGGGGATAGTTTGTTTTTCATTTAATGGCGTTTGGGGCTTTTTAGAGTTTTCGTGCAAAAGTATTCATTTCAAGCTCTTCTCATTTTAAAATTAAGAAATATAAAATGGAAATTAGAAATAGAGAATGTGGGATTCGTTTTTATTCTACCTTATCCTGCTCACCTTCCAGCTTTTCTAGTAGCAAACCAGAAGATACTGAACATGTTACTTCAAAGAGTGTTGCCCTGCTCAGTGTTACACTTCAGTTCCCTACATTTCTAACTTCCATCAATGCACAGTAAATTAGGGATGACAGAGGGAATTGGGACAATCTGACACTTCCCAGTTTTCAGACTCTGTTCAGAGTCTGCTTTAGGATTTCAGGCACCACTTCTTTTCACAGTATATGGTCAATGAGGAGAAAGGGAAAGCTTTCTTCACAGCAAGATAACATAATATTTCCTCTTAGTTTTAAAACTTAAAGATAAATGGATAGTTTGCTGTCATATAACCTCAGCAAAGAGCCTTACCCACAAGGTTTTGTAAAGACAGACCTGCATTCCTGAATCTCCTCTGGGTTTGAAGTAAATTCAAAGTGCAATCAAACCTTCTCCTTGTGTTTGATCTTAAATTAGGCCCTTTTCCTGCAGAAATTTCTCTGTGTGGCACAGGAGCTTAAGAACATTTTATGATTGTGTCTGCAGGACTGGCCCCTTTTCGATTTTTCTTAGAAGCTCACCTCTGTTAAAAGATGTCTCTCTTGGTCCCTGCACAGGCACTAAAGAGGTTGTATGAAAAGATTTGCAGAGGTTTGCGTTTCCATAACTCTGCTGACTTCCCTGGACCTACACCAAAGTGCGTCAGTTGGGGAATTCTTCATAATTATTCTTAGCATTCCATGAAAAAAAAAAAAAAGAATGCAGAAAGATGTTAAAGCAGATTGAATGCATCTTACCAACAAAGCAAATTCTCTGCCTGGTTTTCCAAGCTGAGATTCTTGGCCAGAGTCTTGTTTTTGCTGTTTGTTGTCCTCGCGCTGACCCATACTTGAATTTGCAGTCTTATTGACCGTGCCTGGAAGGGTCCTGGACGGTGCCCTTCCAGATTTACATCAGTGGGAGCACTGTGATCCAGGGAGGCAACGGGGTTTAACCTTAAGAGGGCCTTGCCAGGAGTCGAGTTCTAGGTCCTGGACTTCATTTCTCTGCTCCTCAAGGAGCTGTATCATGCCAATTCTGCTTTCAGTTACCCACTGAAGGTCTCTATAGGATGTCAGTATTACCTAATTCTCCAGCTATAAAATGGAGGGGAAAGCCTAATTTATGCCTCACAGGGAAGAAAGAGAACCTGAAAGCTTATGCTGAAGATGTAGCACTCCTGTTACAGCAAAGAAGATTGTTGTAAATTAAATGTTCAAATAACTTGCTAGACTTTGTTTACTTTGGTGATTTGCTGTCATTCCAGTTCAACAAAATACTACTGTTCGAGATAAGAAGAAAAAATGCACATTTTTAAAAGTATATTTTTTCATACCCACCAAGAGACAAATTAGATTTTTGAGATGTTTTCTTATGTTTCAAAAGTATCCGGAGTATTTCCACAGTGGGAGTAAGCTAATGGTACATCACTGGAACATCTCCAGTGAAAATAACTGTGGCAGAGTGAAAAGAGCAGTAGAAAACAAGTAGTCAGGAACAACAATGGCAAAAATACACATATATTTATTTATACATCCTTGCTTGCAGTATAGACCTCTGGATATTTTTAAATACCAGTAAAAGTAGACCTCAAACATTTTCATTGACCTTACAGTCATTACACTTACAAGTAGTTCCAATGAAAAGAAAACTCTTCCAAGAAATTTTCCTCAAGGACTTGACAAAGATTTAATACAGGACAAATATATATTCAGGGTGGAGTTAGAGGGAAAACTTTCCTGTGTTCAGATTCCTCCTAATTGTGTATTAGGTCTGAAGATCCTGGCTGTATTCCATATTGTTCCATTTGTTGCTTGCCTCTGTAAGGCTCCTCTTTTGGAAGAAAGAACCAAACAAATCTAGCAACCCTTTTATTAAATGCCATCTTGACCTTGCTTCCTGGAAATATAATGGCCCAAAGGATGAAAAATTACAGCAAGTGTTTATTACTGAAATCCAGTCTCAGTTGTGAGAAGATTAAGTGTTTCAAAAGATTTAATATCCTGCCTGCTTCAATGGGACGCATGTGGAAAAGAGCTGCAAAGCAGCAGAGAAGTGGAAATGGCTGTGTGATGTCTTGCTCTGTAGGCAGGTGGTTGATATTTGTGGGAAATGCTTGAGAACATGAGTTTTAGAACTGATCCTAACCTTATCCCGATTTCCCTATCAGGCTGCTGTGGGGAAGACTTGGACCGTGTATCCTTACATCATCCCAAACCATCTGATGACAATGTAGATATAAGCAGAGACTCACAAAATATGGGTTTGGAAGTCGAGTGTCAATTTGGTGTTTTGCAACTGGATATCCATATCTGAATGAAAAGCTACCTTAATCCTGATTTTTTGGAAGGAAAACTGTAGTACCTAAGCCCATTTGTATGTATGAAAAAGTTTGTTGGTGAGGAAGGTTAATTTGGAGAAGCAGAGTCTTGGTAAATAAAGTAGATGCTAGCTTCTATTAGAAATAAGTTTTATTTTTAAATGGAGTAAACAGCAGATTTTAAATCATTCCAAGCTTTTCCTTATTCCTGGACACAAAATGAAGTTGTTTGTCTTTGGAGATGCTTTTCCGTGTTTTACTGCATTGTAGGAAAACATTCCCCATTTGAAAGACTCCTTGAGACATTTCGTGATACCTTTATGAAATGTAGCTTAGTTTATTGGGCAGAACATTTCTTTTGCAGCCCTTCCTGAAATACAAGTTTTATGAGCAGATGCAAGATGGTTTTCATTATTTGGTAGCAGATACATAGAGCACGGCAGATTATCTGCCTGCTTTACTCAGACTAAATGCACATCTTTGGAAGACTTTGAGAAGCACAGGCACCTGCTGCCTTTGGTTTGCATTTTTTCTTGCTGATTTTCATACAACTTCATTTTATAAATTTTCTTCTTAAAGGGTAAATTTTCCACAAAGTATTTTAATGTTAACTGCTCTGAGGTAATTCACACGCTACATTTGGATGTTTCACCATTCCCTTTGTAAAGTCAATGTTTAGATGGAGGATTAGCCACCCTGAGGTTTTCCTTTTACAGTATAGAGCTGAAAACCATAACAAAAAGAAATTATTTATAAACTTACCATCTCAGCTCTTGAAGTTAGAAAGGTTCTGACAATCTTTTAGCTGTCTGCGATGGCAAAGTATGGATTCTCTTGGACAAATTTAGGCTGAGATACAACAGCGTGTACACATAAAAATGGTACATAAATTACTCTGTCATCCAAGTGACCATGAATACTTTGTGTTTGGGTTTAATGCCTGTGTACAAAAAAATTAGCTAGAGTCAAAACCTGTTTTGCATCACTAGCGCAAACTGGATATAGTTCCATTGGATTTGATTGACTTCTCTAGATTTATGCTGCTTTAAATAATGCAATGAATTTTGTCCCTGAAATTCAACTTTTGTGAGGTCTCCCAGTTCCCATCAGGATGAAGCAATTTGATTGTATTTAACAATGAATCATCTAACTCAGCAATTACTGTGTATGAGCAATTAAGTTCTTTTTTTTTTAGAACTCTTCTGTCTCACCATAGATTTTTTAAGTTATTTTTGATTGTTGGTTATGCAAGATTAAAAGAAAAACACAGCAAGAGAAAATACCCCAACAAAAAACTAGCAAAACCCAGGTTTCTTGCACAATTTGTTTGGCTGATTTGCACTTCTGGCTGCTTCTATATAAATAAATAACATATATGCAATTATTCTAAAAAGTTGGAAATTCTCAAGGAACTAAAGTATCTTCACTAAAACCAATGAGACTTTGCATTTTTAGCCCTGTCCTGTCAAGATCAGTGTAAGTTTATTCTCAGCCCTGTGATGCCCTAAGAGATGGATGATCAAACCATTTGGATGCTTCAACCCATTGAGTTTGGTAGGAGTTCAATGTCTGTGTATCATCCGCCTGTGATCAAGTAAAGGGTATGTGGAACAAAAGAGTTAGGAGGGAACAGTTAATCCTGATATGTGGTAGAACTTTGCAACTTGCTGATGTGAAAAACAAAGCAAAACCAGCAGGTCACAAACATCATTTTAGAATGTGATCAATTCTGTGTTCAATATCTCTGTCAGGTCAAATAGGAGGATGCCCCGTATTCCCACACCTTCACATCACTTTCTCAGTTCTCTGAATTCTCCTGCATTTATCAATATCCCTGGACTGCAGAGAGTAGAAAAGATGCTTAATTTTAAGGTTGAGTCTGCTCTTTCCAGGTGCCAAGGCAGAATATACTCTCTCTTTTCCCTTGTTAATTATCCAGGAGGCTCAGCAGTGGTTTTTGTTACAGATCTGGTTTTTTTGCCTTCGCAAATGTGCAATTTCAACTCATGAAGTTTTGTGTAGATCCCTGCAAAGCTACCTCAAAATTTTCTTTTTTATTTGCTTGCAAATACCGTAACTCAGCTAAAACAGTGCTACAAGTAAGCAGAGAGATGGGAAACACTTCAGCCTTATCAGAAGTCTGGGGAGAGTGTGTAAGTCTGCCAAAGCAGGAATTGGATATGCCCAGGAGGGAAGGCCCACCAGCATCGGAACATGGCAGGATTACATTGTCCCTGTTCCATGCTGTGTGACATGGTGCCATGCAGTGAGTCTGAGAGGAAATTAAAGTCATGGATCTGATCACAAATGTAAAACTGCATTTGTGATTTTGGTTTTGAACAGAAAATTAATTGTGGGTAATTTTTCTGGGACACATAGATTTGGAAATTTAGAGATGCAAGACAAGCATCCCTGAATCCACTAGTCTGTCATGGCAATGACAAGAAAAAAGCCCATTAACTTGAATAAATAAGGGGAGAATTATGTCTTTGAAAACTTTGGTCTTCTTGTTAGAACTCAGAGAAAAACAGAGTGCTTTCCCTGGGGCACCCAGAACCGTGAGGAGGTGCTCTGAAGTGCTCCTTGTTCTGTCATCTGAGAAGAGCCAAAGTATATGCATCACAGGGGAGACAACTGCACGTTCTGTCTGCTTCAGAGATGTCATTCTAGTCAGACTTTCTTCAGTGTTTTCTTAGAGGAATATATTCAGTTGCTGGAATGTTTGTGCTTTTCTAACACTCTTGCTTGGTGGATCATCGCCTCTGGTACTTAAATGTTTGGAAATGAGAGAAAATAAATAGTGGTCTAAACTTGGCAGCAATTGATCCCCAACAGGGATTACCTAAATCATTTGCTGTTCTGTGTATCCTTTAAAGAGGCAGCCCGTTGTAGGTAAAATAGATTTATCTGGTCTAGTGGGAGTGTTGGGGCAATTGTCTCTTTAAGGAGATGGCCCTGCAAGTGAGACGCTTATCATCTGGGCAAGGCACAGGGAAAAGGTTTGGCTACTGGACAACCAGGAACTGGAAATAAGAAAGTCAAGTGTGGTGCCACAGTCTGCGTGGTGAAGTCTTTTCAGTAGTAGTGAGAAATTTTTAATACTACTGTGCAAAGCCTTGACAAGACCTCAGCTGGAAGAATAATCTGGTCATTAACTCGCAAGGATGAGGAGCATACCTGGCAGAAGGCTTTCAGAAAAAGGGACAGCCTGATGGCAAGAGGGAAGTGGTCTAGAGATGGAAAGAAGCAATAACCCTCTTGGAAAGGTAGAAGGCACTCCTAGTTAAAAAATGATGTAGTTATTTGAGTGACAATGAGTACCAAACTTGAAGACATAGGTCTTGTTAGACATAATGCCATATTCATGTGAAAATCATCTTCTGGATTTGGAACTGGTTTGCATGGGGAATTCTGGACATGCTGACGATACCTTTCAGACATTTTTATGCAAGCACCCAGCTTAGAGTTACCTTCCTTCTACTGCATAGCTCAGATGATTTCACTAGCCATCAAAACTGTGTCCTTATATGTGTCATGTAGCCAACAATTGTGGTCACACTGAGCCAGGGTATTCCCAGCTCTATGGGAAATGCCAGTGCCACCTTCAGATGTCAGAAACCAGCAACCCCGTGTGGTCCTGCTTGCTCCAGCCTGGAGGTGTTTTGCGTCAGCACAACCGGAGTGTTTGGGACACCAACTCAACCCCTCACACTTGCACCCGTACCTGCAGTTCTACCACTGATTACTTCAGCAGGATGGAAACCCTCAGGCTCACACAGTCATCATCTGGTGCCTTGAAATCATGGGCTCCTTCCTTTTTGGCATTTTAGCCTTGTTATTGAACATGGTGAATGTGGGAAATCTTATCTCTTGTCCGAATGACTTCCATGGCTGGGCTCAACATCCTGTGATGGCGCTGCCTCTTTATGAAGGTCTCCTTTGTCATTGTTAGCAGGGAACAAATATCCCTGCAAATAAACAAAACAAGGAAATATAGAAAATACTTGCTATAAACCAGAGCTGTGTTTAAACTGAAGGTTTTCCCAAGGAGCTTACTAATACACATTTAGAGCAGAGCACTCTTTGTCTAGTCCTGAATGTTGATTTTTCCTTTTGAATCCGAGCAGGATAACATGGGGAGTTTGAAATGTCAAGAGTCTCTTTCATGGATCTAAATCATGACAAGTCTTTTGTACAGAATGATTTAAAACCTGAAATAGAATTAGAGCCCTAATGTCATGACCGTGCAAAAATTCTTGAAAAATTAATTTTTTAATTAGTTTACAGTATGGCATTGACTACTTTTTGAGGGTGGGGAGAAATGTTTGAGTCTTCTTTTCTCAGTACCTGATCAACAGATTTTAACATCAATCAGACAGTATCTCCAGGGACTCAGTTTTGGGTAATAGCCATGATGTTGTTCAAAGAACAGAACTTTGTCTCTTTATGTTGTTGTTCCAAGTGGCAGTTTTGGGATTAAATGTCTCACGACACATGTAAAAAGAAAACTTTCTGTATGCCTTCTGCCTGCTCAAATCCAGCCTGGAGGCTGCTGGTACACAAGCTGGAATAGTTTGCCCTTGCTATCTTGCATTCGGAGAGTGAAGAAGTGGGTTGTCTTGTTACGGTGATTTTCAGAGATTCTCATTACTAGATAAGAAGAGAGAGAAGACTTAATCTGGAGGTTGACTCTCCAGTGACCCTTAAAGTTGGAATAACTGAGAAAGCAGCAGTTGCACCAGTAAAAGCTGGAAGTTAGCTGAGGGCTAAGAAAAGGGAGATTGTTGCTGTAAGGAGAACTGAACCGATGCCAGCAGAAAGCTGATACAGCAGCGACATGGGCGATGTTATCTCCCCAGCAGTCGTGACTGCGTTCCAGAGGCTGCAGGGTCAGACCCTGGGTTTGCTTAAGGCTACATGAAGACAAAATACATCCTTTCTATACAACTGTAAACAGGGATCTGAAACAGGATAATTAGCATGATTACAATGAGCTCTCTGCTTTGTTGAACTTCTCAGTGTGTCTCTCATCCAAGAAGGACAGAAGAGTCTTTGAAAACATAATTTCCACCAAGTTTAAATGACTGAATGCCAGAAAGAAAGTGGCTATGGCTCTATTTTCCATAATTTGTAGAAATTGCTCCATCTACATGATTTTTACCATGGGTAGGATTTTACTATTTATAGGATGAAGACAAGGCAAGCCTGCCCCAGCCATCCACTCAACTCTCAACCCAACATTTAGAGCTTTTTTCTCACAGCCTTCTGTATTTAAGGGTCATTACCACATATGCCAGAGATTTTGGGGTAGATTCTAGTCTTTTTTTAATTTTTTGGGTCCTTGTGGGATGAATGAAGAACAGTGCAGTCATGAGTCATGGCAGCAGACCACCACCAAAGGCATTATGATCACTCAACAGAAAGAAGGCAAACATTGCCAAGCTTGCCATATTTGAAAGTTACTGGCACATTTACTCCTAGGAACAGACATAGCTAATTCTTTAGAAATAGCCACCATATGAGCTGGTAACTAGTTGCCAGGAGGACTTGGGGTGCTGGAAGGTACTGGAAGAGTAATGCAGCCCTACAGGTGCTTGGTTTTGGCACATGCCACATGGTGACAATCCTGTAACTTCATATATAAAACAAATAGAATGGAAAAATTCAAGTAAATAAACAATACCAAGGGTTTGGTTTTTTTCCTGATGAAATTGTTAAGTGAAATTTAGTATTCTGTGTCAGTTTAGCAACCTGACAAGCCTTAGACCAGGAGGTACAATGAGCTAAATTAAAAGATTTATAGAAAAGTAAAGCAGTGGATTTCAGCTTGTGGGGATATTTTGGTTTTTATGTTTACTTTTCAAAAAAATTAGGATGCTAATGTGATGAAGTTACATGTTGTGGGTCAATGTGTTCCCAAATGCAATTTTGAAATAAAACAAATCCCACGCCTAAACTCCCTGAGTTTGGACAGAGGAACTTTTGGGAATACAAGCTTCACTGACACTCCAGTGCCACTGAGGAGCCAAGCCACCTTTTCAGATGGATCAGGTGGCTGGAAGTGCTTCCCACGATTGTACCCTATCTCATTCTCCAATTTTACTTTTGCAGTTTGATTTTTTGGTGTTTCCCAGTACAGAGATTTTTTTGTTGTTGTTGTTTGTTTTTGTGCATGGCACCTAGAAAAGGAAGACAGAAATAAGCCAAATATTTTTTCTGCCGTTAACTGCTGTTACAAGCTTAGAGCAGTTACTGTGTCTAGGTCAGGATCTGAAAATATAGTTCCAGTTCTAAAGCCAATAGCTGTATCTCATGCTGTTATTTTGGCAGGGATTTCCAGAGGGGGTACAGTTTAGCAAAAATGGGTGGAGATCTCAAGAAACATTAACTTTCTTGGAAAAGTCAAAAATGAACAAACAGTATGGGAGAAAATGGAAGAACGTGAATTATCTCCACTCTCTGGAGAGGTATCAGTAATAAGGTTTTCTCAGACTCTTCTATTTATCAATTGAAATGAAAATCCAAAGATAAAATCAGGTCTGGAAAGGACTTTGTAGGCTCTGACAGCCCCCAATATCTGTAATTTTTACCTGGTTTATAGGAAAAGGTGAAAGAGTATTTTCAGCTGTGACAGCTGTAAGCTCGCTGTAATGTTTAAGAAGAGGCAAAACTAGCAACGGGCCACAATTTTAATAGGTTTTAGGATCTCTGTTCCACTTGTCTTGAATATGATCTCGATTCACACCACAGAGTAAAATTAGCACAGGAAACGCTGTTTTTCAGAGTAGAAACTGTGTATATTTTCTTATATCCTCAAGCCATGCAGGATTTTGGGGGAAAAAGAGATGACTGCTGCTAACTGATATAAAAATTGCTTTTTCCCCCAATATAGATTGCTATTTACCATCTTCCATGTAGAAGATTTTCAGACACTCATATGGCATTTCTTCATTGGTTGGGTTGGTTTGTGGCTTGGGCTTTTTCTCCCCAGCTAGGCTGGTGTTTTTAATTTCTGTTACATAGCTCTGATGAGATAAATGAAGCACCACAGGGGCCCTGAGGATACAACTGGTGTTTCATATTCAGTAAGGAGGCGGAGGAGCTGTAAATCCTCTAAGAAGAGCGCTGTGAACTCAGTAACTTGTGAGGGAAATAATCCTCAGCCTTCCTCTCCCCACTGTACCAGCATCTTTCTGGCTGCTTCCCAAGGGAAGGAGCTGTGGGATGTCCATGTGGGTGCACAGTGGGGATGGGGCACATCCCACTTAGGACACTCTCAAGAAACAAGTCCAAACCATATCTGTGCCTAATGAAATAAGCCAGATCCTGCCAATATCAGCATCTCCCATCAGCTGGCATCAAAACTGACTGGGTGGGGAAGGGGTAGGAAGTGTCATGAAGTGCCCACAAAGCTCCAACTGTGATCTTTTTCAGGAACAATATAATGATACTGACTGTGGGATAGAAACCTAAATTGCTTGCGTTTTTGCTGACATTTTGCCAGTGGTGTTTTAGAGCTCAAGACCACACAAGGAAAATGGTGTTCCAGGATATATTGCCTCCTTAAAGAGAAGCTGTGAGACCATGACCTAATGTTTATAATTTTAAGAGTTATTGAGAGTCAATTGAACATGCAAAATTCCCAAGTGACTGCATTTATCACTTGTGTGATTAGCATGCTTGTGGAGTATAAACAGCTGAACAGATCCAAATGTTTGATGAGGTTCATCAAGAGAAAGAAAATTAAAAATATGTCAGATATTGTTGAAAATATAGGTAAGGCATGATTTTAAGCTCTGCTTAGAAAGGGTATGATCAAAGGGTTGTTTAATGGGCTTTACCTTATTGCTGGTCCCTGTAAATGTTTGGGCAAATAGAGTTTACTTGGAAGATGATAGGAATAATGATAGCATCAGTCTACTTCACAGGATTTTACACACTCAGATATGAAAGCTTGCATTATGAATTACTCCCATGAAGGTTTGTTTTTTGCAAAGTGCTCCTAAGACAAGCTTTACTTTCAGCATAAATATATCAAAATATGTTAAATATATAGCATCATCTTTACTATGTTCATAATAAAATTTATATAAAACATATAATCTCTAATATTTATGGCTTTGTATATGTATTTTATATATATATATATATGTATATAAATCTCTTCATCATTCCCTAAGGCATCATTTCATGCATTGCATTTATATGTGTAGCAAAGGTTTCTTTAGGTGAGATTACACTTGAAAGTCTGCAGCTTTTTAAAAATTATTTTTTAATTAGGTTTTCAGTCAAGATGTTGAAATCATAATGTCTTAGATGACAGAAGGTCACATATTTAATATTAGTTTGTAAAACCCTGAAGATCTGTTTTGTTGAAGATGAAACACAATGATTTTTGAATTCTAGTTGTTTCTTATTTTTACATTTTTGTTGGCTCAGGATAGACCATGAAATTTATTTTTATTTTTGTTGAGCTTCCTTTCAAGAAGATTTATTATTTTGCTTTGGCTTAGTTTGGAGTTAGGGATTTTTCTCAGCTTACTCCATTTCAATATGCCTGCATCCTGGAGAGGGAATCTGGGAAAAGATGGGACAAACTAAAAATACAATTACTGAAAGTATGAAAGCGCAGTTACTGAAAGTGCAAAAACTGAAAGCTGCAGATAAGTTTCATTGGCTTCAAAACAAGTTTTACTCTGTGCTCTTTTGCCCCTTCTTGTTTATACGGGTTTTTTTTAAGGCATGCCAATGATAATTTAAAAACAAAAAGCTTTTTTTATCTCTTTTTTCTATTTCACTAGGCAAATGGAGACTTTTTTTTAAAGCATTCATTTGAAAAAGAATACTTTGAAAGGTATATTATTGGTGGTAGGTACTACCAAAGTTATTATCTGTAATGCTATGACAATATTTCACACTTAATACCTTCTATATCTTCTATATCTATATCTTCGTTCATTTGTGTAGGTAAACTCTGCTGACCCAGAAAACTGCAGAGATCTCTACAAGAAAATCCAGGCTGGAAGGTGTTTGTTGAGGGCACAGCTTCAAAACAGATTTATGTAGCTTTCAGTTTGCGTGAGATGGAGTTTGCTGAGAGGTTGGAAACACTGTTTTTATTGGTTTTGTTCTTTTTTTTCTTTTGGCCGACTTTGCCTGTCTTTTTTTCAGTCAGCCCCAGGAGTGTGCTGTGGCTGGGACCCTGCACTTCACTCACATCAACAGTTTCAGTAAACACTTTGTTAAAAAAAAAAAGTTTTGGGATGCATTTTTATAACAGCTTTTACACCTGTATTATTGACATTTTTAACAAACACTGTATGCCCCCTGACCATAATTCAAGAACAGACATGTGTTGGTTTTGGAGAAATAAACACTTGCAGACCAAAGGGACCTATTCCATCTGCTCCCTTCTGCTGAGCATCAGATCTGCCCTTTGGCACTGGTTACGTTTTGGATGACTTTGTCATAAAACCCAGGATGATGGGGAGTCAAATGCTTTATCTGCGCATGGAATGTCAAATTTCCATGGTTGTGGTGGTTTGAGGTATGGGGGCTGCATCTAAATCCACCCTCTTCCACCAGCTAGGTGTCTCAGCTGGGTTCTACATATGTGGTGGTTTTCTCATAAAGGCCATGACTCACATTTTCTCTGCTTAGTTTATGATTTATTTGTCAAAATGGCCGTAACACACATTTCTTGTAAATGGCCCATAGCCTCGTGAGAGAGGCTTGGCTCATCTGCTGTGGCTTTTGAAATCCTAATGACCATTTAATCGGGTAAATGTGAGATAAGCTGTGAGCTAGGGCTGGTTTCATGGCTCTGCTTGCATTTAACAGTGTCATGGTCTTCAAACAATACATATCCTAAAGCATGAAACCGCGCTGGGCGTTGATGGCATTAAGCTGTTTTCCATACCCCCAGCCTAGCTGTGCATCTGCGGCTCGGTGTGAATTGCCCCACAGTTGGGGAAGTCACAAATACCCGTGTACACTGTCTTTCATTACACAGCTTAATGAGATTTCCACATCCCCTGGGAAACCAGCATGTCCCGCAGATGGGTGGTATCCACATTACCTTTTTCTACGGCCAACACATCCCTGTACTCCTGACTTCCTTTCCAAAAGGAAAGACATGATTATGCGTAACAGATTTTAAAATAAGAGGTTAAAACAAACTCCAGTATTTCAACTCCATATTGTTAGAATGTGTTTTAAACAATGGAAGGAAAGAATATATTACAATTTTGGTTTTTTTAGTTTGTTTCTGTATGAATCTTCAGGTAATGTTGAGCGGCTGGTTTGTTGCTTTTGTGCTCCTGGCAGATACCCAGCAGGAGATAATTATTTTTCAAGAGTCCCTGGCTTCTTTTTTAGTAATTTAAAATAACTGGCCAGCAGAGAATAAATTGTTCCAAAGTTTCATGCTTGGAAAGAGATGTCCCAAATTACAAAGTTTTATCAAGAACAAATGAGATAGTAAACGAACATGCAGGCAACCACTTAAGATCTGACTAAAGGAAAATTCTGCTCCAAACAACACAAAACTACAGGAATGTGTTTTGTCAACGTCACAATTCATTGAATTAAAATTTCTCAGAGCTTACTGCTCTCCCCTTCTCTTAGAGCCCAAACACAGAACATATTTTTCCATTTTCAAACCCTCTGGGTCTGGAGCTGACACAGCCATCAGAGAGAAAGGAGCTTGGTCCAGTAGCTATGTTGGGGAATATGAAATTCCTATTAAATATGAATTTTCTGTTAAAAATTCATGTCAATTGACATGTGGATTGTGTAAAACAGGGTGTCAGATTAGACAGAATTTAGAATCAACCAGATCACAGAAATAACAAGTTACTTTTATCTTCATAGTTACAAGGAGGTATGAATAGGTCCTTCTACAGTCACCAGACTGCAGTCTCTATTTTATCAATCTTAACAGGCTCTTTCTACTTGATTGCTTATAATGCTAATATAATATTTTATACTTTGTATTTTATATAATCTCTTTTCAGTAATGCTCCAAAAACATCACTGAAAAAATCCTCAAATAAACCATTATTGAAGTTACTAAAGGGTTACTGAAAATAAGTAAACTATAGACAGGTAAATGTCATTACATTCACTAAAGATGAAAAAAAGTTGTACTCTTTAATAAGATTTTTCATGTTTGATTGCTAAGAAAACACGGCCTACTTAACACTAAAATCATCACCTGAAGTTACGTAATTTCCAAGTATTTTGAAATGAAGAAATGTTTAGAGTAATTTCCTGTTTCCATAAGATGCCATGCCCAGAAACCAGGGAGAAAATCTGTTTCTCTACTTGCATCGTGCACATCCAAAGGACATCCCCAGCTAGCCAAACACTGTCCTGGGCTGTAATTAAAGTGAGACTGACATCCAGTACCGGTCTAATATACTAAGTGTGTTTCGAGTGCCAATAACGAAACCAAATTTTCTCCAGATCTGGAATGTTCTTTGCTACACGTGAGATTTTTCTATGGAATTTGTGTTCTTTTTAAGGTGGCAGCTCAATACTTTTAAAGTCTGCACAGTTTTGAGTGTAGTTGTGTAAAGGGTACATGATCTGATTATTCATTCCTGGCCTAAGCACTGTTGGTGTTTTGTAACACCTGACCTTGGTTTTGTAGTGATAAATGAATGTTGGGCGGACACACGCAATGGGAAATGCAGTTGTGTCCCAGACAAGACAACACATCCTCTCCTTGTGCATAAGGAAGAATCTGTTCTTTGCTGGTGGTGCTGAATTAATACAGAGAAAGTTCTTAACTAGGAAGTTTTTGTATGTGCAAGAACTTTGCGGTTTTAAGCACAGCCACAGGAAATGGAGTAATCATTAATGAATTTGGGGTAGATGAGCTGGCAAACTGAAAATGAAGAGGACTCCCTGTACTTAAATGTTAGTCAACTCTGGGTGAAAAACCCTGTTTTGTGAGATCTTCAGTAAGAGTGGGCGCAGCAACATCAATTTTTGGTGGCTTTTTTATCACCAAAGGACTTGCTAATAGCACACAATTAATTAAGGATGAAAATAGATCCATAATCCTCCTGACAGAAGTGCTGCTTTTTAAAATTTTACCTCCTGTGAATAGTGTTAGCCTTTCCAGTTTTGGACAAGAGTGTGTCCATTACACAGTCTATTAATATTTTTCCTATGGCAAGTGAATCCTCACACACCAGTGATCTCCTGGGTGTTTTTTCTCATGCAAATTCAGATTGCGAATTTAAAGACATTTTCAGTCTTTAATTCTGATGGTTCTTAGTAAAATGACACTGCAGCAAGGAATACACCCCATTCAGTGCCTCCCTTAAGACTGTAGAGATCCCTACAAGTTATTTTCTTACATACTTTCCTTGCCTATGGCCTCTCTTTGGTCTATGAGTTAATTGATCCAGGATTTTCTGATATAATTGTCTTAAGCTGTTGACAATTCAGTTAAGAAAGCAGTTGAGCATGTAAATAAAAAATAAACTCTATATGCTTTCATCACTCTTGCAATTAGGCAGCACTACTGATGGTTGGCTTATCAGGAACAACAGTGGTATTTTTTTCTTCTGTAATTGAGGATGAGGTTGTGCCTTGATGACTGACCACCTGGGACTTCAAAGCTCTAGGAGAGAGACCTCGACTATTATCCATGCTGTGATCATTTGGTGCTTCTCAATGATGGCCAAAGAAAACAATGGAACCCCCGAATTTAACTAGTTCCTCCAGGCTTTGTGTGATGCTGAGGGAAAGGCTCATTATGAAGTTCAAACCAGAACTTTAACTTGCCTGGCAGGACAGAACAGAGTCTTTGGCCTCAGTGATGTTTTCGTGTCTTTTTCTTGTTGATTTACCATAGGGCTGCATATTTGACATCGTCAAAGAGGAGGTTGCATTCTGCCTTCAGAAGAGATCTGCAAGTGCTCACTCACTGCTGTGGGCTTTTTTTGTCATTTCACATTTAATGTAAAGAAAATACATCAAAAGAACAGTAAATCAATAATTGCTATAAATTAGAAACTAGACTTTGGTTATGTTTTAATAGTGGTACTTGCACCAAAGTCTTTTACCAGCCTGTAGTGGCAGTGGGAATAGCCATCAGCGTATAATTAAACTCCATTTAGAGGGTTTAATTTATCCTTTGGTGCTGAAAGAGTGATTCCGAAGCTTAGAGTTATAAAGGGGATTTAATCACAAAAGATTAAATAAATCCCAGTTATATTTGACAAGCATTTCTCTCTTCAGTAAGTCATATGATCCATAATTATTCTCCCAAAGCCTAATTAGCTCTGTTCCTTATTTAAATCATATCTCTTCCACAAGACACTTCTGGCGTGGCTCGATCTAGCCTTTTTGATGCATGTTTTACTAATCGGGCTTTTCATCCATCCAGTTAATCAGCCCTTCCCTGCCGTGAAGCCCAGCTGCTGAACTCCCTCCCCGCTCACCAAGATGCTTTAGATGTCTCATAGCCCAGCCTCAGAAAGCTTGTGTGGCCAAGTGCCCTGGGGCAGATGATAGCAGGAGTCAAAGGCCAGCACGATAGAGAGCTGTGTGATTTAAACCTGTCTGAAGAAACCTCTGAAGAGATTTTTTGCTGGAGGCTTTTGTTCCACCTATGACCTCCTCCACCAGGACAGACACTCACTTTATCCTCTTCATGGACATTTTTATTTTCTTCATTTGAAACAATACCATTTCTATTTAGCTTTGATGTGCTTTTTCCAAGTGGGGCTTCTTAGCAGGGAGATCTTGCAGCACACTGCCCCAAGATGAATACAGTTTCAGTATCATACTGGGCCTGTGTCATTCTGCCAGCGTACATACTTGGCTCAGAAAAAGAAAAATCAAATCTTTTACCTAATCAAAAATTCTTCAGACAGAGTGCATGAACTTTTCCAAATACTTGAAATTATTAATAGAGATGCCTTCTGAAGTGTAATAGCAAACCTGTATGTTCCTGCAAGCAGATATGTAATCTTTTCACATCTGTACAGTGCAGGAGAACTTTTGTCAAGGTTCATTTGGCTACAGTTATCCCTTGGTTTTCCCCTTTAAAACTCAGCTGCAGAATTTCCAAAGTGCTTTCTGTTGAACAATAACAAAGAAATGAGGGAGCTCTCATGAATACTAATGGCTTGCATGTTTTGCCTGAAATCTTTACTGGGTAACTGTGCTGTGCAGATGCTGTTTCCTCTGCACCAAGACCTGGTTTGGAGCTGGAGGCCAGATTTCTGGAGAATGATGTAACACTGCCACATTATCTATGGCTAAATTCCTAAAAAATAGGCTCAAACATGCCCATCTATGTGTGCTTATCACTGAGCTAAGTGACCAGACTGCCTGGGAGCCCAGGCGTATAAACCCTGACTGAGGTATCAGAGCAATGCCTTGCAAGTATGTCTTGATTCTACAGATCAGTTATGCCATGCTGAATATTGTTATTACATTGTTTAATTTTATTTTATGGTGTTTCAAGTGGATAGCAAAAAAGGTAGATATTTAGGAAACCAACCCAAACCTTGCTGTGGAGAGGAGGAGAGCTAAATGGGGAAGGAATTGATTTGTTGGGCTGATATTGGACAGCTCTTTTTCCATTGTGCTCCGTAAGATTGCTTGCTGCAGCCAAGCAAAAGCCCAGGCAAGGTGTGCATTCCTGTCCATGCTCACACAGAGGTGCAGGTGGCCCCTCTGCTGATGTGTGGGCTCAGAAGGGAATTAATGAGCCATGCTTAAGGGAGGCAGCAGATCTTGGGTTCAGATTGCACCGTCTCCACACTAGAGATTGTGAGATACCTGTCTCCAGCGAGGCCTTTGGGGTTTGTTACACTGCCAGAGCTGGTGCTGGTGCAGACACGGGGTCTCTGGCCTGACTGGAGCTCTGTGCAAATCACCAGGGGCAAGAGCAGCCCCTTGGGATGGCAATCACCGCAGTTAGGACCAAGGAAGGTAAAGCTTATTGGCAAAGCCTGGGGCAGAAGGACCCCCTGGCAGCAGTGGTTTGGCAATTCAGAGCTGCCATGTGCATGGCCAGCACTCAGCTATCAACTCCTGATGTTTCTGTCCCAGCTTCTTCCAAGTGACATAAACTCTGCCAGCAAAAATCTCATTCAGTGCGCACCAAATCATTCAACACTTGAAAGATTCCTTAAAATCATTCAATGCTCTCAGACTTTTGCACAGAGACATTTCCCAAGTGGTCAGAGCAGATGTCAGATGTTCTGCTTCTAGCATCTTCCCAGTTTCACCCTTCCTTAAAATAGAGGGATACACTGAGATACTTCTCAAGCTGTAATCCATAAGAGAGGGGAATTACTTTGCTGCCTTCCAGCATCCAGAATGTTTTTTTCTGTGGAGCTATAGTATGAAATCAATTTTAAATTTAAAGAAAGGTAATACTCTAGAAATGAGAAAGCCTGACATCTGAACCTGAAGCAGGCAATGGTGCGTGGACTTCTTTAATTCTCTTTACTCAGGCTCTCCTTGCTATCTTGTGGGTATCCTGTTGATATGGGTCTGAAAACAAGTTGTGTGGCCAGGCATGAAGATGAGATGTATCATCAAGGAAAAAAGAATCTTGGCTAATTTATATAAGCATAACTTAGTATAGGCTTTTCTAACATCAGCTTTAACAAAAGTGCTAAATTAAAATTAAGAACACAATTTGATTTTTCAAAGGGATTTAAAAAAAGAAAGGAAAAGAAAAAAATGCTCAGGCAAATATCCTCTGTGTATAAAAAGCCACATTACTGCTAAGTGCTCCTCTTGTTGTGCCAGCTCCACTTCTTTTGGACACTCCTCATCTTCTCATCTATCCTGGAGGCTGGGACAGTCTGCATTGCTCCTTTTGGGCCCTCTCCCTCCGGCTCTGTGGACCATCTCCTTCCTCCCCCAGCACCCTGGGCTCTCAGTAGTGCCCAGCAGTGAGGAATTGCTTATCCAGCCTGAATTAATGCACTCTGAGTCAAATGTGTCGTCATGCTCAGCCCCACCATGCTGCCACTATTATATATGTGCCAGGACCAAGCAATTCAGGTACAACCTTACAAAGAAGGATAGAGAGGAACTGGGACATAGTGTGGGGAATGAGGACAGCAAAGAGCTTAAGAGACAGAGAACTGGTAGCAAAACATACAAATTCCCACCTCTGAAGAGGCATCCCCTCGAGAGGCACTTTGCTCCTTCACACAGTGTACCTTTGCAGTTGCAGCTCAGTCCCAAATGGTGGATGAAACTTAAAAAAACTTGAGGTCATTCCAAGATTTCAGAGCAGCTTTGTAAATGCAGCAAAGCCTTTGTTTGACCTTTCCCTGTAATCCCATGGGTGAAGCATTGTTTAATCAAAAATAATCATGATCACTATTTTGTGAATAGTTACAATAGTAATAATAATAATAATAACAATTGCTATGTGATTTCTTTTTCATAATTTTTATAGCAGCAGTAATTTACCAAAAATAGCTGAGGTGTTTACATAATGGAGAACTTTTAAAAGGATGTTTTCTACATTGTCCTGGTCCATTCAAATTTTGAATAAATCCTGTGCCAGAGAAAGCTTTGGAATATTTGAAGTTGTTTATGGGGGTAAAAGAAGATGAATCTCACTGGCCTTAGAGAAGCCAAGATTTTCAAAGGCAAATTAAGTCTGTTTACTTAATTTTTTGGGTTAGGAGTCTGCCTATTCTGGGATGGATTGGGGAATATTTTGAAACCCAAACCAATGCAGCCAGGACACAAAGATGTCTCAGTTCCTTAGCCAAAGTCTTTGCCCAAGAGGTGAAGAGCTGGCCAGGTCCTGGATGCTCTGAGGGTCAGTTTTCCTGCTCCACGAGGAACAGACAATGAGCTTATTGGTGGATGTGGGGTTCACCTTCTACCAACCATCAGAGCAGCTTAGGGTGCTTTAGGCAGACAAGGATGGAGCTCCCTGGGCAGCAATGCTGGCCCTGAGCACAGGATACAGGGGCTGCACCTCGGGCTGGAGCAAAGTCCACCTCAACTCTAGGAGTTTTGCCACCTTAAAACACCCCTGTTTGGCTGGGATCATGCCAAAACCCCAGCTCTGTTGGTTCTGGCTGTTAGACTACACATTGTGTGTGCCACATTTGCACCAAGGAGGTGCCCTTGGAATGCCACCTCCTCCTTGCTGGGACAGGAATGCAGAAGGAAAAACATGCCATGCTTGATCATTTCTATTTCTAACTCTTTAAGATACTGCTTAAAACAGGGCTGGGATAGATGGGCTTTTGTTCTGACCTACCTATGGCAGTTTTGTGGCCTTATCATCACTGGTTATTTATGCCACTCTTTTGTGTAATAATTTCCAAATTATTCTTGTTTTACAATGTTTCAACTTTCTGGGTATTTGGAGAACACATGCATGTACTTAGTGAGGTGACGGGCTGATTTAGTTTCTCAGTAACTTGAAAATAAAATATGTCTCTTAGAAAGCCATGAAAGATTTGAAGAGCCAAAATGCTACATTCAAAAATGACAAAACGCTCTGAAATTTGTTTTAACAGTTTGGATGCACTAATACATTCCTTTCATCTCTCCTAAACTTCTTGGCTTACTAAAAAGATTCCTATCCAGATAGTCTGTAGCAAATTCATCCTACACATGGGTTGCACAACTAAAACCAATCTTAATTGTTCATTCTTAGGCTTTCAGTGGTATTATCAAATTCTGGATTGATCATTGTTTTCTAATCTTAATTACAGTGTCATTTTAAGTGCACAGAGGGGCTTTAAAAATAATTTGAGCTGGTATCATGCCAAAAGCTGCATCTGGATTCCTGGAGGATGAGGAAAGCTTCGAATCAAACATCTGGCAAGTTTGCTGGATAGAGAAAGGCCAGCACAGTACTCTCAACCTGTGCAGTTATCAATGAGAACTCTTGGCTGCTGTGGCAGAGTTGCTCAGCCTTTCAGTTTCATTGGGAATCTTGTGTCCAAGATCTTCCTTAACCTGAGCTGATGATTCCTGGCTGTCCTGAGAAAAAGTTGTTCTTGTGGGGTGAAGGGATGGATTCCTTGGTGGTGGGTTATTTTTTACGCTGTTTTCTGTAGAGGGACTCAAGAAGATAAACAACAAAAAAAAAAAAGCCAAAATCAACAAGTGAAGGACCCCCAGGGTGAGCAGTACGGCTGTACCTGCTGTAAGCTGCCTTCCTCAGCACTTTACACTGGTGGCATCCCACCCTTATGGCACCACATCCCTATAGGCCCAGGTCATCCTTGCAGTTTTAGGATCCAAAGAACAGCATTGAAGACCACATCCCTCTCTATTGCTCTTGTTGGACCTCCTTGATGCGACATACAACATGGCCTGACTTTGGTGCTAGGAAATACAGTGATGGCATCATCCTGAGTGTCCCACTGTAAGCGCTCTGTTTGTTGTTCTGGTGTTTTCCAAGCAGAGATCCATCCTCAGTGGTGTAGAGTCCTTGCTGGCATTACAAGTTCCTCGTGTCTCCCCATCCCCTGGTGCTTGTCCCTGTTCTGCTCTGCCTGCACAGCAGCTTCAGGCTGGCACCAAGAGTGTTCACAAGCAAACCTGTGCTTCCAACCTCACCTGCAAGTGCTGTTTGCTTGTGAGGAACCAAAGTGTTTGCAGGGAAGAGCAGCAAAAAGTCACTGGTTACCACAGAATCTTGAAGCTCTGTGAATTTTCCCCTAAATGATTCATGTTCAATTCTACCCTTCATCTCTCAGTCCTGAAGTGAACACTGTGAGACAACTGAGTTAATTTCAATTTTTAGCATAAGGGTGAATATTATCTTGCAGGAGCATTAAGGTTACGTGTGTTTTGTGCATGAACATTTAGCACATTTTGTGCTTAATATGAAGAAGTATTCTATCTTAACTCCAAATAGCAGAAGTATCTATTTAATTCATTTGTTTTTATCATCAGAAGCAAATTTAACTTCAAATTTCTGATTTCTGAAGTTGAACCTGAAATATTTTTCAGGCTTAAGAAATCATTTTGATGTCTAGAAATAGGAAGAAAAATAGTTTGTGACCAACGATGCTTATTTATAAAGACTTTTAAAAAAGGGAAAAGAAGAAACAATGTAGTTTTTGTGATCTGAGCCTTTGGCACCTACCCAAACCCATTTCCATGCTGAGTCCGTCCATTATACACTTTGTCAAATCTTTCATATAATCCCACTGTCTCTGCTCTTAATCTTAAAAAAATAGCCCTTTGTTTTGTATATTACTCTGGAGGATAAGGAATAGGAGACTGTCTGCAGTGTTGTCAAACCTGGGTGGGCATTTTAATGTGTCTTATGCCTTTTTTTTATTGTGTAAGGGCATTTGCTCAGTGTGCGTGGGTCCGTTGGGTGTCCATTGTTTATATCCTCTGCTGGTGTTATCTCCAAATTCCTCCCCTTCTCCAAGGGAGTCGATTTCCCCACAACAACTTCTCTTCCAGGCTCAGAAAAGCTGACTTTGTGGGGCCACTGGAAAGGCAAGCAGCTCTGCTCGTGGGCTGCCAGAGGGGTGAGTGCTCCTGCAGGGAGAAAGCCTATATTAAGATTTCTTTTTTTGTTTTTTTGAGAAATAATAGGAAAATTGCAATTCCTCAGGAGGCAGGGGGATGCCTGGCTGCTCTGCCAAGGGCAGATCATGCACGCCAGGATGTGCAATTGGGAACCAAGTCTCTGAACAGATTGAAATCTGCAGCCTCCACTTCCACTATGACTTTAACCCATACTTTGTGAGTTTCCCTGCTTTCTGTAAAGGAGAACTTTTGTTACAGACACTGTGTGCAGCTGTTTATTGCTTTGTGTCGATGCAATAGGTGCTGTCAAGTCCCAGTCCATATCTTTGCATCTCTCAGGAGAGCCAGACACATTCAGCTGCCAAAATATCATGTTCTGGTGAGAAAGGAAAGGAAGACAACTTTAAGTCCTGGATTTGTTGAAACTGTGTGTCACCTATCCCTTCAATTTTAGCTCATGATCTGAACAGCCTCCCTATGCTCCCTGTGTTGCTGAAATGCTGAAAAAAATACAGGACCTTAGACACTCTGTTATTTTAAGCTTAAATCAACACTAAACTCACCCACATTATGCAACTAAGAACTGCATTTCATAGCTTAGTGAGTTTGTATACCATTAACCTTTTTCCAGCTAACTACATTCTTCTTTTTTTGCCTAATATCCGTAGTTCCAGTGTTACGACTGCTGATACTCCATAACATGTCGTAGGAAATATTTGGAATTGTGGTTGGATTGTTATGGAAGCGATAAAAAGACATGTTACTCTGTGTCAGTATCTGTCCAGAAAAGCAAAAGGTATCAGTTGGTTGCCTGCAAGTCTCTTGTCAACTCATTACACATTTCTTTTTTACATAATTTATTTTCTGGTTTTTTTCCCCAGTAATGCTATTGTCATTGTGCCAGCTGAAAATATTTTATATCTGCAGGTGCAGCTGGTCCCTGAGATCATTGTAGGGCCTTTGTTTAACAACCTGCCTGCAACTTGGTCATGCAGTGCCAGCATTTTAGTCCCATGTCCCTGTTTTTTCCAGGAATGCCTGTTAGAGGATGGTTTGCTTTTTACGAGCCAGCTGATGGAACAAAACAGAACTGCAAGCCATTGCCACAGTGTGTGTGAATATTGAGACTTAAGCCACAAGAAAGCCAATCCTTTTCAAGCTGCAGCAGTGGAAGCTCTCTGTGTTTCACCCCCACGAGGGAAGCTGAGGTGACACCACTGAGAGTGGACAAAACCTGGTGTGGACATGGGCTTCAGATGTGGGATCTTAGGAACATGGTGTTGGGTAAAGGTGTTTTCGATTGTTTAACTGGAGAAGGTTCTTTGGCTCCTGTGCACAGAAATTGCCTGTGCCGGTTTTTTGGTGGGTCCTCCCCACTCCTGTGTGATGAGATTACTCAGGGGACTGGGTGAGCAGGCTGCAGATGCTCCTAATAGGCCTCTGCAATGACACTACTTAAAAACTCAGCACTTCTGGCACCTCCTGCCCACCAAGCTGCAATGCCACAGCCTAAAGTGCTGCCTAAAACACCAGTATCATTGAGTTAAGTGGCGCTGATGGTCCATCAGTCCAGCATGTCACTTTCATGAGCCTCCAGAGCCATTCTCCTCAATACTTTATTGCAGTTTTCTGTAATTTTCCTCCAGTTTTCAACCATTTCCAATTCAGGGACTTCAAGAGCAGGGGACATTTTCTATAAATTCAGTTACATTTAGTCAAAATAATGGATTACTCTTATGTGACTTAATTCAATTTCCCCTTTGACTGAAGAAATTTTTATCATCCCTTGGCAAGTAGCTGCACTGTTTAAATAGCCATTGTGTGGGTAAAACTTGTGTTTATTTAATTTGTACCCAATTCTTACTAATTTCATCTGATGCCCCCTGTTTCCTGCAATGAGACAGTGATTTAGAATCAGGTAGTACAATGCAATCACACATTTTGAGACTTTTCAGCCTGGCAGGCTCCAGAATATTTTACAGACATTTATTTGGTAAAAGTTACTCCATCACAAAAGGTTCTCCTATAAAGTCTCTGTTTCTAATCCCTTGTATCCCTTAAATCTGATTTCTGGGACAAACATCTCTTAAAACATATTTTCTGTTGAATAAAATGTTTCTCATTTGTAGTGAATTAGGAAAGAAATTATTGAGGGATGTGCTTCCATTGAGGTTTTCTGCAGAAGCAGGGAGGAATTGCGGCCAGATTCAGCACAGGCAGGTCTGCACCCACAGAGCCTGGGGTTGTTTCTGCTGGCACAGGGTTGGTTGACCTCTCATTTGGCTCCCCAAAACCTCCTCACCTGACTGGTATGGCATTGCTATATGTTTGTGGCTCATTTCTAGCCTTATCCTGGCCACCTTTAACCACTGAGGTGATTCATTTCTTTCCTCCAGCCCTGTTGCTGGTTTCTGTGCAAGGGCAGTAACCTGTCCTTGATGTCCAAAGGAGCTCACTTTGGGTTGTGTGTGTGCTTTGGGCTGGTGTATGAAAAGCTGTACAGCGCCAAAAGCCCAGCTCCAGGGATTGATCCCCAGCCCTGGGGCAGCACTACCTTGTGGTCATGGCTGGGACCAGTTCCTTGCATGGGTTTAACCCTGAACACCCTGACCAGGATCTTTCCAGTTTCACCATCAGTTCATGCAAAAACTTTATCCTCTCCTCCCCTTTTTGCCCAAAACGTGTCCAACAGGTAACCTGCAGGTTGTTTTTTTCTTATCCCCACTGCTGGGCCTGACATTGCTGAGGCTGAGGAGAGCTCTTCAGTTACCCATCCTTAGGCTGGTGTATCACCATGCTGGGGCCAGCAGAGAATGTGGGAACTTCTTCCCTTTGTCAGCTTCCCAGAGAGATGGGAACCCACCAAAGCAGCTGCTGGTCCAGCATCTCTATGGGCTGGGTGTGCAGTGGCCATCCCTGGGATGGATGCACGTGGAGGTTAGGAAAGAGGAGGTGAGCCTGCTGTTAACTCTCCAGAGATGTGTTCTCTGACACAGGGATTTTCCATAGGTGGAAAATTTACACAGAACAGATATCATGGGATTTACTGATAAACTGTAGGAAAAGGGAGAGCTGGTGAAATGAAGTCTTCTTATCTCTGCATGATGTGGCATGCAACCCAGGATATAAATTACAGTTTTCACCAAGTACTACTGGAAAGGCTGGTCCTGAAAAGCAGAGGTAAAGCCCATGAAGCATGCTAAGCGGCTGTGAGCTTTTTAACTAAACTCAGGATAAGTGGCTCCTCAGATAACTGCTTAGTTTGAATATCTGTCAGCTGTGGATGTCATTTGGGTGGAACGTTGGAGGCTGAGAAAAGGGCTTATTTCTGTACTTTCTGGGATGTCCTCAGGGTGGCTGTGAGAGGCTGGATGCTAATGAGTTCAGCAGCTGCTGGGAGTGATGTTTTCCCACTGTCAGCACGGATGCTCTGTTACGAGGCTGCGTGTCTTTAAAATGAAGGATGCCTATGATGGATAACAAAACTCCTCTTAGTGGGCTTTTTTTTCTTTGTCCCTTCTAAGATTTAAACCATGCTCTTACCAAGCTCGTTTAATTTTGTATGAGTATTTGACATCACAGATATAAACTGCATATTTTTTAAACTCTTGGAAGCATTTCTTAAGTTTTGCTAATGTCCAGTATTGACCTTTATTGACCTTGCCAGTGGGTTGTTATCCCAAGTGCCGTGGACACAGGCTGGTGTGCCAGCAGGAATCTGCAGAGCAAATCTCAGAGTGCCCACATATTAAAGGTCTCTCTCTCATGTGGCCATCCCCTCTTGTGATTACACAGGATAAATAACCCTCTGTAGACCAAATTTTCTGTGAGGTTCAGAGTCAGGTTGAGTTATGTTTTGCCACAAACAAGAGTTAGCTTTTATTATTTCCAGAGCTTCAAACCTATTGCTAGAAAATTAATGCTACTAGTTTATCTTTCTTGAGGCAATGTAATATTTTCTTTGCTATGTAACTTATCTTCCTGTGCAGCGAACAGATGTTCTCACTGGATTCCTCACATCTCTGAGGTCTTTTTCCTGGATGTTTTACATTCAGTTAGAATTTATGAATGTGTTAGGAGCTCCTTCTGGGATGTGCTGTGTTTCTTCCCAGCAAGTTTCCCAGGATGCTGGGATGTCTGTTGGCTTTCTGGTGTCTCTTGGATTTGTGTGAATTCAGATTTCCAGATTGCTTTGCCTGCCAAGGATCTTCCCACCTTATGCAGCTGGTAATTAAGTTGCATTAATTATTATTAATAGCAAAGGCAGGTCATTATCCTATATTTCACCTAATGTTGGAAACTGCCAGCATTTTCGTTCTGAATGTTTCTCTCAATTTTTTAACTTCTTAGCCCGTAACATAATGTCAGAAATGACAATGAATCATTAATTTTTACACCATAGTGCATGTGACATAATGAGAGGTGGTGGTTAGCTGGTCCTTAATCTTACAGCTTTGATATGCCAGGGCTTTTTGCAGGCATAAATATATGGCTGTCTCTCTGGGTCAATTTTAAGTTACTGCAGTTTACTTGAAGTTGCAGCTTTTTGAAGTTGAGCATCTGCCATCTGTACTATGACAGGCCTGACATGCCTGCACTGCTCCATGAGCAACAGCAAGTACAGCTAATCCATGCCATTCCTCATACACTTTTCCAGTTGAGCATACACAAACAATTTGAACAGAAACTTCAGCTTGGCAGTATTTTGGTAATAGCTCTGTGCATGGGACAAAGCAGTCTTCTGCTATGGGATTACCTCATGGGAGAAGTCCTTTGTTTCATTCCAGTTTGGCCTTAGAAATACGCTTTGGTTTAGCTGGTGAATTTCTGAAAATGAAGCTCAGACAAATAGAGCAATGGCTCAGACAAATGATTGGTAACAGTTTCAGTTGTTCCATGCAGTTTCTTCATTACCATAGCTATGGAATAAAAAAAAAAAAAAAACAACCATTTGTTTGTTTTGGTGTTATTTACAGCACATGCCCAGAACTAATTCTTAAACCTACTAATTTAAAATAAATGTTAAGCTCATGTGTTTACAGTCAAATTGATCATTTTAGAGTGTAGTGGGGTTGCCTGTCTTCCCTGTCTGTTTTCTCTTTGCCTCCCCTCATGTTATCTAGAGAAGAGTGTGATATGTGTTAAGGAGATCATTTATCTACTCTAAAATATTAAGAAAACTTGGCAAAGTGAGACATTGCCTGGCTGCACTGACTGCACACACAGGATGTGCTCTGGGCTGTCCCCCGTCTCCCATCTTTTATCTCTCCTGTTTCTGCTGTGCCAGCCCACATCTACCAGATCATGAGCTTTAAAGCTGTCATCTTGGCACCTTTTCAGGCTCAGACTTTGCATTTCAGCTCTCAAAACTTCTCAGCACTTTTAAATCCCAATTTGGAGTCAGGAAGAGATGTGTATGCTCAGTGCTGAGAAGATAGAATGCATCTGCGTCTTGTTCAGGAAAATGTTGCATTACATTTTTTAGAAAGGAGAATATTTGGTTCAAGAGTGGGTCCTTCAATCGCATTTGACCATCTTGAATCCTTCTGGAGTTAACTACAGCTGCTGGGTGTCGTTAGGCGTGTTGCTTTGGGCTAACCCCAAAGGGATTTTGGTATTGCAGTGGCTGACTTCTAGGCACCCGGCTACCTAATGAATTCCAGATCCCAAAGTCAGACATCCAGAGACATCTAGGGAAAACAAAGGACCTGAATGAGGGAGCACCATGGAAGCCCATGAGATGGAGAGGCTGCTTGAGCAAGCCAGTGGCAAATTTTAAGTTTTCTCGGTGCTGCACTGTCTGCCTAGAGCCCTTTCCTGCAGCTTCGGGATTCTTCAGGGTTGCAGCCACCTTTTTTTAACGGGGAAAGTGGAAAGATACTTGTGATGAGCCCTGTTTGACAGTGAGACCCTCAACTCAGGCGTTGGGTGCATGGTCAGGAACAAAGGAAAACAGCAGAATTGGTGTGGGACTTGCACCCTTAATCCCGAAATATATCTCAGCTTCAGTGGGAAGATTTGTCCAACTGCTTTTCAAAGGACTAGGCTAAGTGGGAAAAAAAAATCCTCATGGATGCTGGATATCAGCAAGTCAACATTTAGACACTTAGCCTGTGGAACTGTTTTAGTGTAGCCATCCCTAGTGCATAATACAGCCCGTCAGTTCACAAGGCTGAAATACCTCTGCAAATAAAAAGCAGCCATGCTGGCAAACAGTCTTCAAAGGTAGCGAAATAATCCCTAAGGGGAGATCTGCTTTTGTGTGGAATTCCCCAGCAGACGGCTGGGAGATCTTAACAAACAAGGCCTTTTAAACTGCCATGTACTTTGAAGCCTGAGTGAGCATTCATTCACTCGGCACAAAAAGCAACAGTAAAGAGGGGGGGACAAGGGGTGGAAGGGCTTAGTCAAGGTGAAAATGAAGTTGGGTCTTTCCCCAAAGCCACTGTGGGTACAAATGAATTGCTTCACTGGAGGTAATAAAAGATGCGTTATCCCACATTTAATAAAAAGCAACAGTGAAAATACAAAGAGATCATTTCAGGCTCCAGTTATCTGACGTTTATTGCACACAGGCCTTTCTCCAGGACAGAGACCCAAGGAGTGTATTGCCCTTTGAAGTGTGGGCTGTGTGGCCACTTGCCCATTCACTGGTTTATGGCTAAATCTCCTTGATATGACCCACTTTCATCTTTCTAGTGGTGGCAGGGGTCTCTGCAGAGGGGAGAGGGCAAGTAGGGTTCTGTACGTGCACTGGGGACAGGGCAAACTGGGGAGTGCTCCAGCCTTGGAGTGTAGGTAGAAAGGAGGATGCAGCACGGAGCGGAGGCTGGGCTCAGGGAGATGCAGAGCACAAACAGCTTTGAGAAGTCCTGCCAGAAGTGGCAGGACTGTGGGGACCACAGGCTTTGCAGTGAAAAGTGCTGAGCCAGGACTGTTGTAGCATGAGTGTCTGTTCCCTTTGACAAGGAATAACACAAACTTGTTCTTATTTTTGCTTACCCCACCAGTATTTTCAACTCTTGTTAGAAACCATTGAGTTATCTCTAGTGGTTAGGTCATGGTATTTGTAAAAACAAGTTTCTTGACAGTGCACTTCCTGCTAACTAAGATATTAAACTCTGTGTAAGAATCCCCACTAACATCAACAAATTTTGGACGAGGGCCATAGTCCACTTCCAGGCAGTAATAAGCTCTGCACATTTTTTATATCAAAAGCAGTTATTTTACAGATGAGATGCAATAAACTGTCTGAGAAGTTTACCTTTGTAATGCCATATAGGCAAAAAACATCAGTGGACTTGAATTACTGTAATTTTTAAGTTTTCTTGTATGAAACAGTAATGTACTTTTAAATCATATCTTACTTTTCCTTATGCTAAAGCCTTTTACACCAGCCTCATGTTTGCCAGCAAGCCCAAAAATTTCCAGCAAATGGAGTGGATTAAGATAGTCTTTTTTCAAGGAATTGTGTTGTGAACATTCTTAAAATAACATCTTTCTTTCCTCAAAAAGTTGATTGGTGTGCTGTGATATCATTGTGCAGTCATGACTTTGAGAAACAAACTTATTTATATTAATAAAAAAAATATTTCAGTTGAAAGCGCTGTCAAAACAATCTCCAGGAAAGTCATTGTTGTGGACTGGAAAGAATGCTACTTCACATGTGTTTAATTATTGGGGAGAAAAAAATGAATCTTGCCTTGCATCACAAAAATCAATCTGCAATAACAGGAAATCCTGAGCCATTTATGCAGAGGTTCCTCTTTCATTGTAACTGGCCATTGGTTCCAGCTTCTAAAATCTGTCTAATTCTCAATTGCTACAAGAATACTGCCTCAGCTGGATTATACACAGAAATGCTTTGACTGTGAGTCTGTTTCAATGCTGTAAATCAAAACCCCAAGCCAACAATGGAAACAACTTGTTGGTATGCAGGGATGCTCTGCTGCTTTTAGCTTATGGACATATATGTCAGTTGAAATAGTAGAAGTGTCCAAAAGTGTACAAAAGTGTCCATGAGCAAGAGGATGATTATTATCCTTCCTTCCTCAACCTGTGCATGGCCATGTTTACACAAGCAAAGGGAGTAAAAGTGAGGTCTGGATTGTTGTTATTTGTGCCATCCCAGCACCCTGCATTCCCAGCTCTGGTGGACGATGCTTGTACAACACAGAGCAGGAGGAACAGCCCCTTTGCCAAAATGTTGTGACTTTTGCGGTAGAAAGACAGCAAGATGAGGATAAAGAACTTTGGGATAGTGCAAGAGAGCCACACAAGAGTGTTTGTGCATGTCACCAGCGAGGCCTTTCAAAGTTTCTGTGCCCACAACAGCAAAGGGATCAGCCAAGGGGCTACACAGCAGCTCCTGCTTCCCAAATGTAAGACACAGGGATTTAAACCAAGACTGTGCAAACCTGATAGTGAGTAGCATCAGCCCTCTCACCAGCCCTCTCATCTCTGTGTCCATATGACACCTTATTTGTTAGAATTTATGCAGTGTCTGAATGGCACCTTTTTGTAGCCTCTGTAGGTCATTTAAGTAGGAAGCATCTTCACCAGCTCCCATTTGGTGTTCAGTGGTTCTTCTGCATACCACAAAAGTCTAACATTGTTGCATGTACCTTGGTATCAATGCTTTCAATCTCATCAGTTGATTTACTGTATTCTTTTTTAATTCCTCTGTGTGCTCCTTGGTTTTCTCTTTCTGGTCAGTTCTCTATGGTGTGTGGGGATTTCTCGTCCTCTAGTTTAGTTTTCAACCTGTCACAAACACAAAGATAGAATGCTTCCTTAGAAGAGTTCAAAATACTAAATTACTGGGATCATAGTGTAGCATAAATCTTGCTCAGGGAACCTCTCAAACAGAGCACTTGATTCCTGCCCGAAAGTTTTCAGGAGGCACCATTGCCTGGATGCCAGCAGTAGGATGAGGTGAGACTCCCCAGTCTGCTATGCTTCTCATTTCAGACACTCCTTCTGGCCCTGCATAATCCATTGCCACCAATTATCTTAGAACTACTTCTTGCTGCCCTAAAAATATACAGAAACTCTCCTTCATGTCTATTTCTACATCTTCAAGAGTGATTCCTACTGTCTATTTGTCAGTATCTTTCCTGAATTCAGCTTTGACTGCCTTGGGGAGCCTGTGTGATAACCAGATCCTCCACCCTGATGTTGATCAGCACATTGAAGCACACAAGTAGGGGCTATTGGCTGGCCTGTGCTTCTGGGGGATGCACAACCCCACCGTGGCTGCAGATACAAGACAAGCTTGAATTTTATCCTTTTATCAAAATTACAGCTTAAATTCCATAGATCTTAACCACCTGCTTTGCAGCCTGTGGATTGAAAGGCAAGCACTGGCTGCTGTCTTCCAGAACTAAGGCAGATGTCCTCTTTATCACTGTTTGATTGCTAGCTGAAAATTAGAAGAGAGAGTAAAGTCACCCCCACAGGTACTCAAAGTGGCTCCAGGACAGGATGATCTCTGACTTTCCTTATGAAAGGCTTGCACACTGCAAATCTTGGACACACTGCTGTGTGCTCTTGTACATTCCCTAAAATTCATGCCCTGTGTCAGTTGCCATTGTGATTTTGAAAGATGTTTTCCAGGCTGTTACGTGACTTACGTACAGTTTCTCCTTCTTATGACTGACCCAGTTCCTCACCCTCAGTGTCTGCTATTCATTTCCTCTGATGATATTCTCCTGTATATTTAGAGAAGAGTATGACTGTCTCTTCTGTGTCTGCCTGCGAAGGCATGCTCCTCATGCAAGGACGTCACGAAGAACAATCTTCTGCTTACAGAGACATCTTCTCTTCCTACACTTTGTCAAGGAGTTAATAGTCTGTGTCTAAATGCTGTCCTGCAGCTCCAGCATCAGAATCCATCACATCTCCAGGCAGATCAAACCATTGCGTGGCTCAACTTGGAGAGTTAAACTGCAGCTATAACGAGATCACAGCAGGGCTTGCCTGATGTCTTTATTCATCGTTCAGCTACAGAGCCCCCTTTCTGATATTTGGATTCTGAGCCTGTTTACCCAGGGATTTATTGGTTTATCTGCACTGTGAGTCACTGCCCTCTGTTTGGAAAGCAGATGTGTGATGCTGCCCTGTGGCGTTCTCAGAGCTGGGCAATGGGATGGCTCCACACAGAGCTACACCAGCAGCTGGTGGCACTCAGCTGCTTAATGCTTTTTTAATGCAAATGTTCACAAAACTACTTCACCTCATGTCTCAAATTGCACACATGGCATCTGTCTATATTTACATATCATGTCCAAAGGCATGGGGAGGCCTGGACTGTTGCCATATGAATTTACAAGATGAAATTGTCCCTTCATGAGCTAGATTGAAAGCTGGATACAGGTTTTTAGTGTCACCAGTTACCTAGCTGATGTCCCTAATGGGTGGCATTTTTGGAGGGGTTAGCGTTACCATTCTGCCACGTTTGAAAACCAAACCAATAGTATGAGCATGGAGAAAAATTACTGACTGCAGCGTGCAAATGAGGCATTGCTAGGTCAAAAATAACCCATGGAAACAGGACACTGTTATTTGCAGTGTATGTAAAAGTAAATCACAGCAACCAGTCTGGTCAAATTAGTGCTGGAGGATGCGTGGATGGTTTCTCTGCTGAAACCAGTGGGTGAGCTCAAGGGTAAATTACAGGCACTGAGAGTAGCAGGAAAACAGGCTTAAGTGTTTTGTTTGTAGAGGGAAGAAGAAATCTCCCCTTATTCAGATAGATACCCATTTTTAAAAGCAAAGATTTGACATTCATGCATAAATTAATCTCCTAGCCGCTGCCACCAAAACTACCTGAGTTATTTGGCAGCACCACAAGCCTGGCTGTGGTTTGGCAGCACTTGTATGGTCTCAGTCCTCTGGAGGGCAAGGCCTGTCATTCATCCTGCTGGGAGCAAACCCAAGGAATCTGGGATTGGTTGAGCACCACAAGTTGGGAGCAGAGGCTAATTGTATTAAAGAGTTCACAAACAATTGTGTCAGAAAACAGGAAGTAACAATACTTAGGGCATGCTATCTCCTGATTTAAGGGCTAAAATAAGAATTTTAAAATAGTTTGTTGCTTGAAACATTTATGTGTAAGAAAACTTGAAATGCTCTTTAAATTATCTGGGGTTTTTACTGAAAGTGTCATCAAAATTGACATAGTATGGAAAACACTCGATTTACCATTAATCAGCATTTTTCCTGTCCTGGATGAGTCTGCCTGGAGTTTTTGACCTAGCCTGTTCAAGTCAGAGATGAGCCACTTAGAAGGGAGCTCATGAGAAATAGTTTTAAAAATGGGATTTCATTTTCAATGTGTGTACACATATATAGATTTATTTGCATGACACTGGGATCAGATTACTTTGAAAATTTGTAGAGCTAAATTAATTTGCTTTATGTTATAGCACAGAATAAAATCTCACTTCTTTGTGGAGCACAGTTACAGAAAATACTTCAAGCAACCCCATCCTCTCAGTTATTATCTGTGACATGGTTGTGTAGGCATCATTCATTTTGTGGATAATAACCATGTTGGGATGAAGTCAGAGATAACACAGTGGTTAGGGGGGACTCTGGAAGATGGCAGGAAGGAATAGTTTGGAATAAAACAAGTTGCACAGCACCACTGCAAAGCTGTTGTGGCAGGAGCCTGTGAATGCACGCTGCCTACACTACTGAGCATAATCCAAGACCTCAGCATCAACAAAGTACTAATAATGATTTTCCTGGGAGCCTGGAGCACACCATTGTTGTACATAAAGAAAGGAAAAGTAAATAAAGTAACGCCTATTGTAGCTATTTTAAAATGCTCAATCTGGAATGCTGCTTTTCCAAAATTCTCTCTTTTGGATTTCTGCATGCATTCCAGCACTTTTCTATTCAGTACTGTTCAATCAAAAAATTGGTAAGGTAATAGAGGTAATCCTTTTCCTGCTGTAATTCTACTGGTAATAACTTAATTATATCAAGAATAGCTGTTTTAATTATTGCGTAGTAAATGAGGAATTAATAAGTCCCCGAACATCCTGGATTGTGGACTTCCACAGTGCATGTAAGGTTTTGGTTTTTACTCTTTGTTAGTGGTAGTACATATTTAGAAGCAGTGGTGATTCTGACACCTGTGTCAAGAATTCTTCAGATGAGATAGGGAGGTATATTAAAAATGCACCCCACAGTCTTTGAAAACGAAGATTGTCCATGACATCACTGGCCTTTATCACACTTTTTGAGGTATATCTGAAAATCTGGATGCGCGGCAGCTAGAGGCACAATAAAGTAGCATTTTTGGCAACATCTGACATGATTGAAAGAGTCTGTGTGTTCATGAGAAGCCCAGTCCTTTTTTATTTACTATTTTTCCTCTGTTATTTATAAAACATCGCAGCAACATAAATATCCTACAAGAGGAGCTTATTGCATCCTGTTTAAAATAGTTATTCTGCTGTGTACAAGCCGTATTTCCTGGATACTCAAAACTGAATTTGCCGTCCAGATTTGGCCCAGTGCTTATAGGAAGATTTAAGCTGACAAATGCAGATGAATGCATGTCTCTCGAGTGCCTGTAGCGCTTGACCTTGGGCTATAATGCACCTTTGCTGGGGGTTCCCTCAGGGATGCTGCTAGGTGGGACTTCTGATTGATGCTGCTGAATTTTACAAAATTGAAGCATCTCTGTCATAAGTGGTGCAGTAAAGCTGCCACGGAGCACGCGATATTAAATGGATTACCAAAGAGCCTTCCTGCTGGCTGCGGTGCTCGCCTGCCTACCTCCTGGAAACGAGCACAAGAACATTTTTTTGGGAAGGGAAAAGAACAGAGTGTTTCCAGTGAAGTATCATAATTTGTCCCCTAAGGGTTCATTGAAGAATATTCTTTGGAGTAATTATTTTTCATTGGGATAAGAAAGGCTGTAGAATTTTAGATGTTGTGTGGGTTCTGGAAAAACCCCAGCTAGTGAACAAACTCTTTTCTCTTTGTGGCAAAAGCTTATTATTCACAGCAAAGAATTCAGCCTGACAAGAAACTCAGATCTGACTTCCATTTTAATAGCCCTCCTCCTCCTCCTGCCCTCTGCTCTAATCTGGCAGACTTTCACGTTTCTTGCAAAGATTTTCATTTTACCACAAGCGTAATTTCAAGATGCAATAACATTGTTCTCTTTATTGGGTTGTTTTTGGTTGTTGCTTAGCTAGCAACCCAGGCTGGCACTTCTGGTCCCTGATGTGACTCACACAGGAGGAATGCCCTGACTGAAGATTTGCCCCAGGCCAGCAGTGGCTTTCCAGCCTTGCCGGGTCAATGCAAGGTGTATTTGTGTCCCTTGCATCCCCTCTGCTGCCGCCCTGGCATATCAGTAGTTGGCTTTCATGGATAAAGGACAACAGGAGAAAAATACCTTCAGTGCTAGAGGAACACTTAACCCTTTGAATCAGAAAGTAAGGTAGAAATGAAGGTGAAAAGAGATTTGTTTGTCTTGCATTTCCATGGGTGCAGTCTAGGCCGAGGTGAAGTGGGTAACCTGGCAGCGCTGGAATGCTGAGCATCCAAAGGGCAAGGATGCCTCTGCCTTCCCTGCCCAGGGCTCCCCGCTCACCTCTCCCAGCAGAGCAGCTTTGGGCTGCCTCCATCCTTGCACAAAAACAAGGCCTTGCTGGCATGTCACCCTCAATTATGGCCATGCAGCCGATGGTCTGCACTCATTAATCATCGCAGGGAAGAATGCTGGGGAGGCAGCTGTGCAGTTCTCTCTCTCATGTCCTTGCTGATACAAGGTCTTCTCACATTCTGGTATTAAAAACATGACTCCCTCTTTATCACTGTCTGCAGACAGGGCACAGCTGTGGCCAGCAGCACCAGTTGTCTTGAGGTTCAACCAGGCACAGCCTTTCACTGCCCGTGTTCCACATTTGTGGGTGCAGAGGACAACCCAAGTGGAGATGTGTTTCCTACACCACAGCAGTCATGGGCATCCCAGGACAGTGGCACAGGCACAGAGAAAGCTGAGGTGAAAGCGTCAAAGAAGATACAGGTTTCTGTGGGCTAATAAAAACAAGCAGAGGGGACCTCTGTGCAGGACCCCAAAGATGGGTGAGCACCATTGTGTCCCCTCCACCCCACCAAGGCTTGAGACACTCAGCTCCCTGCAAGACTAGCCCTGCAGCTAGTAAACACAGACAGTAAGTCTTGGGTTTCCCCCCCTTCCTCTAGTGTTTTCACTGCCAAGCCCAAACTTTATGTGCAACAGATGGAGCCAGTCTGCAAACTCATAGTGCCTGCTCATCTCCCAGGCTTGACCTTTGCATGTAGAAAATGGCAGGGAATTCATATGAGCTATTTTAGCAATCTCTGGCAACTTGATTGATTTTTAAGAGCTGAAAAACGTGTTTTGCATTTAAAGTAGAGTTCATTAGAATAGCCGGGGTTGCTTAGCATTGCAGTGATGTGTTTAAAAAGAAAATTAAAGAGAAACCTAATAGCATAGCTGGCTTTCTGCGTTTGCCAGAGATTTGAGAAATATATTAAATAATACTTCAGCACAGAGTCAACTACAGGAACTTCTTAAAACTCTCTTTGGAGTAGTGGCAATGTTACTGATCTTTTAAAGTAAAATGAAACAGGGATAGCTGTGACCTTGCAATATCATCAACATGAGAACTTCCTGTCCTGTGGTTTATGTTTCCCCTATTTTCCAACAGCATGAAGAGGAAGGAGATGGGGAGCAATGCCTGACAATATTCTGTGTGCAAGTGTGTGAAGAAGAGAGGGAAGAAAAGGCACTGGAATGTACCAGGAGGTACCCAGGGCTGCAGACCCCACACATGATGGTTGCACAGGACAGGAAGGTCCTTTGTGGAAGTGGTGGATGCATGAGGCCATGCCAGAACGCATCTGCACAAGGCCAGCCTCCCTAGAAGTGGTGTCTGCACAGCAGAGAAGGGGGGTGGAAGGTGAAGTTCTCTTTTCTCTCCCTTCTCTCACAGAGGAGATCAAGAGGTTTTTTCTGTACAACATTTTGCTTTTTGGAAAGCTGGAGAAGAGCACGTGGAAATAAAGCAAGGGCTGCAGAAGGCAAAGCCTGGGGAGAGCTGGAGCTCACCTTCCAGTCCTTTCTGGTGCAAAAAATATTTTAAGCTGTCTTCTCAGGTGATGCCTGGCTTGGGACTTCAGTTTGTATTTACTGTAGTAGCGACCACTCACAGCTAGACCCAGAGTCAGTGGGAACCAGGTTTCAAACACAGAACAGCACAAAAACTGAAAAAGCAGCCTCTTTGCAGCACAAACCACTCCACAGTAAGTGGAGATTTTTGTATGGTTGGTCAGGATTTTTTTGTGTCTTAATCTCCCTGCATTTCAACTCACTACCTGGCAAAGAAAGGAGGAAACTCTCCACAAATTTCACAGAACCTGCGTATTTTTGTGTGTATGTAGAAGCGTATGTGTCTAGCTCAATACATAAAATTAGTGATATAAAATGAACTGTTAGAAAACAGCTATTGGGCAACACATTCATCTTTTCCAACTGATACAATCCTAATTCTGACTGAGCAGTCATGTTTTGACTTTTGTGCTAAATACAAGGTTTTTAATCCTGTAATCTTTCCTCTTGGCTGCAGTTGCTGATCTCCAATCTGAATCCTATAAAATGGTTTTTGGAAATGTATGCATGCTAGTAAATTTTCTTTATCTCTCATAGCAATAATACTTTCAAAAAATGCTGTAGCACAGATAAGCATGTGCTGCACATGAATCTGTCCTTAGCTGACATGTGGGTTTGAAGTGTTTTCTTAGCCCCTTGGTAAGATCACTTCCAGTGTTTCCTTTGCATCTCTTTGTGCTTGCATCAGTAAGAATTTATTGCAAAAGGTGAAATGTCTCTTCCAAAAATACAAAACCACAGATCTCCAGTCAAAGGCTACAGGGAAATGTGCAAGTTCCACACAGATCATGTAACTGAAGAAGTGAATGAATCATTTGAACTCAGTGAATGGATTTTCTGGTCACTCCTGGGGTCCTTCTCATCTGCACTGGGTTATTTCTTGTGAGTTCTTCCCAACTCCTGTCTGATGCCATTATTGTCACAAACGTCCAGCAGTGCCTGCCTGAGCACCCAGCAGTGACTGGCAGCACTCCTACCTCCCTCCTTCCTCCTGCAGATCAACCCTGTCTTGTTTGTCCTGGTCCTTTCTGAGCTTTACCTTCATCTTGTGGGGCAGATAGAACAATCTTGCTAGATATTTTCAGCTTTGAGAAAAAAAACAGCAGTTCCTGTCCTGTGCAGCACTTTCAGCCTGCATTGTATTGTGGATGCCACTGTGTCTCCTGCAGGTTTCTGGGATCTCTACAGATGCTCTAACCCCTTGGAAGAGGAGAAATAATAAGCAGCACCTGGAACTAGAAACATGCTGGTTGTGGCACGGCTGCTACCTGTTGGGTTAACATATTTTATCTGTTTTTTTCATCTGAACAAAGGACAGTCTCAGAGCCGCCCTGTTTTCTTTGGCTGCTGTGCTATCACAGAGCTGTGCTTCTCACCAGCATTCCCCACTGTTCCTCTTCTGGGTCTAGTGCTTTTGTCAAATGCTTCTTCACTGCTGATATTTATGTGGGCCAGAATGTGCTTAGGAGAGGCCCACCAGGATTTATATCCTATCATCTAAAGCATGTTTTTTGGAAATAACAGCATAATTAACAAGGAAAACAACTCCCTTCTGCAACAAGCCAGCTTGTCATGATGGTTAGCACAGTGACAAGCAGCCACTGGTGAAATTTCAGCTCTTGAAAAAGGACTGCTGTATTTTTGATGTAGGGGAAGCTTGGCATGTGCCTCCACTCAACTATCAGAAATCGTCGAGGCATAACCCGTGCTTAGCTAGAAAAGGCTGTCAGTACAGCCATTAGCTCCTTGAGTTATTTGTTTTTGGATGATGCCTTAAGGATTATTTCTTGATTTTGGTTTCTGAATGTGATGCTGCTAAAAATATCAGCAGTTTTCTCGGAATTTGCAGTGTGTTGAGTTCCCAAGTGAAAGCTGAAAGTTGCAAATTACTCAGGAAAAACAGCAGCATCTTGGGGATCTGAGCTGACTGGGGTCTGGCGTTGGGCAAGCACTGATTGCAGTGGTTTGTCAGTGACTTCAGTGTGAGCATTTGCTGGTCAGAAGAAGTGCTGGTCAGAGAGAATGCTGTGAATTGCAGACACCGCTGTTTCTGCCTGCACCGCAGCGCTCGGCAGCGTGTGGTCGCTGACTTGCTGGGCTGTTTTGTTTCCCCACGGACCAAGACCAGTGACTGTGGCTGTCAGGAGCCCATGGCTGTGTTTGAGGGTAAGGACTTGGTGCAAGCGCCTGCCCTTTTTGTGTGTGCAGTGATCCAGAGCAGGGGAGGTCCCTGCTGATGTCAGGGTTTGCAGCGAGCCCTTTCATCGTGCCCGCCGTATGGAAACCCGTGAGAATCGTGTTGCAGGGCTGTGCAACAGGGTGCTTAGATGTGTGGGTGCAAGAGTGTCTGTCTCTGGAGTTTTCCCAAGGAGAACAAGGGCTTGCCTGTTTTCTTACACATTTAGCTGTGCCTCTGACTGAATGTCCTGTGTCACTGCACACTGCTGCCTCCTCTTCAGAGCTGATGATAAAGGCCTTCTGACCCGGACCTTGATTTTGGTCTTTAGAGGCTGTCTCTTATTCCCTGTTAGTATTACTCAGTGTAATACTACCGCGTAACATTTTCTCTGTTGCATTAGAACTCCTGGCTGGTTTTTAGACTTTCTGCCAACCCTACATTTCCATGGATGTCATGTCAGAGGCAGAGGGGGTTTGAAGGAGCTTAGCCCTGGAGCTGTTCCACATTCCAGGGGCAGAAGCCCCTGGGTGGAATCTCTACTCCATAGCTCCAAAGCAAGAAGAGCCATGCAATTAAGTCTTGCTGCTTGTAGAAGTGCTGGTTTATCCATCTGTATCTAAGTGCACATGTGCAGCATATGCTGGCCCCTGTGGGCCCCCTCTTGCGCAGTCCTTTAGAGCAAATCCAAACCTGACCCACGGTTCAGCTGGGATGAAGTACAAACCGAAGTCCAGGCATTGCATGGAACATCTGCTGGTAGAATCAACACTGCAACAGCCTCCTCAATCCGCACATACTTAGCACCTATAGGTTGAATTTGAAATGTGGAGAATCCCATCACATACTTCACACATTTCCTGTTGACAATGAAGCTGTGGAAGCAGGCTGGTATCCATCCCCACTGGAAACATTCATGTCAAGGTTTCATTCCAGGAAAATCACTTGGGTTGTTCTGTAAACTTCACTGAGCTGGTCTGTAACCTTTTGTCCAGCTGTGCCAGGGACATGTAACGCAGCTGGGGGGAGGCCTGATCCCCTCCCTGCACTTCAGAGCACTTTCCAGGTCAGGTATGACCCAGGAATGCAGTTGTAATCCTCATTTGGTTAGAGACCATTTAGCTTGCTGTGTGACACTGTAATTACTGCTCCTTTCACAAGAGAGAGTTTATGGCCATGTGGTTTTCCTTTCAGATTTGGGTCTTGGTTTCCATTTACAAGTGGTTCTTGTAAACAGAGTCTCCCTGCTTCATTTTGTTGAAAAGCTTCTTGTCATAACACTCGGGGGGCTGCTTTATCTTGCTTTCAAACTAACCCAGGTAGCTGGCTAGGCTGAGAGAAAGCTGCTCTTCCTCAGCATTCCTGCTTGCAGCAAGAGCTTCAAAGCTTAGGACCGAAGGAAATGGCCTCAAGTTGCACCAGGGGAGGATTAGTTTGGATAGTAGGAAAAATTTCCTCAACAAAAGAGTTGTCAAGCACTGGAACAGGCTGCCCAGGAAAGCAGTAGAGTCATCATGCCTGGAGGCATTTAAAAGACAGGTGGATGTGGCACTCTGGGACATGTTTGGTGGTGGGCTTGTCAGGGCTGGGTTAATAGCTGGACTCAATGACCTGAGAGGGTGTTTTTGTATCAGCTTAGATAAAATGCTGGCAAGTGGGAGCACAAAAGCAGCACAAGGCAGGATTGGTGCTGTGCCTATCAACCATCTGCAGCCGGCAGCATCGCTGCCTGCCTGTGACAGTGGGGACAGGTAGGTTTGTACCTGTGGCGCTTGCCTAGCCCTAGCCCTTCTTGTGGGTTTGTCTGAGTCCTCTATGAATCTCCTTCACCCTCTAGCCTCCAACTCACCCCAAATATTGCAGCTTAGTGTTGCATGAAAAAGTACTTGTTATCTGGTTTATTTAATTCTGCTGCCTCATCATTTCCCTGGGTTATCTTTGGACTTTATGAAGTGAGACATGGCATAGCAATGCTCCTTATCTGCCTGCTCCCCACCATTCTGGAGTTTCAGCCCATTGTTCCACCTCCCTTTCACTGCCCTTTTTTTACTTCTTTTTTTTTTTCTTTTTTTTTTTTTACATTGAAAATGTCTTGCCTTATTTGCAAATTTTCTTTGCAGACTTCCATGCTTTTGAACATTCCTGTCCTTTTTCTCCAGACATCTGAAGATCTCTCCCTCACTCCAGGATCTGTCTTTAGGGGTGTCTTCTGGTCAGCTCTTGGGGAGCTGGGGATGCAACTCACTTTATGTTTACAACTGCCTTCAGGTATTTTGTCCCAGTCCTGTAGATCCTGGGAGCACCTTACACCTGCGTGCAAGCTGGTGGGTTGCAGACCATCAACCCCATAGTCTGTTCAGGGGCTGCAGTGAAGGGAGGGCTGCTGGACCCTCAGTTTCCTGGGTGGTGCTGTGTGCAGGACATGCAGCAGACAAGAGGCGAGGAAGGGGTACCCAGGATTAGCCCATCTGTTAGGATTTCCCTGTGCAATGGCTCTCTGTGCTGGCTGGGAGAAAACTGCCAGGTCCAAATGTGCTGGTGGCAAGGGAAGCAGGTTCCTGCAAGGAGGGAGCAGCTCTGGGGTGTCCCCCCAGTCACAGGGCTGCCTCATTGTTCTCCTGCTTTCATATGACAGTGCCATTCTAGGTACTTTGGAAATGTTAAACCAAAGAAAGTGGATTATTGCCTTTTGGGGCCCCTCTGCAGTCTTGCAGCAGAGATGCTGAATTTCCCTACAAATAAAAACCTGCTTTTTCAGGTCATTCTGCATGTGTTTTCTGACTTTCAGTGCAACAGGAAACTTAAATGTTGCCCTTTTTTAATATTATTTCCCCCACACCAGACCTTATTTCCTCACTTTCCTCTCTGCTTGCTGGCCTGCAGAGACAAATCCAGGTAAGCTGAGGAGGGGAAGGCAGACGGGGCCATGCAGCATGTTCTCATCTTGGTGCAGTTACAAAGCCTTCCCTGCATGTCCAGAGCACACTGGCTGACCCAGGCTCTGCGGATGCAGTGGAATTCTGGCCGTGATTCCTCATCCATGTGAATAGCCCAGGTTTTTGTACGCCCTGCTGCATCCAGGACAGGCAGGTCTCCAGGGCACCATGTATACAGTGCAGTCCAGCACCACAGTGATGGTTTTGTTTTTAACCACACTGACAATCCCATTGTTATTTAAGGGTTTTGGCCATGCCTATGTGCTTTCATGTGAAATGTGCCATTCTCTTGCCTTCCTTGTCTGAACAAGACATGCCTACATCAAAATCTGTTTGCTGAGTGAGAAGTCATTAGCATTCCCAGAGATGATCCTCAGTGCATTGCTGGCTGATGCATTTGTTCTCTCCTCCTCTCCTCCTGTGTTTCTAAGTAGCAAAGAATGTATAACTAAATAATGATTTGGGGGCGAGAAATTGGTAATGGAAAAAATAACTTGAATGAGATTTGATAAAAAAAGCTCTGATTCAAACTCATGGGTTACAAGCATTTCCTGCAGGCCAGTGGGAATTGGAAGACTGTCTTTGTAGGTCTTTGAAATCTTAGATGTTTCAAAAGTGAGACAATCTCTATGTGCCTATTAGAAAAACATTAGACAGCAATTAAGCTGTATTTTATCAAACAGCTTTTTTAGGTAGTACAACCAGCAGAACAAAATCCAGCCCCCATTTTACAGATAGGCTGCAGGACTTTTAATCTGCCACAGCGTTGCATAGGTTAATACATTTTTAACTTGTTGATTTTGAACCCATACAGGGATTACTGTGATCTCTTAATAAGCCGTGTTGACTAGAGGAGATTAACCCCTACTATTAGAAGTTGAGCTGAATCTCTGGTGAAGGCAGAAAGCTGAACCAAAAATCTGTGCCACTGGCAAAGTCTGTGGCTAGCTCCCCAACTGGCAAGATGCTTCATCTTGCTGGACTTAAAGCAGACCTGCTCTGAGAAGGGGTGAGACTGAACCGGAGACAAACAGATGCAAAGGCTGAACTGAACTGCAGAGAAACCTCAAACAATGCAAACTGGGCTTCCCCCAAAACACTAGTGCTTGGGGGCTTGTACTTTCCTTTTTGCCTTTGTGAAGCAGTCAGTCAAGTCTGATCTACAAACACCACTTTTTGGTGAGGAACAGGAATGCCATGGCCCTCAGGTCCGTCTTATATTTTTCTTAGAATCAGTCATTTCCTGACACAGTGCTGTAGCTCGGTCTCTCCCCTGCCCTCCTACAGTGAACTGTTTGTCATCCCACTAAAAAAAAAGAAATTACCCAGCTCAAAGCCCAGGGATCCTTGAGGCCAGGAGAAGAGTCATGAGGTTTGCTGTAGCTCTTCAGCCTGGAGAATGCCCTGACAGATCCTCTGGGTCCAGCCTGGCGCTCACAGTCATGCTTAGCTGCTAATTAGCTCCCCAGCCCTTTCTCTGGGAATCACGATAATGAACATAAAGAACTGTTTATTCTAAATGAGACTTCCCAAGGGTAACAGCCTCCTCAGTGGCTGTAGAAATGGAAGGCAAGCCTGAGGAAACACCAGGGTGCTGTGGGTTTTGGCAGCAGTTGATAAACATTTCTTTGTGGATGGAGCAGAGCATGTAATTTACTGTCCAGCTCTAATAAGAGCAGATTTGGCCATTTTGCTGTTCTTTTCCATTGCTGTCAAAATGCAACAGCTAAATCCCAATGAGAAATTGAGCAGTTGACATTTTTGTAGGTAGCAGCATAAAACTTACCGGACTCTGTGGAAAGTGAATTCATCATTTTTGTAAGACCTTATATGTTCTTTTAACTGCTTTATCACTCATTGAGGGACAGACCAGTCCTGCCCATCCTCCCATAGAGGACAGTTGTGGTGGGATCAGACAACACCTAAACAGCTGCACAGCTTTCAAGGGCAGGAGGCTTCAGCTGGATTTTGTGCTGGTTCTGCATTGCACAGGTGAGAATAAAGGGGGTGATCTCAAGCAAAACTATCAGCCATTTTTTTCAATCCTCAGCAGCATTTACTTCAAAGATCATACACTGGCAGGAACTAATCAGAGTGGCTGCTTTACTGTGATTGTGGTGATAACAATAAAGGCAAAACAAAAATCTTATTGTCCTTGTTTTATCCCCAAAACCATAGAACAAGAAAATATATCAGCACAGAGCAATGCCTGGGCAGAGTAATTAATTCAGGCAGCTGCCCGATTTCCAGGCCCACACTAGCATGCTCAAATCTGGCTTGGGCACCTTTGAGCACCACTGCACTACACTGTGTGTGAATTGAATCAATGAAAATTCAGATATTCGAGCTGTGTGGCCGTGAGGCCAATACCCATGTCACCAGGTGAACCAGTGAACAGAGCAGTGCTTGAAGCTTCCTGGCACAAGCTGTTGGAGAAGAATCAGGCTAGTTAGGGTCTGTGCTCGAGGGTGGAGCGCCCTCAGCTCAAGGGGTTAATTCATGGACCCTGACATAGGTATACACATTCCACACTGGGCTAGAAAAGATCCAGACATAACGACCGACCGGAGAGCCAATTCCCACGATTCTTCACCCCAGCCTGTGTTTTACAGTTGTCACCCCTTAAACATCCACCAGCATTCCTGGATGGTGCAGAGTCCCCTCTCAGGGCTGGCACCGAGCTGCTGTAGCAGCCCGTGGTGTCTCAATGTGGTGTCCTGACCCCATCTTCTGCAGGACTGCATCATTAAAACATTCTGGCAGATGAAGTTGTTAAGTTGGACATTGGCTGAAAATGTGCAGGCAGACAAGCATAATCTCTGATGGCTTCAAGCATCTCTGAAAGGGAGTTTGTTGTTCAGGGAGTGGTGAGAAATAAAGTCGCCATTGCACATGACAGTGACCTTGTGAACATACAAAGGATTTTGGCACTCACAGATTAAGAAAAGCCAGCATTAACCACATGCCAGCATATTTTTCACTGGGCTTCTGTGGTTCTTTGTTGTGATTCAGCATTTAATTGCATGATTGTAGTCTGGAGGTTTTTACCAGTTCCATTTCTGGAAGGGTTTCCTGAGAGGTCCAGATACAATGATGTTTTAGTATTGCACTCTCCCTGGCTTACGAAACAGCTGAACCCACAGGGAGAGTCAGAAGAGCTGCACAGCTGAGGGGGCGGCTGCCCTTGTCTCCAGCTCTGCAAACAGAGTTCCTCTAAGAGCTCCCTCAAGGCTGACCCCTCTCTGGGGGTGCTCTGGGTTCACAATGTTTGGCTGTCAAACCACAGGCACACTCCCAGCCTCCCACATGGGGTGATGCATCTGTGCATAGGGGTGCTCGGGGTTGAGGAGGTACCTCTGTGGGGTCTTTCCCAGGGAAGGGACGTGGCTGGAGACTGTCAGCAGAGTGAGCAAGGAGGCCATCTCCTCCTCTTGGTTTTGGTGCAAATTTCATCATTTCATGGCCTTTGACCACCTTCCCTAGGAGTGGAGCTCTGAAAGAGTTTAAAGAAATTATTTGGTTCTGGTGAAATCTGTAGCATTAAAGTCCAGGTTTTCTCTGCTTACACGTCTCTCCTGGGCTTAGGAGTTTTGCCATGCCGCTGCCAGGATGAGATGCTCTCCAGAAGCATTTGTCCATCCCTGAGGAAGACAGAGGCACCTGTACTTGAGCACATTGGTCCCTGTACATGCTGTCACAGCGGTTTTGATATGAAAATCATCTATTTCACAGGAAATTGTGTACAGTTATAATAAGGAATGCGACGGCTTTGATTTTCCTGCACTCACACTGTCCTTGCATCCTGTCATAGCTGAAAATATATTCAGTCAGAAACTATTGTTCTGGTCAGGGTTTGCATAAGGATTTGGAATTCTGGTTTGTGAGAGGCACATTTTGATGTCAATATAGTGTAAACATCAATACTTTTCTTCTGTGAAAGGTAAAGAATGGTGTTTATTTGGTAGCAAAATGAAGGAATTAGAATCATAGAATTATCAAAGTGGGAAGAAAAAAAATCAAAGTAAGGAACTATCAATTTTCTTTATTTTGAACTTAGTTTCTATTTGCAACATTAGTGGTTAACATCATGGAAGTCAAAACATATTATTACTCCTACCACTACTAATTAAGAATGTGGAAAGATCCAGAAATCCAAGTCAGAGCAAAATAATAGAGACACATTTCTAAATGAAAGTGTGCGTTTTATTTTGTGCCAGCAAACACCACACAAGTTTTGAGTAGAAGCTTCAAGCTCTACATGCAAACAGGAGAGTGTGATGCTGTTTTCAGGTTATGAACCCCCCCCCACATGATGGCAATCATCACTGCAGAACACCAGTGCACTGGGTTTTGCTGGATCCTTAAAGGAATTAACAGAACTATGGCTTGGGGTTACCTAATGTCCTGGCATTGAATTCTTTCTTGGTGTTGTGCATTGCTTCAGGATCTCTGTGTTACTAAAGGTTGTGCATTTTTCTTCTGTTTGCAATAGAATCTGAAACCTATAATGAACTCTGCTTAACATTGTGCCTTAACTTTCATTTGATTTCTATTATTGCACTTTAGGAGATTCATCCACAGAATTGTCTATGAGGGTAACAATAAAAAGCTCAAGTTAAATTTATTCTGAGTTATTATCTGCAATTGTGACAGATAATAGATACTGGATTTCTGTTAGTATTGTGATTCATTTAAATAAAAACCATATGTCTGAAGTCAGCGCCTTGGAGATAAGTCAGACATCTGGCTGAGATTCCACATTTGGGAATGTAAATGATGCAGATGGTGAGATTGTAATACGCACTGTGCCCATCGGGCTGTAACACTGATGAACAAGCACTTCATTAGTAGAAAAGGTGGGAAAAAAATCCAAACCGAGATGAAATTTCTTAAGGAATGCACACAGTATTGATTTCACTTTGCTGTTTGCACTCATGGGTTTGGGGGAGTCTACTTTACACCACATGCCAAAACTTTATTCCAAATATATTAGAGTGAGCCAGTTATATTATAGTGCTTTCAAACAACCTTACAGAATCAGACTGATATCTCAGCCGGTAAAAATGTTGGGTTTTCTTCCTTGGTGTGTCTCAGAAATAAAAACCAACTTATGAATAGAGTAGGAAAGAAAACAACTAGTTTGTTTTATTCTGCATAAAATACTACCTCTGTGAAAGTATTCTAGTGTGAACAGTGCACTCAAAGACAATGCACAATATTGCATGTAGATAAATAGGTGGTAATGTAGAAGCAGTACAAAGTGACACAAAATGTATATTCTGAGAGGGACAGAAACACAAAATGGAAGTTCTGAGATATGAATCTAGCAATTATAATCTTGTTTTTACTGATACTGATTTAGCCTCAGGTCTAAATTTAGCATTGTCTCTACAGGCTAGCACAGACAGATGCCTTGAGTGTACAGTGTGTTTACCTGCAAGACCACTTTTTGGACACAACTTGCACTTTCCAGGAGGAACTGAATTTAACTTGTGCAGAGCCAAGGTGACTGTCACCCACAGTTACACCAGTCATAATAAGCCAGTCAGAAAAAATACACTGTTCTCTTATCTCCTATACTTCCTTAACAGTCACTCTGTATTTACTTATTTAAGTGCAACATCAGCTTGAAAATTTCTGGAAGCTTAGTAATGACACAGCATGGAACATATTAGAGGAGGATAAGCTAGTAGGAAGAAATCATCCAGACTTTCCCTGGTGGCTTGCTTTAGATGAAGGTGATGACTCTTACCCATGGCCATGGTCATGGTTTTTCCTGAGCCTCCTCTAAGCCGTGACTGCTGTGACATGAAAAAGATGTTTAAATACTGTATGGAGAATAAAGCATTAGCAGAAATGAAGGCACGTATTGTAGCAGCTGTGTAACTTTTGTGTTAACAACACCGAATTTTCGGGTTTATTGGTGCTATTCCAGTGAGGGCTGTGCAGGCAGGTTCAGGTTCCACAAGGACCATCCTTCCATATATTTCCTAGGTATGAACAGGCATTACAGTAGCAAGACATTTATGCTGTAATACCTTAAATATACTAATGGTAAAGGAAGAACCATAAATGTGGCACTGAGCATGGTCAAGAAACAGCAGCCTGGCCCAGACCACCAAAATTAGCCATCAAAAAAGTGACATTGTGAAAGAAATACCGAAAACTGATGGCAGAGTAATGGGGAGAGATGGGTTCCCACCGGCAAACAAGAACATGACCAGCAGCAAGCACGTCTTAAAACTGACACCCAGCAGGATGTTTGCCCTCATCGTGGGTCACGGAAATAAGGCAGACAAAGCAAAGTCCCATCACTAGAAGAAAACAAACGTTTGCAAGTGAGTTGAAAAGACCTTGCAGTCACAGACAAAGCCACTGAATGTAACAACTGGGCTGGTGCGCAGGGCAGTTGTTCAGGATGAGCTGCAGGGAGGGGAAACCTGATGAAATGAGACAAACTGAGGGGCCTACTCAGTCTTCCTGGGTAAATTGGTCAATAATCCTGACTCTGTTCTCACTCTGGTGTCAGGTTTTTTCACTTCTGAGCCCAAATGTTGAGCCCTTTTTGATGCTCCAAATGCCAGAGCCACTCCAACACTTGCAGCTTTGAATTGCTGCCTGGAGCTGGAACTGCTGCACCAGCTCCAGCAGAGTCATCCCAGTGTGCACTGGTTTTGGGAGAGGGTGAAGTAATACAAATTTGGTGAATGCCTGCAGGCATCAGTATCTGAAAGCATGATCCCATTTTAATGGGAGCTGTAATTAATACAAGGGCAATTGCACAGTGCTGCAAGCCATCAGTCTTCCTCTCAGAATTCATCATGCTTGAGGCTCTCCATGCATCCATCACAAGTCACCCTCACCAGCTCAGGACTACATCTTCACTGCCCATCTGGGGATGGGAGGGTCCAGGTTTGGATTTGTGACCTTTCCTCTTAGCTCTCTTGTGCATCGCAAAAGGTTTTGCTTTTAGAAGAAGTCTGTCCCAGCAGCAAGGTTTTGCCCCACAACAGGTCCAATTTTCTTTGGCTCATTTCTGCTTCTTTGCTCTCAGTGTTTCATAGCTGTCCAGAGCAAAATGCTTTCTTCATCCTGCCTCAGGCTGCCTGGGTGCCATGCCTGGTAGCAGACCTCATCCCTATTTTTGAGGCAGTGGGTTAGAAGGAACTAGGCGGGATAAGAGTCTTTCAACTGGAACATGGCTGCAAATATCAAGTATACAGAGGAAAATGGAGGTGAGTTTTCTCAATAGCATTTCAGCAGCTCACTGAAGTCCTGTGTTCAACCTCAGTAGGTTATTCAGAGCTAAAACCATATTCCATCAGCAGGATGAGAAAGAAGAGCAGCAGCCAATGCCAGTCCCATTAAACTCGGCAATAAAAACAGGGAGTGGGGCTGTGGTTTGATCAGTTAGGGCATGGTGTGATCACTCCTGCAATTAGTACATGGCTAACAGGCAATTGGCTCAGGCTGGGTTGAAAGCTGAGCCCTGTGTAGGACACACTGTGGTGCGGAAATGTGGGGAAGTTTCTGAAAATAGCTTTGCTTTTTATGTTTAGAACTGTCTTAGTCACTCATTTGTTTATAAATTAAAGAGTGGGATGCACTGGCTTCGAGGGGGCACCTCACTCTGTGCCAAAATCACGGCAGCCCATGGCTGGATGGCATTCCTGCTCCTGCCACTTTGGACAGAGGAGCTGAGTGCCACATCAAAAAGCTGCTTTGTGAACTTCCCACTGTCTGCTGACTGCAGCATAAGTGGAGTAGTCTCAGCTATCCAGGCAGCTCCGACACCACTGCCACATCCCAGATACCAGGCCTTCCAGTGACACCATATAAACAACTGCTCGTTCCAGTAATGCTTCTCTACTTAGGAAATTGTTTAAGGATTCACTCCATCCACCCCATCCTGCAACAAATAACCTGCAGATGTGTGGCTCCAAAAATAAACATTGGCACTAGGGCCATGGTACAGCATCACTGCATAATTCAGCAAACTTTCATACTGCGTTGTCTTAGAAATTAATCTTTTCAGTATGCTGGAAGTGGTTCATGGAGATAGATTCTGTCCTAAAAGAGACTACTCTCTGCATAGAGAGTATTTTGCTATCATCTCTGTTGACAACAAACATGGATCTGACTTGTGAACATGTTATGTTAAGAATTATTTCTTCCCTTGTCCAATTCATTAAGTCTGTATACTTAATAAGCAGTTTCAGCATTTATAAGGTCTTCTCTGGGAACAATAAAACAGAGGGGGAAAAGAGAGAAACATCTGGATCAGTGAACGCTCTTGAAATATTATCTTTTTAGTCTTTATAGATATTTCCGAAGGCTTACACTAAGAATTTAATTCCATTGGTGCTATTGATGTTGAAATTATATTAAAAAAACAACTTCAAGTTCTTGTTGCTTAGATAGTGATGATAACCGGCCAACTCTTCTGTTGACAGTACTTTAATGAAAAAAATAGTATTGTTTGTATTTCATTCAAGTTTTACTACCTTTTTTGTCAGCTTTTCTTCTTTTAAACTTCCATTTGGAAATGAAGTGGGGAGACAAAATAGTGATTGTGGACCAAAGCTCCCATATAATTGGAATTTAACAGATAACCCTTTTTGTCCTCCCCTTTTTTTTTTTAGTTTTCTGTTTGTATCCAATTTTTTTTTCATTTTCAAAGAATACCTACTAGTGTTATTTTTGACTTGATTATGTGAAGTTTTGTACATTCACCAAGCTGGAGACAAGATGCTCAGGGGCTGGAGCACATTGTATTCAAGGGGAGCCCAAGGGATCTGTGTTTGCTCAGTCTGGAGAGGAGGGAGTTTGGGGTGAATTTAATTGGTGTCTCCCACTAACTAATGGGGAGTTACAGGGAAGACATGCTGGGGTATGGAGAAGAAGAAGCCAGACCTTCGTCAGAGGCGCACTGCAAAACAACACAAGAGCCACGGGTTGCAGCAGGGACATTTTAAGCAGAGACAAAGGAGAAAATGGGTAGTGAAGTGGTTAAGCACTCAGAAGAGGGTCCCAGAGAAGTGAGGCAATCTCCATCCCCGAAGACATTCAACATTCATCTGGGCAAGTCTCTGAGCAGCTCTCTGCTGTCAGGTGCACTTGGATTACAATCTTTCCAAAGGTCCCTTGCCACTCAAATTATGCTGTGAATCTATTTTTCTAAAATTATGGGGATTTTGTTTCTGTTGCTTGGCTGAAATCTTGCCTTGAAAAGTCGCCTCAGCTGTGCTGAAGCAGGGTCATGCCCCAGTTACTCTAAGCCAGTTCTGGAAGGATAAAAATCCTTAGGCATAAGGAGTTGTTAAGCATCCTTATGTGATTCATAATGTATAAAATTAGACTGCTTTGTGCCTTTTGCACAAAGTGTGCTCTGAAGAGAGAAGCCATCACATACTCCTTATCTGTAGATGGTGTGGAGAGTGACCATTGAGATTTTCACATCATCCAGAAACCAGGGGCAATCTACATAAAAATCTGTGCCCTGCATGCCTCTTGTCCTTTCACTATGAGCTTTCCACAGAGAGGCAGAGTTATTCAAATGCAGACATCATCCTCCTCCTGTCAGTTTCCAGCCAAGTGCTGGAAACCACAATATCATCTGGACATCATGGAGAGTCAGTGTGGAGAGTACAGGACTAATCACAGCTCAAAGGTGCTCAAAGATGTATCTTTCTTCAAGTGTTTTTCCATGCTATTTGACTTCCTTAAAAGCTGAAGGCTTTGTGTTTGGCTGTCCCCATCTCTAGACTATTTAAGTTGGAAGTCTTAGCCTGGCTGGACTTATTTACTTACCTTTTTCCTGGAGTGGAATTTCAAAAACCATTCAAAAAACAAATTTAAAGACCTATTAAATATCTGGATTAAGTGTCTGGGTCTGTGTCTAGGGTGCAGATGGATGTTTAAGGCGTAGATGGATGTTGTGCCCGGGGGGGGACGGGGAGGAGTACAGGAGCAGTGGTAGATGTGACATCCCAAATCCATCAAAACCAGGATGAGTCTTTTAACTGTTTCAAAGACGAATGTCAGCAAGACTTGATCAAGTTTATGTCTGAGTGATTTTCTGGAACTCTTCTTCCAAGAAGTCCAATTGTAGCACATCCTCAGAGCTGAGCATATCCTCACCCACCATCCTGAACCTTGGTCAGAGCCTGTTCCCAATCTGACACATGTTCCTGTCAAAGCTGCCAGGGATTGCAGCAGAACCAGGATCAGGCCCTTTAATATCAGTACTCCAGTAAGTAAATGTAGACAGAGTGACTGGCTTGTCTCTGAAGGTTAATTGGGATTTATGTCCTGTTTGGAGATCCAGCTTTAGAGATCTGACTTGCTGGCACAGTTTGTGTGATGTGTTTTTCTGTGCATGCGTGCGTAAAAGGAGCTTTCCTTTTGCTGTTTACCTAAAGGAGTTTATTAGACATTGCTTATGCAGCATTTTTGCGATCTTGTTGATGAGAGAGGCTATATAAACAAGGGCTTCACTGGGCTGGATTCAGTAAGTCTGAGAGCTTGCCAGCAATTAGTGGCTGTTTGACTCCAGCGACCGAGCACCAGCACAGCAGCCAGCCCATGAGTGCAGCTCCTCGCAGCACTGCTCTGGCTCTGCCTTCCCTCATGAAATGGAATTTATTGCTCTCTATCTCACATGGACACTTGGTAGGAAATTGGAGCTACGAAATGAAGAGTCATGGAAGTTTAAAAAATCCAAGAGACAGGACAGATGTGCTGTGATTAGTCCTGTACTCTGGCTCACCTTGGGTTAGATAAATAATTGAATGTGTGCCATCAGCAAAACATACTACTTACAGACTTGGAAGGAAATTTGGCTTGCAGTCCTCTAATTGGAAGTCAGAGATGGTGGAAAAAAATATTTTCACTCGATTCTCATGCTTTAGATCTCAAAGCAGTGAGTTATTTTAAAACTCAAGCTTAATCTTGGATCATTTAAATTGATATTTAGTAGGCTACTTGTTCATAGACATTACCATCTATTTATGAGAATGCATTATACTTTGCCAGTTCATTAGACCTTCTATTAAATGCAAACAGTGCTATCATTGCATAAAATTCCTTTTTTTCTTCCCCTCAGATTTCATACCTGTCAAACATTGACTTGGATTCTGCAGAATCCATACCAACTTCACCTGCAAAACTAAACAAAATCATTTTCTTGGTACAATGCCAGAAAATAAAAGAAATTTGTTAGAAATGAGAGCAAGACAAAGCTGACAGCTGAGTCTAAGCAGATGAAAACAGTCAAAAGCCTTTTATTTAATCATTCTGCTATTTTTGACATGTTGTCTAGTGATAAACCACATGAGCATTCCCTTGTGTTATGAAAAAAACAACTATGAAATAAAAATCCAGGAAAGAGCGGAAGAAAGTACAGTCTAGCACTTGAAGGGATCTCATATGTGATTTCGAGGATGATGTTTACATGCATGTAAAATATGCAACAAATGGCTTTTCCTGTGGTGGCCAAGGTCATTACCTTTTCAAAGTTGTGTAACGTTTTCCTGCTGAGAGTTTTCTTCTTTGCTAATGGGACATTTGCAGGCAGACTTTTATTCAGTCATTTTTGGACACTGCTATGCTAAGTGAGACACAGGCCCTGATGGTTACCAGTGCTGCCAGTTGGTCTGCTCTGCAGAAAAAGATGCTGATTAACCTACGCTTGGTCAATGGGTTTGCAGCCCCGTGGCTCTGGTTGGGCCAGGAACCGACCAGGGAAATCATTGGTTCTGGCCCTGTTGCACAGAGTGATTGGTTCCCTGAAAGCGTGCAACCATGGTCTCTGTGGCTCATGTGGAAATCCCAACAGCATCTTTATGTTTCACAACAACAGCACCTTTAAGTTACACATTGAAAGGGAGGATCACAGGAAACGTTTCCAAAGGTCTTTTTCTTCTGCCCAAAAGGGAGATAGAAAGCTGAGGTTTAGTTGCCAGTTCTTTCTGCAATGAACAGAAGCTCATGAGAATTTTTTCTGTTGTGGCTGCCTGCAGGGTTTTCACATCAACCCCTTTCTCTGCATCCTGAAGCCCTAAGAAAGTCCAGAAAAGATGGTCTCCTGGGGGTGCTGATCTGCTGATGCAGGGGGATGTGTTGGGAGAATAGGCTCCCTGCACTGATGTTGTTTGAAACCACTACTGAATACCTCACCACATCTCATTTACTTAAGTAAAACCACAAACCCCATTGGGAGAGGTGTCCTGCACTATGCCTGTGGAGAACAGAGGCCCAGGTTGTCCTACAAAAATAATCTACTTTTTTATTTGGGGCTAAATTTGTGAGACCTGTGAGATTTTGTTGTTGTGCATCTTTCAGTTTCATGCAGGTCAGTACCTCCCAGCCCCACTGATACCCATGTGGGGTAGAGGGCTTCTCCCACACCTCAAAGTATTTCTTTTCTCTTTTATAGAGGAATGAGCTTCAAGCATCCACAAATATTGTGCTCAGCAGGGGCTGTAAACCATCATTTTCGCTTGGAAGTTCTCTTCTGAGAAGAAGGAACTACAGTTTACACTCTGCCACCATAAAAATCCTTTTGGCCATAAAAAGATGACATGAAACAGCACTTGGAGGAGGGAAGGGGTCATTTAACAGTAAGAAGCAGCCAAGGAGCGTGTCTGAAAGCTTTCAAGAGCATCAGTCAGGGTCTCCCAGGGTAAGCACTGGCACAGTTCCTTAGAGTCAAGAGAGGTATGTGGCTTTTTCCAGGGGAGGATCTGGTCCCTGGCTTGCATTCACACAAGAGGAGTCCAGGAACTGTGAATCTTATCAAAACCTTCCCATTAGCAATGACTGGAATGTGATTTCATTTCTGGTATCTGTCTTAATAGCCAGAGTTGAGCAAAAGAGCAGATAGCAGGGCGCTTTTTTTTCCCCCTGCTAAGAGAAAGAAAACCATTATATGTGGGCAAAATTATTTGATTTTAATAGCTAACAAAAAACAAGAGCTGGTTTTGGGCAGTGCTTTTACCACTGAAAATTTTACTTCCACAGAAATCAGCTGGTAAATTGCAGTGACTTGCTCTCAGAGGTCTGAGTTCCCCAGGGTTGTTCAGGCAAATCCTGCTCTGATCAGTCAGTTAAGAGAAATAAACAAATACACAGGTACCCCCAGCAGTCATAGGTGCTGCAGTATTGGAAGACTTCACTGTGTTTGGGTTATTCCCCCTCAGCTGGGACGATGACAGGAAGGGCTTGGGCTGGCCTTGGACCTTGCATTACACCCAGTGTGAACATAAATTATCTCTTTACAAAACTGTGAAAAAGGACTAAGTCTGGAAATCGTGGCAAAGTGTATGCTGAGCAAGTGTCTGCAGGGAGGCCATCCCCTCTTACTCAAGATTTCGGTATGTGTCCCGCAGAAAGGCAAACAAAAATAAAGTGCATTGCTTCAGTTTTACACCATGTTGACATAAATCTTCTCTCCATGTGAATTACGGCGAAACTGTGCGCAGCTACTGAGCTGCTGCACTTGTGCTGCAGATGGGCTTTGTCTGTGCGTGCTTTGGCAGACAAACCTGTTGCTCATTTGGATTTCATATAGAAGAAAAGTGAATTTGCTGGTTGGTTGGGTTTTTTTAGGCTTGTTTTTAGTGTATCTCACTGCCTTGCATTTATAGATGTCTAATTATTTCTTGCACATTCATTTCTGTATTTTATATTTGAATTTTTGCTACACCATTTATTTCTCAAAGCCAGGGTGATCAAAAAAGAAACACTGGGCAGGAACAATAAGGAGAGGGACCTAACAAAGACCCTTTGTGCAATTAGAAACACCATGCCAGGTGTAACTGGCAGGTCTTCAGAAAAGAGCACAAGTTCTTCTAAGTTCACATTACGATTTAGGATGAAGAAGTCTAGTATTGAAAAAGTCCTCTGCTTTCCTAATAGGAAATTGTTTTTTTATTAAAGACATTTCTTGAGCATATTATGGTTGCTTTCTACCTGCACCAACTTGAAAAAACAGTGCTGATCTATTTAAATCTGTATTAAATCCTAAGCATCTCTTCTGCCCCCTAAATTGCAACTGATCTGATATTCATAGGTCAGAAAGAGTGTTTTGGAGAGGAGGGATTTGACCTGCCTGGCCTCCTATGGAGTTGCTGCATCTTCCAGTGGCATGACCTCAGGCCTCAGCTGAGCTCTAGAAACTGTCCATGAGGGCTCTCCTAGCCCCAGTAAATGGGTGGTAAAGTTCCTCTTCTTGAACTACCTCTGTCTGGGAGGAGTCAGCCTGGAGACCGACTGCCTGGCAGCATTCGAGGGATAAAACAAGGGCAATATTTTATCCTAAGAACTCGCTTTCAGGCTCAGCATAGAGATTTCTGTGTCTGCTTTGCTCCTAGGAGGATAATATTTCCTAGAGCAGACTCTTCTCTTTCTACTTTTGACATCTTTAGCGAGAACTTCCTTAACATATTATGTTTAGTCTGAAACCGGTATAAAACTTGTATTTTTCATCTTTTCTTTGCATTTTCCCTTTGCATTCCCTTTGTGCAATCACTAAATGATGATCATGTATCTTTTTCAGCATGACTCATGGCAGAGATTTAGAGCTGCCTCTCCAAAACCTCAATAAACGCATGGAGCAGCTGTTGTTATAACCCAACTCACTGCCACGTTACTGCAAACAGATGCAGGTTAATTAAAATTTAAAATGTTTATCCTGTTATTGTTTGCATTTCTGAAGATTTTCAGCAGCTGTAGGACCCTGAGTGACTCCCTCCCCTCTCACACAGTGTATTTATTTTCTGGGTTCAGCATGCCTTGGTCGGTGTCTCCGGCATCGCTGCAGTGTCCCGTGCAGAGCGGGAGGTGGGCTGGGGTGACGGCAGCTCTGCGCCAGGTGGAAGCAATTATGGAAAAAAAACATGGTCCTTGCTGGATGACTTACTGCTGATAGCTGCCAGATAAGCTAACTTAATAAAGCAGTGGCTTAATTAAGCCGCATTCCTCCCATCTTGCCTCTCGTCCAGCCTGTCTGAGGCGACGCTATCGAGCAGCTACTGCTTTGCAGGACGGGGCAGGGGTGCTGTGCTGATGCAGCCCTGTGTGCTGGGCACTCTGTGGGGCGACCTATGGGTGATGGGACACAGGGGAGCTCCTGGAAAACTCAGCTCCTCTCTCAGTTTGCAAGGCAATAGGCCACAAATCCTGGGAAAAAAAGACAGATCTGCTGCTGTTTGCCACAGATCTGCCTAGTCATAGATATATTTATTGGTATCAAAAGTTTGACCCTAAATCCCATCTTCTGACATTTAGACTTCTAGAAGCATCTGAAACTCTAGAGCAGAGGGTAGGAGCACAATATCTCCCTCTTTCTCCAGCAGGTACCCGCCAGAAAAAATAAGGGGTGACTTGGCTTTGAGGGTGTCCCTATCACTACAGATTTTCTTAAAACCACAAATGCTGGATGTTGCATTAATCAAAATCATGGTGCCCCAAACCCTCTGTGAGTTTGGGCTTGTTCTTATTCCTGAGTAAAGACAGCATGAGAATCAAAAGTTACTGTGTTTTTAATTACTAAAGTACCCCATTTAAAGCTGCAACACATAAAAGTCTGCCAGAAGCTTCATCCTTTGTAAACCAGATTTCAGGTTAACAAATCAACCTAATTTCCCCAGAGCTCCAGGTTTTAGTGGTGGAGCTTCAAGCACACAGCCATGTGTTTGTGTTTCATGCATGGCCACATGTATGGCTGCATAGCAACCACCTTGCTGAAAGTTATCCAGTAGCTAAAATTATCAGTAGGAACCCCTTCTTACCACTCATTATGTACAATGAGATTGCTGCTGTGCAACGTTGATTAGACATGTCAGCCTGGATCTGGACGTCTGAAAATGAGTGTTGCTATTAAAATGCCTTTGCTAATGCTCATGTGTCCATCACTTTGACAGATTTCACTTTAAGAATGTAGAAAGCTAAAGCATGCAGGAATCCCAGGGCTGCAGTGTAATGTTCAGAGAAGCAGGTATTGTATTGTATTTCCTTTGCATTAACCCTAAAGTAGCAGTTTCCCTGGCAAAATCATGCTGATAAGAATGCTGTTGAGTACAGGCTGCACTAATGCAGAGATCTGTAACTTTCAACTGGGAAGAGATTATCATGCGGAATGTGGTCCGAAGGCATGGCATCCCTCCTCTAAACACTTCTTAAAGTATAATTTAAAACTTCCACAATGCAGAAAAATCTTCACGCATTTAGAGAAAATATTTCAAAATCCCCTCATCAGTAAGGCTTGGGAAAATTCCAACAAAAATTTGAGAGGGACACTGAAAACAAGGAAATTGTTTCTCAAAACTATCTCATCCCACTGTGGAACCCATTGCTGCAAGAAGCTGCTGAAGGGAGGAATTTCAGCAAGCACTTGGATATTAGCCATGGGAACATGATTGTTTTAAGTGAAAGCTAAAGCACAAGGCTGTGCAATATCAGGGTGCCAGGGCAGCATTTAATGACTGAAATTTAGCATGTGATGGGTTCTCAATATATGGCTGTGGGAGAAGGGTTTGATCGGGGCAAGTGTTTTGGCTTTTGGGAGAATCCAGCCAGGCTGATAAAACCTCACTTTAGCCACAAGAAAGCCAATGAATCCAGCCAAAAGCCATGACCAGCCAAGCTGAGAGCAGAGAGGCAGCTCCTGCAAGGTTCCCAACAGGTAACCCCTTACCACAGGCAGCTCCCTGTGGCTGGTTAGCTCTGGCTGGCACAACCCCACAGGTCAGCATCTCAGGCAGGGATGTCCTCCTCTCCTTGCTCATCTCCCGGCCCTCTCATTGGGCCCTCTCAATCTTCTTCTGAAGAGCAGCTACAAGGAAGCCTCTTTTCTTTTGCAGACAGAAGGAGATCAATGTGCACTTGGAAAGCCATCAGCAGGGCTTGCAGCATGTGAACAGCCTCCCCGATGCACCTTTGAACTCGTTCCTCCTGCATTTGTTTGTCTTGCAGATAAAACTTCACAGCAGTGTTTGGAGAGAAGTCTAATGAGGCACCACTGTTTGCATAACAAAGCAAGGCTTCCTCTTCAGATGTTCAACTCTCATTAGGCATAATTTATATTCCAGCTAATCTTAAGGAAGAGGGTAAAATAGGGAGCCAAAGTTTGTTTTTACATTGTATGGAGAAATGCATTGTTTGTTTTAAGCCATCAGTTGCAACTGATAGCTAATTTAAATTAAACATAATGATGATTTGTGATGGCTACATGTTGTCCAGGGGAGTGTAGTGTCAGTGGCTGACATGGCTTTAGCATTCTTCTGTGTAAGTTATTGAATCAAAGGAAAAAACAGAATGGATGGTTTCCCAGTTTGGGAGATATTTCATCATGTCCACAAAGCATGAAAAAACTGTGTATTTGTAAAATACTGAGGGATTTTTTCCCCCCATATTCATGTATACTTGATGCAATAATGCACTGAACAGCAATTTGGTTTTTTTTTCATTTAGAGCAGTCCTGGTAGTCACCAAACTGGGATCTTTTGAAAGTTGCTAGGTCCCTGCAGAGAGACTCTCAGGATGATGAGGCACACGGCCATTTGTAAAGGCTCCTGAGAGCTGCTGGGAGCCTTGGTGACTGATTGTGGTTTGCTGCCTGGAGAGAAAACCAGCAGGTTTAGCTGGATGCCTAAATGTCATTACAGGCCAGTGTGTCAGAAACAGTAATTTCTCAGCATTCAGACTTTGTTCATATCATAGGCACATAAAAAGTGTCTGATCCTATTGACTCTACACTGCAGTTTTGTCCCTCAGACTGTATAAGATGTTCTCCCTTGCTCCAGTTGAAATACCCAATATATTGAGTTTACCTCCTCCAGGTTTATTAGAAGACATGAAATAACTGATAAAATTTATCCTCTGTGCACTCCTCACTGAGACTTACCCCTTCCTACAGGTTTACGTTGTAGTGATGGATATTTGAAAACAGCCTTGACTGTACCATGAAAATGATGACCCGAGTTGTGTATTTGGACAACACTGAGCTGTCCAGACAACAGCCCGACAACACAAGAGAGCAGGATTTTTGGAAATTACTTGGGATGTTGGGTGGGTCAGTGTTGGGGTACTCAGCCCCAGGCTCCTGAGGTGGCTGGACATGCTGCCATGTGAAATTCCTCCTGAGCCAGGTGGTGCATTTCCCTGTTGTGTTCTGTAATGCTGAACTCCAGCTGCTCAGGATCCTCATCTTGTTTGGTTCATCACATCCACAGACCACTTATGGCTGTTTCTAAAGGCAGCACCAATCTACAGAGAATACATTTATTTATTCATTTATTTATTTTATTGTTTTTCAGGAAAAAATGCTGTAAGGGTTATAAGTTTGTTCTTGGACAGTGCATCCCTGAAGGTATGTGATTTCACTGTTCTTACATGTCATGTCCCCTTGCATTTGTCTTTCCCCATCTGCCATCTTCTCCACATTGTCTGTTTGGAAGAGCAACCTGAGAGAAGCAGAGGCTTTGCCATATCTCATGTATCAGTGTGGGGAGGAGCTGTTTCCCAGAAATTGTTGGGAAAATAAAAAGATCAACAACTCCCAAAAGTGCTGCTTAGCATGCCAAGCCTTGATCCTCCTCCACGTACACATGGCTGCACAGATCTTGTGTCATGATCTGCTGCTCCGCAGACAGAGGAACATGTTCTGCCCTTGGCTGGGTAGCTGGGAGCACTCTGTGCAGCTCTCATGGATGATGCCTTTCCCCTTTTTTCCCTCGGATCTGGTACAGCTGACTTGACTTGTCAGTGCACAGGGAGAGGGTGAGTAGGTCCTGCCTGTAATTTCCCATGGATATGGCTTCCTTGTTACCAGGGGCCAAGGAAGATGCAGATTTAATCAGGATAGTTCAGTATGCAGTAGTAAAAATGGATCTGATTTGGATGAAACTGGCTCTGAATTTGTTGGACTGCAGGAACTACCAGGCAGGAGCAAATGCCCAGAGATGACATGCCAAAAACCTTTTTTTTACAACAAGTTAAAAAGTTATTCTATGGCAACATATTCTTCTATTTGATGATATATGGAAAGCCTTGATTTGGTCTGAGAATTTTCCTAGTTTGTGACTGTGATATTTTGGGAAAAAAGTGACAAACCCACATACTGGAGAATCAGCTGCTTTTGAGTTGCAGTGTCCAGCCAAAAGAGATTCTAACTCAAACTGTAATCCTTGTGGGTTTGTTGTGGGTTTGTTGCTCTTGTTGTTTTTAATTTGTGTCTTCTTTGCTGCTGGCTAGAAACACTAAAACAATTGGTGGACTGATGGGGGTGGAGACAGAGAGAAAAAAAGAGGGAAACAGCTCTGGATGACCCTGTGCCTGAAGGAGCTGGGTAGGGTTTGGGTGAAAATGGTGCTCACACATAGTTCCTCATCCCATGGTTTTGCTGTGAGTTTTGTCTCAGCGTGTGTGATATGGGTGACAGCTCCAGTGTGAGACAGACACTTGGAAGAGGCAGTTGTGTGTATTGGCGGCAGAATTCCTGAATCCTTTCAAGGTGGAAAGAAGCCAGGACTCTACATTCTGGCCTCCAGCTTTCCTATGGATTAAAGAATTTTATGTACTGGCTACTCACTGAATATAATGGATACAGCAAGAGAATTAATAGAAGCAAAAATAAAACGAGAGCCATGGCAATTTATTACTTTGGCTTCTAATTCTCATCTCTTGAGATGTTAGGTGATTATGAAAGCAGCTTTTATTATGTGCCCACTGGCTTTGTCCAATCCTGTCTTTTAACCGCATTTCAGTAACCTGAGAGTTTCTGCCCCTGATTCAATTCTCTGCTTCTCTCACTTTGTTTCTCCATTCCCCCTTTTCAGCTTTATCTGTATTTTGCCTAGAACTTCAGAGGCCACAGCAGCTGCTTTAACATCCGAGACAATCTCAGGCCCTTGGTGTAGGGACGAGAAACATGATTCACTGAAGTATTCATTTCACTTACTCTGTTACAAGACATCACTTGGCTCTTCACACATTGTTTTGGCATAATCTTGACAGAGTAGCTGTATGAAATCCATATCTCCAAACAGACACATAAATGCATTACAGATGTGAGTTTATTAGAGCACATCTGCACCTTTTAATCCAGTACTGGCACATTGAAACTGTGAGAAGTAGTTCCAGGCCTGTCTTCTCTATGATTTAGCAGTGGCTGCAGGGAGGAAGCTTGACAGAGGTATAGATCCTCCCTTTTCCACCCTTTTATAGCTGCCTGGGGAACACACCAATCTCCTTCTGGGACAGCTGTTCCTTAAGAAGACTTTTCCCAAAGGCTTGTGGCCTTGTCCACATCCCTTATTGGTTTTTGTCCTGTTATTTTTCATCTGCCCTTGAAAAGGAACAGAAATCAGTGTAGTACAGTATAAGTCTATGCCTCCAGTTTCTGCATTTCGTCTGTTTTGTACTCACCTTCCCACTGTGGCTTCCAGCTGCAGGACCAGGGATACTCAGGAAATATTGAGTGCAGTTACTTCCGTGTGTCTGATTCTCTCCATAGCATCTCTTCTTGCTCCACCTCTTCAACAAAGCGGATAAAAAGAACAGCTCCTCACCTCTTTCTCCTGTGTGATCTCCTTTTTATTTGCTTTGGAGACTCATTGCTCCAGCCAAGTCCAGTCTTGGGTCCTGTCCCATGGTGTCAGAGTGAAGAAGGGACAGATGCAGTATGGAGCAGTTTATCTCGGAGACCACCCTTCCTATTGCTGGTTTGTTTCCTGAACTGGCTGTGGAAGAATGCAGAGTAAAATACTCTATTACAGGCCAATTATAGTCAGATGTGGTCTTTCCTTAGTAATGTTGTTTCAAAAATTTCCTTGGTAAACTTTCCGTGCAGTATTGTCATTTCTGAGTTCATTGAAACTTATACAGAGACATTTGTTATTCTGCTTTGGCTTTTGCATTTTCCTAAAGCCTGGAACAGCCTGATCCTTATTGTATGGTTTTGATTCATCCCTAAACCACATTTCTTAGGCTGGCAAATGAGGGATTTGAACACAGGAGGGGATTTTTGCCTCCAGTTCTGCAGAGCACACGCAGGTGGTGCAGCAGCTTTTGCCTAGTTTCATGTCAGTTGTGAGAACTGTTTCTAGGGAAGTCATGTTACCTGGGAGCAAAGCCCTGGGGATGTAGCTCCAGACCTGAGACCTGCCTTCAACCATTGTGTGATTTGGGTTGACTGTGTGGGACCACCAGCAGGGATATTTGTCCTTCCTGGACCCTTCTGCAGCTTTGTGTGAAGGTGAATGAGGCAATGGACGTGATGGAGCTGTGCTGAGGTGGACACGTTCAAAGACTGGTTACATTAAATTTGGCGACAGATGGATAAAAAGAACTGGCATTGTTTAGTCTAGAAAAAAGGAGGCTGAAGGGAGACATGATAAGAGTTTTTAGGTATGTGAAAACTTGCTGCAAGGGGGAAAGTAAATTGTTCTTTATGGCTGAGGAAAAGAGGACAAAAATAATGGGCCTAAGTGTCTATAAGGGGAGTTTGGATTAGATATGAGTAAAAAGCTTTCTGTCTGCAAGGATATTTCATCTTGAGACCAGACTACTAGGCAAGCCATATCCATCCCTTGGGGGAAAGGAAAACTAGGAAATGTTTATGCATAGCTACTCCTGCTTGTGATTGGAGATGGCCCCTTCCGGCATTGTTTTTTCTGATTTTGTTAGGGCACATCTATTCATGGAAGCACAGGGAGGCCAGAGCTTGCTTTACCTCTGCTCTGAATAGCTGAACATGGCACAGGCCAAGTCCCACACCTGAGTGGGTACACTGGGTAAGGAGCAGCACGTTCACCCCCATGCTGGACATACCATCCTGTTCTCACTCTGATTTTGTTTCAGTGGAAAATAAAAATTGCAACCATGCCCAGGAAAAATACCAGCAATGCTTTAAAGCTGGGACTATTTAGCAGTGCCAAGTGTAATAGAAATTTACAGCCCAGCAACACCTAAAGAGCCCAAATTACCCCTAGACTGAACAGTTTGAAAGCAAGAGTTACGTTTTTTCTTTCATGGCTCTGCACTGTTGGACACTGTTTACTGCAGGGGGTTCTAGCATTGCAATTCACCACCACAGCACTGTGGGCAGACTTCAGTTTGGGAAGAAAGAAGGAAAGAAAGGATGCCTGTTATTCAGGAGGTAACAAACAGAATGCTTGGCACTATTACAGTAGTATGTCTATTAGAATAGTACATTTTTTTCTAAGGGGTTCTGGTGTGAGATACAGCGTCTTGTTAAGTCTCATTTTGTGCTTTTCTGTATTTTGGCATGCTGTCACTTTTAACCCCAGTGCTAGGCATGTGCTCTATATACTTTGTACAGAGAATGTGTTTTCATTTGCTTTACCATCTCTTAGCTGATTTTAATTGTTTGGAACAATCACCATACCTAGAGGTATCTGCTAGTCATTAGGGTGAGTCAATAATGAGTTTTAATTATGTATATGGAAACACAGTGCGTGCTTTGATGGAAACTTGCTTGGACCACTTAGATTTTGTTTGGACATGTTTGTCTGGAGCATGGATGAGATATTTCTGCTGTGGCCCCCAGTGCCCACTCACTGGATTGTCACAGCGACCTGGATGCTCTCTGCAGGATGATGTTCTCTGGAATCGTCACAGAAACTGCCACTTTGCTTTGGTGTAAAACCTGACTTGGGCAGGCTGTGCCCAAGCTGGTTTTGAGACCAGATGCCACTCGAGGTCCTGGGGTCTCCTGGCAGATGTTCCCCATGGTGCTGCAAAACCCTCACACCCATAGCTGGGAGCTTTCCTTCACCCCCAGCCCTGCCACCAGCACCATGCCAGAGGCCACATCCAGCCCCTGACAGGACAGGGATATGGGTCAAACCCCATTGTGCTCTGGTGTCCATGCCTGAGGCTTCAGTTCTGCTGCTACACAGCAGTGAAATTAGAAACAGATTTTCCCTCCTTTGGGTTTCAAACAGGGACTTCAGTCTTTTGGGATTTCAATGACATACCCAGATCTGCAGCTATTAAGAGAGATGATGGGTTTGTAACAATGCACTGTTTGCTAGAAGGGTTATATCTGGCTTCAAACAATTAACATGTGATGTAATTAACTTTTCCTTGTGATATACTTTCTGCCAGGCTTTGGCAGTTAACCTTGTGGTTTTTCACAGTATTCTGCATAGGAAATGTTGCTATCAGGCTTAAAGATCTGTTGAAGAAAGCTAAAAGAATGTTTTAGGTAATTTAATATTTCTGTGAAAAGAACTCCTAAAATCTGCCAAATGCAAAAGTGACTCTTGCTTAAAATACAGCTTTAAGAAATAGTCTTACTGCTGTAAAGCTGTGAATAGCAATTACAATTTTAATATATTCCTTTGCTTATGTCTCATGAATGTTTTATATCTAGGTTCCCTCAGTCCTTAAAAACAATGTAACTCAACTTTATACTAATTAGCAGAGAGGCGAAATGTTTGCAATCTAAGTATCATCCATCTACTGACTTCAGTATTTTTCCTAACCACATTTTCCTCTCCCTTAGACTACGATGTCTGTGCTGAAGCTCCCTGCGAACAGCAGTGCACAGATAATTTTGGGAGAGTCTTATGCACTTGCTATCCTGGATACCGCTATGATCGGGAGAGGCACAGGAACAGAGAGAAGCCTTACTGCCTGGGTGGGTAGATGAGCATGTTGAGCTCCTCCCTGGTTAATGGTTTAACCTGCTCCCTTCAAACTTCTAGGAGTCAGTTTAAACCTGAAACCTTTCTTATTCTCAACATTACCACAGAAGAAATATGGGAGTTAACTGTATTAAGAATTGAGAGATGTAGATGCCCCTGAAATTATTAGGAGGTATTACTTACAAGATTTACACACCCAAACACTTTGAAGTGTTGGGCTGATGTCATTTTTCCTTCAATTCCTCCTGCTGGTTGTGAGCCACATATACTGAATATTGAAGCATTATCACTAGGCCTAATTACTAAAACTAATCCTTGGGGTTTGACTCAGATGGCCAGTATATAATTCAGAACTGGTCATTTACACGTGGTCCTGCTGTGGCTAGTCCTGCCCTGCCCTGCATGGGTTGCCTTGCCAGGGAGCCAAGGCTTGAAGGATTGAGCTTTGCTTGTGAGCTTTTCAATGCAGGAAGACCTTCAAACAATGTTCACTGATAAAATGCCAGGTATGTTAATAATTCTAATAGTGCATCTTGCCCAGAGCTCCAGACCAAAGACTCCAGCTTCAATTGCAATTGTGGTGCTCCAATTACTTGTTCGTTTAACCACAAAATCTCTCTTTACCTGTAAAGGAAGTCTTTTATTGTGTTGGATGTCTGAAACCTCCAGCTATGGGACATTTTTAATCTCTGCTTCTCTCCAGATATCGACGAGTGTGCCACGAGCAACGGGACTCTGTGCTCTCAGATCTGTGTCAACACCGTGGGCAGCTACAGGTGCGAGTGTCACGAAGGCTACGTCCGGGAGGAGGATGGCAGGACATGCACCAAAGGAGATAAAGGCAGGTGCCAGTGCAGATTAAATGCCCTGGATGCCTAAAGGGTTGGTCTGTCACAAATAGGAACTGCTCCCAACGCTACACTTGGAGCTGGGGGTACAAACCTGGGATGTAGCAGATGCTCCTGGGGTATCCGGGCAGTTCTCTGGGCACCTGAGCACCTGTGGAGCAGCCCTGCCAAACTCTCTCCTCCAATGCACAGGTACACTGGAGGATGTGGAAGGCATCTTCACCTAGGGAGGCAGAATGGCTGAATAATGAAATTTACCATTACAGCTTCAGTTAGGTCATTCCTGCTGGATCCAGTTGCTAAAAGCCATAGTTTGCTCCAATAGCAGCCTGGATTATAACTTTTTTGTGGTCCTGAGATAAGGAGACACAGGAAAAAATCTTACCAGATGAAGAGCCTTAAAAAATTTCACTGATTTCACCTGTAAATTAAATAACTTCAGTAACTTTAATTTGTATTTACACATCCACATCTGAGATTAGCACAAGGCTCTAGGTTGGATGGTTAGTGCCCCTTGGCCCTTAGAGGCTCAAAAATGTGTCCTTGGGGATCCAACACATTTTCCAAGCCTTGCTTAAATCAATTTCTAAATTACATTGACCAAGACCAAATGCTGCCAACCTGCAATTATGTCAAATTGTGTGTCCTGTGCCTGGGGTCTTTTTTTTTTCCTTTTTTTTTTTTCTGCAAATTGAATGTAATGGGAAAGGGGTAAATGTAAGGGCTTATTCTTGCATCTCACTGTTGGTTCAGAGTGTATACATGTGCTCTGCACAAATTATTTTGAAGGTTTGACCTCATCCTAGTTATTAAATTGCAGCATTTAGAATACTACAGAATAAATACTGATACGAAAGTTTAAAAAGAAGGGAGGAAGAGAACAGTGATCTGAAAAAAAACCCAACAACTTTTGATGAATGGTGACTTACCACAGGTTCATCAATTAATGCCTGAATGTGGTCTCACAGTGTGATCCAAATCCCACCGGATGGCCAGAGCAATTTATAATTTTCATTTTCATCTGAAAATGTGTAACTGGAGCCACTCCATTAACTGTAATTGTTTCTTGTAGTTTTAAGTTTTTTTCCTTATCAGAGTGTATGTGTGCATGTATGTGATAAATAACCTAGATAATCCTCCTACAAATAGGAGGGGCTTTTTTTAATACTCCTCTGGGTAGTTCAAATATCTTTACACAGTAATGTCCAAAGCATTCAGGATAACCAACCATTCAAAATATTCAAGGCTATAGAAATTATTCTACTGATTGAAAACCACCATTTTTACACTGAATGTACACGGCACATAAAAGTGTCAGTTCCAGCAGATAATCTGGAATGAAACACCCACCATCTCTCCAGATATCTCCCCAGCCAGCTATGCGAAGTAAAGAAGGATGTAACTAACTTCTGGTCAGTTATCCCCCTGTACTCCACATAGATGTTACGAATTTTCGGACCCCGGGTGAGCAGGAGGAGCCGTGTCCGTACCTCGTTCCGAGGAGGAGGGTTGGCTGTGTGAGGACCGGCTGTGGCGCCGCTCCACCCCGCGGCCGGCCCCAGCCCTGCACCGCATCCCTGCCAGAGCCGCTGCCTAATAAACACATCATTCGCTTTTCATCGCAGCCGGAACATCCACGTTTTATTTTAAAATATAGTGGGAGCGGCAAAACCACATTACCGCTCTCCATTTCTAACGAGGATGCATGTTTTTCGGGAGATACAGCCGTGTTCTCATTGTTCCATGCCCAAAGGATGTGATTCAGACACCTTTTTGTCTCTGTAAGTGGTTGTAATGTGGTCACCTTTTTTTTGGCTCTGTAAGTGTCCTAACAGCGAGCTTTGGGTTGGTTGGTGGACACAAGAAGAGGGAGCATTTTTTCTTGCACCCGCATTCACATTTAATGGAGACAATACAGCTACCCACGCAGAAGTAGGCGGATGAAACCATCTCAGCAGGCTGAGCCCAGATAATACAACACAGATGATCAGCTCAAGAGCCTCCATGTGAAGACCATCCGCAGAAGAACTCCCGCAGAGCTCTCCCCTGCCAGCATCTCCTCCTCCTCTTGCAGCATCAGCAAGGCACGGCCTCTGAGCCCATACACAAAGAAAGCACAGCACCCCCCAAGCAGATCTCTCAGCAATAGGTGCCACGTGGCTCACCAGCATCTCACCAAGATTAAAGGGCTCCCATCATGTGTAAGCTAGACTTTGTGTTCTGAGAGCCTTTACGAAATGGGGCTGCTTTAGGCCTTCTTCAAAACAATTTCAGTTTCCTTGTGTAGGTCTGTGCAATGGGAACAAGTTTATGTAAGTGCCTTGCTCATGCTGGCCTAGCTGAGCCTGGTAGGGGACCTCAGTTTCTGCACCATATGTGGGTGGCTCCATCTAATGGCCTTTTGCCTCTGCTGGCCCGTCCTAGGGGACTTCTGGCTTTATCCACGCTTCATTCTGACTTTTCTCATAGTTTGGTCCTGACACCGGGCTGGATGGGGGTAGAGCAAATGTTTGATGGATGACTCCTTCCCCAGGCAAATCATCACCTCTGTCTGATATGAGTTAGGGGGATTCCACCTCTCTCCTGAGATGCAGCTCATGCTTGCTCATACAAGAATCTTGGACTTCTTCCTCCGACAAGTCAATCCAACCAGCTTTGTAGAAATCTCACTGGTATGATATTTCCCAAACATTAGCTGATCCCTCCAGCATTCGTCTCCGTGGATTGTTTTATCTGTGCTTGTCAGCCCCGTGTGTCACATCCTTCAGGAAGATAAACTGGGTTCTAAAATGAAACACAAGGCCAAATTCACCGCTTCTTAATCTGCATATAATTCCACAGATTCTGGTGGGATTGCATGAGATTTCCAACAGCAGAGGCTCTGGCAGTTTCTCCACATGACTGTGTGTTGCTTTCAGCAACATTTCCTAACACAATGATAGAACTCATTTGGTGAGATAGCTATAAAAAGAAATTTTTGTTTGGAACAGTAAAAAATCCAGATTTTATTGGTCTTTGAAAGAAAGAAAAAAAAGTTGGGTTTGTTTTTTTTTTTTATGGCTCCATATACATCCCTCTGTAACTCCTATACAGGTCCAAAAATGGGCATGTCAAGTCACTGGGGTTTTCTAAAGGAAGATGAAAAATTGGAGAGGGAGGAAGAACTCCACAGTAACTGACTTTTGGTCAAGAGCAAATTTATTTTACAGAAATGTAAAGTGATGTCTTCATTACAGCACGTCAATTCCCTCTTAAGGAAAATAAAGCCCTGCGTGGTGCAGATTATTTCATCTGGAAGAGAAAGGTTTATGGGCAAAGAGGTTTTGGAGGGAATCAAAGGAAAAAATTATTAGCATTATGAATATAGGAGAGAAGAAGGAAAGCAGCATATACTGTGTATTCCAGTACCTTCACAAAAATGCTGGAGCTCCTCTGGGAAGTCTTGTGGCTAAATAGTTTCAGATCCAGCGTAGCTGAAGTTTGGTGAAATTATATTCTGTGCTGTGCAGAGCCCATTGGAAAACATCAAGTAGTACCATCTGGTTTTAAACCTTGGAGCCATCTGAACACTGCACAGAAAGATGATCAGGTACCAAACCGGTGCTGGGGACAGGGCTGGGAAGCTCAAACAGCAGTGTGCTTGCTGCCATAAAAATGGTAAATAATATGTGTAATATAGTAAGGCTGTTGGAGTGCAGCCATGGGAACAGGCTGTTCATGACTGGAGAAAAAACCCAGGCCTTTGTGCCCCAATTTTCCAATCAGTTCAGTACTAATAGCTGTCCTAATGCTCCTGGTTATGCCAGCATCTTGCCCTTACATCTCTCTCCTAACTGATTAGCAGATAAACAAGATTAATTTTTGTCTTCTAAAATCAGTATGTCATTACAGCCAATGGAATAAACATACCTTCCCAAATATGTGCATAGGTGGTCCATAGAAACCATCAGATGGTTGCAGTGTTCCATACTGGCCCTTACAAATATTTTAAATAAAGTAGCACATAATATTTTTTGTATTAGAAGCTTCAAGGTTCATTTCAAAAGATGCAGATGTTTCAAAATCAGTACACATTTCTGAAAAGATGAAGGGCATTTAATCCAAGAGACAAGTGTAACACAGTAACTCAGCACGATGCAGTTGATCCTTTTTGAAGACTTTGAAGATTCCCTGGCTTTAACAAGAGCACCTGCAGAGCTTTTCCATTGTGGGACGTGCTCTGAAAGGTCAGTGCTCAAACACGCCCAGCAGCCCTCCCAGGTAACATCATACAAGGCTACACATTATAAGCAAAGCCTCAATAGACTTGATATTTCTCAACAATGTTGAAGTGAAAAAAAAAACTCACCTAAAGTTTGCCAGTATGTGTCACCCTGTGGTTTGGAAACCAGATTTGTCTTTAAGAAGACATCTGTTACAACAATGCTTGTTTGCTTGCAATGCAGAATTGCTTGACTGTGTATGGTACTGGGAAAAGGACAAAAATAACATTTGCAATATCTCTCACAGTTTGAATAATTTAATGGATTCTTGAAAAGATCCTATTCACGCATAGCATCAACAGATGTGACCCTTCCTCTTGTGTGGATTTAAATCCCTGTCATTAATCTCAATCCCCATCTCTGCTCAGGCTAATTCCATCACATGGAGAATAACCCATGATGATAAAGAGCAGTTTGTGCAAAATGAGCAAAATAAGCATATTCTGAGGGATTTTACTGTAATTTATAGCATATGAAAATTTGCCCTTCAGGGGACTGTAAGTCATTTCAGATCTATGGGGTTAGTCTACCCTAAACAAAAAGATAAAAGAAGGGGTGTGAACTTTTCCAGGTATTAAACAAATGAATTCTCTGGGGACTGTTAACTGGAAACAGCTGCTTTAAAAATGTGCTCAGAGCTGTCCCTGCAAAGTTTCTCAGCCTTACATAGAAATTCACAGTCAAAGATTTAATAATGGCAGGATTCCCTTCTCTTTTCACAGTCTGGGGAAATATAACAACCTTCAAGTTGCTATTGCTATCACTTTATGAATTTCTTTCTTTTGGATCTTTACATTTATAGTGGAAACTGCTTTCTTTCAGTTGGGCTTCCTGAGAAATCTGAAAATGTGGCGAAACCGGGGACGTGCTGTGCCTCTTGTAAGGAATTCCATCAAATAAAGCAGACAGTTTTACAGCTGAAGCAAAAGGTATGAACACTGATCACTCGTGTCTTTACCAGGCCTGCATGTTTTACAGCAACTGAGGTTAATTTCTATGTTTGGAGCTGTCATTGACATGTGGTTCTTGCACATACAAAGAGAAGGGCAATATATTTTAAAATCATGTAGGAATGATATCTCTCCCTTATGCTCCTGTACAATTTGTAAGCAGATTGCTCCCCAAGTCCATGGAGCTGTGTTACCAAGCTTGTGGTAACAGAGTCTGACAAACACCATCCCAGGCTGAGCCCAGGTTTCTTGGCAATCTGTGCTGGCCTGAGTTTTTCATTCACTCTGAATGCACAGGATTTTGGACGTGATCCACCTCTAGAGTAAGCACGTGCAAGACATTTCATAGATGTGGGAACGTGATTTTTCATTAATAGGATGCTGGTACAGGATTCTTGCCAAATAGGTGTGGAACTAAACAAAAATATTACTAGCTTTAAATATGACTTTCCCCTTAAAAAAGAAAAACCCTTAGTCACAAACCTTTTGGTATTTTTTTACCCATTCCCTTGCTAGCAGAGAATAATGCATTTAGAAACCTTTCCTGGGCTTTAATTACTCATATGTAGCTTCCTTTTGCATTTTAGTAGTGCAATAATGAAAAAGTGGTAGTGAAATAATGCAGAGACACAGCCTCAGATTTGGAGAGCCATATGTATGCAGGGATGCAGGTGTAATGCCTTTTCTGGTGGCATCTCCTTTGAACACTAAGGTTCTTTCAAATTGAAGCTTTCTGTAGAAACATTCTCAGCAGATCATGCTGACAGGCTGTAATTATTTCTCCCAGGGTACTCAATTAATTTCTTTCCATTGTGTCAAAACACAATTTGGTGTATTCACTCATTGCATTTGATGTTACTCATTTAATATTTGGAAGAAAGAAATCTTCCTTATTAAAGTGAAAGTCACTGAGGTTGGAGATACCCATGTATTCCTTCTGAACCAGTATGAACACAAACATGGAAGTGACAGAATTTCATGTGTGATGGAAATTCTGTTAAAAAAAATTGTAGCAGAGAGGTTAAAAAAGGATCCATGCCTTTGAGCGGCTGTTTCTCCAGCTGTTTTCCATGATGCTGAGCAGGCTCACACTGACCTCCAGGGAAGGATCTGGGGGTCACATTGTTGGCCACATTGTTTGCTCGAGAATTGATTGATGGAATTAATGGGAGGTTTTTGTGTCTAACTTCTGCTGTTAGATGCTTGTGTTCAAAGCTCATTCCAGGAAAATCAGACCATTGAGACCTGTCACTGTAGGCATTTGTGTAGTAGCTGTGTAGCAGCTCACTCTTGCTTCACAGCTAAGTCTTGTCATAGTCCCTAACTTAATTTTTCCCCCTGTATGCCCCTAGAGAGACTTGATCGACTTGGCATCCTCAGAAGGAGCCCACAGGGTTGTGCTCCACACAAAAGGAGCTGAAAGAGAAGGTTCCCAATACCCTCAGCAACTGTTATCCCACAAAAAAAGGAGAGATTTTGTCTATGCTGAATGGAGACCTGGCCCCATGGTGCTTTTCTGCCCAGGGAGATATCAACCCTCATGTTTCACCAGCCACTCGCCACGGCCAAGTTCTCCTGGGGAGGACATCTCTCAATAGCTGTGGTTAAAGCTGTTCTGTTTTACATAGAAAAGTTAATTTCTGTCTGCCAGGGAGATGGTTTATGAAATGAGTCTTCAGTCTTGTGGTTAAGGCTTTCAGATTTTATGAACTTTATTCAAAATTGTGGTTAGCAGAAAAGCCTGTCATCCAATGAGATGCACTGTCCTGATAGACTAGAGGTCTGTGGGCAGTCCTAGGTTGATCTAAGACCTTGATGAAAGGAAGAAGAGTGGGAAGCTGAAAAACTGGGGAAAATATATCTGGCATGCTGACACACAGCCAACAATTAAAAGAAGAAAAAAACAAAACTAGCAAGCTTGATCCTATTGCATAGATGTGTTTAAACATCTTAATTAGAAAGCCATGTTCCACATCACTCCTGACAAGCACTGTCCAATTTTCTAAACCACAGACCTCCTAGAAACTATGCAAAACTCCAAATGCAACATGCAAAACAGCACATGGAAGATTTATTTCTGGAATAGCCTTTCTTTAGAATTTACTCTTGCTAATATTTGGATGCACATGGGGAAAACAACCAAAACATTATTTTCCAAGGGCCATTAGAATTTGGAGTTGTAGATGGAGAAAGCCAAGGTTACCCTGGACTAGGATCCTGGTTCAGTTAAAAGGTGAAACAGAAATTAGGCCAGTGAGTATATCCAATAGCTAAGAGGATGTGAGTCAACAACAAAAACACATGGTTTGGCCCAGAGCATGTAACAACCATTTTCTGGCCAGAAGATATCAAAGAGCAGTGAGCTAGACCAGAGCCTGGGTATTTTGGCACTCCTAGTGTGTACTTCAAGTCCAGCTGAGTCAGTGGGGAAGCATGCATAGATGCTTTCACAGCAGCTATGTGATTTCTTTTCTAACTTAGTTGTTACAACAGCCTGGCTGGCAGGAACAAGTAAATATTTAAGCATCAGAAGAGAATACACTTCCAAATCCACTTCATGATAAGTCTTCGCCACTAAATGCACCTTTTTACTCCAGTCTGACCATTTCTAGTATAACCTGAAGAGTATTCATGGCTGGGTCTATGTACTAAGCAACATCTATTTATCAACTGATATAGCTGCAGATGCCCAGAATTAGATATTTGCATGCAAGCTAAAAAGAGGGCTTCAATTAATCCGCCACTCAGCTGTGGCCACCCCTAAGGAGAAGCACTCACTGATGACACTGAAAATATTCTCAAAAATACTACTTTAAAAAATATAATACTCTCAAGTAGCCACAGGATTTGACTTTTTGTCTCTGCTTTTGTTTGTCAGCACTGGAACACAGAGTCCTTGACTGATTTGTGTCATGTAGTGCAAGTTTTGTGCCATGGTCCTTGCAAGCCTTTCCTTTCTAGCCAGGAACAGGTGTGTCCTCTGGGCAGGACACACCTCTAGGAAACAAAACTTTACTGACCAGAGCCAGCCAGTAGATAGTTCCCATGCTGATCCCTGGCCAGTGAGGCTGTGAGAGCCCCCAGATACTGAATTTTCCTCTTCAGCTCCAGGGGTAGGGTGTTGTGTCCCACAGAGTAGCCCTCTGTTCAGCAGCCCCACAGTTTGGTCTGTGCTGCACTGGCTGGGAAGCTGGCTGAGAAAGCTGCAAGATCACTGGTAAACAAAGCACACATTTTCCTTTGAAAAAGCAGAGGTGACAGCTCACCCCAGAGCTACAGGTGTGCTGAATCCCCATTTTCTGTGTGAAAAGAAAATTCATAGGAATGAGAACATAAGAAATACCTCCTGGGACTTCTGTGAAAATATGATCTCATCCAGCCACTGATCTCTGCAGGGGTGGAGTGAATCTACCAAATTCTTGTTAAACATACATCATGATTCTTAATTTGCCTATAGTGTAGTCATCTGGTCTTTGGAACCGCAGTTCTCTCCAAAAGCTAACTCACAAATGGCTGATAAATCCTTGTGCTCCTGTCATCACATTTTGAGTTCCAGTCTCAAAATCAAACTGGTGTTTCAGAAATGCCACCAAGAACCATTCCAGCATTTTCAACCTTTTTTCCTGATTTTTTTTCCTTCAGAACTATCCCGAGCATTCAACCCCAAACTACAAGCAGCACAGACAGCCTTTAAATCATAACCCTTCAGTAATAACATGTTTGCCAAAGGAAATTTTCCCAGTTCAAGTAGGTACTGCAGGTGCATAACACTGTGTTTTTTCCCTGTGCATTACAAACTTTAGGTTTCCAGTAATGGCAGAAGAATGTATGTCAAATAATTACAGAAACAGGTACGAGTCTTAAGAACAGCCCAGCTCAGAAAATTCCAGATAGCAGATAAAAAGCTTAGTCAAATAGCGGGAGTCATCATCTGTATTATTCAATGCCGCTCTCACAGGCAAATGCTGCAGAATTCAGCATCATCTTATCCAATGAGCCAAATTCATTCAAGAAGCAACAAAGTTCACCCAGGGGTAGGTCTGCACTGCTATTGCTGAAAGAGTTTTCCAGTTCAATTTGGCAGTGCAAAATCCCTAAGTCTACATGCAGCCACTCACCACTAATAAACTCCTTTCGTCATTGCACACCAGCCTCTTGGCTCCTCCAGGCACCCTTCAGCTGCCTCTTAAGAGACTAAACATTTGCAGAATATTTCTAAATATGTTTAATTATTAAATACATTCAACTGGATAGATGCATGTTTCATGGATAATTAAACAGGTAATGGATAATGACAGTTTAAACTGTAGTATGCAATTCTGCTTGCCTTCTCACTTCATCCTTGTGTCTCTGTGCGGAGCAGATCCAGACATCTGATGGGTTAAACAGTGTGGTTACTTTCCAGGGCCAGATTCACAAAGGATTTAGGGTTCTCATTAAAACCTATGGAAAGTTAGTGGCTTGTGCAGCAATTCAGGACTTAAATACCTGAGAAAATGTTGCCCTGAGAAAGGCAGTAAATGAATAGAGGAAACTTCAAATAAGGAAAACCAGGTTTCCTGAGAAGCAGTAATGAGACTCGAGTTTTTCAGAACTGGTTGCTGTATCTCTCCTGAATTTCCTCTATCCTCTGTTGGATTGGCTTGCAGTATTTCCACATTGACTTGAAAAGTGAACAGGCTCACAGAATAAGAATGTTTTTTCTGATTATATCAATCAAGGATATGAATAAACTCATTATATTTTCCTGAAATATTTAAATAGCTGTTTGTTCACGTGAAAGCTTAAATAAGAACGTAGTTTTTCTGGCTGAACAATGAAGGTCTTACATAGATTTTTTTTTTTGTCTTGGCAGGTTGCTTTGCTGCCAAATAATGCTGCTGATCTTAGCAAGCAAATCACTGGTGAGAAAGTGCTTGCCTCTAATGCATATATCCCTGGCCCCCCAGGCCAGCCTGGCCAACCAGGCCCTCCAGGTAATACCAGAGGGGTGGAAATGTGCATGTTGTCCACGAACGTTTAGGACTAAAAAAGTAAACTTCTGTCTGCCAGTGTGATTTCATATTTCATATAATATGATTTCATATATTTCATAATTTGATTGCTATATTATGTTTGCATTTGTGCTAAATCAAAACAAACAAACAAACAAAACTTTATGGGTGTTATGGTCGGCCTCTGCCAACTGTCTGACATCATCCATTGTAACTCCGTGTGTTTCTTGGCATGCAAGCTGTGTTTGTCCTGTATGTGTCAAATTTCTCCCTCTCCCTGGGATATCTCACCTGCTTCAGTTGTCATTTCCTGTATTTAACTCTGTCTTAAAACACTCTCCATTTCATTTCAGGAACATCTATTGCTTTAGCTCAGTCAGTAGTAGAGGAAAAAATGTGCTTTCAGTTTGTAGGAGTTTGTGCCAACTCTTTTATTTTTCTTTGTCTGATTTGCAAGGATTCATCTGTTGGTTTTATGTTGTATCCCAGATTGAAAGGAATCTGAAAAGAAAAGTATAACTCCACTCACACCTTCTTTGCTAAGTTATAGATTGAAACACAGTGAAAAACAGAGAAATCCTAAAGCCCAAACTTAATCCAGACACCTCGCATCTGGTGGCCAACAATACTCAAAATTTTGCAAAATATGTTGAATGCAGATCTAATTTTGGGTCAGCAATAAATCCAAGCATTGTGCTGGATTTCATCAAGATTCTTACAGAGTACTGGCAAATATTCCTTATGAGGATTGATTTACTCCCTCCTGATCTGCGCCCCACCTTCCCATTTACATCCCCTTTTGCAATCTTGCTTTGTTTTCTGAGTCATTATCTCATTTTCCCGGAGGATGAGTATCTTCAGTCTTCAGTCCTTCATAAGTGCGAGGACAGTATGTTTAGAAGTTCTAAAACAGACTCTGAAGGGTAGAGTGGGTTGCTTTGTAATTCCTCCAAGGAATTGCAAAGGCCTGACTCTGCAGGTCTCCCACCCACTGGGTTTCCCCTTGACTGAGCTGTCCGAGGTACTGTGGAAATCTGAAAACCACCCCTAAAAAATCCCCTTAAAACCCTTGATCATCTCTTCTGCTGCCCCCCCAGGGAGAGTCCCAGGGAGTCATCATGGAACATGAATTTTCTCCTTTTGAAAATCCTAACTGTACATATTTGGTCCTGCTGAATACTTTTTACTCTCTGCCTTTTATTCTTTATGTTTTTCATGTGCTCTCAGTATGAAGAGAAGTGTTTCCTCCTCTAATCATGAAGTGTTTGAGCTAGTGACATTTTAATGGTCTTCATTGTCTGCAAATGTTGTTTCAGGTGCCTGATTTTCTGGTTTATGTTTCTGGCTGAAGATTCTCTTGAGCTAAACATATGTTTTGTTGCCTGAGTGCTTCCTAAAAAGTAATATGCTCTGCTGAACCAGCAGAAGCTGAAAATTATATAAAGCAAAATGGAATAAGAGAGCCTCTTTTTCCCTAACACATTGGCTATTGCACTGGGCAAAAGAGAGGTGCAGCCCCCCACTGGAAAGAGCTTGCTTGTGTCAGTCATGTAGATGCCCATGACCCAAAATTCCCATGAGTTTTCTGAGGCTTTCTTTTTATGAGATGCTCTTAAATGTGATTTGTTCTTCTTTGAGTGAAAATGAGGCATTCATGCTTTTCTTTTCATTCCCAGTCTGTGTACCTATGCACCTGGCAGACTCAAACTCTTGTTATACACAAGATTTAATTGTTTGGTGGTCACCTTTTGTAGCTACTGTGACAAGGTTAATGCTGTCTCAGACGGCTGCTGATGTGCAGATGCAAATAAATTGGTTGTGTTGTTGTGGATTGGGTGTGTTCAAGTAACCAGCCCATTGGGTCTTTAAAAAAATGTCATTCCTCACTTCTTGCACTGATGAAGCGTCGTGAAGACTTTCGCTGGCAGGTAACTTTTGCTTTTGATTTCAGGGGCTCCAGGACCTAAAGGGAGTCAAGGAGCTCCTGGATTACCTGGACCTCCTGGCCAGCCAGGCCCTCGTGGATCAATGGGACCAATGGGCCCATCTCCAGACATATCACACATTAAGCAGGGCAGACGGGGCCCTGTGGTCAGTATTCCTGTCTCCTGCAGTGCACTGCACAAGTGCCTTTAGCTCCACAGCTTCTCACACCATTGTGACACTTTCTTTTCTCTTGCAGGGCCCACCTGGCGCCCCAGGGAGAGATGGTAGCAAGGTGAGGAGAGGTACTAATTTCCATAACATGGGCACAGGCACATGTGAAGTGCAGGCTTGCTAGAGAGACTCAACATGCTTGTAGTCACACCCTTTTGCTACCTCATTTCCTTTGTTAAGATGAAAGCATCCTGTTTTCCCACTCCTTCATGTCATCCTTCTGCTATTTTGTGTTTGCCATTCATACAGTCTTGCGAATAGCCCTGCCAGGCTCTATGCCACACTGAATTATTTTCTTTCTCTGCAGCTCTTTTGGCCTTTCCATGAAGAAATGTTCATGCTTTAGCCCTCTTCATTCATTGGGAATTCTTCCTGCTCATTGATTCACTTGTTACTGTCCAGGAGAAATATCAGAAATTCTCCACTCTGTTCCCACTAGAATCAGCAGCAATTTCCTTGCATTCCTCCTTCACTCCCTTTTCATTTTCCAAATAAGCATCAGCTGATGATTCTTGATCTGGGGACAGTAAATGAGGCTGCAAAAGCAAACTTTTTAAATTTGATTTAGTCACAGCAAACTAACAGAGGTGGTATTGATTACAGGGGGAGCGAGGAGCACCAGGACCAAAGGGGATACCTGTAAGTATTCCACACAGGAGGAATTTCCACAACAGACTGATGCTGGCCATAGGTCAGCCAAAAGTTAAGGAAAAAACTCCTGTGCCAAGATAACAGATAATTTACATACACAGAAAATATTGTTGGAAACAAAGTAATTACCTGTTTTCATCCAAATGTTTTTGCCTACAAATCTCTTCCCTTGCTGAGTGTGTGACCAAAGGCAGTAGGTGACACCCTTAGAAAGCAGAACCATGCAGGGTGCTACTTAGTACAGTTCAACCTCTGCTCCCTTTGGGAATTTTATCCCTGGAACCTTTTAAAATCCTGCCCCTCACCTCTCTCAGATTTAGGAAACTGCAGGTTTTGAGTTCCAGAGGAAGGAATGAATATTTGTGATCTGTGTTCAGGTGAACTTGTTTAAAAAATCTCTAGCACAGGAAGGACATGGCTCTGTTCGAGCAAGTCCAGAGGAAGCCACCAAGTTGATCAGAGGGCTGGAGCACCTCTCCTATGAGGAAAGGCTGACAGAGTTGGGATTTTTCAGCCTGGAAAAAAGAAGGCTTCAGGGTGACCTAATGGCATACCTGAAGGGAATCCACAAGGAAGATGGAGAGGGACTATTCACAAGGGCATGTAGTGACAGGACAAAGGAATGGCTTCAAACTGAAAGAAGGCAGGTTAAAATTAGATATTAGATATTAGATATTAGATATTAGATATTAGATATTAGGATATCTTCTGTGAGGGTGGTGAGACACTGGCACAGGTTGCCAAGAGAAGCTGTGGGTGCCCCACACCTTCAAGTGCTTAAGGCCAAGCAGGATGGGACTCTGAGCAATCTGGTCTATTGAAAATTGTCCCTGGCCATGGCAGAAGTGCTGGGAGTACATGGTCTTTAAGGTCCCTTCAACCCAAATCACTCTGTGATTCTATTCATTTATGGTATTTTCTCGTTGGTGGAGTTGATTTTTAATAGTGTGACCAGTAGACTGTGCTCAGTATTAACAGTTCATTTTACTGTGTGAAGTCAGCTAAAAAGAAATAATGTTTTTCTAAAGTCAGATACTCTCTGCATTGTAATTACCAATAAATATATTTAGAAAGTGATGGACAGCAGTGAGGTTACCATATTGAAAAGACAAATAATAGCAGTCTTAAAAGAATTTGTTTATTAATCATTCTAAGAATGTAATTTATGTAAGTTTAATAACCCAGAAGACAAGAAACCAAGATTAATTCCCTCTATTCCCATGAGGTCTGAAGATATTCTTATGAAGCAAAGGAATTGTTAAGTGACAAAAGGACTGAGCATTTTGTAAATGTTAAGCTCTGTCTGCAAAAACATCTGATTCTTTCAAAAATTGTTTCCTGATTAAAGGTGGTTAAAAAACAGACCATTAGCTTTTGGCAATTGATACAAAGCAGAATTTTACTGAACAACCCCTGCAGGAGTAATTCTATCAGCCAGTTTGAAAACTGTAAGAGCAAGGTGGATTGTGATTAATGGCAGTGCCTTCTGACTGCAGGGCCCACCGGGTTCATTTGATTTCCTATTGCTGATGATGGCAGACATCAGAAACGACATCGCCGAGCTGCAAGAGAGAGTGTTTGGACACAGGACTCACTCATCAACAGAAGAGTTTCCATTACCTCAGGAATTCACAAACTATCACGACACAGTGGACTTTGGATCCGGAGAAGACTACAAACCACGGGCAACATCCAGAAACACCAGGATACAGAAGGCAGACCACCCTTAGCTATTCCTACTGAAAAACAAAGCCTCTTTAGAATTCTTCAATATGTAAAAAATGCACTGACAATGTAATATACATATATATATATGTGTGTGTGTGTGTGTGTGTGTATATATATATATATATATATATATATATATATATATATAATTTCCCATTTTTCTTTCTGCTTTTCCTGAACCATGCTGCCTGTACTGTAGCTTTCCTGGTTCATGGTAGCCTCCTTGCAGAAATTCCATACTGCCAAGCCTGCACTGTGCATTGTGCCTAGACTATCAAAAAAACCTTCTTAGCATATAGTATGATTAAGGCATGCTCTAGCTAATAACACAGACCACAGCATTCCATCTGCCTACCTTGCATTCCATGTCCAAATGACCCAGTACACAAATTTTGCCAGGGACAAAGGGTTAGGTCAACATCATCCTTGACTTATGTTGATAGTGAACACTTTGGTCCACAGTTACTTTATGAATGCAAATAAATTATACCACTAAACTCAAGTCTCCAGCTACTGTCCCCAGGCTTAGGAGAGTGTGAGAAGTGGACCCCTGTTTCACAGCAGAGGCCATCTGTAAGTGAGACATGCCTTCTATTATGCCTCGTCAAGGCAGAAAAAGGCAAAAAAAAAAAAGTTGAAGGGTTAAACAAGGGTGCTGCTGCTTGATCAGTAGATTATTTGGCTTTGTGTTGCTAGAGTATTGTTCAAAGACAGTCAAAAGATGTGTGTGTCATAAACTACTTTGGGACACATACAAACACTACTTTTTCTTTACCATTGTCCCACTGCTCGGTGTGAAGGCCAGTTAGCTTTCTCAACAGATTCATGTTGGATACATTACACAAAGATAATCAAGATAAAGGGGATGTTTAAAGCAGGAAACCAAATCAAAAGTGAATCAGGCAGGCTTATTGGCAAGAATGAAATATATCCCAGCCTTGCAGAAAGAGTCGGGTTCTGACCTCCTGCAGGTGCATGTCCTCCTTGGTGAAATTCTGAAGTCTGAGTGAAATCAAGACCAGAGAAAGGCCTCATGTTTGCAAAGAGCTTCCACCTGTTTTGTTCCTCTGCTGCATGAGACCAACCTGAATGGTTTTCACCAGACTGGAACACAGAGGGGCAGTGTGTCTGGCTGGGTGTATGAGGAGTGTGAGTACGTGCAGGAGTGCACGTGACAAAGCATTTCAACTGGTACGAGGATGGCTAAGGTGAGGTACTGCACATGGGATCCTATACTTGTGAATGGGGATAAAAGGGAGTGCCCTTTATTTACACTGGAAAATTGGATGCACAAGTTATACCATACCTCATGGATGATGTATGTTGCCATTTCTTTTGGATTACTACAGCTGCTGAGGACTTTGCCATGCTTAGAATATAAAGGAGTATATTAAGCACAAAATTTCAATGTTGTGTCTGTGTAGCTGCTACTTCTACAGTATGTTTAGTGTTTGGTAGTGTCCATGTCACAAATGCAAAGAGAAAGTTGTTACTTTGCCATGTTTTTCAGGGCTTGCATGTTCTAGTAGAATAAATACAGGTAAAAATATAAGAAGGGCCTTTTCAGAAAATACATAAAGGTTTGGATTCCATTCCATATTCCCTGGGCTGAAAGACAGTTGGTGTAATCCTGACAGCATCAGTACAGGTCAGGCTGCATAAACAGCTGGCTGTCTAGACTTTTCCATAACTTCTGTGTACTGTCTTAAGAGGATGTGTTCATTCCTGTAGCCATTTACCAACGTCTCACTGCCACTAAGCCACAAGCCAGGGCATTAACTTTTAAGAACATGAGTATTCTGTATTTCTTTTCACGTTATATCTGTATCAATATTTACAAAGCAATGCCTAAGTCGTGGGGATAGCCGAAAAAAATTCTAGAAATCTAACCCTATGGTCCTTGGGTTTCTCCTGTGTCTGGGACGAACTCTGCCAGCAGCTGCAGATCCAGCCATCTTGTGAATCACATAATAAGGGAGACGTGAGGAAGGTACCTGTGTCCAAAAGAGGGATGGTCTTATATGCAGCAGGCTGGAGAAAACCTCAAAGATAGCATGAACTGAGGCATTTGTGTCTTATTTTCTTAATTTCAAGCAGGCAACTGAGTATAAATTACATCATTTATGAATATGCAATTTTAATTAAGTTTGTTAAATGCCAAATGTTGTATTTTTAAATCTAGCAAATTTTGGAATCCTTGCATATGTTTACCACTGCACCCTGCTGGATCAGGCTGCTTCCCACTGGAGAATTAGTAGCTGCAGGTTTTTGACCATCAGATACTGAATGATCTAACTGTTAGATGAGTCACTTCCTACATACAAACTAAATACTAATGCTTGCTGCCCACAAAGTGATGTATTCTAAAAAAGGCACTTATTTTAGTTCCAAGTTCTGCTTTTCAGAATAGAGGCACATACCAAATGAGAAGTTCCCACAGTTTGACCACCAAATTTCAGGGAGAGGTGACAACTGCCCTGCTGTGTAAAAGAGCCCAGGGAAGAGCTATTCTGAGACTGGACCAGAAAAGCAGATAAAATACATATTTTGCTGTAAGTACAGCAAGTTTTCCTACAGATTCAGGAATATAAACATAGCATATGCTTATATGCCTTTCTGAATGGAAACCTCAATGATTTCCCTTTCTGGAGTTGGCATCATTGGCTTTCACAGTACTCAAAAAAAGAAAGGTGACAGAATGTGTTCCTTAGGCTTGCCCTTGTCATTGCCCTTCTCTGCACAGATCTCCTGCCTCAAAACTGTTTGAGTCCCAGCAGCAAGGAGCGAACACTGTGGCAAAGACCACCTGACATGACATAGGAATTCCTGCAGCAGGGAGAGTCCCTCCGAGCACAGCTGGCTGGGAAGGGTCAGCCTTCAATCCACATCCAGCTGAGATCTCTGCATGGAACTTTCTCATTTCTGATTACCTGTGCGGTGACTCATAAAACATTGTATCAGCAACATTTCATTCGGATTTTGGAGTAAACACATAAAGGTTCAGAAAAGTGTCATTTTCTTCAGCATACCAAGTGTTTCATAAAGCCAGAGCAGAGGAGTCACTTCCAATCCTCAGTTTTATTAGTGGTAGCCAGACAAGTCATTACCTTGCAAATTATTTATTACTCTGTGGCTCCAAAAATAACAAACTCTCACAAGAATCCAAAACAAGAAAGTAAAAACTTCTACACTCATGGCTAGTCTCATTACCAGGCTTATGCACATGACAACTTTGTTTCATATAAATGGTATGTATAATTTTATTAGAAAGAAATATTATTTTGATGTTAAGACATCAAATTATAAGCAGAAGGATAATAAAGAATTTGTTATTTTATTAATATTAGAAATATATTTAATGGGAACATTTGCAAGAGTGTGTAGTGATAAGAAAATTCTGATTGTTAATGGGTTTAACAAAGTCATGAATCTTGAAACATATTTTCTTTCAATACTGTGCCAAGTACATAAAAGTTTAGTCTTTTTTGCAAAGCTGTAGTTCTGACACACAAGAATTCCTATATAGTCAGGCTAAATAAGAAGAGGAGAGGAAAATTGATTGTAAATGGAATTAGGGTGGTGCCTGGAGTTACTGCTAGCATCACAGCTTGCATAGCCTTCTGCCTAGAAGTATTGCAGAGTTAATGTACCAAGTCCCAGCGCAGCAACAAAAGGTGGGGTCCAATTCTCTGTTAATTTCACACTTTAAAAAAATCCATATGTTTGTTCCTTTTACACATTCCAATAACTATACTGTTCACTTTATTTATATATAAAATACTAAAATGTGTATAAGATGACTGTGATTTTATGATGTATTCATAATAACAAAGATATTTTTTCTTACATTGTTGGTAGCTGCTTTTTATTACACCTTGCCCTTTCTCTGCAACAGGAAGAGACAGATGGCAGGAAATCTCCTTCCTCTGCCTTCTAGCACTTTTCTTGGAGCTGAACAATACTATCATAGCTCTTTGACTCTGGGACACGAGCTCTTGCAAGCTGGGGTGGGTTTGAGTCTTTGTGGGAGTAAAGCACACAGCCACCTCTGCCCTGTGGATGGTTGGTGGCGCCTGTGCCACATCAGGGCTACACGAGGCTGGATCCAGCAGCCCAGGCTGAAGGGGGCGAAGAAAGAAAAAAAAAAATTAGAAAAAGTTGAAATAGTCATAGTAAAAAGTGTTAAAGACAAAAATCTGTGGTTAGCAGATCTAGGAATGAAAAGGTAGACAAAGGAGTTCCCGGTTGTACTGAGGATCCTGCTAGTAGTATTGTTCTGTGACTGTATGAGGATAACAGAACAGAACTGTCAAGCAGGATCTCAGTTACTTGATGTGTGCATTTGGGGAAAGCCATATGGTAGTCGTATGACACGATGCAGTCCTTTTCCCTTTAACCAGCTACACCGCAGTGTATTAAAGTCAGACATTTTAAAATCTGCTTGTTTAATTGGCTTACATCCGATAGTTTTAAAGAGAACTAACAGAGTACCGCCGGGACCCTGGATCGCCGCGGCGCGGCTCCTTCGCGCCCGCGAGCATCTCCCCGCAAGCTCGGCCGGGTCTGCCCCGGCTCCTGTCCCGGTGAGAGCTCCCGGTACGCGGCTGCGGGCTGAACTCCGCGAGGAGCAGCAGCGCCAGCAGGGCGAGGGAGGTGATCGTGTCCCAGCATGGAGCGCTGCGTCCAGTTCTGGGCTCCTGAGCGCCAGAGAGACGGGGAGATACTGGAGCGGGTCCAGCGGAGGGTGGCAAAAGGAATTAAGGGGCTGGAGTGTCTCTTATGAGAAAAGGCTGTGGGAGTTGGTCGTCTTCAGCCCCCAGAGGAGACCGAGAGGGGACCTCATCCATGTCTGTCAGCGTCTGCAGGGAGGGGTCAGGGGATGGACCAGGCTCTGCTCGTTGGACACGGAACAACGAGCCCAAACCGGTGCACAGGAAGTCCCACTTGAGCAGGAGGAAGAACTTCTTTACTCGTTCGGGTGATCGAGCACTGGAACAGATTTCCCGGAGAGGCTGCGGAGTCTCCCTTATCTGAGATACTAAAGAACTGCATGAACTCGTTCCTCTGCCGTGTGCTCCAGGACGACCCTGTTCGGGCACGGAGGCTGGATCAGCTGTCCCGCCGTGGAGCCTCTCCAGCCTGATCCGTTCCGGGACGGCGGGACTGTGGCTGTGACTACAGCTCCCAGCGGGCTGCGCGGCGCCCGGGCGCTGCCGGGAGGCGGCGGCAGTGGCGGCCGGGCGGGCGGTCGGTCGGCGGGATGCGGCTGTCGGTGGCGGCCGCCATCTCGCATGGCCGCGTCTACCGGCGGCTGGGGCTCAGCCCGCAGTCACGCCTGGACCTGCTGCGGAACCTGGTGACAGCGCTGGTGCGCCATGAGCGCATCGAGACGCCCTGGGCGCGGGCCGACGAGATGCGCGGCTACGCCGAGCGGGTGAGCGGCGGCACCGCGCCGGGCCGGGCCGGGCCGGGGGGCGGCGGGCGACCGAAGCACCCTGACCCACCGCCTGCCTCCTCACCCCTCGCCTCTCTCCTGACCCACCGCCTGCCTCCTCACCCCTCGCCTCTCTCCTGACCCACCGCCTCCTTCCTCACCCCTCGCCTCTCTCCTGACCCACCGCCTCTTTCCTCACTCGCCGCTTCTCTCCTGACCCACCGCCTCCTTCCTCCCCGCAGCTCATCGACTACGCCAAGCGGGGGGACAAGGACGAGCGCGCCATGCGCATGGCGGATTTCTGGCTGACCGTAAGTACCCCCCAGCCCCGCATCGGTCCCGGCCCGCCGCGGAGCCGGGGCTGAGCGTGCCGCCCCGCAGGAGAAGGACCTCATCCACAAGCTGTTCAAGGTGCTGGCGCCCCGCTTCCAGCCGCACGCCGGCAGCTACACGCGGCTGCTGCAGATCCCCAACCGGGACGGGTTGGACCGCGCTAAGATGGCGGTGATCGAGCTGAAGGGGAACCCGCTGCCGCCGCTCGTCCGCCCGCGCCGCGACTCCGACAGGACGCTGCTGAACCAGCTGCTCAAGGGATACCGGCAGGACGCGCAGCGGGCCCGCGGCACCTCCGTCTAGGGCCCCCCCATGCCCCAGGGAGGGGGTGGTGTGTGTGGCAGGAGGGCTGGAGGGTGATGGAAGTTGCCATGGAGAGGGCTGCTGAGTTTCACCGCTTCCTCGAAATGGTTTGAAGATGACACTCAGCAGGAGAAGGAAATCAAGCTAGGAGCCCTGATGATTGGTATTTTCTGTGTAAATAAACTTTGTTTAGAAAGGCGGTTTGCTTGTATTTGAGTTGTATTTGGAGAATCATTTAGGGCAGAAAAGACCTCTGAATTTATCAAACCCAGCCTATGACCAAACACCACCGTGTCAACCAGACTATGGCACTAATTGCCATATCCAGTCTTAATTTTAACATCTCCAGGTGTGATTGGAACTGTGTCTCCACCACATCCTGGGCACCTCCTTCGTGTCTATTCACCCTTCTATGAAGAAATAATTCTTAATGTCCTACATACCTCTCCTGACTCAGCATAATTCCTGTGCTTGTAACCTAATAGCTTATTCCAGAAAATTGGATTTGCTAACAGTGTGTTCTAGGAGCCAGTGTTCAGCATTTCAGGGTGGGAAGTTTGGTGAGAAATAAGATACTTCTGCTGTTTAAGAAGCATTGAATGCAAATAGGATGGTAACACTGAGCTCAGTACTATAAAGAGAAACCAAAAGAAACTTTTTTTATAAAGTGGTAACATAGGCATGAGTCACAGTAATCCAGCAAGAGCTTGACAGACACCCCAGCTTCAGAGGCAGGATTGCAAGACATCTCTGTTACTCTGTTGGAACAAAAAGGGGGAGTAGCAGAACTTTTTCAGAGTGATACAACTACTGAGCATTAAGAATCTTAATTTGTTAGCTTTGTGTCTAATTTCAGGCACAGCTAGTACTTGAAAATCCTAGCTGTAACTTTGAAGTGAAAAAAAAAAAAAAACCAAAACCCCAAACGTAAAATCACAGGATAGAATACCAAGTTGGAAAGGACTTCAAGAACACCTGGCCCAACCTTTCTTGGCAAAACACAGTGGAGCCAGTGGCTTCCTATAGTTTGTTCCATTTCTTCCTCCCAAGTTTCACAAACTTAAGCGATTTAAACAAGTGGCCCTGTGTAGCAAGCTACTTGTATGGAAAGACAAAGAACCCCCATTAGATATTCTCTCTTTGAGACACTTATCTCACACAGTACCAGTTCTGTTTTAATAAACACCAGTGAGAAATTAAAGATGGGTGGTACTGCTTAAGGAAGAAGAAAAAACAGTCGAACTGCTACAAGGTCAGTCAAACAGACTTTAATCTTTTTGTTTCTAATAACCTTGAAATTGTTCTCTTTGCAGTTGACTGTATTGAAATAGATGTTTTCTGAACCAAACTGCTGCACAACTTCCACATTATTAAAAGTCTATGCTGAGGCTTTAACAAAATACAAAAATTCCTTTAAGAAAACATTTAATGAGGGAAAACAAGTCACATTCCCATCTGCTTGACCTTAAGTTATCTTGAATTTTACTAAAGTGCAAAAAAGCTAGAAGCTTCTAAGCTAAATTGGGGGAAATCCCTGATAACATGGGTTTTTTGTGTACAAATGCTTTTTTTGAAGTATCTGTATGAACATTATGGCAGCTAACAAACACATTTATCTCATAAACACAGTGCATAGTCCTCAATTCAGTGCTACTATATGTCCCTGAACATTTTATAAGATTGTGGAAGCTTCTGCCATGAGGGTGGTTGTCCTGCCAGTCTGTCTTGTACTCATGTGGGTCAGGCTTTCAGCTGCCTGCAGAGGAAAACAAAGGGGAAATTCACAGTTAATGTGGGAAATCTGTCCTCATTATTCCCTTGTGTCCTGGCTGCCAGGATCAGGCTGCTTCCATTGCCCTTATAACCACACACAGGTCCAGTGGTGACTTCTATGTCCTGTCCTCTTCCACCTATGGAGCCTGGATGCCTACCTGACCACAGCTGTGAGACTCTGGTACCAGTCATTGATCTCTTGTTGGTTGCTGGACATCAACAGCAGTGTCTTGTGTGGAAAGGAAAGCTGAAAAACAAGCAGAATTTGTGGCATTCCTTGCCAAGGCAGCAGCTGCAGTGGAAGGAAAATCATCACCACTGAATTCAGTCCCTGCATGCTGATTTTTACCCCCTTTCTTCCCACACAGAAAAATTTAGTCTTAATATTGAGTGAAGCCAGAGACTGTACGGTACAGAACAAGTGCCACTCTCATCCATTGTTTCCAGTCAAAGTTGACAGCTCATTCTGACCTGTTTGGAGGTGAGCAATTAGAATTCTCAGCAGCTCATCCAGTTTTCTACCCTATTCCATGTCCCTAGGGGTCCTTCCACTACCATCATCTACAGGTCACAGCTTGCTCAAAGACTTCTTTGTCATAGCTCACAAGAAAAGAGCTAACACATCCCCAGGTGCAACCTTGGAAAAGCTGACTTTGAAACTCCTGCAGAAGACTCTGGTCCCTGTCAAGGAATCTGCAACCCTCAGGGAATTGGATGCACAACATCTGTTGCAATAACATCCACATCTTTTTCATTCTCTGTTTTTCTATATGTTTAGTCTGTAATCAGTGTAATTCATTGTCACACAAGTGTGGGGCTGCCCCCCAGACCTGTGGCTCTGATGAGGGCATGTCAGAGTCCTGGTGGAGCCTCCTCACCTGAGCTAAGTGAAGCAACCAGCAGCCTGTAACTCCAGAGTGTGCAAGAGGCTCCATGCCACAAAAGGAAAAGTACCTGCATCACTCAAGAAGGGAAGGGTTGTCCTAACTCAGACTTGCTCACTGCATTTTGTCAGCACCATCATCATCTCGGTCCCTCTGCTGCTGAGACAGCTGGACACCTGCTTGCAGGGCTGTCTCCACTGGCACTTCTGCCTGGCACAGGTGGGAAGACTTACACTGAGGAGCCCTCCCTGGCTCCACGTGTGGCCGAACACTTTATCCACTGAGCACTGGTGGAGCGGGTAGACAGCCTGGCAGGACAGTTTGCTGGAGTTCAGCAGGTGCAGTGGGTGGCAGGGCTTCGCTGCAATGAGGATATCAGAGAACAGGAAGAACATCCTGCGCTTTAGTTCTTCTCCCTTTGCAGGCACCACCAAAAGCCAGCCTTCCCGGATATACCAGCGCCCTGGGCATGGAAACAGAGACAGCTGTGAGAGCTGAGGGAGGGCAGGTGTGGGAACTCTGCACATCACTTTGGATGTGAGGAGTCCCCCGAGACCACGTCGAGAGCCAAAACCCCGTCAGGGGGCTCGGAGATCTTGGCATGATGCCCGGAACACTTGGTGGCTGGATTTTGATCCTGCAAATGAATTGCCAGTTTGGTATGAGGGCTGGAAGGTGTGTTTAAAGGTTTAAAGGGTGTTTTTATAAGGTGTACACAGGGTGAAAATATAAGTTTTAAAAATTTTTGTATAAAGGTAATGGGGACAAGATGGAGGGAACAAGGCGTGTCTCATCCTTCTTCCTTCTTCTTCTTGTTCTCCATCTTCTGCTGTGATGTTGGCACTCAGGGATTGGTTTGGGGAAGGGGTGCACTGTCCAACATGGGTGATAGGTATTGGAAAGTAAAGGTAAATATGATATACGTAATTTGTGGTATAAGAGACGGCGCAGCCTTGGGAGCGGGCGGAGAGCGTTGTGGCTGCCTTGCTGGTCAGACCTCTGTCTGCCAGGGAGAAAATTTTGTAGATAAGACTTAATAAACAACCTGAAGACCGAACAACAGAGAGTCCAGTCTCATTCTTCAGAGCCTGGGGTCGCTCCCTGGACCACCCAACTCACCTCAGGGGCAGAGAACAAGCAGCCGACCCCGAGAGGCAGGCAGGAATAAAAAGGATGTAATGACACAAACAGGAATACAGGGTGAGCCACTCTTGTAGGCTGCCGTGTTCTACATCAATTCCAGCCACTAGAAGGCACTGGATGTCAGCTGGGTCCGGCCCACCAGCGCCGATAGCACCCGTGCAGAAGCAGAAACCAGCCCAAAACGTTTAGTATATGAAGAGCCGCTGAAGTTGTTATAAATCTACTATTTTAACTAAGAGTATATTATCATATGCAAGTCTTTTTAAAGTGATCAGAACAAAAACATGGTTTGAGAACGGTATGCATACCTTTAAATTAACATAAGCCTTCAGAAAACACAACATGAACTATCTCAAATTGTGTTGCTCAGTTGTTTGTCATCAGTGGTATAACAGAAACTAGCTTCCGGTTTGAAAACTTACCATTTTTTCCTTGTTTTGTTTGTGTGTGCTAATAAAATAAATAAGCTCAAAAAACCTCCCCAAAACAAAACCATATTTCACAGGTCATCTGACTATATACAGACCTACAGTAGCCAAGAGAATACCAATTGCAGGTTACTGTTCAAAAGACAAGGCATGAAAGGAGAGAGAAAATGAGGAAGGTCTGAATAGGCAACCTTATCGACCTCTCTTGCAAAACAGCCCAGGGTCATCCACCTATGAAATTAATTGTGATAAAACAAGAGCAAAAGAAAGCAGGAGGGAAATAATCAAAACAATTTGATAAACCTAGCTGCAAGCAGCAATTTAAAAATAATAATAATAATGAAATAAATAAAATAAAGCAGGACTTCTTACTAAGATTATTGTGGAAGATAGCCATCAACTCATGGGAATTATGAAGACACCTGCCAGGAAGACTATTTATAAAACTGTAAATCCATAACAAGGTATTGCCACCTGATCTTGTTTAGGAAACATCTGCCAGGGAATTTCAGCCACTCTTTCATGCCTTAGCTTTTGCATGAGCAATAAATACCTTTTAGAATAAAAATACAGTGGATTTCATTGTGGATTGTGTCTTATTAGAATACTACAGTCACAAAACAAAGAAGCGAGTGAATTCCTGCTTAGCTTATTCCACTGGAACCAGTCCTCTTACCTGAATAAGAAGCTGAGGAAGAGAAGGGTGAGGAATCAATCCAGGTTTAAAAAAACAAATGGGAGGAAGATGTCAGAAGCACGGGAGCTGTTTCCCTCAGGCTATGCTGTGATCAGACTCACAGGCATACAATCTGCCCAGACTGCACTGGAAGTCTTGGAATATAGATCCATGTCCAGGATTCCCAGGTGTACAAGTTCTAGGAAGTTGTTGTGAAAGAAGGGCAAGAAAATATCCCAGGGGAAGCTCTGGATAACAGAACAATGTTAAGGAGGCAGTTCTGGCTGACACAATATTTGTCCTGAATGTGGAAGGCAGCAAGAAAAGCAGGGTCTCCTCAGTGGGAGCAGAGACGCTGGAAAATGAGAGATACCCATCTCCAACACTCCCCCTTTGTTCTGAACCTACAGCATTTTGTTTTTTCTTGTGTTCCTTCCTGGCAATAGGACACAATCTTAACTGTCCTGCAAAAGCTATTTTGTTTCTGGAAAGCTGGCCCAAAACTAGCAAGCTGCAGCTGCCTCTTACATTTGTGCTTCTCATATCCAATGATAACTATGTAACTCCAGCCAATGGAAAACATGACTACAAGAATTCTCTGTCCTAGATAACGGAAATGCCTTTACTGACCCTCAGCACTCATCCTACGTCTCAGAATTTTCAGGGACCAAAATAATCAGTGGACCAAACACTTTGAAACAATGGCCATCTCTGGTCTAGTTATACTGTTTTGGGGTGTTCGTTTGTTTTCATGGTGTTATCTTATTAGTTCTAACATTAATCAGGATAAGTGATTTACCTTTTTACTTACACACTACCCCAAGTGTGCCCAGGCACCTCCACACATGCTTCTGCTCAGCATAATTAGAGCATACCTGTGTTATCTCCCTTTCACCTGGCAGCACCAAAATAGTCTAAGGACAGGAAAGAGAATTGTAAATTAATTTGCCCATTGACTGAGCATCTTTGAGAATAACCTCTAATAAGTAACCTTTGTTCTACCTATGCTGGTTTGGCTAGGATAGAGATATTTTTTGCCACAGTGGCTGGCTTGGATTTGCAGTGAAAACACCATTGACACCACAGGGATCTTTTATTTATTTCCATGTAGGCACTGCTCAGTATCAAGGTCTTTTCTGCTCCTCAAGCCACAAGTGAGGAGGTTGGGAGTGCACATGAATGTGGGAAGGCTCACAGCTGGGACAGCTGATCTGAAATCCCCAAAGGGACATTCTATATCATATGGGATCATGTTCAGCCTGTTATGGTGGAGAAAGAAGAAGGAAAGGGGGGAGTTTTAAGGTGCTGGCTCTTGTCTTTCCAGGTTATCACAATGTGTGATAGAGCCCTGGTCAGAGCCCTTTCCTTGGAATAGCTGAACACCTGCCTGCCCATGGCAGAGGGTGGATGAATTCCTTGAATGGTTTTGCATGCATGAACAGCTTATGCTTTACTTGTTAAACTCTCTTTATCTCAGCCCACGAGCTTTGTCTGAGTTTTTCCCCATCCCAGTGGGGAAAGATTTTTTCATCCAAAATCCATACATGTTAATTACAACCACATTCACAGGTACCTGGAGGTTCTTGCATTAAAGACTTTCACACACAGTGACTTTAACACTCCTCTGCAGCTGCAGCACTGTGCCTGGATAACCTCTGCAATAGCAGAGTTCAGTGAGGCTACAGGTGAAGCCCCAAATAACCATGTCATAAGTGCTCAGACTGGGCACAGTTCTCACAATATTTCCTACACAGCTCAGAGGGTGGTCTGGGCATGGAGAGCACCCAGTCACATAAGAGAGCTATCCATTGAAATGTTCTTACTTGCCAGTGACTGTGGCTTTCTCTATCTCAACAATCAACACAAACACAGTGATTTCTGGCTCAGTTTAACCATGCAGATAAAAGAAAATTCTTCATATGAAGGGTGAGTGCAGAATGTCATTGATCTTGTAGCTTAATGTAAACAACACCACAGTTCTTGTGCCCTTGACACTCAGAAATCTGTGGTTCGTGCAATGGAGTAATATAATGCGATAATGCCACTGCTTACACTCAGCCAAAAGAATTTAGTGTCTCCCTTTCATTGCCACCCAGGACTTACACTCCTGATCTTCTTGGGTTCCTAACTTTCTAACCACATCATCAGCTTCTCCTATCTGAATGTCAGGCAATTAAGCTGTTGCTTATCCTTACTCAAAAATTCTTAATTAAAAAAAAAAAAAAAAAAAGGAGTGCTTGAATTAGTAGTCATACTCCTCTATCGCCTATCTGGAATTTGGGCAGAAGTGTAAAACTGGTTAATGTGAGCTGAGTCAGAGATGGAGGAGAACATAAGTACACATATCTCAGCATAGCAGAAGAAAAACAGAGTTGTCAGTGAGACCCACCTGCAGTCAAAACCTGAGTCTTTTGTCCTTTGAGCAATTTCTGAACCCGAAGTAGCTGCAAGGAGTTCTCTCTCTTATCAAAGATGTCTTGGACCCGGTGAGATACCTCACAAACAGATTTCACAGTCTCTGAAATTATAGCAGCATACTTTAAAGTTATCACAAATGAATGCGTATTTCACCTTATACATCTTACTAAGAGAAGACAGCATAAAATTAAGAAGAAAAGTTTTAAACCAAGTATCAACAACAGCTTTATTCAGGAATTTCTGTGAAAGATTGGACTAGAACACCTCCAGAGGCCTCTTTCCAACTAACAATTCTGCAGTTCTAGAAATCACTTCTCAACGAAACATCAGAGAGAGGGCTAATTTCCTGGATTTGGAAGCAAAAACAGGAAAGTGCCCTACAAGTGGTGTTAACTGCTTGTAAAAACCATAGAATCATTTAGATTAGAAAAGACTACTGAGATAACTGAGTTAACCTAGGATTGAATACCAGTTTGTCAAGTAGACCATGGCATTGAGTGTCATTTCTTGGGATGGTGACTCTACCACTTCCCTGGGCAGTCCATTCCAGTGTTTAATGACCCTTTCCATGAAGAAATGCCTCCCAGTGTCCATTCTGAACTTCCCCTAGCACTGATTGAGGCCATTTCCTCTCGTCCTGTTGCTTGTTACCTGGGAGAAGAGGCCAATCCCCAGCTGGCCACAACCTCCTTTCAGGTACTTGTAGAGAGTGATCAGGTCACCCCTTTTCTCCAGACTAAACATCCCCATCTCCCTCAGTCACATTTCACAGGACTCGTGCTCCAGACCCTTCTCCATCTCCACTGCTCTTCTCTGGACTCAGTCCAGCACCTCAGTGTCTCTCCTGCAGTGAAAGGCCCAAAACTGAGCCCAGGATTTGAGGTATGGCCTCAGCAGTGCCCAGCACAGAGGGGCAGTCACTGCCCTGGTCCTGCTGGCCACACCATTGCTGATACATTCAGGATGTCCTTGGCCTCCTTGACCCCCTGGGCCCACCCTGGCTCGTGTCCAGCCACTGGAAACCAGCACCCCCAGGGCCTTTCCCACTCAGCAGCTTTCCAGCCACGCTGTCCCAGCCTGGAGCTGCAGGGGTTGCTGTGACCCAGGGACAGGACCCAGCACTTGGCCTGGTTGAACCTCACACAATTGCTCCTGGCCCATGGATCCAGCCTGTGCAGATCCCTCTGCAGAGCCCCCCTGCCCTCCAGCAGATCAGCACTCACACCCAGCTTGGTGCCATCTGCAAACTGCCTGAGGGTGCACTTGATTCCCTCACCCAGATCATCAGTAAAGATATTAAATAGGACTGACTCTGATACTGAGCCCTGGTGGACACCTCTAGTGACTGGATATAGCATGAAGGTTACAAATTATCCTAGAAAATTGAGGCATGTGACCAAGAGAGTCAGGGAATGGTTTGGGTTGGCAGAGACCTTAAAGATCATCTTGTTCTAACCTGCCTGCCATGGGCAGGGACACCTTCAAATACATTACATTGCTCAGGACCATATCCAGCCTGGCCTTGAACTCTTCCAGGAATGGGGCATCAACAAATTCCTTGAGCTACCTGTTCCAGTGCCTCAGAAGCAGCAGAGTTTAAAAAAAAACAGCTGCCATTTCTCCAACCTATATATTAGGCCATTTTCACAGGTAGTTACTCCATATTTTTATTCCTAACATGTTCTCAGGAACATCTTGGTCAAGATGGAGAAGGAAAATAACAATCCACTAGAACCCCAGAGAGGGAGGAAGATTTTTTTCCTTTGAAACCAGGCGGTAGGTGAGAGTCAAGATATTCTTAGCAAGGAGTATATCATTGATCAAAGTGCCAGCACTTACTTGCAAGTTTCTGGTACTCAGCAGTGTCTGGGCTGGTGTTCTCCAGCAGGTCTCTGAAGAAATGCTTGTACCTGAGGTGGAGAGAGCAGGTTTAATTCACAACAAGATACCAGGAACAGCAGCAGCACCTCCTGTTAGAACAGCACAGTGAACAACACTCAGCCAGGAGTAAGCCTAAACAGGGCAGTTTTGGTCACACTTCATTCATTCGTTTTATCATCAAATGTCTCAGCTAAAATAACACAAGTATTTTGTACATCTGCAAACCTTCGGTTTTTCTTGGGAATCCAATAGAAGCAGACTCACAAATCACTTAAGATCATGAGGCTGTCTCAGAATTCACATGTTTTGTTATTGCCTTCAATACGCAACAAATTTCTCTTTGAACTATCTATTTTTAATAGTATATTAATAGTATTCATACCATGTTTTCTGCCCACACAAGAAAATAAAGGCATTTCTGTAAGAACTAGGACCCACCTTTTTCTTTTTTCCTTTCCAGTCTTTACTGGAGAAGATAAGATCTCTGCAAAAATTTTCTCCCAGTAAAGTCAAATAGAAGGAACTTAACAGATTCACAAACTGGCAGAACTCATATGACCTAGTGCACATGTTAAAAAAGTTTTAAAGAAATTTGAACATGATAGAACTGATTAATGAAAAAAATTGGACTTTCTATCAAAAAGCTCACGTTTTTCCAAATAGTTGGACAGTAACAAATATACTGCAAATTTAAAACAATTATCCAAAGAATTACAGTAAAAACCCACCAAACAGTTTCGTGTTTACTTCTGCCAAGCTGATTAAAAATATTACATAAAGTTACATGAAAGATTGTGGTATGATCTCTCCAAGTTATTTCCAAAGAAAATAGGTGCTCAATCTCTCACTTTTACTTTAGTGTAGATAAGGTCATGGTTGAAAAACAGCTACTGGATCTATAGCAGCAGAATCTGGGTTCCCAGAAAAACACCATTATTACCCACACACCCTCCCCAGGAAAGGGCTGCCCATAGGTGCATGCAGCACTCCCCTCAGGCAGTCAGTTCGCCTCTTCAAAGGGGAGATGATCGTAGAATATCCTGAGCTGGAAGGCATCCACAAGGATCATCAAGTCCAATTCCTGCCTCTGCATTTTTAAGACAACCCTGAAAATCACACATGTCAAATGATGTTGTCTAAACATTTCTTGAAGACTGGAAGGCTTGGTGCCTCAAAAGAGAGATACAGCAATCCTGAGTGGATCTGTCCAGGCTGAGACAAATGTGATAGGCATCAAATCTGAGGAAAGCATACGGCCCTGATAACCAGAGAGGAAAGAGAAGCTCTCCTTCATTAATCTCATTTCTCTCCAAAAAGACCATCTCCAATAGTCATAATGCTCCAGGTCAGCAATCTGCATAAAAATGGAGCAAAAGCATTGCTGATAGAGACCACCACTTCTGCAGTATTTCAGTCAGCTTGCTTTCATTCAAAGCCAAACTTCAGTAGCTTACTGAGACAGCAGAAAGCATCCAATTCTACCCAAGAGCTAGAGGAAAGAGCCAGGGCTAAACACAACTGCCTTCCTGTATCATCTCCCATCCATGTACACTGATTCCACTTTGCAGGCACATCCTTCGGGCTTTTTCATTGCTGCCTCTGTGCTCTGATTTTGAGACACAATAGGCAACTTTCCCTTTCATAGCAACAAAGATAGTGATACATTCATTCTTCCCTTCTTATGCTAATCCCTCGAAGAGTCACAATTGCTTACTTACTGGTGCAGCCTCTGCAGGGGCAAAGGAAGCAGATCTTCTAGCTGCCTCCCTTGGAACTGAGGTCGAGTCTCCTGGAGCTTCTTAAATCGTCGGAATGACTTATTTTTCCTCACTTGCTCCTGTGTGCAGCAAAAAAGGGATTTGGCTTTGAGACTACAGAAAGAACTACGTGCCCTACTCTGTACCAGAAGCTGGAACACTTCAACTTAGAGTTTAGGACTCCAGTCCCACAAGCATCAACTTCTTTTGTGGCTATGGGCAAGCCATTCCCTTTCTCCTGATCATTCATTTCAGTGGGTAATTGAAGTGATATCTCCCCTCTATACATGAAATTAAAGAAAAAGAGAAGGTTGACCCAGTTAGGAGAACAAGGAGTGCACTTGTGGCTTTTTGCCATGCCTTTCAAGAAAAAGCAATGCATATCTGCATTCCCATCACCTTAAGACAAGTATCCAAAATGGCTTTTTCTCTTGGAAAATCAAAAGCCTGAGTACATGCATGCAAAGAGGGAAACATCCCAGCACATTCTGCATCTGGGAACAAGCATGAAGAAAACTGGGAGTTGGTTTAAATTCCAGATACAGCTGTCAGGACTTCAGAATACATATATATATATATAAAAAATATATATATTTATACTTATATTGTTTATGTTATTTATATCATGTATATATATAAATATATAGTCTGCAGAAATTTCTTGAAAACAGGTTGTATTTGAAGACATAAGTGGGAAGGAAAAAAATGGTCTTCAACATAGAAAAAAATGTGGAAAATGTGAAGGAAGAGGAAATCCCACTACTGTGATACAGTTGGTGGTAATGGGAAAGACTAGGAGACCTGACAATTCCTAGAAAGAGATCACTGTATCATAGTGAAAGCCTGGAAACTCTCTAGACTTGCCAGTTAGGAAGGAGTGGGAGTAAATACAGAACACTGTTTCAGAAAGCAGTGCTCACCATATGCACATACATACACAAACACCTGAAAAGGCATTAGAAATTTGAAGCTCTAAGTAGAGAAGTTTTCACCATTTTATTGTGGAAGAAAGCCAGAATTTCATCAAGCCAGAAAAAGCAAGAAAACTGATCTCTCCAGAGACAGAAGACAAATGGAAGGATGTGGCACTTTCACAGAATGGAAAAAGAGAAACCATATGAAGACTAAAGTACATATTTACCTTCAAGGTTTTATTTGCATGCTCCAAATTCTCAGCATAGTGGCCATAAAGATCCAGACTCTGGCAAAAATTTTCCAGTCCTGGTCCCAAATTCCCTTTCTCCAGGTGAAGTGACAGAACACTGTGCACAAGGAGCAGAGATAGCTTGTGAGGGATACATACTGATGGCATTTTCACAGCTCCTTCTGATTCCTTCCTTTGCTGACCTGCCTTTACCATTCTCCACCTCATATCCAGTTTCTGTACCAAATTGGTTCTTGGAGGTCAGAGAGTAAGCCACAGATCACCTTGTGGAACAGGCTTGCTGAGCTTAAACCACTGTCCAGTAACTGGGCACCCAGATATGTGATACAGATCAGGAGTTTCCTGGGGACACCTCCAAGTGCCACCAAGGCTAGCAGTGCAAGAAGTGAATGCCTGTTTTACAAGGGGTTAGCCTTATTTCCCCAAATCTTACTTTTTCATCAACATAGAGTCCTCCCAACATAAGTACAGGAATTCCATCCTATGTCCACTTACTGGCTGGCTGAATATAAGGACTCCAGGGGTCCAAATACAGTTTCCAACACAGCAGGCTTCAGCGTCCCTTTGGCCTTTAAAATTGTCACAAAGTACTAAGCAGGAAAAAAAAAGATTCAAACAGGTAGCATTCACAAATCATCATAGAATCACTCAATGGTTTGGATTGGAAAGGATCTTAAAGATCATCTAGTTCCCCCCTTGGCAGAGACATCTTCCAAGCCCCATCCAAACTGGCTGATCCCTTCCAGGGATGGGGCATCCACAGCTTCTTTGGGCCATCTGTCCCAGTGCCTCACCACCCTCACAGTAAACAACTTCTCTCTAACATCTAATCTAAACCTACTGTCTTCCAGTTTAAAACCATTCTTCCTTGTCCTATCACTATGTGCCTGTGTAAAAAGTCACTCTCCCTCTTTTTTAAAAGCCCCCTTCAAGTACTGGAAGGCTGCAATAGTAATTAACCTCTGAAGTCACTCAAAGGCCACTTGTGGCACACAGCAGAAGCCAGGAGTTGCTGCCTGAACACTCTTTGGCTTGGAAAGATATCAAATATTGTGACTGTCTACCTAAGATATGCACCATCAGATGTAAGCCTTACTTGTAGCTCTGACCATAACTGTAAACACATGGAACAGAACTACAACACTGAAAAGAGTCTATTTCAGTATCCTCCAATGCATCTGTTTTTCACCATCTTGTTCATACACTTTTTCTTGTCTGTGTCCCTACAGTTCATACATCTCAGGCATCTTAGGGCGAGCACCCTATTCAATCAAAACTGAAAAGATTTATGTCTGTGTATAGACGAAGGCCAAAAAGCCAAACCCACGAGCTATTGAATATTACTGAGGAGGTAAAAGAAAAACAACAAAAAACCCTTTCAGCCACAGCAGGCGTCCCAGGCATTAGGGATGTACCACAGTCTTGCTCTCCACCCTTCCCCATGGCAACATGAATAAGTATGTGTCGTCTGGAGGCACATATCAGAAGGGGCAGAAATACTCACTGTGAGCACCAAATCCAGCTGCTCAAGGTATTTGTGTTCTGTTTCCAGCAGTTCCTTGGCTGTCCTGCTGCGCTTTCTCTCCCAGCGAGCCCGCTGGTCTTCCACAGTGTTTGCTCCGACCACGAATGACAGGGATGAGACACTCATGGCAGAGTCAGGGTTGATACACAGGGAGGTAAAGGATCCTGGAGAGCCAAGCAAGATGGGCACACAGCAAAAGAATAACCTATGTTTCAGGGTAGGATTCTGAGCTAAAAACTCAACACCTTCCTACAAAATAAGGGCAGTCCGCTGCCAGCAATGATTATTGACAATTTCCTTCTGCATTCCCTCCTGTGGGCACAGGGGCCCTGCATCAGAGGAACACCATTAGGGAGACCACGTTGTGAAAGCAATAGTGGTACGTGATGATTCATCTGCAAGCAAATCTCAGTGCACAATCCCACATGCAAACCACTGCTTCCTGTGCCTTGCCCTCACCATTCTTTGCTTGAAATTCTTGTTAAAATCTAGCGAGTTTGTGGGTGGAAGAGGTATGGATAAGAGTAGAAAATAACCGTAAGATTTGTCTTGAGGGGGGATTGTAACAGGATTTCCCCTGTACCACAGGGAAAGAGAAGAGAGCACTCTTACTTGTTTTCCCATGGAGGTTACTAAGAAGCCAGTGGTTTGCTTTGTCATTTTCTAGCTGTTCTTTGTGCTCCTGGAGGTGAGAGAGGCCTAGCAACTGCTGTGAATCACACCAGATTCGTTGGGCTCTTCTGCTACAGTATCATGATTTTGTTGCACAGGAAAACATTATTTATCACACTCAGAGAAAGAGGCATGTTTTAGCAGAACATTAGATATTGTTATATATTATTATTAGATATTGTTATTGTTAGATATTGTTCTTTTGATGAAAAGGCAGTGCAGGCAGTGCACACTTGCCCCAGCATCAAGTTCGCAGTTTTGCTGGAATCTGACTTGCCACTGAAAAGTTGTTTCCCACATGGACAAGATACACTAATACAGAAAGATGTGTCATCATAGAGAAGGAGATTTGTCAAACACCATCTTCCAGAGACATTTCAAACACGTAAATCAATGTCTGAAACAAAAGTTCCACATCAAGTGAGTACCAGACTCATTTAATGAGTTGCCAAAAGTCCAGAGAGCTGAGGGACATGCACAGTGGTTTTTTTATAGGAGCATGCCCTCATATTCACTTACAGCAAAACAACAAGCCTAGCCAAGACCACATCTTGGTCAAACAGGCCCGACCTGGTGTGGATGGGGAGGAATAGTGCACACTGCAGTGCAGGGAACACCACCTTAAGCTTAGCCTTAGTCCAGAAGTGTTCAAGGCCAGGCTGGATGAGGCCCTGAACCATCCTGTCTGTAGAAGGTGTCCTAGGGCTTTGCAGGGCTGTTGGAAGGAGATGGTCCTTCCCTTTAAAGTCCTTTCCAACCCAAACTATTCCATGATTATATTCAAGTGCAGTTGCAAAGTACTCACCAGTAAAGGACTAAAGCACTGCCATTCACAGAGCACCTCTAGCCCGGGTAGACTGCAGTCAAGGCTTTCATTTTGCCGACCAATTTCTTTTAACACATAATAACTAAAACAAACAAGTTATACCAGGTTTGACCATCTACTGCTCACATAAAGAAGTTCTAACACTCCCATTATTGCACAATATATTCTGTGTGAGGTCTGCAGGGTGAGAGCTGTCTGCAGCCTGTGGGTACACTAGAAAATACTTCACCCACAAGTGGCAGAACTGCTCCAGCTTGCTTCTCCCCAGCTCACATTCAAAAATCACTGAACACCCTCTATTACTGTTAACTACCTATAGTACACAATTACCAGCATCCCCTTCACCATTTCTAAATTTTTTGGGTACCCTCAAAAAATGTCCTGTTCTTATTGCACAGCCTCTTTATGTCTCAGGAGTGTAAACACAGCTCCAAGGGACACATGGCCGCCCATCCCACACTGTGAGGTCAGAGGAAGGGGAAGGGAGAAACCCTGGAGCCCACAGCCACTCCTCAGCCAACCTGAGGACAAAAGGAGTAAATACTGCAGGAGTTAATACTGGAAGTAAAACACGCCCCTAGCCTTCCTTAAATTCGCCTGTGCTGCAGGGTACTACAACTGTGTTTTGGATCAGTCAAAATCAAGGGTACTATATTTTTTCAGCAGATGAGAAAAGATCCATTAAAAGTCTTGTGGGATTGAACAGAAAGCTATTCTTCGCCCAAACCGAAGCATTTTGCTCATTATCAGAGTTCTGTTTTGGGTGGGGTTTTTTGGTCTTTTTTTAATCAAGTGAAATATGTTTTAAATAAATAAATGTTTCCAGTATTAAAAAAATTTTAAAAACCAAACCACAGGAGCACACTACGCAAACATTTACTAAACTTTAACCAAATGTTTTTCTCTGACTGCGACTTGAATTCAGGAAATACTTGGTGGAATCAGGGACTAATTTAGCCAAAGGGATTTTTATGGGCATGCAGTTGAGCCTTGTGACTAAAGCTGGGCTACCACCAAATTCAGGCTGGGCTATTCATGGGCTCATTCTGCCCAGGACCGGGTAGAGATCGGGACGGGACATGACACAAACACCGGTAGCGGTGGCGGTCCCGGTTATGGTTATGGTTATGGTTATGGTTATGGCTATGGCTATGGCTATGGCTATGGCTATGGCTATGGCCCCAGCCCCACGCCGCCCCCGCCGCCCGTTACCTGCCGGTCCCGCCGCCGCCCCGCGTTCAAACGGCGGCTCCGCCCCGGCGGGCGGTCCCGGGGCGGGGCCGGAGCGCGGCGGGGCCGGGCCGTGTCGTGCCGGCAGGGCGGCGGCGGCGGCGGCGGGCAGTGATGGTGCCGCCGGGGCAGCGTGGCCCCTCGCCCGGCGCGGCCGGGGACCTGGCGGCGCTGGCCGAGCTGGACGAGGCGGCGCTGCTGGCCGGGCTGCGGGAGCGCTTCCTGCAGCAGCGCATCTACGTGAGTGCCGGGGGCTGGGGCGGGGGGCGGCGGCGGGCGCTCGGCTGACCGGCTGTCCCGTCCCCACAGACCGACGTCGGAGACATCCTGGTCGCCATGAACCCCTTCCAGCCGCTGCCGCTCTACGGGAGAGAGGTGAGCGCCGCGCCCCCCGCCGCGCCCCGCAGCCCCCGGCCGCTCACCCCTCTCCGCCACCGCTTCCCCGCAGGTCTCCGAACGGTACCAGCGCCTGGAGACCGACGCGCTGCCGCCCCACATCTTCGCCGTGGCCAGCCGCGCCTACCACGCCATGCTGGGCCGCGGGGGCGGCGGACCTCGCAACCAGTGCATCCTTATCAGGTGAGCGGCGGTCGGGGGTCCCGGGACCGGCGGGGGCCGGGGGTGGCCTCCGAGCTCTCGCTGGGATCTCCCTGCTCAAGGTTCTTGTGAAGCGCTTCTCCGGTTCTTTGGTGAGTCAAAATCCATCTGCGCTGGCAACATATCCTTGATCCCGACCGCTTTGGAGACATATTAGGGGGCACGTCGTGAGAACGTGTGGGCAGACAGAACTGGCTTTCCTGGAGCAGCTCGGCCAGCAATCTTTACAACAGTAAAGATGCCGGGTTCACTTCTGCTGGGGAACCAGCCGCTGGAATCGTGCTCTGGGAAAGGCTGTTGGGTGCTCTGCTCTGGCAGCACAACTTCCATGGTAAAAGCTGTAGTAAAAGTTGGAAGGATGATAATGGAAGGAACTAGTTTTCACAAAGTGGAGCTTCCCAAGTGTAAGCAAAGAGCAGGAAGTATTAAAACATGCCTTTCTGCTCTAAGACCTTTGGGAATCTGATTGAGGAGCATCTTAAAGTTGTGGGCAGTTCTATGCTCTAGAAGTCAGGAAAAAGTGGTTCTTTTAACCAAAGAGCCTACCAGTAGTATCATGAACATTTTACTCCATTTTGTCACTCTTGGTCTGCTGGAACTCTGCAGCACAGCAGGTAGCGTCATTTAGCAGAGAAAGCCTTAAACAACATCAACTAGCAGAGAAAGCATTGAACAGTGAGGAGAAAACCTTGAAACATTAACTGCCTCTTCTCTACTGCTGGGTGTTGTAGAGAACTATTTAAATGTCCTCTCAATTAAAATGCTACTTGCCAACTTGTTTGATTTAATGCTCCTTTGTATTTGCCTTCTGATCATTTTATCAGTATTTTTGGTCTACATGGTGTGGAAGTCAACTGCTGAATCACTGCTGAGTGTTTTGGTGGGACTGGGAACTGACTTTGAGGGGCACTTGAGCCCCACTCATTCCTGTAGCCTTCAGGTCATTGGTGCCTGTGCTTTACATGAAGTGCTCTCAGCAAGTGGTGGCTGTGGGGTCAGCGGGTGCAAGAGGCACTGCTGGTGGGGCTTTGGGGGGTAGAGAACAGTCATTGTATTTCTCTTGGGAGGTGAAAGACAAGAAAGAGTATCCTGTGAGAATTTGTGGTCAGTGGTCTTGTTGTTTTCTGCCAGCAGTTCAGAAATGAGTCTGATATACTCCTGTCCTTTTACCTGGTCTGTGTGTTACTGTCACAGGAAGTTTGTGGTTTTCCTTTCTGTGGGGGGTGAAACACTAATTAACAAGTTTTCCTACATGAGCACAGTTGGGGTGAACAGGCAAGATGAGGTCACACCTGTTAGACCACAGTTCCCCACAACACCACAGAAACACACCAGGATCTGCTGTCCCTGGTGGTCTCTTTTGGTGTCTCCAGCTGAGTCTGGGAGGTCTGGATTGCATCCTTCAGAGCTGATGTTGGATGAAGCAGCTGCTGCCAGATCATAAATGTTCATTGCTACCAAATGGTCTTCAGCCACAAATTCTACTGGCTCCTCTTGCCTTCCCAGTCCCGAAGGACATTAATCATAGCCTGCATGTGGTGCAGTACAGCACCTGGGTCACCTGAAGATGACAGCATTTCTCCAGAGCTGGGGGCAGTTACACACCTGCTGTGCTTGCAGGGCCTTGTGAAGGTGTTGTGCTTGTTGGAGGGTCTAAGGTCAAGCTTGAGCCATGGAAGTGCTGTTGGGTATTTTTTTTTGTGGAGAAGGGAGTTACTGAAAAATAAAAATAAACCTGACATACTGACCAGGGGCACTGGATGGCCTGTTCTCAACAGGCAAAATGGTCCTTTTTTGTTTGTATGTATTTGGATGATGCTGGTCTGACCTGTGCTTGAGATCAGGGACCTGCTTGAGGTTTTTAGCCACCTATGACACACACTTGATACCAAGCTCAGAGCCACTGGCAGTCACAAAGCAGTAAAGCCACACCACACGCTCAAAGGTCGGCTCAAAGGAAATGGGGACCTGCCCTCAAGTATGCCTCCAGCATTTCCTGCATGTATTTTTTTTCATGCACATGCTGAAGTTAGCTGGTGGGATGTTGTCAGTTAAGGACACGTTGTCTCACTGATTGTACATTCCCTCTCCCAGAACAGGGGAAACTGCACTTTCCAAGAGCTGGTTGTTTGACTTGGAGGCGGAGGAACTGTGGATGTGTGACAGCAGAGTGACGTGGATGTGTGACAGCGCAGTAACATGCACTGCTGGCACTGTGGGAGTGTGGGCACCTCTGCACCTGCATTCCCAGCTGTCTGGCACATGGATGTGTGAAACACTTGAGATCTGAGACTGCCACTGCATCTCATGATCATTATCCAGGTGTGGGTGTGATGTAGATAGGGCAAATCTCTCTGGAGAAAGAGGAAGTTGTTGGCTCCAGCATTTTCAAGGAAGTTGATGTACCAAATGGCTTTTGAATCAGAGCAAATGATCTGTCTGATACATCCCATCCAGAAGTGACAGCATGGGGTATATCTGTACTCCCTTGCAGAGGGGGAAAAGTTCCCTGATGAAGAGCCTCATGGTTCATGTGTAAAGCTGTGGCACATGAGTTTTTACTCACAGAGGTGATTTTGCTGAAGAAATTGTGAAACTCTAGCAGAGCACTCTCAAGTGATGGAGCACTTCAGCCATAAGGGACAGAACAACTATACTTTAAGGTTGATGGACTTTATTTTGCTTTTTCTTGACAGTGGAGAGAGTGGTGCTGGGAAAACAGAGAGTACAAAATTGTTGTTGCAGCACATCATGAACCTATGTAAAGGCAACTCACAGCTGGAGCAGCAGATACTTCAGGTAGGTCATTGCAGGATGGTGCTTGAAGGTGCAGAAGCAACACTGCTGCAAGAAAACTTGCATTAGGCTTAGGAAGACTGCTGGTGAATCACCACTGGAAATCAGGGAGCCACACATAAGACACATAAGAAAATAGTGGATAAGAATGGTGAGATACCTGGCCACAAATTAGAAGGGTTAGTAGGTCAGTAATTCTGTTTGCTGGAGATGGTTCTTAAATTAGAGAATTATCATGTTCTCTTTTACAAGAGATTGGTAGCATTTTTCTAAATAATTTCCTGTTTGAGGTAGAACAAGGTAGAACATGCCACTTCCATTAAAAAAATTAGACCTTGATTTAATGGTATAGAGGGATGAAGATTTCATACACTCTTTAGTAACCCATCCTTGGCTACTTATACTGGCAGTTAGCTAGCTGGCTAACTGCCATGTTTGCTCTTTTCATATATCTTTGCTAGCTCATTTTGAAACATATTTGACACTTTGGTCTGAAATATTTCCATTTGAATTTCTCCCCAGGGAGGTGTGAGGTTTTTTTCAAACAAATCATGCTTTAAACCATGTGATAGATTAACAAGAGCAAGTGCTTGGACTGCTTCATTTTAAAGTCTGTCTTTTCAGATTTCCTGTAGAAGCATAGAGGTCTTTCTCTGTGTGGTAGGTTGACTTCAACCAGTGCCCACCAAGCCACTCTGACACTCCCCCTCCTTAAGTGGACAGGGGTAGAAAAACATAACAAAAACTCATCAGTTGAGATGAGGACTGTGAGATCACTCAGCAACTACCATCACAGATGAAACAGGCTCATCTTAGGGAAAATTAATTTAATTTATTGCCAGTTAATGTCAGAGTACGATGATGAGAAATGGGAACAAATCTTGAAACACCTTCCCCAACTCCTCCCTTCTCCCTAGGCTCAACTTGACTCCCAGTTTCTCTACCTTCTTCCCTCCAGCAGCACAGGCAGATAGGGGATGGGTGTTGAGGTCAGTTCATCACAGTTTACCTGTGCTACTGTCTTCTTCCTCATGTTCTTCCCCTCCTCCAGCATGGGGTCCCTCTCACAGGAGACAGTCCTTCAGGAACAGACTGTTCCAGCATGGGTGCCTTGACATGATGCACTCCTTCAGGAGAAGGCTGCTCCAGTGTCAATACCCTCCCTGGGCTACTTCAGGAGCAGACTGCTCTGGTCTGGTCCCCTCTGCAGGGTACAGTCCTTCAGGAGAGGGTGCTCCAGTGTCAGCCCCCCACAGGGTCACCAGTCCTATCAGCAAACCTGCTCCAGCGTGGACTGCTCTCCAGAGGTCACAGCTCCTGCCAGGAACCTGCCCCAGTGAGGGCTGCTCTCCCCACAGGCCACAGCTCCTGTCAGGAACCTGCTCCAGTGAGGGCTGCTCTCCCCACAGGCCACAGCTCCTGCCAGGAGCCTGCCCCAGTGAGGGCTGCTCTCCCCACAGGCCACAGCTCCTGCCAGGAACCTGCTCCAGTGAGGGCTGCTCTCCCCACAGGCCACAGCTCCTGCCAGGAACCTGCTCGTGAGGGTGCTCCCCCAAGCCAAGGCAGAGCCTGCCCCAGCACGGGCTTCCCATGGGCTCACAGCCTCCTTCAGGCACATCCACCTGCTCTGCTGTGGCTCCTCCAGGGGCTGCAGGTGGATCTCTGCTCCCCCCTGGGCCTGCAGGGACACAGCTGCCTCACCAAGGGCTGCACCAGGGGCTGCAGGGGAAGCTCTGCTCTGGCTCCTGGAGCAGCTCCTGCCCCTCCTTCTTCACTGACCCTGTGTCTGCAGAGCTGTTCCTCTCACACACTCTCACTCCTCTCTCCCTTCTGTGGGTGTGCAGCAGTTTTTATCCCAGAGGCACTGCTGCTGTCAGTGGCAGGCTCAGCCTTGGCCAGTGGCAGGTCTGTAGGGCTCTGTTGGATATGGGGAAAGTACCTGACATCTCCTCACAGAAACCAGCTTTAGCTCCTCCTGCAACCAATATATTGACACATAAACTCAGTGCCCCATGCTCTGCTTTGGGCCCTGGGATGGTGAATTAATTCAGTGTGGTGTCATCCATGGTGGATCCAAGGTGAATGCCTATGCTGGGTTGTAGGAATGTGGCATTGGTACACCTGCTGTCTCTGCTTAGAGCTGGCTTGGGCCACACTGCCAGGCTGCTTCTGACCTGAGCAGGTTCCACAAGCAGGAGAGCTGTTTGCAGAGGGCCTAGAGCTAGCTTGCAGTTCCTTCCCTGGAAATAACTCACTTCAGCCCAGATGACCTGCCCTTGGAAAGCCTAGATGTGACGGTGAAGAAATAATATGCATCTTATTTGGTTCCTGTAGATATATCCAAGGACTAAAGTTAGTCCTCTTGGGGATTGCTATCATATCTTAAAGCTGTGTTCAACAGGGTGTCCAGCATTACTCTGAGGCATTGTTCTTTCAGTTGACCGGCATTCTTTACTCAAATATAGAAAAACTCTCATTTTGCCACCTTTGCATCCAGCTTAGCAAGCTGGTCTGATTGTTCTGTTAATTTCTTTATGATACACTGTCCTAATGTCTACAAATTTCAGTAGCTAAGCTGTCATACTTAATAACTGAGTGCCATGGTGACTTTGTTTACTGCTGTTGTATAGCACTCAATTTATCTAGTGACAGCCAGTACTGTGTGGAAATAGGTTGTACCAACCCTATCTTCTAAAAAATGACTCAATGATCTTACTGAGATCCCAGCAGTTCAATTGTACTGATCACTGTTAATCTCACACTGCTTAGTCTTTGTGATATTTGCCTCTTTGAATTTCTTTATCCAGGCAGAGATAAAACAGGTGCTCATCCATATTCATGGAGTTGTTCCTTTTCCAGCTGAACTCTTGAGTGGAAAATGCTAAAGATAAGTTTTTCCAAGTGAGTTAGATTGGATTGCTTAATCTGAAGAATGGTTGTTCTCCTTCTTCACTTGTTTTAGGTGAATCCATTGCTTGAAGCTTTTGGCAATGCCCAGACAGTGATGAATGACAACAGCAGCCGCTTTGGAAAATACATACAGCTGCGTTTCCAGAGAAATACAGGTAAAGTCAAGGGCAATTTTTAGCCTGAGGAGTGGTTAGGAACTGGAGGGAGTGGACTGAGTAGCCAAAACTTGTGGAGGGTAAAATTTTGGCATGTGCCTCCCTGTGGGAAGGGTGTGCAATTAAGTAAAATCTCACAGCAACCATTGTTGGATAGGACCTGCATAGGATTAGGCCTGGATTTGGACAGAGTGGGAGTACAGCAGGGATGTGGGGGTGAGAGTGCAGGGTAAATGTCAGTAATATTCTGTGATGCCAGAAGCCTTTGTTTCTGCTGAAGGAGGTGAACAGAAATCTCTAAGACCACAGGAAGCATGGAGAAGCCAATTTCCAGTGTACAGGGCAGCCTAAAGGGTCTTGCACACAAGAAAGTTAATTTAAACAATTCTGTGCTCCTGGCATCAAAGAAGAGATGTGGGACAGCCCAGGCAGCTTGATGTCCCCCAGAGTGAAGTTCCCCACCCTGTCACCTTTTTGTGTGCAGTGCAAGGTGCCAAGCTGAATGAGTACCTGTTAGAGAAGTCACGGGTGGTACGACAAGATACTGGGGAGAGGAATTTCCACATCTTCTACTACATGTTTGCTGGACTGTCTGCAGAGCAGAAGGAGATGTATGGGTTATTGGATCCTTCACTCTACAGGTGCGTCAAAGGCAGAACCTAGTTTAGTTTTTGTGATGTGTGGTGAAGGGGAAAACAGCATAATGGAGTTTTTTTCCTCTGCCCTGGGGTTTAATCTGTGGGTGAGTGGAAACTGGAGTGGGATCTGAATGGAGCTACATGAAGAGATACAGACCATCATGGAAGCTGGGAGGTCAGGGGTCTCTGCTGCACTACCTTGGAAAAGTTTCTTTCCCCTCCTGGTGATCTGCTTGTGCCCATCAGGGATGACTGAGTTACAGTGCCGATTGTGTGACAGTTTTTATGGGATGTGCACTTTCTCAGGTACATAAGTGGACGATTTGGTACACAGGAAGTAGCTGAACACTGGAAGCTCAAATACCAAGAGGTTTGCAATGCCCTTGACATGGTGGGCTTCCAAGAACAGGTTAGTCCTGGGGCTGTTTCATTTTCATCTGTGCTTCCTGCAGCCACGGAGTTTCTTTGTAGCTCCTCTCTTGAAGCTCAGACCTATTTCCTTCCTCTAGATTCTCCGTGTTACTTTCAGACCACCTGAGTCTTCCAGACTTTGTGGAGAGCTTTTTCCCACAGGTTGCCTGTGCGTCTTCCCTTAACCTCTCCAACTTCTGTGTCATCTGTGTTATACATGCTACATGCTAGTGGGTTTTTCAATCACCTTTCTTTTGTGTTTTAGGAGCAAGTGGACATGCAGGCTATCTTGGCTGGTGTGTTATCTCTGGGCAATGTGACCTTTGAGCCTGAGGAGAGCAATGGGTCTGTGAAGGTCAGTGAGGCCTCCCAGGGATGGCTGAAGGCTGCAGCGGTGAGTCACAAGAAATTTTGATTAAACCTTATGGGTATGATGCTCTTCCCCACTGGCTGTGTGACTGCAGGAGCTGTTCCTGCCAGAGGATGTTTTCTGCCTCAGAATGTGAAAGTTTCTAAAGAACAAGATTTTTTTTGGAAATGTACAGTTTGACCCCATGACAGTATTTGTGTTCACTGCTATTCATACCCAGAGAGATACGTCTCAGCTTCTGTTTCTTGTCTTACATAGTGAGCATATACCTTGCTGACTTCATAAAACACAAGCTTTTTAAAACTAAATGTTTTATGTTAGTGAGTTTGATGGTGCCTTGGAGAAATTCAGGTGTGCAATATCTGCACATTAGTTCTGTGTTTTCATCAGATTTTGTCCAAGGATACCACCCTAAGTGCTGTCATTTTTTGTTGGTTATCTTGAATTAAGCTTTCTGTTATTTTGCATTAAGTTATCACAGATTAAGTATGTATTTCCCAGGACAATTCCATTTTTGTTAAATGGGATGGAGAAGTTATCCTGGTTTGTTAACAACACAGGATGGAAAAAATTAACATCCTTCTCCCCTTTCTATTTCTTTTCATTTTGACCTGTTTGAAATCCCAGCACCCTTGCTCTTTGGTTTCACTCCCATCTCTTTGCTTGTTTCCCTCCTACGCCATACCAGAAACAACCACCAACTTCTGTTCAGCAGCCAACTAACTTCTTTTTATCTTATTTCTGAAAACCTGCTCCTCATTTCTTGCCCACAGGAGGGGAATTCCTGTTAAACCACTGAGGGGTTCTGTGTGTCTGAGTTTCCTTTGTTTCCTGCCTCTTGTGTGGGTTCCTGTGACTCTGAAGCTCAGATGCTTCAGCACCTGCTCAGTCACCTCCGTGTGGTGCTGTTCAATAAGTCATTAAACTGCTCAGCAGGGACTGGCGTGGCTCCCAAAGAAGGTGAAAGGTGGCAGCACTGGAAGAGCAAAACAAAAAGTGTTTGGGAGTGGGTGTGTGAGGCTGGTCACTGCGGGGGTGGAGCAGATCAGAACCCACATCTGACTCTGGTGCCAGCAGTAGCACTCGCCTTACAGTGGGGCTCAAAGGCCTGAGCCTGAATCATGACCCCATTACACGCAGACAGACACAATCCCCACAAGCAGAGTAAGGGTTTACAACTGACTGTCCTCGTCTCTTTCCTGTTTCCCAGGGTCAGTTTGGAGTCCAGGAAGATGAGCTGTTAAAATGCCTGATTTGTACAACGTCAGTGACCCGAGGCGAGCAGATCCAGCGCTTTCACACCCAGCAGCAGGCAGAAGGTAGGAAACACAATGAATTGCAGATGTGCTGGCTAGAAAGACTGGATTTTGTGGAGGGGTATCCCCACACATGTGCAGCTTGTTGGGAACAAAGATGTCCTTCTGTGCCCCTTCATTCCTCTCACACAGAGGGAAGTATGTCAGTGTTTATCTGTTTAGTCACTTACTGACATGAAGGGCCATGAATGCTGCTTTTGTTTGGTCTCCAGGAGACTGCAGAGATTAAATGAGAAACCAAGGAATTAGCTTTGCTTTCTGCCTCAGTCCAGCCCAGAAAGAAACTCTGGATATTTGTGGAAAACGGGAAGGTTCTTGTTGCAGAGTGCTGGCAGTGTGCAGAGCTCTAGGTAATAGGTGGAGAAACAACCACAAGAGCAACGAGATGTCACAGTGTCAGAAATGGAGTGAAAAGAGTAAAATAGCAAGCACAAGGTGTTATTTTCCCTTTCAATAAAACAAGAAAATAATCTAAAATAATCTGTACCAAAAGGTTCATTTAAAAGGTAATTAAAAAGAGATTATTGCTTCAAATAAATGAGAAAAGAAAATGAAAATTAAGTGGGATTAGCTAGTTCTGTTTTACAAATTTCTCTAGACAATAAAGCATACATCTCTAATCATAAGTCATGTTAGTTTGGTCTCCTTCTTAGAATGTCGGCAAGCTTTCCATTGTGTCCTTTTCTTGACTACAGCATTTAAACACTTAGCAACTATGGGTTAGGAGGAAGAGAACCATCCAATTTTCCAAGCTTGGACTTGTCCCTTGGTTTAGCAGTGAGGGGATCCATACTCAGTGTATCTTCAGAGGGGAAAGCAAGTCTCTGGATATTCTAAAAAGTGGCATGACTCAAAAATGCCCTGGTATGGCATGGCTGATCTTGTAGAAAGATTGTGAAGATTTTGAAATTAAAGAGCTGTTTTTAGAGCTCCCACTTGCAAAGGATGCAGACAATCCAATGTTTATCTGGTCTTTAGAGTAGCTTTATATAGCCATTGTTGCTGGAGGTGGATGTATCAAGCCAGCCTGTGTTGTGTGCCCTGCTCTCCTGTGGAGCCTGTCAGTGAGCTGCTGCTGTTCCCTCTGTGCAGATGCTCGGGACTCCATTGCAAAGGTGGCCTATGGCCGAGTGTTTGGCTGGATTGTTTGCAAGATCAATGAGCTGTTGGCTGAGAACGTGGATCCTGATGTGGAACTGAGGGAGATAGGTGAGTTCTGCCTGCCTTGCTCCTGTTCTGTTTTCAAATATGCGTCCCTCAGCCATGACGAAGGACAAGGCACAGCATGAGGTTTCACAGAGCTTGTGTGCTGGGATGCATTATCAGAGCAGTGATCCTGCCAGAGATAAGAGTCAGCATTATGAAGTCTGTAGGGCTTTGTTCAGCTCTGAGCAGTCAGTTGATCTGAAGTAACTCTGAGGCTGTTCTGGGGCAGTCTGGCTTAGCAGAGAAGCCAAGCTGGAGTGGGTCTTCTCTTAACTAACTCTTCAAGATGTGGAAGAGCTGCGGCTGGTGTCTCTCTTGGATGCCTTTTCCCTGTGCGACAACAGCTGTGTGATAAGAGATTTAGTTGTGTGTTGGTGTACACAGTAATCTGCAAGGATGGTCTGCAGGCTCCACTATGTGCTATTCTTCCCTTTTTTAGGCATCTTGGATATTTTTGGGTTTGAAAACTTTGCAGTGAATCGTTTTGAACAGCTTTGCATAAACTTGGCCAATGAGCAGCTGCAGCATTTCTTCAACCATGTAAGTTTGCTGGGGGTGACCTCACCTTGTGTTGTAGAGAAAGCAGAACACTGCTCCACCTGGCACATACAGGAAAGCTTGGGGAAAAACATATCTATTGCCTGTAAGGACAGAAATAGTGAATAGTGAAGCAAGATAGAGAGCAGCAACCTTTCCTGCTGGGGTAGGGGAGGCACTTGGACAGAAAAGGAGGAGGTAGAAGGATCAAGCAGTAATCAAAGTCATAATAGCAGGGACAGTTACACTCTGACAAGTGTTCCTGCTTTATGCACCAGCACCAGTGAGTGCCAGGGTTACAGAGAACCGTGGAGAGCAGCAGCCACATCTTGGACCTCTCATGCTGTGGCTGAGAGTGCCACACCCCCATCCTCTTGTTCAAGGCAGGAAGGAAGATGTTCAGGGTTGGTCTAGCCGAGTCTGGTGGGTGCTTCAACCTCTTTTTTCTTTATTTCAGCACATTTTCCAGCTGGAGCAGGCTGCCTATAAGGAAGAAGGGCTGCCTTGGGAGACTATCACATTCAACAATAATGAACCTATTCTGGTAAGTGAGAGGACTGACAGAATATAATTGGTCTGTCCAGCCAGGAGAAAAGTCTTGCTCTTTCGCTGGGGAGGAGATGCACCTGAGAAGAACCTCTGCAAAGGGTGGCAATGGTGAGAGGGGATGTCCTGCACTGCTTTATGTATGTGGCATGCATCTTCTTTCCTGCAGAATCTGCTCCTGGCCAAGCCACTTGGGCTGCTGTCTCTTCTGGATGAGCAGAGTGCATTCCCTCAGGTATGCATGAGACAAGAGGCAGGGAAAATATTCTGGGGGCTAAATATATCAATGCATATCTGGGCTACAAAGAAAGGTCTTGATCTGGAGCGCAGGATAAACAGAGATGTCCCCATGTGTGACTTGTGAGACAGGACATCCTGATCAGAGGCAGTCTAGTGGCATTGGCATCCCTGAGAAGAGTCAGAGAGAAGGTACAGCAGAAGACTACTGCACAGCCAAGGATACTTCCAACATTTTGTTTGAATTTTGTGTGTCCTCATCAGGCCTCTGTTGCAGCTCATGAAATCTGTTCTCTTGCAGGCAACTGATAAGACATTTGTGGATAAACTAAACAGCAGCTTTAAGGAGAGTTTACACTTTCAGCCAGCCCGAGGCCGTGTTTTGGGCTTCAGCATCATTCACTATGCTGGGAAAGTATGTACTGTTTGCAGGAAGAATGCTGTTGTACTGTATGTTGGAGGGGGAGGGAGTGTTGCCTGACAAATAAGGCTTTGATGTTGAGGAATGTGTGGTCTGAGGATGACACTAACAGAAGTGATGTGTTCCAGTGGATTGCCTCCTGAAATTCCCTGGGATTTATGTAAAAATTACCCTCAGGAAAGTGGGGCTACCTCTCAGAAATGTAGCAGATTTACAAGAATCTGCTGTTCTTCTAATCACCATTCTATTAGGACTCTAGTCCTAAAGTAGTACTTTATAAATTAAACTACTGTGTCCACTGTGCAGCACCAAAGGACAGGCTAAAGGCTTTTTCTTTACCTAATGGGTTCCAGAACAGAGCAGTGACTATTTTTTGCAAACGCCTGGGAACACTGTGTAAACAGCAGGGTAATTAATGTTTTGAAAGTGGAGGCAGTTATTTACACATTCACTGGTATCTAAGCAGCTTGAGATTTAGCATTATTGCATGTAACTTTACTGCCACCAGTATTGAAAGCATTGGTTCACATTAAATTGAATTGATCGGAGATAATTTTTGGAACAGGAGCAGATATGACAATCCAGGTCATTGTAACTTGCAGTTTAGTAATCTAATCTCAGCATTGTTGACTAAGTTACTATTTGTGACATCCATTATTACAAAAATTAACATTTAACATGTAAAAGGTGGATGTCTTGGTGTTATGCTGCACTCCTGTGATTCTGATGCCTCTGGCACATGCATGGTTTGGTTCCTCAGGGCTGTCATCTGAATGGGGTGCATATGTGTTTGAAGAATTCGTGCGCAAGCCAGAGTACAGTCAGTTTAACTCATGGTCAGCTCCCAGCAGGCTGTGGAAGTGGCTTTTACAGCCAGCCTGTGTGCCCTGCTGTCCTTAGTGACCTGCTGCCCTTTCCCCAGGTACAATATGCTGCCAGGGGCTTTCTAGAGAAGAACAGAGACACCGTGCCAGCCAGCGTCCGTGGGCTATTCATCAACAGTGTCACCCCCTTGCTCAGTGTGCTGTTCACAGGCAAGTCCTCTGCACATCCAGCATGAGCCAGGACCCACCTTGGCAAGAGTTAAGTGTGGGCATGAGGCTCCTGTGTTTCCCAGAGTGTGTTTCACAGCTGGCAGCGCCAGGGGGACTCTGGGAATGCTGCAGCCTGCACTGGACCTGTCAGAGCAACGTGTTTATTCCCTGCCATGGAAAGCAAGGCAGGCGTATCCCCTTCCAGAGAATTAGCCACCCCTCAGATGCCTTCCCATCTTCTCCAAGGCCAGTGCAGGACTGTCTCCACAGGCCCTTTCTACACACTCTATTCTTGTCTAGAAATGAAGGTGGTCAAGATCATAGATTCTAAAAATGTAGCTTCACAGATTGTTAAAAAAAAAACTCTCAGGTCATGCATTATTTTTCTCCTACCACTATGTTTCCCTTTTCCAGTTATCAATAAGCCTTCAGATTCTCCAAGGCTTCTAATTAAATGAAAAATTTAGAGAAAGATCAAGTGGATATTTCCTTGGAAATTGGCTGGCTGAATACAGTGCTTCTGGTGTAGAAATTTTGTAATTTTTTGGTCCCATTCAGTCCATGCCACTTTCTGGGATTTACAAGAAACTGATGAATTTAATTTCTATTCTCCACTGTGTTTTTCAGCTACTGCTCAGGACTATCTTTCTTCATTACCATTTTTGCACTTACTGAAGGTACTTAGGTTTGTGTGTGAAGTGAGATTTGAATGTTTAGCCCTAGTGCATTGCAAAGGTACAAAATCAACTAATTGTCTCTGTTCTTCCAGCCACTGTCTCCAGGACAGGGACCCTAATGCCTCATGTGAAAGCCAAGGTATTGCACTTCAGGTCCACATTGCAATTGATAAATGTTACGTGATAATTACTGTTTGAGAAACTGTCTGAAAAAGGGCAGACAGAAGTTGGTTTAAGATAACAGCAGACAGCAATCAGCTTGTAACAGTTTCTCCTTTGTTTTTTACCATGTTTTGTGCTTGCTTCTCCCATTTATACATTTAGCTTGTCTTCCCTCCCATTACATCCATTCTCCCTCCTTTTTCGCCATCTGCTTTCCAGCAGTGCTCTTTGGCTGTCAATCAAGCACCTCTTTCTGGGGCTGATCCTTTGTTTTGGTCTGGTTTCAGGTCGTGCCAGGAGCAGATGACAAATTCAACAGCACGCGGAAGCAGTCTGCTGGAGCTCAGTTCCGGGTACGGTACTGCTGCCCTGAGGGGCCCCGTGAGATGAAAGCAGTGATAATTTTATCACTGCACTGCTTCCAGAGTGCTAGGCGTGATTAAAGCAGACATTATGTAGACAGGGTTTTCCTGATGGCCAGGCAGGACTGATCATGGTGGGATGGGCCCAGTTGTTGCCAGAACCCAGGAACTTGCTGCGGGGTGAGAAAACAGTTCTTGCTGCAGGATATTGCACATGTGGCAGTGCTTTGGCTTGATGGACTGTTGATCTTCCTCTGCCCTTGGCAGCATTCCCTGATGGTGCTCATGGAGAGGATGTATTCTGCCAACCCACACTTTGTGCGCTGCATAAAGCCCAACAGCCAGAAGGAGCCAGGTGTGCTGGACAGCCAGGTGGTGCTGCTGCAGGTGAGCAAAAACAGTGTCCTTTACAGGGACTTCTGCCACATCTCAGTGGGAGGGCAGATTCCACCAAAAGGCTGTGAAAGGTGGCTCAGTTGAATCTCCCCTTGCAAGAGAAAGAGTGGCCACACTTTATATATGTGTAAAGATTCTGAGTACTTGGTTGTTTTTGTGACACAGACTGCTAGGTCCAGATTTTGCAGTCTTAGATCTCTCTCATTTCTTTTTCATGAATGCAATGAGATCTGCTTGTCAGGCGCTAGGATTCATCTTCGTATCTTCCCCTGGATGGGACTGGTACAGACAGTACTCTGGAAAAATTGCTTCCCAGAGGAGACTGTTCTCACCCATCAGCCAGGGCAACTCTGAATAGAAACCAAGATGGGATTGCTTTGATAGGATCTGAAATGCACTGATATGATTTTAGTTGGATATTCTGTCAGGTCTGAGGTATAGATGCCTTAAAGAATACTGAAAATGATTGGAAGAGTTCAGAAAACTCAGCATCCTCTTTAATGTATATAAGAAAGGATAGGATTAAGACGAAGTTCATCCATGCCTCAGAGTACTTCTGTGTCCAGATTTGGAAATATGAAGCTATCCTCTAAGGGACAGAAGCAAAGCAGTACCCATGGCTGGAAGGTGAAGTTATTTCAGTCACTGGTTTTTATGGTTTCCAACTTCTAACTCAGAGTGGTTAATCATCAGAGTCACAGGATTAGGTAATTTCAGTTCTTAACCAAAAAAACATTTTCAGAAAAGAACTTTTTCATTTTGAACTGGGGAAGTTTAGGGCCAAATGAAGTAATTTCTGCCTGCAAAGGAGCAAAACCAGTGTCATAATGACCTGTTTCTCTTTGTTTCTCTGATCCTCTTTGTGGTGCTGCTTCAGCTGAGGTACAATGGGCTGCTGGAGACAATCCGTATCCGAAGAGATGGTTTCTCCTGGAGACCCTCCTTTGAGGAATTTGCTGAAAGGTCTTTTAAAACCTCTGAATATTCCTTGTTAGATGGTATTTGGGAAATTACCCTGATAACCAGATATGGGCAATGAGTGAAAGAGTTTCTTCAAAGTTCATGTGGTCTGAGATCATGGGGTTGTTTGCTGTGGAGGCTGAGTGGGAAAGATAGTGATTTGTTGTTGTTTGCTGTCAGGGTGATAGGGATCAGCTCTGCCCATCAAGGATGTGGCTTTTATGTGTTTGTATTGGTTTGTTTTCCACAGATATGGAATTCTTCTAGTTAAACCTGGTGTCCCCCTCACAAAAGAAAGGTAGGAACATTAACTTTGTTGTGTGCAGTCTGGTTTGTTTTTCAGAGGCTTTTACCTGGAGTAGCGTAGGAAACTGAGTAAAAGGGACAGAAAAAAGAGGATGGGATTTTGTGGTGATGGGGAACACGGATCCCAGGCAAGGACATTTAATGTTTAAAAAGCATTTGGTACCATCATGAATTAAATCTTTCTTGAATTGTTATGTAGCAATTAAATTCAATTGTTGTAAAGTGTTGTTGTGCTGTGAAATGAAAAGTGACCCACGTATTTAATTTGGGAGTGACAATAATAGTCAAGGGTGTCCACTAAACTCAGCACGGCAGGCACTCAAGTACTGCTGTCAGGGTCCCTCTCCAGGATTTTTCCTGATGGCCCATGGGAGAAGAGGATACAGACAATGCTGAACAGGCAGCCAGCACTCCCAGGCTAGAGAAGATATTTCTAAACCAAGAATTTTGTCTCTATACAGGCAAAATATGCCATCAGCACTTTTAGAACCTGACTGTTTACACACATAAACATCCTTCCAGCTCTGCAGAGGAGCAGGATTTTACCCTGCCAGTGTTTTCCTTCCTACATCTAGGGCAGCAGTTCCCCACCTCCTCTTCTCCACTTTCCCAGCCTCTCCTTCCTGCCAGTGTCAGCTGTGATTGATAGTGAGAATGAATCATGTAAAGAAGCCAGCTGAGGGGTTTTTTTTAAGTCATTTAAGAAAAGGGTTTGAATGATGTCCTGGAACAATTCTCTCCTGGCAGTAGCTCCTCCTGCCTTCACAGTGCTTCCTTGAACTTCCTGATGCTTCTGAATAGAAAGAATTTCAAACCCAGCTGAGGTCACAAGAGATTCTCATAGATGGGCGAGAGATTATTGTAAACAGGCGGTGTGTTTAGAGACACAAAAGTCATGGGATGCATTTCAGAAAAAAATCCTGCGGATATGGATTGTGGCACTGTGGAAGTTGGCCGAGATAGAAGGAAAAACACTTCTGCTTTCCTGTGTGAGATATTAGCAAAAAGTGCCACTATGATTTCACAGCCTGGATTAGCAGGAGAGAGAGTAAGCTGTCTGTGTGTTGCAGCTAGAGCTGCTTTCAGTTCCAAGTTTCAGGGAATCTTTCCGAGTGACCCAAATTTTATCACTGGAGTCTGCAAAATGAAACTGGAATTGGAAAACAGACTTTCTCCCAGAAGTCTTGCTGTGCTGACCTTGCAACTTGTGTCCTCCAAAGGGCTTGGAAACAGAATGAGGAAAAACACTTCTGAGAATAAAATAGGCTCTACAGAATTGCCTCCCAGGAAGTTGAAGTAAATCTGCCTCTGGGAACCCCTTTGCTGATGTTCTTCCCAAATGTGATCCTAGCTGTACCTCAAGGTGCATTGCAGACTGACAGCCAGTTTACTGACTGTTGGGAATTGCTGAGGCGCTTTATACCACTTTTTGCAACTAAAAATTTGTTGTTGGCTCTGGGTGGAAAATTATTTATTTCACTTTTTTCGTCTCTTTCAGCTGCTTGGAGATACTGCAAAGTACAGAGTTGAAAGGCTGGATTTGTGGGTAGGTGTGGATCACTGCTGTTGGGAATGGGAAGCCTAATATTTTACATGTGTAAGCTGTCACCTGGTTCTCTTTAGGGAGAATTCTGTGGTTGTAGGAATGGGCTCTTCAAAGGATGATGGATAAATGTTTAGGCAGTGTTTCTCACTGCATCTTTCTCTTCCAACTTCACAGAAAGTCTCGACTTTTCTTTAAATATTGGCATCAGGAACAGCTGGCAAAGTATGTGGAGCGACTGGAAAGAGCAGCAGTTATCATACAGAAAGGTGAGCACTGGGACAGGAGTTGATCTCAGACCAGGGGAAGGAAAGCCTTTTCTGCAGTCCCTGCTCCACCTTTGCAGAGGACAGAAGGGTAGGGCAGGTGCCATCTCTGTGTCAAGGCCCTGTGAAGTCAAAGTCCTTATTGCAAATGCCCTTATTCCCAGTGCTCATCCTGAATCAGGGAGAGCCCTCAGTGTCAGCCTTGGAAAGGGAAAATGTGTGCAGGAGAGCTGGGCTGAGCAGGGCATGCACATGATTTGGCTGTGTCCTGAAGTCTGGCTCACTGTCCTCTGGAGTAAGGATTGTTGGTGAGTTGTGTTGAACTGGGGAGAGGGAAATGAGTGAAGCAGATCTCATTGCTGTTTTCAGAGACAGGCAAAAGGGGTGAAATTTTGGTTTGGTTTTTTCTTTCCTTTCCATGCCAGTCCCTTCAGAGTGGCAGTGGGCAGATTGGTACTTCCCTTTGCACAGGCTACATGAGGACTGTGCATCCCGGAGGAGGAGGAGGCTGCTGTCACCCTGCTTAGCTCCCCTCTGTTACACTTCTCTTCTATATGGGTTGTTGCACTGCTGGAGCATCTGAGCAACTTCCAGCTGTGCACCAAAGAGTGTGACAAACATCAGATGGTCACAAGCTGTGCGCTGTTGTCATCTATGGGGAGGGTGTGTGGGTAGTGGGAAATGAGAGGGTGCAGCTTTCTTAAAAAACACTTCATGTGTTTTAATAACTGGTAGAGTAGGTGGGATCACACAATGTCTGCAATCCTCCTGGTGAGCCCTGCAAATGGCTGCTTATGGGAAAAGTTTTTCTGTGGGCTGGCGTCAAGGAAATCCTGTCTCTTTCACGGTGTCTAGAAGGACAGAGAGATGGATGGTTAACAGGCCTTTCTGTGAGGATTTCTTTTTAGGTATTCAGTGCCCTGGGATTACAGATGAGAGCTTAGATCTGTAATTTGATTTCTATAAATCTGTGATCTTGCAGCTTAGAGAGTAGAAGACAGCTCTCACAGGGTTTTGGCTGCCTGGTCACAGTAGAGTTTCCATTGCTCTTTATTAACATGATTCAGGTGTTGAGGGCTTTGTACTGGATGAAGGACTATCACCCAGTGTTCTTCCCTGAGAGAATTACAAAGGCATGAACAGCATCTTTTTCTAACCACAGCTTTTTTCTGAACAGTTTTTAGGGGATTCAGATGCAAGAAGAGTTTCCTAAAGCTGTTGGCTGAGCTGAGAGCTCAAGCACAGCGGCTACAGGAGGAGGCAGAGAAAGAAAGAATCCAGCAGCCGGCACTGGCAGCAGAGGCCCAGGGTGAGTTGTTCCCATTCACAGTGACCCAGAGCGTGTCCACTGGTGTGGTGATCACCTTGACGTGCTGTAAGCTCCAGGTCATGATGGCCTGCCCTGGGATGGGAATTCCATCAGTGTGGTGGGCAGGGAGCTGATGATGTTTCTGCTCTTTGGAAGTGTGGCATTGTCTGTGGGCAGCAGAAGCAGCATAATGAAGGTAATTTGCCTGGCTGTGCTGGAAGAAAGGCCAGGCTGTGGTTTTGCCACATAATCCATGCAGCAGAGCCTATCCCAGTCCTAGACCTGTGGAGAATAGATCTCATGGATCTTGGGATGCTTGAGTTCACCTACTTATTTCTTCTTGTTGCAGAAAGAAACTCCCTTCCAGTCCCCATGCCACGAAAGAGACGCCCTCAGTCTAGTCCTCATCCTTGTGATCAGTCACAGCAGCCACCAGTGCCTCGGCCACGCAGCAAACTGACAGAGGTAGCAATACTGGCTCTGCTGGGGGCCCTGAGCCAGGTGTGCTGGTTCCCTGCTCCATCCACCTTCTGCATGCACGTGTTCTGCATGCAGTCCCAAGAGAATGTTGTCATTCTTGTCATGAGAAGTGTGAGTCCTGTCCTGCTGTGGTTAGATAAAAAGCATGGTCAGGACCTTTGAGGAACTGAAAGCAGCCTTCAGTAGTTGGTGACTGATCTTCTCTTAAGGCACTCAGGAGTGGGGTCACCTGCTGAAGTGATCTCTTCAAATGTCCCCTGCCTTTGACTTTGCTTTCGTGCTGACTTTCCCTCTCTCCTTGCTTTCAGTCCACTCCTTTTGATAACTTCTTGAACCCTTCTGTGCCTCCTCCTGTTCTGGGAACTGAGGAACAGACTGGAGAAGAAGCAAAAATGAGGAAACTCAAGAGAGGAGCAACTCTCCGCTGGTTCACAGAGACACAGGCCCAGAAAGTCATGCAGGATGATGGAGCCTTTCCAAGCTGGCTGCAGGGGATGATCAGTCGGAGGTGAGTCCTCTGGACACAGTGACCACAGGTGGAAATCCATGTGTCCTTTGGACTGTGTAGGTTGGATTGGCCAGGAAGGAAGTGGAATGGAAATGGAAGTGACCAGCATAACTTTTCCCTTTTAATCTGTGAGCATCAAACCCTTCAGGGAAAGCTTGGGAGTCCCTGTCACAGGCTGTAAAAGCTGAAACTTTATGCAGGTCCATGGAAAGATCATGGAAACTCATAGTACATAAGTCCACTGGGTCCCTAAATACAGATCCTGTTTAGGGATGGGAGGCTTGTAAAGTAATCAGAGAGGAAATATACACATGCACTTTCCCTGTTCTGGACCATTTGCAGAGACATGAAGATGAATTTTTGGGTGGATTCATTATAACTGTTTTTCGTATTTCAATATAGGTCAGGAGAAGACCCCAATTTACAGCAGGAGAATATAGAATTCAGCTTACTTTTATTTTAAATAGTATTAAGAGGGGCTTTAGTGAGTAGCTAATGGCAAAACTCTACCAAAGCCCTCTGATACAGGCAGAGGAAGGGTTTTTCTTGATACCTCTGTCTGTCTAAGGAGGATGCAGCATAGGTGGTATTTGCTTCTAGTTAGTCTGGGAGAGATAACCACTAAGTCCTTCTTTCTTATGGATCTGTTTGCAAGACTTTGTTTAAATGCTTGAACTTTTTCTACCTGGTCTGCCTCACACTTCTCTCTCTTGGCTAAGTCAAGCAGTGGCATAATCAGAGAGTGCTGATTATGCCAGTGCTCAGACAGGAGCAGGATGGCATTACAGTCTCACCTGTGTGCAAATTGATCTACGGTGCTTCACACTTGTTAACTGCCAATCTCCTGTAATTGGTGGGATTTCTTTGTCATTGTTGCTGCCATCTGAACAGCCTCATCATCTTGCTTTAGTTGGGTTTTTTTCTGTTGAAACTGCAATTCTCCTTCAGCCTTATTAGATCTATGTTCTTGGATTTTTTCAGCTTTTTGCTTTTTTGTTCTTGGATTTTTTCTTCGTTCTTGGATTTTTTTTTTTCTCTTTACTCAGAGACATTACACAGCACATTAGCTTGGTAAAGAGCACTACACTAGCTCACAGCTCCCTGGTAACTGCATTTCTTTTAATTTTTTTACGATAGTTATTGATACCCTAACCTGTAATAATTCTTTTGTCCACAGATGAAAGAATGTAGGAGAGGAATTAGTGTCTGGAAGACAAAACTGTCTAAATTCGAGTATAGACTAGCCATGAGCACTGCACAGTGAAGGACGTGGCAGATCCTTCCCAAAGACAGTGGTGCTTAAGCAGACACTTAATTTTCACTCAGCAGTGTAAGCTCAGCCTCATGAAATGGAGCAGCCAGAGCAGCCCCAAATTGCCCTGGTGATTTGCAGTCACCTTTAGCCTGAAGCAAGGCACATGACAAGCACAAAGCAGAGCTCTCTCTGTTGGACAGAGAAGGGGAAGATCTCATTCCAGCAGGAAGTTTGGAAAGCCAGAGTGGGGTAATCCAAGCTGGTGTTTTTCCAAGGTGCTAGGCTTACCCAGTACCCCACAGCATCCTGACTTCTTCATCCCTGGACCATAGGAAGTGCACACATGCACAGATTCCTCATCTCAGTGTTGCTTTCTGACATGCTTGGTGCTGGAAGGCAGCTGTTGCTATTGCACAATCAAACCTGCTGGAGCAGATTTGGAGCAGCCCTGCTTGGAGAGGCTTTGGCTGAGAGTATGGTGCTTCATCAGCCTGTTAGTGCCTCCTGCACCACCAATCTGGGTCATGAGACCTGTTCTGTAGTCAGGAGCACATGGGGCAGATGCTGGGCTCCCTGGGACACTGCTGGGCTAGCACATGAGATAGGATGCGAATCCCAGCAGTGTGGCAAGGCAGCTGCTGGCTCTCTGCTGAAAAACTCTTTCCTGGTTCCAGGGAAGCTGAAAACTTGCTGATTGACAAGCCTTTGGGTTGCTTCCTTGTTCGGATCAGCCAGAGCCGGCCAGGCTACATCCTGACATACCGGTAGGTGATGGGCAGGGGAGGCTCAGGGGAGACATTATTGCTCTCTACAACTCCTGGCAGGAGCCTGCAGCTGGGTGGGGGTCAGCCTTTTCTTCCAGGCAGCTGGCCACAGGACAAAAAGACACAGCCTCAAGCTGTGACAGGGTAGGTTCAGGCTGAATGTCAGGAGGAATGTCTTCACAAAAAGGGATGTCAAGCACAGGAACAGGCTTGCCCAGGGCACTGGTGGAGTCACCATCCCTGGAGGTATTTAGAAGATGTGTAGATGTGGCACTTGGGGACATGGTTTAATGGTGGACTTGGCAGTGCTGTGTTAAGGGTTGAACTTGAAAATCTTGAAGGCTTTTCCATCCTAAGTGATTCTATGAAACTGAGCACTGCATGAAATTCTGTGCTCCTGGAATTCTACAGTCATAGAAGTCTTGAATTCTGTGATTCTATAAAACTGCTTGACTGGAAGACATTACCTGCTCCACAGAGGAGTCCAGTGAGGATCATGTTCAGCCTCTCCTGTACTGGGTGCCTCAGGGAGTTTGTAGTAGCAGCTGGGATACTGCAGAATCTGTCTCTTACTGAAAAAATAGACTTGTTTGTGGGTGGGATGCTGTGGCTCCAAGGGTAGAGGTCCTGCTTAGGCTGTACTCTGTGGCTGAGAGGGCAAACCAGGTTGGAAGGAGATTGCAGCACATGTTAGCGCCCAGCACATCTCCTGCCTCTGTGGTACCTGTTACTGAGGATCCTGATCACAACTGGCTTCTGGGGACCACGGGTGTGGGAAGCAGGAGCCAGGTTCTGACAGGCTGAGGCCCCCATGTTGTGACTGTTTCTGTCCATCCCTCTCCCCAGGGGCGAGGGGCGCTGCAGACACTACATGATCCAGGTGCAGCCCAACGCTCGCTATGTCATCCTGGGCGAGGCCCGGGCACACGCCTCGCTGACCGAGCTGGTGCGCTACCACCAGCACGTGGGCATCCAGCCCTTCATGGAGAGACTGACTGTCCCCTGTGGGCAGGTGAGTGCCCAGGGTCTCCAGGGGGAAAAGAGGATGGGGCGTGGTCTGTGCCTTGAGTGAGTGCTTACAGACACTGCAGCAACATCTGTTTTGTGTTCCTGTTGAGGGGTGTTCCATTTTGGCCAAGCAGCTTGGCTACTTCTGCTTGTGCTGGGAAACGCTGCTAGCTGGGGAGTCCTGGGATAGGGGAGAGGCACTGGCAGGTGGGTGGCACTCCGCTGCCCCCTGAATGTCAGCAGTGGACACAGCTGGGTATTTCTCTTCATTGTACTGTTCAGTGTGTGTGAAGGGTCTGCAAACCACTGCTGAATCCACTCCTCCTTTCTCCAGAAAAGTAGTGAGAGCTTGAATTACAAAAATCTGGAGAACCTCACACTGAGTTCACCAGCAGACAAGGGGGAGACCCTTCCAGAGAAGCAGTCCTGCCCCTCCATGCCTTCCAGTGGCACACCTGCTCTGCAGTGGTTCAGGAGGACCAAGAACTTCCAAAACCAGCAGACCCCACAGAAGAGTGGAACAAAGCCTAGCTCTGGAGAGAGCAGCCAACGAGCCTTCCCTCGCCTCCGCTCTTCCATACGCCTGGCAATGCAGGAAATCCAGCAGGTGAGCTGGGGTATAGCCTCTGCTAAGCCACAGTCCCTCTGGGGCACATGGAATTTCCCTGCCCAGACACAGGAGAGAAGAGGGTTCCACAGATAGCACTTGGTTTCTTAGCTCCTGGGTCATAGGTTTTATTTGGTGGTCTTGGGATCAAGACTATATTCCTTGCCAGCCTGTGCTCCCCCGCCAATGCTGTTTCTCTGCTTCTCACCACAGTTCACTTCCAGTCCCATGAACATGTCTAGAGAGAGGAGCTCACTGCACTGAGGATGCACAGCCTGGGTGACATGGTAAGAGGAGGCGGTGTACGATTCCTCTTTCCTGGGAAATGGAGAAGCAAAGGAACTTCTCCCTTCACATTTCACCTGTAGCATCTCTTGGCCACAAGCTACATAGAAGTAGAGCAGGAAAAACAGAGAGCAGCAGCCAGCTTCCTTCCCAGGACTACACAGAGACCAGGGAAACCCGGGAAAATCAGCCTAAGTTTGTGTTCCCAGCAGCTGTGGTGCACGGCATTCTTACAGTACAATGGCCAGGCTGCTGGAGGTAGCTCACAGTTTGTTGGAGGGCTGGGGCTGGAAGGATGAAGGCTACCAGAATGCATGCCACAATAGTCAGCTTCAGTGGCTTCCTGGGGTAGGGAGGCAGTGGTGGTGGGGAGCCCTGCGGGGTGGCAGAGGCAGCGAGCTGAAGGTGAGGCTCAAAACAGGGGAAAAGGCAGCAACTTTGTTGATGTAAAGAGGACTTTGTTGAAAGTCTCAGCAGTAGAAACACTGCTAGTGACTGAGATTGTGATATAGTGGATGGGTGACACGGGTCTGGCATGGGTCAGAAGAGGCCTTTTGACTGAATTTGCCTTATCCAAAGTATCTGCTGGATGTGCAGCTCCCTGTCCCACTCAGCTGCTGCAGACAGCTGGGAGCTGTAGTGGTGCTGTAGTACACCTCTGGAAGAATCTTGGTATGTGTCAGCTGAGCATGGAGAGGGATCAGAAGACCATGCTTTTGGCTGCTGACTCACTGCAGGGCTTCCAGCCACACACCAAGATTACCAAGTTTCCTGCGTGGTTCTGCTCCCATGCTGGAAGTCATGCTGGAGCAAAGCTTTTTAGCTGGGGCCTGTCTTGTCTTTCTCTTCATAGCTGAGAAAGACAGGAACTCTTCAATAGCTGAAAAAATCCTCCCCCTGAAGTGTTTGGCTTAATTGCTTCATTTCTCTGTGTCCCATTCATTGATGTGCCCAGGGGATGCTCCTTGTGTCAGAGGTTAGGCAGAAGAAAGATAAAACACAGGGATTGGCATAGATAACTGCAAGCTTGTTGTACTGGGATACTTAAATTGAATCCTTTTGTGTCCTCCAGTGAGTTGTGTTTCTTGACTCTCTTCCAGGTCCAAGTGGCTCAGACCTGTCCTCTTCCAGTGCTGTTGGGCCTTGTCTAACAGTGAATACATCCAGAGATACAGCAGACTTTTTCCTTTTTTTTAAATTTTTTTACTTTTCTTTGCTGCACCCAGCTGTCCCTGTGCTTTCAGACAGGGCTGATGCAGAAGTTCCCTTTCCTCAGCACTGAGGCAGATCGTGACTGCAGCATCCAGACCAGTCTGATCCTGGCAGAAGGGAGAGGATGGGAACAGTCACACTCTGCACAGACCCACAGTGCCTGACAGGCTGTGTGCCTGTACTTCAGTGTTCCTGGAGACTCCTTGCCTAGCACTGTGAATAGTCACAAACTGGGTATCTCCCAACAACCTCTTCTGCCACGAATATCTGATTACCTACCTCTTTCTCTTTCAATATTCTCTGTTTTGGTCCTGTGTGTCTGCTGCTCTGGGAGCCGAGGGGAAAAAAGTTGGGCTTGGGCAGTAAAAAACAAAACTGAAATGTCCCTTTTGTTGAGTGCAGGAGCACTTGAACAGAAGCTGAGACAAGGTCAAGAAGATCTTTCTTGTAAAGGGGATTCACTGCCCTTGCACCAGTGTGCTGGCACACTGCTCCACAGTCCTTATCCAGAGCTTAAGTCAGGGAATCATTGGTGAAACCCTCTCACTCATCCTGGCTGAAATCTCTACAAGTCGAGGCTGGACAACATGCTGCTTTACCCTGAGGGTGGGCAGAGGGCTTGGAATGTAAAGGACCATACTACTTGTTCTGTTTTTCCTACCTTTTAAAATAAATCTCCTTTTTTTGGCCTGTGTGGAGAAGCTCAGTGGTTTTTTTGTTGTTGTTACCTGCAGTCAGTTCAGCCACAAATGACAAATGAAAGAAAGCAGCTAACAGCTCTGGGGGTAGACTTGGGATTGTGTGATGGTGGAGAAGCTGAAGGCACGTGGGGCACTAACCCAGGCATACAACTGCTACCTGTAACAGCCACTCTTCTTGTACTTACTTATGCCTGAAGTACTTCTGGAGTGCTCCTTAATCCACCTGTAACAGCTCTCCTCCCAGCCAGCCTCGTTTCCCAGGCTCTGCTCTGAAGGACAGCCAGGCTGCCCGCCCCACCTGCCCCTTCCCTGGGAGCGTGGCTGTGTCCAGGCTGGTGCTGTTATCACTGTGATACAGGGTGTGGGTTGCAGTGTCTCAACACTGCCTTTAGTCACGGGGCTGTTTCTCCTCCCTCCCTCTGCTCTGGTGCTGAGCTGTGCTGGATCGCAAGGCAGCGCTGCTGGCTGCAAGACAGGGAAGCAGTGGCTGTTCCTGGCTCTCCCCAGCACTGCCTTGCAGCTTTAACACACCTTTTCTCTTCCTCATGTCAGGTTTTGGCAGCTGCTTTGAAGCTGTTCAGGAGAGAGCTAGTCCAGGCAGTTGAAGGCTGCTGTTGGCAGATTTTTCCTGACTGAGCCCAGGGGCATTTTGCTGGGCAGCCTTGGCTTCTTTTCCAATGTTCTCCTTAGTTTCCTCCACCGCTGGGCTGGTGGGAAGCCTGCCTTCTGGGCAGCACATAGAACCACTTGTGGTCAAAACTTTTCTAGGAACTCGTGCACAGACCTGAGACGTGTGTGAGAAATGCATGTCAGTAATGAAGTCCCTCAGTAACTCTTTCCTAGTTCCTGTGCCAAGAATATGGTGCACGCCCAGGGCTATGATCCAGCTGCAGAGCAGCTCCTGTAGCTTGGCAGGGATCATGCTGAACCAAGGAGGGTGGTGAAGAACTCTTCCCCAGCAGTGCCTCCAGTTCTTCCTGGGTGCTGCTGCAGGCACAGGTCACAAGTGACACAGGAATGACTGGTGGGTCAGGACGATTCCCTGGTAGATCTTCATGGCGCATCCTGCAAGCTTCCCCAGAGCAGCGCAGATCAATCACAGATTTCTGCTGCCTCTGTTCCAATGGGTGCAAGTTGAATCACAGAGTGTGCAGCCAGAAGCCTGGCACAGACCCAAGCAACACACCTGTGTTGGCAGGTCAAGTCTCTCCCACATCTGTTACTTCTGCATTTTCTGTGACAAGGCAGGAGGGAACCAAGGGAAAAGAGGGTGAGAAGCTGCTCATCAGAGGAGGTTATGCAACACAGGAGACATTGGCACAATTTCTGCAGGGCTCTGGTTTGCAGAGTCATTAGCAAACAGCCAGTGCCCTGCCTACACACAAAGTCTAGCCAAGCTTCTGGAGAGCAGTGTGGCTGGTGCTGGGCTGTCATGGGCACAAATGTGTGCCAGCAGTTGGGAAAAACTGGAGGAAGAGCTGGGAATACAACAGGCTGCTGAAGAATAAAATGCAGATTTGATATCTCTACTGTGGTCTTTGCCTGTGTGTCCCCAGATCATGGCCAAAGTCAGCACTGTGTGAAAGCTAAGAATTAATTTCATCTTCTATCTGAGGGTGACCTGTCCTATGAAGACAAGCTGTGAGAGTCAGGATTGTTCAGCCTGGAAAAGAGGAGGATCTGTAGAGACTTCATAGCATCTTTCAATATCTAAAGGGGTTACAAGATAGTTGAAGAAAGACATTTTGCAAGAGGCTGTAGTGATAGGACAAGGGACAATGTCTTCAAACTGACAGAAGGTGGGTTTAGATCAGATATCAGGAAGAAATCATTTGCTGTGAGGGTGGCTGAGGCACTGAAACAGGTTTCCCAGAGAGGCTGTAGATAACCCTATCTCTGAAAGTGTTCAAAGCCAGACTAGATGGGCAACCTGATCTAGTGGAATGTGTCCCAATCCATGGCAGGGAGTTGGAACAAGATGATTTTTATGGTCCCTTCCAATCCAAGCCTTTCTGTGATTCTATGATCCAATTATTCATTGAAGAGCAGAAGGTACAGGAGCAGCCTTACCTCATTTCCTACAGCAGCATCTTACCTCATGGCACTTGGAAAGCTATGTCTCAGAAAAAAGCAAAGAATAAATCAGGTGGGAAGACCTTTTGTGATAAATCATGCTATAGTTCAGCTAGTGTGTGATGAAATGAATTTATACATGTAGAGGATTTATGCATTTGCTCTCCCACAGAGAGAGCAAATACCAGGCTTTACTGGGCTGAGTCAGCAGGGCAGCACTCAGAAGAGGGTCAGGCAGCCTGTGGATCCCTTGAGCACAGCATTTCATTCCCCATGGAACTTAAGCTGAGCTCTAAGAGGAAGGATAGGAACAAAAACACAGGTGTCGGGAGCTGGAAAGAGCCAGCACACAGGAAGATGAGAAGAGCAGCAAGAAAGATTTGCAATCCAAAGGAGTGAGAACTGGAAGTGCTTCTCTGGGCCTGAAGGCTTGGGATTAATTTTATTTCATAACCTGGGCCTTAATAGTCATCCCCCTGCACTCCTTCTCTATAACTAGTGTTTCATACCATCCTTTAGAGAGCTTCCCTAACCTGCTTTCTTGTTTTTGCAGAAGGATTTTGTGCCCCTTTGTTACGTCCCTCTATCCTCTGCATTTGAATGATCTTGACTGTAGACCTTTTAGTCAATCACCTTGAACTGAGATCTGCTCCAGGTTAGTTGTGTGCTGTCCAAACTAAAACTGTCTCACCTTTGGCCCTTGAGGTATCTGGCCAGCGACTCTCCACCAGGCTGGCTGAAACAGAATTTTCACTCCCCTTCAATTCTCAACTTTTCCTGTTCCCCCTTTTCACAGTTCTGTTTTTTATCCTCCTCTCCTCAGTCTGGCCATCATCTCTGATGGATGTTTGAGTTTTAGGAATGTTTGTAACCCAAGCACTGGTATGGCACTTACGCTCTTTTCACAAAGGCAGCCTTCGTGTTGTTTGCTTTCTTCCTGGGCAACTTTATAGAGTATGTTGACATGTTTCCTTCCCCAAATGTGTCTTAAAGACTGCTTTGGCCTTCAGCCCAGACAAAGGCTACTCCACACTACCCTTAGCCTCACTCCAGCCTGTGTCAAGTCACCATGGAGTGTTGTGACAGCATCTCTTGAGATACAGTCATTTCCTGTCTTGTAGCTGACTTTGTCGTCCCTACCGAGTTCTCGCATGGTGTGACTTTGCTGTGTTTAGAACTGGCTTTCTGACAAGGGCTTTGTGTATCAGCTTTCTCCACCTGGTGCACCACAAGAGCACAGAAACCACTGTGAGATTTAGGGGACAAACCTGCACCAGATTCTGGCTGTGAAGGTGGCCAGTGGGGTGTGGCTGGAGCAGATGGAGGAGCAGTGTAGGTATAAAACCAGACTTTCTCCACCACATGTTTTCAGCAATCTTTAATCAGGATTAAGCTCTGCTTAATCTTATTCTGACCAAAGCATCATTTTGCCTAGTGGTCCTTGCTGGGTTGTTCTTCCATGAGAAAATCTGGTTGCCTTTGATCCATTCTGCATTGTTTTGCATCCCAGAAATCCTAGTTAATTAATTCCTTAGACGTACAGAGTCACAGAGTGGAAAGGACCACATTTGGTCCAACCTTCCTGTTCAAGCAGTGACATCCAAGAGCACTTTGCAGAGGATTGAGTCCAGATGGTTCTTGAAAGTCTCTGGTGAGATTCCTCAATGCATAGTGAAAGAGAAATTTTCTTCAACCTGCTATGTCATTACTTAATAAATATTCTTGTTTTTCCTATACTGTAAAACAAAACAAGTAATCATTTGCTTTTCCCCTTTTCCACTTCTTAGTTCTACTGTCCCTTCTCTGAGAAGGAAGGGAGAAAACCTGTAGCTGATCCTCAGGCCACTTTCCCAGTTGGGGATAACTGGTCTGAACACCTTTGCACAGTAAGAGCTTCTCCTTGTAAATTACACCTACCCACACTTTAATTTGTCATTTTATCTCCCAGCTTTCATTCTGAGATCTTGCTCATTTTCACTACACTGCATTCTTCAGCCTCACCATCAAAGTTTTCCCCCTCACTGCTCACACACAGACCATTTATGAATACGTCAAAAATCACAAGCCGTAGCACAGATCCTGGTGGAACACACTAGTGTGTTCCATTTTAAACACTGACCATTTTCCATTCATTATCTTCTGCCTTGCTCTTAACCATGGGAATAAGCATGGTTTGGAGGAGAGCAATTAAGGACATTTGGTGAGGGATCTTTCTGAAAATATTTTGGGCACCCAGTAACATCCATCTGTACAGCCATATTAATTAAACTGGATTCCTCACTCCTTTAAAGAGCGAGACAGGACTTTCTTCTGCTAGAGTGGGATTCCTTCTTCCCGTTTAATCTCATTTCTCTATGTGCCCGTGGATGCTATTCCATGACACTCTGTTGGAATTTCTCCAGAGCTCTTGGATAAATGTCATTTGTATAATTTACTGTTTGTGTTATCAATTTGTTTTTAAACCTACCCTGCTAACTGCTTTCACTTGAAGCATCTGTCCCTACACTAGGACACTGTAGGATGGAAATTTCCCTTCATTCCTTGTTGGTATGGATTACTCATTTTGCTTTTGGCTGGGACTCTACCTTCTCTGAATGGTCTTTCACACCTCTGTTATGCTATTTATGGCAAGCTTCCAGGGTGAAATTTTTTTTTTTCATTTGTAATGGTTTGGTGGTTTGGGATTTGGTGGTTTTATTTAGTTTTTCAGCTTATCACTCTAACAGACTGTTATGGTTTTCCATTTCATTTGTTGTGGTTATTCTTCTTCAGAGAATTGCTGAAGGTGTTGAAATATCCTCAAAAGCGTGAGTTGTCTCTTCCTACATGTCTCATTTTCTCTTTTACATGCTGATTTAATTTTCCAGAATTTGGAGTTTCCAGGAAACCCATTACAAAATCCTATCAGCCACACTTTTGCCAACCTTAAACACCACTTCAGATTTCAGTAGCTTCATCCTGAACTCTTTTAAAGCCAGTTTGGATGAGGCTAGAACATGGAGGACATTTCACAAGGGCATGTAGTGATAGGACTAAGGAAAATGGGCTTTAGAGGAAAGAGCATACATTTAGATTGGGTATTAGGAAGATATTATTTACTGTGAGGGTGGTGAGGCACTGGCACAAGTGACCCAGAGAAGCTGTGGGTGCTCCATCCTTGGCAGTGTTGAAGGCCACTTGGATGGGCTCTGAGCAACCTGAGATAGTGAAAGGTATCCCTGCCCATGGCAGGGGATTGGAAATTAGTTATCTTAGTGCCCCTTCCAACCCAAACCATTCTGTGATTTTACAAAGCACGCAGAGAAGGTGCAGAATTAATGTCCCATGCAGCACCATGGACCTGAGTCCAGCAGCAAAGCTTTGGTAGGTCCTCAGCCCCTCCTGTGCTACATTCACACTAGCATGAGGCTTTGGGCATTTTTTGTTTTCATCACATGTTGGGAATGCTGCATTTTTCCAGCAGAATCTCTGGAGGAAACACAGAGCATCTGAGGCTTACAGCTGCTCTGGACAGAGCAGGGCAGGCTAAATATTTTCAGCTTGTGTTTTGGTCTGTGCATTGAGTTTGCTGACTGTGTCTGGCCTCAGCTCTTTGTATCACAGATCCTGGCAGCTGACAGCCAGGGGAACCCCCTGCATACCACAGGTTTTGTTCCCAAAGCTGTGCTTGGCTTCCAGTCAAGCAAAAACATTTGACAAATTAGGATGTTGGAAAATTAGTAAGAAACACCACATTGTCAGGAGACCTGCAAGAGTTTCAAAGTGTTTCTCCTGCTGCTCTTGTGCTTTGGAGGTGTCTGCCAGCAACTGAGCCCTGCTGTGGCTGGTCTGGCAGGCATCAGCTCAGCTGCTCAGTCCCTGCCAGAGGCATAGTCTCACCAAAAAACTGGCTGGAATGACAGCAACAGCACAGCTGAGGGCCTGCTGAGCTGAGAGTGCACCAGCCTCACCACGCTGCGTGCACAGTGCTGGGAGGAGAGCAGGGGACAGTGACAGGTACCCCAGGAGCTCTGCACAGCCCAGGGACAATGATGTGGCTTCCCTGGAGGCACTGAGACCACGACTTCAGGCAGATCCCAGCTGGAATAGGCAGTTATCACCTCATCTTAAGGCTGTAAGAGATAGCTTGTGTCTCTGCATGCTTATGAGTTTGTTGTTATCCTGGATGAGGATTGAGGGGGAATGGAGTCCAATCCTGATGAGCTACGTAATGGAAAATATTTGCCAGTGCAAGACCCAGAAATGCTTCTGTAGAAACCAGCCTGGATTGTCACTGCTGATCCACAGCTCAGGATTCCTAACACAAGCTATTTCCTCGGAGCTGGCTTGGGGTGCCCGCTGTGCTCTTTAATGTCAGAGCTGGGGCAGGGGTTGCTGGCTGTCATGGGTGCTGCTCCAGTTCCAAGCCAGCTCTGCACCACACTGCTCACATCAGCCTCTGTGTCTTCACATCCGCAGCAAGGTTAATTTACAAACTGTCCTCAAACAAGGGAGAGTCGGAGTTTCGGAGGGGACTTTGTATTCAAGATAGAGCTGGAAAAACATAACCCTGTGCTGTAGCCAGCAACATTCAGCAACATTTGCCTTTAGCTTTCACCTGCAGTTCTCTTCTGATTTCATCCAATTTTGGATGTGTCTGTTCTAGTTCTCAGTATCTAAATGCAGGACCCCTATCCCTAGTTCCACTTCTCCTTAACTAAATTTTTCATTCCTCTCTAGCCTGTCTTAGCAATAGAAGAAACGGAGATTCTCTGGAAACATCTGATTTCTTTGAGGAAGCATCTAAGGGCATGGGGAGAGGCATGTTTGTGCTGAGGGCTCCAATAAGAGGTGCCATTTTTCCTCAAGATCAGTGCAATCAGCTTGTCCAGTGCATGCATGCTCTAACTCTCTGTAACTCCTGTGCTCTGCTGCAGGCACAGGCCATTCCTCTAGTTCTGGGGAGAGGGAAACCTGACTGCTTTTCAGCCAGATGGCTAATGGCTGGGGCAGGGGACAGCACTGCTAACACTGCATCAAAGGCTTAATGAATTCCAAAATCATGTGCTCCACGTGACAGCACTAATGCTTCCCTTCAGAGGCTCATTTGGGATTTGGTCAAAAACACATTTGCGTGACAAGTTCCCAGAGCTTGTTACTGCTCTTTTGATCCTGTTATCCCCTCCTGGTCCTGCTGCAGGAGGCAGGGGCTGGGTCTCCATAGGGCTGGGCACTCCATGGGCCCCATGGCTGTCTCTGGGCATTAGCCTTGCTGTGGGCACCAGAGCAAGGAGAGCAACACAAAGAATCACAGGGAGCATGGGACTCCAGACTCTGGGGTGGGAGTTCCTTGGATTTTTTGCTGGGGCTTGCCACGTCTGGTTTTTCTGCGACAGATTTTTGCTGTCTGTAGAAGGTAAAGTTTGAGAAAGAGGCTGCTTTGCAGTTTAATAATAAATGGCCCAGGTTTCCCTGCAACATGTACAGATGACTTTGCATTTGTTCAGGTTTTGTAATAAACAGCTGGTGTTTTCTGCCCGTGCTGGCCAAACTCTGTGTGATGTGAAGCTTTTCTACTTCCTCTTCTCACATATGTATTAAATATATGCATATATTTTAAATTATTACATTTTTCTCTGGTCTTTCAACAGTTTTGGTGACAAACATCTTTGTTCAATGTTACCTTCCTGTTGGTTCACTTCACGCTGGCTTAGTACACTCTGTGCAGGGTCAATTTGTACTTGAATGAGTCCTTCCCTGCCTCTCTCAGCCCAAAACTGCCCAGTTGCTCTTCTTTTGCCTCATTTATGTAAACTCTATCCCTTCCTGTAGGGACTGCTGCCAAAGGAGATGGTTGATCTAGCTGGGCTTGTGTAGGAGAGGAGAATCTACTGTTTGCAGAGCTTTTCTTTGGTAGCTGGTCTTTTGTCTTTAATTTGTAGCATGAGCTTTGACTTGGCAGAGTCCTGTCTATGTCATCCTCATAGGAGGTGAAACGTGGAGCTTTTTGGATGGAAGAATGTCAGTCCAGATCAAGCGCAAAGGATCTTCATTGCTCTTGAGTCCTTTAGCAGCAGGAGTGGATATAGTGCTGAGAAGTGCTTCTGCAGGAAGAGGCAGATAAATCGGGGCAGTAAGTCACAGCCCTGTGATTGCCCAACTTAATGACACTTAATTTGTTATTGCTATGTGTTTTGCTGACTCTTTTTCCCCTTTTAAGAAAATAGGATCTTATGTGTCAGACAAATAATATGCTGCAAGACTACGCGGGATGAGGAAATTATCTGCATCTGATGGAACCAAAACTGTACTCTCTGCATTCCTGTTGTAATTATACCTGTTAGAGAAGAGTCTCTGTGTAACATGAAGGTCTAATTAAACTGCAGCTAGGAAAGAACTTGTCTGTTCATGGTGTATCAAGTTCAAAAGAGACCACAGAACCACTTGGCCAGAAGTCTGTGGTGGCCCAGGGGAAGGCTTTCATGTAGTCCTCACATCATGCAAGGCCTCCAGCCAGGTGGACTCTGGGGATGTGTTGGCTTTGCTGCCAACACTTGGTTCATCCCACCTCATTTTCTGTCCTCCCAGACTGTCCACTTGAGACTTTGGTGGTGCATCAACCTCTGCAAAGCACCTGGCTCTGCCCCCCACTTGGGGTCAGTCTCCCTTCCTGGTGGCTCTGGTCTGTCCTGGCATCACTTGAGCAGCAGTAGGAATTGGTTCCTCTTTCCTGCACTGTTCAGAACACCTGCCCTCCTCCTGCTCCCTGGGCAGCCGGGAGAGGCTGCCTGCTGGCACCTCTCTCTGCTGGGAGCACCTGCACGGTCTTGTGGTCTGGTTGGTTTCGGCTTTTCCACTTTCCTGGCAGGCCAGGGCAGATGGACACTGGTGTCATACAGAACTAGGGGTTTTCTCATGCTGCCCCCAAGGTCTTGCACTCCTGCCTGAGGCAGCAGCAATGGTTGCACTCCATGCTATGGATTAGTACATGCGTAGTATGTGTAGGTATTATGTTGCAGCACACTCTGAGCCCAACCCGCAGCACATCCACAGGAGTTCATAGAATCTCAGGATAGATTAAATTGAAAAGGACATAATCAAGGTCATCTCTGCCATGGGCAGGGATGTCTTCCAAGCTAGACCAGGTTGCCCAAAGCCCCAACCAGCCTGACCTTGAGTAGTGCCAGGGGTGGGGCAGCCACAGCTTCTCTGGGCAACCTGTGCCAGCACCGTCATTGTTAGAAACTTCTTCCTCATATCCAATCTAAATTGGCCTTTTTTCAGTTTTACACCATTTCCCCCTGTCCTGTCACAACGGGCCCTGCTAAAAGGTTTGCCCCTTTCAGATCCAGCAGTCCCTCTAGCAGTGATGAATGATCCCAGGAGAGCCTGGTGCCTTCTGTTAGCTTCTGAACCAAGGGTGGCCTGGTCTGGAGCGCGTCAGCAGCCAAACTCATGCTAAAAAAAGCCATGAGAGGTTATGAAGAGTTTCAGGCAAAAAAATACCAGGAGAATGTTGTGCAGAAAGCTGCATGGGGTCAGGTCCCCAGCTGATAGATGAACATCTTGGGAACACTCCGGCTGCATTTTGCTGCCTGCATCACCTTCCTCAGGCATCACATGTGTCAAGAGCAAATGTGAGCAAAGAGGAGGTTCAGGAACAACTGGGTCAGAGACCTGCAAAGGCCACTTTGCTTGGTAGCACTGCTTTGATGAGCTGTTGAGGCTCTAGAAAGATTTGTTAGGGAATCCTCTATTTCTGCAGGAGGAAAAATTTATAGCTGGTCTGTAACACCACAGTGGGCTATGAGTAGATATCCCCAGACTGAGTTTCTTTGCCCTGAGACACCCCAAAGGCCTCATGCTGCAGGAATGCCTCCTGCATCTCAGGGGCAGGGCTGCTGGATAACACCCCTTAGCCTGGTGCTGTTGCCAGCCAAAGGCATGGATTAAGGTAGTGGAGGAACCTGGAGCATGTGATGCCAAGGTCCTGCCAAAAAACCCAGGGAACAGAATGACTTTGCCAGTCACTTTTGCCAGTGACTTCGCCACCTTCATCATGTTCCCCTCTTGCTCCAGAGCTCAATGCAGAGCTTAAGCCCAGGAAAACCAGGAGAGCAGCATGCAGGGAGAGGCAGAACCAGATTGGAAAACCAGCAGTTAACTAAGACATGCTGTGGTGAATTGAGACATCCTTGCCTCCTTTTCACAGTGTCCTCCCAGGAGTCATCAGCACCATCCCCTTGCCCAGCTGTGAGCAGCAGTGACAATAAGGCTCACACATGTCCCTGCTGCCCCGCACCTGCGTCCTGCTCCAGCTGCTATCCAAATTCTGGGCTGCCCCTCTGCCTCCTTTGAGGTAGGAACCCTTCAGCAGCTGTTCCAGGGCCTCCCCAGGACCTGGCAGCAGCACATTTCCATAGGCTTTCCCCATGCTCTTCACTCACTCAGACTGTGCTGCCGATCACGTCCACCCCAACACCCCGCTGGCAGAGCTATCTGTGGGTTTTATCGCCCAACAATGCGTGCAATGTTATTGTGCTAAAAAGAAAACAAAGCCTAATCCATTTTAAATTAAAACAGTGCCCCAGTGTCATGCATCTGATGCAGACATGGTCTGGCAGCGCAGTCCTGCTGGCTCCCCGAAGGCTTCACCCGAGAGGTGCTGGGCTGTTCACTCGGTTCCCAGCAGACATCACTCAGAGCCTTCAGGCTGGGGGGGTTGGTTTTCCCAGGCCCCTCTGGTCTCAAGGTCCTGGGCTGGCCTGTCCCCTAAAATGCTCTGTCCCTTGTAGGTGGAACACTGCCATGTGCCAGAAGTTAGCAGCAGACAGAAACCAGGGGAGACAGAACTGGGATCTTCCTATGGAAGGAAAGGTTTATAGGACAAGAGGAAATGGCTTCAACTTGCACTGGGGAAGTTATAAACCGGATATTGCAAAAAATGTCTTACTTGAAAGGGTGATCAAGCATTAGATGAGACTGCTCAGGTTAGTGGTGGAATTTCTGTCCCCAAAAGTGGCAAAAGCCATGTAAATGTTGGCACCTGGGGACATGGTTTAGTGGTGGATCTGTCAGTGTTGGGTTGATGGCTGGACTCAATAGCCTTAGAGATCTTCTCCAGCTTCAATTATTTTATAATTCTACAGTGGTATAAGGCTACAATAGAGGCTTTGCCAGGTCTGGCTTAGGGTTTATGAAGTTTCAAATGGATTTAAGAGGGGATGAGGGTACTGGTCCTTTCAGTCCAAGAGACCATTTTTTGGCAGTACTGTTTCTGTTCTAAGTTAGTTTCTGTGATGGCGCCTCACATCTATGTTTGTCACACAGCAGCATTAGAGTCTGCTCAGGAGGCAAGACTGGCTCTGAGGGTGCTTCCCAGCCAGGACTGTTTCCCAGCCCTTCTCCGTGGTGATATTTTTTCCAGCTGATGTGTGCATGGATATTGGCCACAGATGTGCGCAGCAGACCCGTGGTGCCCAGGCGGGGTTGTGTGGTTGAAAACAAGGCTTTCTGGCTGTGATAAGCAGGCTCACCTCCACCTTTTCTTCATCCCCGCGTCTGGCAAGTTGATTAAAGTTTCATCCCATTGTAATGAAGAACATGCTGTGCCCCGCCGTGAAGAGCTGTTTGGCTTGTTTGATATACAGGCCTTTTATGTTTGCACTATTGTGCAGCAGTCACGGGTGTGAGCTTTGCTTCGTAGCCATCACGTGGCTGCAAGCCCTGCCAGTGGAAGCTCTGGCTGCACGTCCCTCCTGAGATCCCTGCCTGACTCTCCTCAGCTGCTTGTCACTGCGTGCAGCAGAGCCTGGTCCCTGCGTGCAGCTGTGGAAGATAAGGACTGAAAACTGCTGAGGAGACTTAAGAACTGTTCGATTTTTGTAAGCCAAGTGGCCATGAGTAAAACCCCTTCTGTTAGTGTGTTGCAACTCCCTGCATCTGACCAGCGCCCTTCTGTGAAAGGTGCAGCCCCTGCCCCGTGGCTGTGTGTGTGCAGCTGGCACTGAGGCACAGAGAGCTGCTGGCAGGCTGCAGCATCCCCGGGGGATGAGCTGTGCTCTGCTGGGCTGTACTGCCCCGGGGGCGTCTCTCTGGCATATGCTAGAGCCTCATGATTTCCATGTGTCTTTCTGGGTCTCCTCTCCTCTGTCACAACCCTGCAAGAGTCATTTGTGAATCCGACTTCCTTTTCCTCAGCCTATTTTGCCAGCTCATCTGTGACAAGGATGATTCTTAAGAACGGTGGTGAAAGAGTGCGTTGACGTGCCCTGACCCTGGGATATCCTGCTACGTGTTAAAGAGACATGTTTTCTGTCTGTGGGCTTCCACACAAGCAGTGTCAGAGATGCTCAGGGCATTTGAACTCCACAGCTGAGCTCCTGAGGATGTCTGACAGCAGAGCAGCTCTCTCCTGCTGCTAAACAACCTGCTGGGATGACTGTCAGGAGATCTGATGATACTGGCTCTGTGTGGGGGCAATCTCTAGTCTAGAGGTAAATACTGGGACCCTCTAGCAAAATCCCAGCTGTGCTCAAACTGAGGATTTACTGTGAAGCCTGAGTGACATGATTTTGACCTCTTCAAAATCATGGCACATGAAAGCCAGGCATGAGGACAAGGAACAGGGCAGGCTTAGGAAATGTGGGGTTTTCCCTCGGAAATCCACAGGTTAGAAAATAGTATTGAGTATGAAGCAGAGTGGTATGAATTCCTACCAGGATACTGTGCCAGAAGGAGCTAATCCTTTTCCAGATGAGGATGAATTGCAATGAATCACAGAATAGTTTTGATTGGAAGGGACCTCAAAGATCATCTTGTTCTAATCCTCCTGCCCTGGGCAAGAACACCTTCCAACCTGGATCTTGGGTTAGTATGTGGGAACAGGAAAGGGATTCCTCTTCCATAAGCAGTTTTGGTGAGGCTGTGGCTCATGTAAAGTCCTGTTCTGGTGTCCACATCACTGAAATAATTTTGATGGAAAATTGGAGAACTCATAGGAAAAATTATGGACACTCAGGATGGAAAAGGGTCCTCCAGATATTAATTAAAAGGGCTTTGTTTTATTAGCTTATCAAGGTGGCTGTTGAGGGGTACTTCAACTGAGATGTGGGGAAACACACAGGGACTGCTCAGAATCCTGGACTGGCTACACAACAGAATGAGAAGCAGCAGCATAGTGTTAATCAGACTAATGAAAAACAAATACAAATTGTGCAACTTCAACATCCATTGGAGGAGAGTTCTAAGAAAAATCCTAAATCCCCTGAAGGTTTATGAGCTCCGGCTATGCATTTCCCAGAAGTGAGCACTGGATCATGTGCAAGCTGCCAGGCTGGGTGCCAGGGTGATTGGGTAAGGTGATGCCTGGCAGAATGGTCTGGCGACTCTTTTTGCAGCTCTAAGTCTCTAACCAGCCACTGGGATCTTCCATCCCAGGTACCTTTTCTTTTATTTTATTTTAACTGCTTTAGGTCAATAAGACACTGTAACAATCATTGAAAGTAAATTTTTGAGCTGGTCTTCTGTGAATTCCCCTTTCTTTGTGTGTTTGTCTTGTAGTCTTATGGCCCCAGCAGAGGCTTTGCTACTCGATTCCCCTTTTTGGAGAAGCTCTTAAGGAAGAAAAAGTCATCATGCAGTACACCACACAGTGATCCACAATGCCAGTGACCTGAGTAGTCCTAACCAGCACCAACTATCTCCTAGGCAGCAAAAATGTGTATGGTTCCTAGGGTATAGAGTTTACAGTGCTGGGGAAATTTCACCAGAAAGCATTTCACAATTTTCTGTAAGCTACAGGCAAGATCCCCAACTCTGCTAATTTCTAGTTAATTGAGACACTGTTTCTCTTTCTCTAATGCCAGTTCTCAGCGGGGGAGTAGCTTGGTAGCTTCCTGTGACCGTAACACAACTCAGAGTTCGCTCCGAAGCCGCTTGCACCAGCAGGGCTTGGTCAATTCAAACATCCAGGGAACTCTCCCGAGCCGGTGGTCATTAACATTGTTTCTTATGTGTGTGGAAATTATTGTACACAGGCTGGTTACAGAAAATAACCTTATATCCACTGATAAGAGTTTCATTGCCGCAAGTGAAAGGTTACAAATGTTTACAATTATGATACTTAATTTCAAGGACAGAACTTTGAGCAATAAATTGCAGGGACTCGTTAATGAAGTCACCGGGACGGAGGAGCGCGAGGACTTGGCATGGAACGAGGAGTGGCACGGAATTTTTTAGTTCTCTCGGCACAAAAAACATTTTAAATTTGTGACCTGAATAATGTCTAAATATTTTAGAAGGTGACTCCAGCCCTTGGTGGTTGTATATCTATGGTGAATGATATTGAGGATGAACAAAGAATGTGAGCAACAATTAAAGTGGTTAGTAAAATTAACAAAGAATGTGGTGACTTTGGGGGTCAAGTTGCGCATGGAAAACCTGAGAATTGTTCCCAGCTGAGAACCTGCGGAGGAAACTCCAAAGCTCCATGAAAAGGTCTTTAGCAGTCTTTGATAGAGAGCAGCAGAGAGGAAGGAAAGCTGTGTGAGGATTGAAAATCCAGTGTCAGGTGTGACTCCTCAGCCAGACAAGCATCCACCCCCATGTTGTGAGACAGGGGAACAGAAAAAGAGGGCAAAATAAAAAGCAGGTGTAAGGACATGCCACTCCATCCAAAATAAAATCTAGAGGTGTTGTAAAATCTAAGGTGTTCAAAGGGCTTGAAAATGGCACACTGAGACCTGAAAGAAGCAATCAGCTGGCCTACAGGTCTGGTGTCTAGCAAGAGGCAGTGTCACAGCAGAGACTAAAAACAGTACCTCAGTTTCAGTGGAGAAAAGGGATCTGGATGTCTTCAGAAGAAGAAAAGTTGTGGAATAAGCAGGAAGAAGGATTTTTTTAAAAAGGAATGCAAATTTGCTACAATTAATTTTTTAGCTTACTAATCTAGATTCTCTCTGGACAAAGGAAATGTTCTGGGTTCCTTTACCAGGATTTCAGTAAGTTTTAAAGTAATTTCACGTGTAAGTATTAATTACAGTCAAGATGACAAGGAATGCAAAGATACAATTTTAAAAGGGAAAAATAATGGGTTATCTTTTAAAAAAGTGGCCCTGCATGGTAAAGAAGTGGATTTTGGGACCCACACTCATAAATACTGTCATTAGGAACAGCAGGGGGAAGGAGGAAGGGGGAAGAACACCCCAATGAAACAAGCTGGGAAACACTGCTGTGCAGCTGAAAATCAGGTGGCTGCAAGAGAGGTGTGAAGACTGCCTGTCATGGAACCTTGTGCTATGAGCTGCTCATCAGAACTCCTGGTATAAACTGCCGGAGGAAAACAAAAAAAAGAAGAGCCTGTGAACGACCTAATTGTGTGCTTACTGTGAGTGGTTTCACATGTGGCAGGACAAGGGTTTTCCATGCAGCTTAAATGTGTAATTTAACATGTCTGCATTCAGAAAAGAAAACTTGGACCTTGAAGAGGTGCAGTGAGTTAACGAGATCCTGAGTGGAAGGGGCATTTAGTCTCTGACAAGCTAAACTCTTTAAGACTTCATTCTAAACTTTCAAAACACAGTTTGAGAAGGGATAGAGTTGCTGCCTATAAATATACCAGGAATAAGTGCTGCCGAAAGGGCAGCCTTCATATAGGAGCAAATAAATTCACTTTAAAGGAAAATTCAAAGAAGATTAATAATCTCTGAGGTTTTATAGTATGACCAAGAAAACACAGGGCAGGAGGATGACCACTGCTTTCCACATGTGGCTTCATCAGGTTGTGAGGGAGGCCACGAAGCTGCTTTTTAAAAAGAGGTATCAAACTCAATGCCCAGGGCAAGGATTGTCAGTCCTAATTTGGACACCGCTATAGGTGAACTTTTGTTCTGTTTACTGCAATTAAACAGATTGATGTATTCACTGCTAAAGAGAGATTCGTGACACACCTTGGTCTTCTTGGAAGTGTTGCCAGTTTCAAATCTCCACATTTTGTCGTGCTGGAACAATGCTACAGCCAGTGCTTGCCAGCAGCTGCTTGGAAGATTGCTTTCCTACCTGGAACATACTGACATAAGGATCCAGAGGCTCCCATGTAGACTCTGCCCAAAGTCAGACTTGCTCAGTTTAAAGAAGTTTTGGTATTTTGAGACTCAGATCTGGAAGCAAGCTTCTTAAAATAAAATTCTGCTTCCCATTATCCAAGTTATTTTTAACCAATAGGCAATAATGACTGTGTAAATATTATGCATTATAATTGTGCATAGAAACATTAAAATGTCTATTTTAAACCCACGCCTACTACAGCTGCTAGAATTCATAGTTTTAAAGCAGCTCCCATATCTCAGGCTGGCCCAAGTCCAGGAGCTCTCAGGCCAGTTTGTTCCCCTGGCTACCTGCTTCCTGCAGTTTAGCCACAGGGAAGAGCAGACCAGGATCTAGACTGAGTCCAGAGACCCACAGCACAGGTGCTGGGGTTACTCTGAAACTAGGGACTATTACCCTAGACATCCAAGGGAAAGCATCTACGTAATTAACACCATTGCCTCAAAATATCCCTTGTCATCCTACCCTCAGGCACTGGAAGTTGGTTATTTGCTGCAGACAAGCACTGTGTTGGTGTAGGGCTTGGGCAGCTGATGGCACCGGCACAACAAACGCACAGATTTGGAGGTGAAAGTAAAGATACCTGTGAGGACCTGTGAGGAGACACTCCTGCAGCTTTTGCAATTGCAAAGCAGACTAAGATCACCTCAAAGGAGTGACTGTTGTTTAGGCAATTCTACCCAAATCTCAGTAATGAAATACAAACTGCAGGCGCTGGTACCTGGGATTCACTTCAGTGAGTGGCATAGATCAGCCTGATTTTGTTTGGAAATCATCCAGGGAACTTAACTCTAAATTGTGAATGAGCACAACAGCAGCACTGATAAAATAGTGTCCACTGTTTTTGCATTAAAAGTAACAAACAAAAAGCCCTCAATAAGCTCAGGAATTCGCTAGGATATCCCGTGGGAAAGGATTACTGGTACAATTTTGAATCAGGCCCAGAGTGCCAAAATTCTTCTAGACATCCAGGCCTTTCCTTAACATGAGTTAATTTTCCTGGGAATGACATCCTTTTCCTGAGAATAAACCCTTTTATGAGCATTTAGAGGTCGTCCCTCCCTACAGCACTGGAGCTAAAACAAGACCAGCCAGTGTTTCCAGAAGTACACCCACTCTATCTGAGACTGGTGCATCTTGTGCTGCACAGGATTGGAGAAGCTCCCTGGTACGCCAGTGCTTTGTGCCTCGGGCTGCATCCGTGCTGAATTGAGCACAAGTTTGGTGCTGCATATTTCCAGATATCTCACAGCAAAGAAGGACACAGGGCTGGGTTGTTTGCAGGGGGGCTGAATCCCTGTGATCAGATCTCCCCTGACATAATTCTGGCAGGGAATCCCAGGGGACAGCTTTTGGTGAGGCTATAAGCACTGGTGTGAACCTTGTACAGCATGACAAACCCCTTGTGCCCTTCCCTGTGTGGCCTGCAAGGCTCACGGAATGTGGCTGTGATCTACAAACTCCAGCATCCCCAGGAGGCATCATCCAGACCAAGTGCCCTGATGATGGAGTCACCTTTCATTCTAAGTGTCCACAGCTGCCAAGTGTCATCTCTACAAAAGAGCTGACAAAGTGTAAGAGATCATAGGTGGAAAGGAGACACGTGCAGTTACAGTGGCTGTGATATGATATGCTCATCCTCAAAGAGGAATTGAGAGTGAGGACAATGAAACCTAAGAAAATCAGGACAACAAAGAGAGTGCAGGGTGTCCTCCCTGGAGAAGCAAGCAGAACTGATAAACTCAGGTGCGAGGTGGGAAACCTCAGGGTCTTGTCCTGAAAAAAGGGTAGACTGTCATTCCTTTGCTGTATAAAACTGGCTTCTTCGTCTCCCTTTAGGATAAAGACTGTTTAGATAAACCACAGGATATAAGCAAGAGAGAATTACAAGAAGAGAGTTCATGGTTTGTTTTCCTCCCACAGGCCTGCTTCCTTGAGCATGGACAAATTAATATCTTCTTATCCAATGGTTCAGTTTACGTGGTGCGGAAAGGAACAACATGGATCAGAATAACTTGAATAATTGATCCTACCTGCAGGACACCCCTGGAGGCAGAGTTCTCTGTCAAGGCCTTCCAGAAGAGAGGGACCAACTCTGGCACAGCCCACGGCAGAAGCCCATGGTGCCAGGTAGCCAATGGCCAGCAGCTTGTGTCCCCAGCTGCCAACTTTTTGGCATGTGTTTCTTCTGCTCCAGAAGGAGCAAAAGGAAAAAATCCAGCCCCAGACAGATCTTCTGTACCGCTTGATGGATCTCGAGCCTTCTTGCAGCAATGGCAAGCCTGTGGATATGGATGTATTCACACAGCTATGCTGAGCACATTCATAAAGGAAGGTGTTGGGTTGACCAGTGATTTGGGCTGGGAAAGAGCTGGGCAAACTGGTTTAGCAGAGGTGTGTAGCCTATGGAGCATGGCACAGAGCTGGGACTCTGGCTGTGCCGCAGAGCAAGGCACAATATCCCACTAACTTGTCCAGTACCTTTTTGCGTGTGCACAAATTACATGTTGACAGAAAGGATTTTCCCATTCCCTTCTTCACCACATGAAAAAAAACTATTTGCTCGTTGGGCTCAAACTTCCTGCGGGATGGTTTTCATTGGTTGCGCTGTACATCTGCTATCTCGAGAGAGTAAGTCCTTGTTCCCTGCTCTCTTGTGTGATACTAGCCAGGGTGCCATGGGCACAGAGTTCACTCCACCAGGCTGGGCAGCCATGCCTGCTTTGTTCCTTCTTTTCATGAAAATCACTCTCACCCCCAAACAGCCCTGGGGCCCCATACGTGCTGTTTCTGTTCACGACCCTTTTGTGACGGGAGAAACAAAACCATGGGCAATAAATGAGAGGAGGTTTCACCCAAGGTTTATTCAACAGCAGGATGGGGTGGACTTTTTGTTTTGGTTTGGGTTTTGTTTCTCTCTTGATAATCTCTGATGTTTACTTCACTTTTTTCTTGGCAGGTCATGACCAGACATTACCACCACTCTCTGGTCTTTTCTAATGTGTTTCATTAGCTGATTAAAGCTCACCCCCATGCCGTGCATCCTTGATTACACCAAATGTGCAGCACTTTGCATCTACCAGCATGGATAATCTGTTGTCCATGTGCCTGGTCACTTTTGGTGCAGGACCTTGTTCAAAGCTTTTTGGTATCCAGGCACACTGTATACGTACACTGAGCAGGACCCACATGCTTCCTGCCACCTCTGAGGAGCAGGAGAAAGACTTCTGCCCAGAGTGGAGTTGTGCCATCATCTAGCCTCCATAGAAATGTTTTTCTTAACTATCCATCAGCAGGCAGAGGAGACACCACCACTGAGGAGTCCCTCACTCACCACTGAGGAGAGGGGACACCTATGGAGGGTCTGCACCTCGATAGAGCAGGGTCCTTCACCCATTCCTGAGGAGAGTGGACTCTCACCACTGAGAGGCCCTTTGCTCAGGGGTCCCAACACCATTACTGAGGGCAGGGGACAGCCACTATCAAAGGGCTCTTCACTCAGCTCTGAGGAGAGAGGACATCCATGATGGAGGGGTCCCTGACTGACCACTGAGGAGAGGGGACAGTCACAGCCAAGGGATGCCAACTTCATGGCTGGGGAGAGCAGACAACCACTGCTGAGGAGAGTGGAAACCCATGGCTGACAGCTCCCAGACTCATCACTGAGGAGAGGGATATCGACTACTGAGAGCCCATTCACTCATCACTGAGGAGAGGGGACACCCAACGGCTGAGGGGTCTTTCACCAACTGCTGGGGAGAGGGACCTCTGACCCGTGAGGGATCCTTGAAGCGTCGGTGAGAAGAGGCAACACCCGTAGCTGAAGGGGCTGAGGAGCCAACTGAGCTCTCCCCCGCCCCGGCTGCCCCGCGTGTCCTGGCGGGGGACTGGGCTGGGCTGGGGGCACCCCCGGGGCAGTCCCGCGCCGGGCGGCTCACCTGCCTGGACCGTGCGGCGGCAGACTTTGGCTCCAGCCCCTATAAAAGGTAACGGAGGCGTGAGTCAGAGCCGCCTCCTCCTCCCCGCCCGCTCTCACTTACGTGCGGCCGGGCGGGCGGGCGGGCAGGCACGGAGCCGCCGTCCCGCACCCGCGCACTTGCCGGAGATGAACCGCGCCGCGCTGCGGGTCTCGCTCCTACTCCCGCTCCTGCTCCTGCCCGCCCTGGGCCGTGCCGATTCCGAACAGGAACACGGCGGCGAAGAAACCCAGCATTCCGCCGGGAAAGGTGAGCGGGGGGTCCCTCGGTGCGCGGGGCTCCACGAGGCGTGGGGCGCCCCGCTGCTCGTTTGGGGTCCCCGTGCACGAGGCGCCTCGGAGCTTAGTTTGGGATCGCCAGTGCCTCAGCAGCCTGATGCGTGCAGCACCCCAATGCTGAGTTTGGGGTCTCTGATACATGGGGTGTCGTGATGTACAGGGTTCCCTCCCTTGCTGGGCTGGGGGTCTTTGACGAGTGGACCGCCCCAGTGCAAGTCGTGCTGGATTTGGGATGTCTGGTGCTTTGTGGAGAGGTATCCCCAATGGCAGAGAGTTCTCCCCTTGCTTGGTTTGGGGGTGGAGGGGCTGCTGTACCTCCTGCTGCATCCGTGTTAGGGCTCCAGGTGCGCCCCAGGATGAGGTGCCCCTGCGGAGATGCGCTCCCCCATCGTCGCCCAGCTGCGGGCGCTGCACCCCCCAGCACGTCCTTGCCTTTGTCCCTGCTCCCGCCAACTCCCGTGCGGCTCCACTGGCCCGACCCCTGCCCAGGGGCTGGGGCCTCGCTTTGTCCGCAGCCCTTTTCCCTCGCTAAGTCCCTCTCGCATCAGACTGAGGGACTCAGAGCTCCCTGAGATGGGGCTACGAGGGCTGTGCACCAAGCAGCCCCTGCTCGCTCCCGGGACCGCCCGGAGGTTCCAGCCCCGCACCCGGCGTGGGGAACGGCGGCCGGTCCCCTTCGCCCTGCAGGATGTCGGCGGGGCTGCCCTGCGCCCTCCTCGTCCCCCTGCGGCCCACTGGGAACGGGGTCTGGCCCTGCTGCAGAGCTGGAGGGGGGCTGACAATGGGGGACGGGGGACGTGACAGAACGCAGGGCTGCAGGGTTGTGTGCCCCTCCTCCTCCCCGTGAGATGTCTTGCTGGTGTTGTGGGGGCTTCCAGAGTTACAGGTTCAGAGGAAAAGTCCTGGGTCTTAGGTCTTGGTCCCTTTTCTGATTGGAGGCTACAGCACTGCCAGCGCTCTGCCGGGATTTTGGGGGCGTGCTGTGGATTTGCTCTTCTGGGGCTGAGTCCTGCACAGGGACGTTGTTGTACCTGTTCATGCTCCTTGTTCCCGCTTTGCCCACAGGTTTGTTTCCCGGGCTCAGCCTCAAAGCGTGTCCTTGGTTTTGCCCCTGGTAAGGAGTTGTCCTGACCTGTGCCAGGACAGCTGCCCTGTGGTAAGGACCAAGAATTGTTTTGTGCCAGGAGCTGCTTTTGTTATTCCAATGAATCACTTTTCTTACCAGAGCCGCTCTTGCCGGCAAAGCCCTGGACAGAGATGGGGATGCAGACAGTTCTTGCCACAGAGATTAAGTAACCCAGGCCACAGGGTGGGAGGGTGTCGGGCGTTCAGCATGCCGGTGTGCTGCGCTGGCCAAGGGGCTGGACACTGCATGAGGCTTGGGATGGCTGGGTGGGAGGACTGGGATGGAGAAGGGGAAAGGAGGTGGCCAGGAGATCAGCGGGGAACAGGCAAGTTAGCCCATGCTATACCAGTGTAAAGAGGCTGAAGTTCTGGATGGAATCCCATGGGAAGCAGGTCATGGCTGGAACCCTGCAAGGCTCCTGCCAGCTGCCAGGACCTGCGTGTCTCAGCACCTCTTCTGGGTGGTGAGCTGGTTCCCTCTTCCTCCAGGCTAGTGCATGAGGTAGGGCTGGTGGCTTCCCAGCCCATGGACTCGGCACGTGCTCAGGGATTTGCCATGGGGTTGTTCCCTGAGAAGACTCTGGCTTCCCCAGAGACCTGAGTCCCCCTCTAAGTGTGTCTTTGGGAAACAGTATCTCCCTTTCCCTGCTTCCTTTCCCTCTTATTCAGATGTGTCTTGCTCTCAGCGTCCTCTTGTTGCTCATTCTCCAATGTCCTTTTTCTCCAAGTGAACCTATTTTTCTTGCTTAATGCTTCTTATTCATTTCTCACCCCAGCTCCAAGCACTGACCTGTCCTCTGGGATTTCCCCATTTTCATCCCTTTTGTTGGGATGGCCCTTTCTCACAGCACTCTGATTGTTTCCTGTTTCCCCCAACACTAGCTGGGGCAGCTGGGTTTGGAAGGAGCAGGAACGTGCCCTGGAGTAAAGCCTGTCCTATGCCTTCCTCCACTCAAACTCTTGCCCCTCCTGGGGGGAGCTGGCACAGTTGGGCTCCACAGCCCAAGCAATACTCCACCAGGAGAACAAAGAACAATCCCTGCAGCGACCTGTGCTGCCAGTGGCAGATTAAAGGCTGATCCCAAAGGCTTGCAGTGGGTCAGAGTTTATAAACACAAAGGGGCTTTAATGCAGCCAGGCTTGGGAGGGATCAGTGTCCCCATGGGCAGCACATGGGGTGATGTCCTGGGCTGAAAGTACACAGGTGCTGCTGCACGGGGTGGGTCTGGATGGAGAAACCAGGGAAAAGATGGGGCTGGGATGGCACAGCCTCCCATAGAGACACTTCCTGCGGGGCTTGGCAGAAGGATGCTTGGGTTATGCACCCCCCTGCCCAGACCCTATGCCTGTGCCATGTTTGCCACAGACTGGAGAGCTGGCTTTGGACAGCATAAGCACAGTGGCACAGTCCAGGTTCCACAATCAGGTCACTGCCTTAGAGGGACATGGTGTTTGGATGTGTTTTGTAGGCTGGGACCTGGCTGCTGTGGCTGGTGCCTACTTTGGGACCTGCCTCTGTGCATCTCTGCATGGCCTGGCACCTCCTGGCCTACTGACCTTCGGGAATAACACCCTATTTACCCTCTCTTCTGGGCCGTGAGCTCCACTGATCCCTTCGTAGCCTGGGACCGCAAGGTGGTCCTGGTCTGGCATCTGTGAGCTGAACTCCTCCCGTGGGGCTTTGAGCCAGGTGTGGCTCAGCATTGGGTCCCAGTGGGAAGAGGAGGCTCTGGCAGGATGCCAGCACTGCCTGTGGCTGTGCACCAGGCACAGCGTGCCCAGCTGTTAAGAGAGCAGGAGGGAAGAGCTGGAAGTGATCTTGCTGTCCTATGTGCCACACACGAGCCATTGAGCTTCTAGAGTTCAAGGCGAGCAGACAGCACGAGTGGCTGTGCTGCTGTCAGGCGGCATCCACGCTGTGAGCAGCACACATTTCAGTGTTATCAGGTGCTCTGCAGCAGCCTCAGACTGCATAGACCCTAAAATATGAAAAGGTCAGGATGGGAGGTGCAGACCCATAGGGCAAACCCTTGGTCTCCTTCCTTATTGTTTGGCCCTGCTGCAGGTTGCCTCCTGGTCTGTGCAAATGATCCTGAGTCCTTTGGGTGCACAGTCCATCCCTGTGTGCCCTTGGTGAGGTCTCCTGGGCACAGCTTGCTGCATCAGTGCCTTTCCTATGTGAAATTCACAGCAGCCAGTGGTTGAGCTGGCTCCTTACGCTGCCAAAAGCTGCTCCTACCCTTCCTCCCGGACTGCAGGACATGCGGAGCAGCACGCTGGTAATGGCAGCGTCCGCCTGAGCTCGGCGGGAAAGTGTTGTTGGATGGTGTTGGATGTCAAGGAGGGAAGGGAGCTGGCACTTGCAGGGAAGCCTGTATCCCAGAATGGGAGGGCTGAGTGGGAGCAAGGAACAGCGGGAGAAAGCACAAAGGGAGGGTGTGAAGGGGGAATCTCGTGGGAAACTTGGCTGGATCGCGGGCCGCTGGGGAGAGGCGGGTGGCAGGAGGCACTCAGGTGAACCGGCGGGCTCTGGGCGGCTGGGAACGGAGGCGTTCTTGCCTGCAAGGGCAGGCAGATCCTGTCAGCACCCTGTTGTGTTCTCCTGCTGGAACCCCTGCAAGGAACTCTCTTCTTGCACGTTATCTCCCGCTGTGCGCATCGCCTCACCGGGGCTGTGTCCCCCCACGCTTTTGGGAGCGCTCTGCAGTCCCCGCGGGCCAGTGGGTGCTCCGAGGAAAGGCAGGGCATGCCAAGAGCTGCAGCACCCGCTGCCGAGGGGCAGACACGTCTTTAGCGGCGAGCGGCAGCAGCCCGGCATGAGGGAGACCTGGCATCGCACGGCTCTTCGGAGGAGCAGACGTGCTCCGGCGGGAGGTGTGGGAGGCAGGCTGAGTTATGCAAATCGGCACTTGGGCAGGGCAGTGGGTTAATGTTCACGGAAAAGGGATGCGAGATTGCAAATGCCCCCAGGTGGAAGGGATCGGAGGAGTTGGTGCAGGGCTGCTCCGAGCCGTGCCGAGGCAGGGGCTGGTGCTGAGAGCCGGACCCAGGCCTCGCCTCGGCGCTCTCCTGCGGCGCTCGGTGCGTGTGCCCGGGGGGCCCAACCCTGTCCTTGAGAGATGCCTGCCTGAGGGGGTGGCCTGGCTGTGCCATCACTGCACCCAGATCCATGGGATGGAAAAACATACTGAAGGGGGCTTCAGTGGGTGGATAAGAGCTCATGGATCCTTTTAATTTTGATGCCGAGACATCCCTGAGGAAGTCTGTTGTGTTGGGGTGGGTTAACTGGCTCCTGGGTGCAGTTACAGCATTTGGGGTGTCCAAAGCTGCCGAGCTGAGCTGGCAGGAGGCTGTGAGGAGGGTCCAGAGCCCCCTCGGCTGTGGGAATAGGCATGTGCTGGGAGATGTGGGAACCTGAGGTAATCGGTACAGTGCTGACACAGCAGGGCAGGTGTCAGCACGGGGCTATTGCTCAATCTGTGATATGATGTTGGAGCTGCTTTCTGTCCAGGCAGAGGCCCTGGAGGTGAGCAAAAAGTGGGGTGTCAGGGCAGGCTGTGCCAGTAGAGGCATGTGCAGTGAACCATGTGCCAGCCCTGGGGTGCTGTGCCTTACCTGTGCCAGGACTGCCCCACTGTGAGTGTTTCTTTGTGCAGATAGTGCCAGGAGAGGAAGGAGAGTGGGAACAGTGTGAGAGAAGACATATGGTGTTTCTGGAGAAGGGTCCATGTTCTCTGGATGTTGTGCAAACTCAGTGTCTGGGTAGCAGGTACCCTTTGTGTGAGCAAGGTGGGCAGGATAAGTGAATCTCAGCTTGCTGTAGCACAGCTGGGTGCATCCCTGGGCAGTGCCATGCAAGCAGACATGGAGAGGGCACTGCAGTCTGTCCCACAGCACACGTGTCCTGGTGCACGCAGGGGAGGTTGCCCGGTCCTCTGCTTGCTACTCCTTCTTCCTATGCCTTTGGGAATACCAAAGAGATTCCTAAGCATTGCTCCTGAGCATCAGAAATGTGTCAGAAGTGAGTCACCAGTCACACAGGACAGAGCCCCAAGATCTGTTCCCATCTCTGCGATACACAGTGCCCCCGAGCACCCTCCAGCCTTCCCATTCCAGCCTGGCTGTGATCACCCACGCTGCTGAGGAGCAGATGCACCAAGACCCCCAGCAGTGCCCATGCCTGGATCCTCACTGAGCGCAGGGCAGGATCCTGCTGGGCTTAGGGCCTTGCATGGGACATCTGGGCCTGGGAAAGCTTGACTCCTCATTTCTCACCCCTGAGCTGGAATCCACTCCTATTAATAGCAGTGGCGTGTCGATAACTCTTGTCTGCAGCAGGGATGGGGGCTGGAGCAGCTCCTGCTGAGACCCTCCTGCATCCTGGCCAGGCTGGCAGACCCCACCATATGGCCCCACCGAGGGACAGAGATGATATTTGGGCTCAGCTGTACCTCTTAAATGCTCCTCCATGTCATTGCTGCTGTATGAATGCCCCCCTTTGCCCCAAACCTGTCCCACCCTGGCACTCTCTGCTCCTGCACTCAAGGGCTGGGAAGTGCCAACAGCCTGTCTGCAGTGATAAGCTTGCTGGTAAGGATAAATCAGCAGGCACATTATCCTTTTGGGCTGTGTTTTCCTGCTTGGGGCAAATTTGAGCCCCACATTCCTTTACCTGGAGCTGGTTGCTTAGAAGGGCTGGTGATGGCTAAGGTGTTTGGTCAGGGGCATCTGAGAAGAGGTTCTGGTGCACTTCTAGGGCCAGCCCCAGTGATGTACCAAGAATCCAGGCATTGCTGGCAGCCCTGGAGGAGAGTGACAGTGCGAGGGCCAGCCTTTTAAGTATTGGGTACTCTCAGGACCTTCCCAGGAGGGTTCTTTCCCCTCTAGATTTGCACATTAGGTCTAGAGATCTGGTACACCACCAGCTGTGGGAAGCTCAGGTCACCCCTTGCTCTGGTGTGGTCACAGTGTGACCCATGGGTGACACAAGAAATGCAGAGGTCCTGGCATGGGGTGCCCCATCCTCCCTCCTGCTTTTCCAAAGGAAAGGGTTTTGCATGGTAGGACCTTATGAACCTCTGTGTGGGCATTTGGGTGGTCATATGAACTAAAACTGGGGACAAGAGCTGAGCATTTGGCCTGGCACATTTTCGTGTGAAAGTCCATCCGCAGTGCAGGGGCACTCACTGATGTAAGGAGAAGGTTTTAATGCTCATTTCTTTCCTCTGCTGTCAGTGCCAGGGTAACTTTCCCAGGTGGGAGGAGGGTGTCTGCACAGTGCAGTGCATCTTGCTGTCCAAACTCCTCGTGAGTGTGAGATCTGCACCTGTGAAGTGCCTTGTATTTGGGCAGTGGGACGCTTTGGCTGCTCTGGAGCAGCTGCTGGTACAGCTGCTCAGTAATGGAAGCCAGTGGCTCTGATTTTTCTTTTTTAAGGACGAGAAAATGTCAGCCCTGGGGTTTTCCCTCTGACTGACAACTGCAAGGGACTTGTGCTCCAAGGAGGCAATACCCTCTGGGAACATGACATTTGCTGGGACAGGGAGAAGTGGGAAAGCAAAGGTGGGGAGGGGGATGGAAGGCAGTGGGAGCCCAGAGACCTGCTGCCTGGCAGAGGTGTGTTTGCTGACAACCTTTCCCTTCCATTCATGTGGTTCTTTCTTTCCTTTTTTTTCAAGGCCACAGCCACTGGAGCTATGAAGGTAAATACCCTGCAGTTACTTCGGCTTTTTTCCTACTACCCAGCAGATCCTGGAACGGAGCCAGCTGTGGTTAATTATTACAAGGCTTCCATGCACACTCCACGACTCACCCTTCCCTCCTGCCTGACCCTGACACAGTGCCCGCACTCAGGCATGGATGGGCTGAAGAGCCAGAGGTTGATCTGATTTCGCCAGGAAGCAGCAGCTCCAATGAGGGCTTTCCCAGCCCCGTGGGTATGGGGGATGACCCTCAGGGAAGGGCTCCTCCCTGAATGAGAGCTCCCCGACCCTGTGCCAAGCGGGGGAAAAGGCTGCTCTCCCCAGGCTGGACTTGCAGCCCATGCTGGGACTTTGACCAGCCCAGGGATTAGCTTGTCTTCACCTCTGCCCTCTGTCACCCTCCCTCCCCATCCTGCCTGGCCCTGCCCTTACAGCAAGGCCTGGGGGGCTGCTCCACAGCACCCATGATGGGCATCACCACAGTGCTGTGGCAGATTCACCCTTTACTGCCCCATCACTCTGGGGTTTGGCTCAGCTGCTCACACCCTGCTCCATATTTACAGGGGTCCTGTGAGGGGCTGGCCTGGGGACAAGCCTGGGTTTGCACTGGCCTGTGACACACTAGAAGCAGCCCTCTGCGGTGCAAAGGGAGGCTTCTGAGGCATCAGCCATGCTTATCCCAGCTGTGGTGCTGGGAAGAGGTGGCCATTTCAGCAGCCAGCCCAGCCATGTCAGCTGGCCCTTTGCCACAGAGCCCAGGAGCGCTGTGGTACCTTGCTCCAGCAGCACTGGGGTGGTACCTGCCAGGGGCCAGGCTGTGCAGGGCAGCCAGTGTGTGATGAGCTGCAGGGCAGCAGCTCCTCCGCTTGCCAAATCCACTTGTATATGATCTTCTTGCACTCTTCCTAAACACCCCAAAAATAGACTTTCCTGGCAGCTCACCATGCTCCGAGACCTTTCCTGATACAGCTGCGTTCAGTCACATGTTGACATAAAGCTGCTCCCAAGCTAACTTCATGGAAACTAAACCTATGTGCATGGCTACTTCCCTGGCCAGTGCAAGTCCCCTTCCCCAGCACCCCCAAACATTCTTTCTGGAGGTCTCCTCACCCTGAGGATCTCACTGACAGTCCCTCCCTTCCTTCTCTCTCCAGACCTGAAGCACTGGAGCACGGACTACCCGGAGTGCGGGGGCACCAAGCAGTCACCCATCAATGTTGACACAGCCCAGGCCATCTTCAGCCCTGACCTGCGGCCCATTCAGCTCTCTGGATACAGCCTGCCCGCCAACCAGCTGCTCAAGCTGAAGAACAATGGGCACACAGGTGGGGGGCAGAGGCAGCTGCAGGGGCTGGGGCACAAGGAGAGGATGCTCGGACTCTCCCAGCAGGACTGGGCCCCTCTGATGCCCTTCCCCTGGGCTTTGGGAAGCAGACTGTCTTGCAGGCTGTGACCCTGTTGCCTTCTAGGCCAAAAGGGAAGCAACAGGCTGTAGAAATTTTACATGTCCATTTGTTTTCCTGGACAAGGGGAGAAGCCCCAAGGTGTCCAGAACCATTGGGAGCCGGCTCCAGAAATTTGTTAACTCCACATTTTCTTTAAAAATGTGTCCCTGACATTTCTGATGTGTATTTTCAGCCACTGGTTCCTCCCCTGCATTTCCCTTTCAAAGGACTCATCAGTCTCTGGATGTGGCTTAGACTTTAAGCTACTTACACCTGTCTTTTAGGGCACAACATTGACCATCCTCCTTTGTCTGTACTTGAGGATTCTATCTCAAGATCTTAAGAAATTTTCATAGGTTTTTGTTTTCCCTTCTCCAATACTAGCATGGTTTTTGTAAACAACTTTTAGGACACGACTTATTCATGTTATTTTAGTATCAGCCTCGGTATTCCAGATATGGAGGAAAACCACATTTTTCCACAGCTGAGGATGGTTGGACCTGGTTGTTACCAGATTTTTCTTGGAGGAGGCAGAATGTTTTGTGCACGCTGATGTCTGCCAGCCCCTGAGCTAAGAAAGGGTTATGGAGAAAGGGCCTTAAGAACTTGCTGATGGTGTGATAAGGCACCTCCTTGCCCTGGTAGCCGGAGAGATGGAGCTGACCTGTGTATACAGCAAACTTGACAGGTCAGGCTTGCTGTGTATGGTCAGATCAGCTGCGTGCTGCATGCACAGAGCTCTATACTGTGGCCTCCTGCCCTAATGTGCCTGCAGAGTTAAACTAGTTGAGCTCAGTAGTTGCTATTTTAGACACCCTGGCATCTGGTGTTGCTTGGTGTTTAGAAAAGCAGTGAGAGCATTTTCATTGGGGAGAGGGGAAGTACTTTCTCACAAGGCTTTTAAGACGCCATTTTATTGTGGCAACCACTGGCCTGCCTTATGAAAAGCCATAAATAAATAAAAAGTTGCAAGCCTAGTTAGCTATTTGTACTGTTACTCATTTTGGTAACAAAGTGTATATGTTATATAAGGTTTTTGAGGGCCTGAAAATTACTCAGGTAGTTAGGAGAAAGAAGACAATGGTTTACCTATACAAAAGCATAAAAGCAGATACATTCATAGGGAGGGAACAGTTTCTCACTTCCTGTATTTGAGTTTTCTATCTCTGAACCCAGTGGCAAGGAACTTGAGATGGCCAATGACTCATCACAGCCCTGTTACATGATTAATCTCAAATCTGTGCCCTATTAGTGATGTAACTAAGGGACACCCCATTTAATAAAGGAAAAAGGAAAAGGTCTTACATTAAAAATTAGGAAAAGGTGCTTAAAAGAATAGGACAGCCTTTCTCAGGGTTCAAGCATGCTCCTGATATTTTTGCCACATGTCCAGGTAACTCAGTTTTATATTTGGCACAGTGTTGCAGAAGTCCAAAGTAGCTGGACAAATCACACTAAAGAAAAATCAAAGTATGAATTTATGATATCCAAAGAGGCAAAAGGTTTAGCTCTAAGTACTTTCAAAATATTTAATTCTTCTGTGGCACTAGCTCCAGTTCTGTCATACACTCGCAGGCTGCTTTATTTGAAAGGTCCTAGCTTGCCAAGAGTTGCAGCTCCCTGTCCCCTTGCCCTTCTCTCATAGATATTCACCACTCTGCCAGTATCCTTCTCCATGAATTTTGTTCACGGTCTCTTTATATTATTCTCACTTACTGAATTAATTGTTGGATAACATTTGGCTTGGAGCTGGCCCCAGGAGTCTTTATGGAGGGGCTCTTCACTTTCCAGCATTTTCGTAGCAGCTTTTTTTGAAGCTGATATATTTACTGCAGTATCCTACAACCTTAGGTCAGAAGCTGAACCCTGCCACATTGGCAGGCCTGCCCACAGCCTCATGACAAATGGAAAGCAAGGTTTTTCTGATATGACCAGCTTCTAGAAGCCCAGAGCGACTGCTTCACTCAAGACGCCTCCTTTGCATACCTGTGGAATGGGCTGGGCTTTGTGTTGTATTACTGACCTCTTCCTTCTGGCTCTGCAGTTGTCCTTGAGCTGCCCGACTCGCTGGCCCTGGCTGGTGGCTATGCCCAGCAGTACCGAGCTGCACAGCTGCACCTGCACTGGGGCTCCCCGGCAGGACCCGGCTCGGAGCACACCGTCAATGGGCGCCGCTTTGCTGCCGAGGTGAGGAGCCCTCACGGTGCTGCATGCACCTTTCCCCTCATGGTGCTGGGCACAGAAGGCACTGGAATGCTGTCATGCTCCTCGGCCATGGCTCTGGCTGTCGCTGGATGTGGGCTGTAACTCCTGGCCAGGATCCTGGGCAGCTCTGCAGCAGTGGAGTTCAATGAAGCAGGCCACACTTCGATGCTGAGCCAGACTCATGCCGAAGCCTGGTTCTGGGCTGATGGTGCAGGAGCTGTGGCAGTCCCCAGGCTGTGGAAGCCAGCTTTTCTGGAGGCTGTGAGCCTGCTTTGGGAGCTACAGGGACTGTTTACTCTGTACACACTGTCCTCTTGCTCTGCCAGCTCCCATCTGGTTTTATCCCTCCTTCTCTAGCTGCTGTCCTCAAACTGAGCCTAGCTCTGCAGTATTAGCCCCTATTATACAGGACTGAGTGCTGATTTTGTTCATGAGCAGGGAAGTTCCTGGAGGCAGAGCTTCATGCTGGCTGCTTTGCACCAGCAGACTTTCTTGGACCCAACAGCATTTTCCCTTCCCTGCAGTGGTACTCATCACACCTGCATATGTCTCACAGCCCTTGTGTCAGTGGGCTGTAGCCCTGTGGGAGTAAGCATCTCCCAGTGGTGTCCATCGAGCACTGGGATTGCATTTTTCCCTTCCAGATCCATGTGGTCCACTACAATACCAAGTATGACAGCTTTACAGAGGCAATGGTTCACCCAGATGGCCTGGCTGTACTGGGAGCCTTTCTGGAGGTGAGTTTCATGGATCAGCAGCAGGAGGATGGGACTGGGGTGGGCAGAGTTGGACAGGGTTTTGGGGATGGACAGAGGTGCAAATATACTTTGGAAGAAGGAGGGAGAAAGGGCAGATCAACCCTGATAAGAATGAAGGGGTGACTGGGATAGGGTGCCTCTCTAAAGGAGCAGTACCTCCCTGCCGCCATCACCGCCTTGTCCCATGGCCTTCCTGTTACACTGGGGTCTCTGTGTTGCAGGTGGGGCATGGGGAGAACCAATACTACCATGAAATACTCAAGCATCTGCATGAAATCCAAGAAGTAGGTAAGGCCCTGTCCCACCTCGTACTCTGTGTCAGAGACTGCAGACCAGCAGAGAAATCAGCTGCTCAGCAAAGCTGCAGCACATCCAGTGCCACACTGCCCATGATCTTCATGCTGCTGTCCTCCAAGGGGTTTGTACCAGTCTCACTCCCATTATGTTTCCTCTCCCAGGACAAGAAACCTTGGTGCCCGGATTCAACATTGCAGGTCTGCTGCCTGCCAACCTGAAACTCTACTTCCACTATAATGGCTCTCTGACCACCCCTCCCTGCTACCAGACAGTCAAGTGGACAGTCTTCAATCAGACCATGCTGCTCTCTCATCACCAGGTCTGTCAGGGCAATGGGCTCCACACGAGGTCTTTCCCAGCCCCTCCCCGTGAGCGGGTGCCCTGTGCCAGGGCTCTGCAGCTCATCTGCTCACAAAAGCGGGATGTTGTTCCCTCATACATTACATGCTATTCTGCTCACACTGTTCTCCTTCCAGATGTCAGTGCTGGTTTCAACCCTGAAAAGCCCTGAGGACGAGCTTTTGCAGAACAACTACCGGCCAGTGCAGAGCCTGCACGGGCGGCAGGTGCTGGCGAGTTTCCAGACCACCCCTTCAGTGAAACACACTCCTGGTAAGGAGTGACTGAGTGTGCTCAGGCTGCTCCCAGCAGCAGGGACAGAGTAATGGGGCAGCAGCAGGATTCAGTGCTTTGTGTATCCTACAGAAACACAGCACGGCTCAGACCTGCCCAGCAAGTGACATGTGGCAGCAATGGTCTTGAGGTCCTGCTCTCTCTCATTTCTGCACTTCCTTCACCCTGCCTGGGGAAGACTGTTTTATAGAAACTTATTTTTATCCTGAGTCTTGCAGATGTAACAGTAGCAGGACTAGGGGATGCATGGTCAGGAGAAAAGAGGCAGGTCCTAGCACTCCAGCTAGCTACTTCAATCCCAAATGCAATAGATAAATTCAGCAGGAGCTGCCGGAGGTACAAGCTCACAGTGAACAACCCTCCCCCAAATCCTGCAGGATGGGCAGTGCTGGGACCCCTGCTGAAGGCTGTGCTCTGTCAGCACAGCCTCACACATCCTGGCCAGGCACACAGTCCCCTGCCTGAGGGGTCCCTGAATGCCCACCCTCTGTTTCTCCTTGAAGGCCTTTCTTGCATTGGTGATTTCCAGGCATGAGAAGAAATCACTATTAATCATCAGGTGTGACTATTGCTCTGCATCGCTGAGTTTTTGCCCATTGCTTCTCCCTGAGGTCACTGGGGGTTTTCTGTTCAACATCCTGTTCCTTTTCTGTTCTGATGGCATTTTCTACACCTTCTGTGAAGGTGACTAATAGAAACAGCACAGGGTTGGTCCCAGGCCTCTGGGCAATGCCTCAATAACCACACAATGTGGTGCAAGGCACTTCCCTCACCGTTCCACCTGCAGCCTGCTTGCTAATGGCTCTAGGCTTTTATTCACTGTGGTCTTCAGCCTGGCTAGCAGTTTCCCATGTGGCACTGCATCAAATGCTTCACTGAAACTGGGAGAGATAAAATCTACCGCATTTTCTTTGTCTAGAATATCACTTATCAAAGAAGGATATCGGGTTAGGCTGGCATGCTCTATCTTTGGTAAACCTCTTAGATACTTTATCATATTTTCCATTTACCTCCAAGCCTTTCTTTTACTACTTTCTTGCAGAAGCTGTTCCAAAGCCTCCCAACACTGGGGCAAGGGGGGAGTTGGCCAACTTTACTCTTTTTTTTTTCTTTTTCATTATTTGCTATTTCTATACAAAAATCCCCACTGTAACAAAAAGACAAAGGTCTTGTTCCAGAAGTGCCAGGAGAATGTCCTAGTACTCCTGGATGAGGTTACCGGTCCCCTGCCCCCAACAGGATTGTTGGGGGTTTCTCCCCACGTCAGTGCTAACTGCCTGCTTTAGCCCTTGGGGCTGCTGAGCACTGAGATGGAGTGCTGTGGAATCACATCTTGTTTGGCTTGCAGCTGCACCTTCTGTGCCATTGCTTGTTGATCTTTTTGCCAGTCACCCCCAGCTCGGGATAAGCCCTCCTGTCCCCAGCTGCTGGGTGGAGGTGGCAGCTTTCCTGCAGCAGCGATGTGGCTGGATAGAGCCCATAGATAGTGCCACTCTGTGCACCATACCTGAGACATGTACAGATGATAATGCAGCTCTTTAAAAGCCATGCTTTCATGCTGGGCAAACATTTGTCCAGCACAGCTCCCTCCCAGCATGTAGGGCCACCAAGCCAGCCCCATGCCAGGTGCCCTACCTGCAATGTGTGGCTGCCTCCTCCCTGGGAGCTGCTGACCATCTCACTGCAGACAACTGTCCCCATGGCTGCTGCCTGCTGGGCTCTGCCCAGGTGCCTCTCTGGGGTCTCCTGTGCAGTCATGGAGTGCTGCAGTGCTCAGCACCCTGCCTGCTTCCTTGGCTGTAGCAACAACAACGGGGGGATTTTCTAGCTGGGCTCAGTGAGGCTCAGCTGTGGGCTGTGGTTCAGGGATCCTTTTTTCTCCCCTTTTCTTATGCTTCTGGCAGGGTGTCAGGGCTGGGCTTCCTGCAGCAAGATGCTGTGAGCTGCTGGGGATGCGGCAGCTGATGGGAGTCTTATAGGCAGCCCTACTTTGGAAGTGGAACCCAAAGGCCTTCAGGCTTGAGACTTCCCTCCCCAAATGCTCCAAAGGCTGTGCCCTGATTGTGTTGTCTCTCTTTACAGGTAGTGATGATTCAGCAACAGCAGGTAGGTGGGGGGCTGGCACAAAGCAGGGGAAGGCGGGCAGGGGGTGTACCTGCCTGGGAACTGGGGTCTTGTGCAAGCCATGTGCTGAGCTGGGGGCGGGCAGCCACAGCGGGTTTGTAGGGCTGCTCTAGCATCCATGCTGCTGGTTCTTATCTTCCAGTCTTTGTCTCCTTTTCAGAAGGACACTCCAGCTCATTTCATGCAGGTAAGCGTGCCCAGCCAAGGCTGGTTCTTTGTGTCCCCTCTGCCCTTGGGCTACCAGCCTGCTCCTTGCCTCCTCTTACTCAGCCAGTAGTTGCAGGGGACCTCCCCTAGTGTAACACGGCTGTGCTTGGTTTGCAGGAGATGTGCTGGCTGTGCTCTTCGGGGTGCTCTTTGCTGTCACAGCACTGGCCTTCCTGCTGTACATCTATAAGCACCGCAGCCAGAACGCACGGTGAGCAATGGGGAGACACAGCAGGACAGGGCATGGGGACAGGATGGGTCCAGGGCCCCCACAAGACGAGAGATTAATGGTGGTTTCAGGCAACAAGACCTCCCTCCTAGTCTAACAGTCTCCCCCTTTCTTTCCCCACCAGGCTGGACTCACCGACCAAATCCAAGGTCATCTACACGGCAGCCAGCACCGAGAACACTGCGTAAACTCCACACCTCTGTGGCAGTCCCAGCCCCACTGGCTCAGCCTCTCACCTCACCTCCCCTCACTCCCATCCCAGGTCAAGGAAGACCAGTGCTCCAGCACGCCTTGGCTGCACGGGCTGCCCACATGGACTGTTTGTCTGGGGGGCAGCATTTGGCCCCAATAGATATTTTTGTTATAAAAAAGGTAAAAACTCTTAAAAAAAAAGTAAAATCCTCCCATGGTACCAGCTGTCTCTGCTGCCTTTGTGGGAAGCTGTGGGGCAGGACAGAGCACCCTGGTTCAGCTGGGATCACAGTGGAGAGGGGTGGGCAGGGACCCCTTCCCAACCGGCAAAGACAGCATCAGCCTCTGTGCACTGGGCAGAGCTCCAGAGTAAGCAGCACAAGGCTTCTTCTACAGCCCAGCCCTGCCCTCCATCACTCTGGGACTTCTTCCTCCTCTTATTTGTGCAAAGCATTGGAAAAACATAGCTGTGTCTTGGTAAGGCTGAAGAAAGGCAGAGCTGAAGGTGGCAGAGCCACCGGTTGCTTGCTGGGCAGCCCCCACCCAGCTCACCTCTGGCTTTATCACAGCTAGATTAGCCAGGACAACCCTAGATCCGTGGCTACCTCCCACCTTTCATGATGGCTCCTGTGGAGCTAGTGCCAAGTCCCAGGGAGCTTTATGGCTGTGACAAAACCGAAATAAACTGGCCCTGTGTGGGAGAGGAGAGAAACCTGCCAATCCCCAGCCCTCAGCAGCCTCCACCCCAAAGCTGTAAAATTACAGCTCAGCCACTGCTAGGATGGACAGAGCAGGAGCAAGGCCGGCAGGCAAACAGGGTCTGCAACTGCCAGACCATCCCCCTCCAGCCACACCACCACAAGCCATTGTTACCACTGCTTGTACCCTCCCCACAAGGGCAGCACTGCAGGCCACACAGAACCCCACTTGTCTGTGGTACTTAATTTTATTGGTATAAAAGCCCACTGTGGATAAAACTGCCTTTTCAGCCCGATGGCAGTTTCTCCCTCCCAGCCCTGTGGCACAGAACCAGGGCTGGTACCCGCCTGAAAATCCCCAAGAACAGGAGAGGGCAATGATCCATTGGAATGGTCCCTTGAACCCCCTCCCAAATCTGTGCCGGCAACAGCTGTGGCATTGCATCTCCTCCCAAGCCCTCCACCACCCTCCATGCCCACTGGGTCCTTGGACACTGTCTTTTTCCCTCTCCTCCTCCCATCCTGCATGGTGTCAGTACCCACGGGTCCCCCAGCACCATCCTGCTGCACCAGGATGCCAGCTCAGCCCTGCCAGGGCTGTGGCTCCTGGGGCAGCAGGACTGGGCAGAGAGGTGGAGAAAGGAGCACTACAGCAGTCAGCCACGACCCAGGGCACGGCAGCACTTTGCAAAGCCCCTTCCTCCACCCTGCAGTGAGGAGGCAATGCGGGCCCCCTGCCCTGGCATGGGGGGCAGCACATCTGTGGCAGCGGGGGAAGAAGCGATGGGTTTCTTTGGGCTCAAGCCTCCGGCAGTCACAGGCAGGCTAACTGGGGCTGAGCTCACAGCAGGGCCAGCAAAGTTGGGTCCCCCAAAACTGAGGTGTTTTATGGGGACTCCCAAAGGGGCGTTGGAGTGAGCCAGTCTCAGCCACACTGGTCAGCTGGCTGCCACAGCTGGACCCCAGTGCCTGCCCCACCAGGGCTGGCCAGGGTCCCCCAGTCCAGGAGAAAAGATATTGCAAAGAAGGTGATGGCCGATCCTGCCGCCAGGATAGGAGGGGAGGGGAGGGGTGACTGGGGACCGGAACATCCTGCTGGGCCTCAGGATCCTGGCTGGGGGCTGGCTCCGCTCCGTAAACCTGCAGGAACCAACAAGAGAAACAGTGAGTTTTCACCAAACTCTACCCCACTTCCCCCAGGAGAGGCAATAACTTGACAATGGCCTCAAAAACCACCTGCTCCTCTGCTCTGGGAGACAAGGGGATGATGCCCTTGCTTGAGACATTGCGACAACCTGTCACCATCCCAGCACCAGTCTGGGTACCCCATGAGACCCAAAGTGTCCCCCACCCCCTCTCTGGAGGAGCACTTACAGAGCAGGAAGCGCCGCAGGTTCTGCACGGATCCCCCCGAGAGTAGGTAAGCCCAGGCAGCGGCAGCAGCCATCAGCAGGTAGGAGGGCACCAGGCTGCCCACATACAGCGGGTTGCAAAACGACTGCAGAGAGAGGCACGAGAAGAGAAGGGTGAGCAGGCAGGAGAGGACAGGGACAGGATGTGTGGCAGTGTCATCACCTCAGCAAATGGAGTGAGACAGGCGGCACCAACCTCAGGATTTGGTTTGTTAAGGGCCAGCCCCTTTGCTAGTGCCAAAGCCTATTTCCTGCCAGCACAGGGACCAGTACTCTGAATGTCCCAGCACAGAGCCCTGCTCCCCGTTACTCACCAACCCCGAAACAGTGAGATGCATGATAACGACTGCTGCGATCTCCCACCAGCGCCGGTGTTCGCAGCCATGAAAGAAGAGGATCCCCCAGAAGGTGTGAAGGAAAATCAGCACCATGGTCATAAAAGCTGCAGGGAGAAGAAGAGGTGTCACCAGGGAATCACCCACTTGACCTAGCCAGCAGACTTGGGGAAGGGATGGAGATGAATCAGTAAAGGGAGGGTAGAGAAACAGCTTGGCTGGATTGGGAGGTGCTGGGTCAGACTCCACATGTGGGAAACATGAAAAGAAGAGCAGGAAGGGCCACAGGGAACAGCAAGAAGGGTTTGCCACAGAGATATGTGACAGGGGACTATAAGGGTCTCAGGTAAGTGAGGGTGCAGCATGGACAAGACAACGTAAGAGGGAAAACTCCAGCACCTCATCTGCTGCATCTGAGGTTGGGCAGAGATGTGAGCCAAGGGTGCCAGTTACTCACCTGAGGTCAGGAAATACAGCTGTGAATCCCCATGGATGCCCACAGTGCCAGGCCCTAATGCATCTGCCAGGAGATTGATCATGGAGAAGGCGCCACTCATGAGACCAAAGCCCACGCCAGCCACTGCCAGGACAGGGACACTGTTAAACCCTGAACCTCCCAAGGGTCACCCCACGCACCTCTGAGCGAGCTTTGGCATGAGAAACCTCCCTTTGCTCCCAGCACCATCCTCAGCCCTGCCCAGCCTCGCCCCCTGCCCCACGGTCAGGATGCTCCACTCTGCACAGCACTCACCATATGCCATTTGCTGAATGGAAATGGGGGAGCAGCCATCCTCACTGAGGGCCACCAGCCCCTCAATGGCCTTCCTGTGGAGTGAGAGCACACTGGAGCCCAGCACAGCCAAGCCATCTCCCGAGGCACGGTGCAGTGTTCACTCTGCACCATGCCACCTTCCTGGCAACCTCCCCCTCCCCGAGCAACACCCATCACGGAGACTGTCCGTGTGACTGTACCACCAGACAAACCAGGCATGTGAAAATCACGTGAGGCCACACAGAAAGATTTTCCACAGAGGAATGTGGGTGCCAGCCAGCCCTGCAGAGCAGGGCTGGTGTGAGCAGGACGTTGGGTGTAAGGCAAGCAGCACCCCCGCATGGAAAGCAGCCCCACTGCAGGCGTGGGAGGCTGTACCTGATCTCCACACTTAAAAAGGGTGTTGACTAACAATGGAGGAGGTGCAGGAAGAGTTCGAAGAGTTAGAAAAATTCAGTGGGGAGAGAAACTGCGAGAAGAGAGGCTTCATAATTTGTACCAACTAGAGGTGTGATAGGTCAGGAGGATGCCAGGCAGGTCCTCAGCCTAGGGAGGACAGCAGTGCTTGGGACCGGAGATCCACAAGGCAAAGGAAACGTGGTGGTTTTATGTCAGAGGCTGCTCCGTGGAGCTCTGCTACCCCCTGCCTGTCCGCCTCCGGCAGTGCCCTGCTGCAGGGAGCCTGCCCACACGGCTCCCCACCGGCATTCTGCCTGGAGGACCAGGGAGTATGAAGGACACCTCCCTGTGCCTGCCTGCCCAGCCCCAGCACAGTGTCCGTCCATCCACAGGACAGGGTGCAGCATGTCCTCCCCGGCAGCAAAAACCCCTGCACTCCAAGACAATGGTATCAGGAAAGCTGGAAGCTGCCCAGGCTGCTCTGAGACTGTCACCCAGGCTACTCAATCAGGGCACCAGATGCTCCAGACCTTAGGGCTGCTCTGCCCCACCACCTGAGACCCACTAAGGTCAACACACCGAAACAAGTGCCACCCACGTGCTCAGGGTAAGCACTGAGGCAGCTTCCCACCACACCTGACACTCCCCCCAGTCCAGCAGCTCACAGGCAAAACCTGGCACCACCACAGCTGGGAAGAGCATCCAGCAGTGCTGGCACAGTGGGGGAGATGCCATTACCTGAGGAGCTTGTAGTAGAGGAAGCGGAAGGCCTCCTGCAGCAGCACAGAGAACATCACCCCAAAAATCAGGAGCCCCTTCTGCAGCCGCTCATCCTGGGGGTCGCTGGCTTTCACTGCGATAAACCAGATGAGGGATGAGAGCAGCAGTGACACCAGCCAGAAGAAAGCCCTGTAAGAGACAGAGCTTGCTGGCACCAGTGCTGTGTCAGAGCCCCTGCCGTGCTGGGACTGGCACTGGCAGCTGTGCCCCAGCCATGCCCACTCTCCAACCAGCACCAGTGCCACTCTGGTACTGGTGCTGGGCAGGTGGTGCCCAGATGGGTCTCACTGCTGTGCTGCGCCTGCACACCTGCCCCACTGGTCACCAGAACTGGCACCAGTGCCCCTGTTGTGCCCACAGCAGTAGCAGCACCTGTGCCAGGCTTATATCCATGCCAGTACCACTTCCAGTACCGCATCCTTCTGGTCCCACAGTGGTACTGGTACCAGTTTCTCAGCACACACACGCACCAGTACCATTACCAACCCTCCACTGGTACTGTATGAGTTGTCATGTCTACAATGTGCTGTGCAACAAACAATATTGGTGCTCCTGTCATGCAAGCAGCAGCACCAGTGTGAGCACTGGTGACTCCAGTGAGCCCACATCAGCACCAGTGGGAGCACTGGTGACTCCAGTGAGCCCACAACAGCACCAGCATGAGCACTGGTGACTCCAGTGAGCCCACATCAGCACCAGCGTGAGCACTGGTGACTCCAGTGAGCCCACATCAGCACCAGTGTGAGCACTGGTGACTCCAGTGAGCCCACATCAGCACCAGTGTGAGCAATGGCGTGCCTGCTGCAGCCACCACGGTGCCTCAGCCAGCACCAGTCACATGCCTATCACAGCCCTGATGCCATCACCAGCCTGTCACACCCATACTGGTACCAGCACCCCTGTCACGCCCATACCGTACCAGCACCGGCACTGGTACCAGCTCCCCTGTCGCGACTACAGCGATCGTGCTGAGGCACTGGGACCAGCAGCCCACTACACCCGAACTGGGACCAGCACCAGCAGCAGAATCAGCGCCCTCGCCACCATCGTTCCGGCAGCAGCACCAGAGCTGGTCCCAGCGCCCCGCCCCGCTCACGCCGCTCCCGGAGCCGATCGTGGTCCCGCAGCCCGGCGGCACCGGAGCGCCCATGGCTGACTGACCCGGCGATGAGGATGATGATGCGGAGCGGGTCGCGGGCGATGGTGAAGATGAAGAGGCCGAAGGCGGGCCCGAAGGCGATGAAGGTGCACCCGAAGAAGACGGCGAGCGTCATTTCGGCGGGAGCGGGGGCACGGGACCGGGCTCGGAGCCGGAGCTCGGACCGGACGGGCCCCGCGGCCCCTTCCCCCTCCGCCGCCCTTCCGGGGCCGATGACGTCACACGTGCGCGCGCCGCCGCCGCCGGAAGCCGCGTCCCGGGGCGGGCCCGGGCCCGTCAGTCACGGGCGGCGTTGGATGCCGGGAAAGGTCCGGGCAGGGCGGGCGGACACCGGGACGGCCTCCCGGAGGAATGGTTCGCAGCACCAGCCTGGCAGAGCTCCAGAAGCGTCTGGTGAAGGCTCTCCGGCGCACGGTGTGACCCTCGGGGGGGCCTGTGCAGGAGCCGGACGCGATGGTCCCCGTGGGTCCCCCCGAGCTCGGCAGGCCCCGAGATCCTGTGGGAGCGCAGCCGCGCCCAGGGGAGCTTGGCCTCGTCCCCACGGCCACCCCGAGGAGCAGGGCCTGGGCCAGGTGTGCAGCTTGTCCCGCCCTTGGTGGTTCTGTGCTCCCTCCGCTTGGCACCTCCAGTCCACCTCGAGGTTGACACGGAAAGGCGCTTCAGGGCACTTCGCACTTACAGGCACCCACACCCCAACACACATTCTTCCTGCCTCCGGGAGACTTTGGACAGGAGCACTGGGTGTAGAGTTCTGCTGACCCGGCAGAAACGCTGCACCCATGCCAGTCTTGGCACACATGCAGCAGAAGGCTTTTGTGGGGTCTGGAAAGGCTTTTGTTACATCGTGGAAAACAGACCCTGTTTGTAGGAGGCACAATTCACAGCAGAGCACTCCAACGTGGAGTACAGAGGGCTCTCCTGAACAAGGGGAATCCCAGGGGAGCAGTGAGATGTGGGTCCTGGCATATCCCCACCAGCTCATGGGCTTGCCCTCACAGCCAGCGAGTTGGTAGCTGGAAGTGAGAATTACAGGATCTTTTCTACTTGTTCTGGGGACATGACTGATATTTGATTACCAAGGTTTACAAGGCCAGGTTGTGCTTCCAGCACAAGGGATCCCCAAAAAGGAGAGAGGGGAATAGTTTTGTCCCTGCCTAAGATTTCATAACTTCTTAGCAAAACAGCCCAGAGTCAGCTTACCTGGCCCAGAGAAAGTCGCAGCTCACTCTGTAAGCCAGGGACATCCACTTACAGCCCCTGTGTTACTTACAGCCCCAGGGTTCTGCCCAGTGGGCCTAGAGGGCCTCAGGGAGCTTGGTGAGGATGGCCAGGACCCACTGAGGGGTGGAGATGAAGGCTGGGGCTTGCCAGCTGGGAGATGTGGCTCTGCTGGCTGCGACATCAGGGAGGATGGGTCACAGCAGGAGGTGTCACCGGCCCTAGCACACCTGGATTCTGGTGACCAGTGAGTGTGCATGCAGAGGAATGCTGGGCTAGACAGGGATGGGGGCAATGCCCAGGGTGTTTCTAATGAGAAAAAACAAAAGTGCCTCAGGGCAGGACAGGCCACAGAACTGTGCTTGGGCTGGAAGAGGAGCTTAGGGCTCTCAATGGCGGCAGGTGCTCAGAGAGGCTTTGGGGACATCCTGGGTGTTCCCAGCCCCCTGCTACCTCCCACACAAACCTGATAAGCTCCTTTTTCATCCACCAGGCCTTGGCTCCAAGCCTTGTGTTCTTCCTGGCTCTGCTGACCATCCTGTCCAGATTGCAGCACTGTGACCAGGCCAACATGGACACAGCCAAACGGATAGAAGTGTGTGAGGAATATCTGCATCATGAGGTGACTTGGCTGCTGCAGGTGATAGAGGGGAAGGGGGGCACTGTGGAAGCCCCACTCCTTTCTGCAGTGCAGCAGCAGTGGCTGTTTTAAGATGCTGTATCAGCCCTGGTCCAGGTCACTGTGGGCTGCTGGCTGGACAGATGAAGGAAGCATGCCTCTGCCAGCTACAGGAAGCAGGAGAGCTCCAGCATCAAGGAGGAGGACAATGACCAGAAGAAGTTCAAAGGTGCTCACAATAGTCCCAGATCTTTGTAATCACCACATCCATCACCAATGGAAACATTCAAGCTAAGGCTGGATGGGGCTGTGGGTAACATGATTTAGTTGAGAGTGCCCCTCCTCATTGTGGCAATAATCTTTAGAGATCCCTTCTGACCCCAGCTGTTCTGTGATTCTAAAGCAGGACCTGCCCAGCGCTTGAAGCATGGGCCAGCGTGATAGAATCAAGACCAGTAATTTTATCATCTTCAAAAATAATACTATGCAGTTCACCAAAATGATGATCCTAGCCCAATCCACAAAGACAATAAACAGCACAGGGGAGACATCCTGCAAGAAAGGCATTGCATAACACAGCCCTGATAACAAGTGGTTTTTATTTACTTTCTTTTGCTCTGAAGGGAATAAATCAACTTTGTCACAAACAACTGCTAAACCAATGCAATGAATTGTCCCTTTCTGCCTGTCACCCTGTCTTGCAGCAGAGATGCTCCAGTGCTGCTCCCCTGAGCAAGAGAAGCAGAGGCCACATGTGCTTCTGTACTACACACTCCGCTCTCCCAGGCAGCATAGCCCCAAGCACTGCATATGGGGCAGGCTCATACAAAATTGAGATGGCCCCACGTGGTCATGGCCATCCATGCTTCCCTCTAGCTGCCTTGTCCTCTGCTGACTTTGACAAGTCAGTAACACAGATTTGGCGACTGGGAGATTTATGTGGCACTTGGCTTTAGGGGGCCTGACCTGTTTTGAAATCCCCCAGAGCTTTGCAAAACCCTCATGATTTGGCAACACAGTTTTTCTGTCCCTCTCCCCAATGTCTTAAGCTGTAGATGCAGGGAGAGCCTGAGGGGTGGCAGTAGTCTGTGCCTGGCTCTGCACAGCTTGACAAGTCTCATCGAAGTGTCTCAGATGCTCTTTGTGTGGTCCTCCCACTCCACCATGTAGTTCGAGGGCATTGAACGGCAAGGATTCAGAGATGGAATGAGGCACTGGAGAGATGAGAAAACTGGAGCGGAGAGCAGAGGGGAGAGGCTGCTGAAAGTTCATGTGCTGATATGTCAATGGGGTGGCAACCAACAGCAGGGCTGAAAACTCTCTGGGGAGATCTTCAGTCTGCCAGGCCAAAATAAAGAGATCCAAAGGTTGAAATTCCATGGGAGAGGTGGAGAGACAGGAATGGAGGAGGGCAGAGGCGCTTCAGTTCTCATTGTGGGGCTGTGACACCTGTGGGGAGACATGCTCCCATGCCAGCAGTTCCACAGTGCCCTGTGCTCCCAGGACTTTCCCTGGCCTGCCTATTTCTCCATGAGGCCGCAGGGGAAAGGAGGTGGGTGGAAGAATGGAGGAAGTGCAAAGCTTTGCTGACCCGTGACGTAGCTCATGTCTTTCTCAGGCTGAGCAACATGTGGGAACAGCAGTCAGGATCCCACTGCCAAATCACAGGCCATTCAAAGGAATAAAAAGCCCCTTGCAGCGAGGTGTAAACAGTTTAGTTAAGTGGACTGGTCCAAACCAGGAGGCAGCAGCAGCAGCTAATGGGGAAAAAACAGTGGGTGTGAAAGGGTTCTTTGTCCTGGCAGGAAGGCGAAGGGTGCCCAGAGGCTGGGCACTGGGACGCACCCTGACCGGGGCACAGGGCAGCCTTGTTTGTAGTGCAGGGTGCAGGCTTCCAGAGAAGAGGTGCTTTTACATGCTGGTTCTTTTTGAAACCAGACAACCCCCTGCCTGGAAGGTGCTTTGACTGAACAACAGAATGTCTCAGCTGATGCACTGCAGAAGAGGAAGGCAGGCCCAAGGAGGAGCTCCAGCCCTTGCGCAGCAACAGCTCAGCAGTCCAAGACACCATGTACTGTCCTCCCCTCCAGCTCCTCCAGGCCCAGGGTGGGAGGCTGCAGCTCACAGCAGACTTTGCAACCTTGAAAAGATGAACTGAAGATGAGCACCCCATGCACAGGGAGCTTTTTTCCCTGCTGTAGAAGGCCTTAGAACCACAAAACAGAATTGCTGGGCCATGGAGAGGGCAGGAGGCCAGCAGCACCTGGGCAGGAAAGAGATGCAATCTCAACACCCTCCTTTCCTGACCCAAGAGGCGCAGCAAAAAAAGGAAAGCAGATAACAAAAGCTATCCCTGTCAGGCTCTTGCTGGGTCTGGCTCAACAAGGGGTCAGCATGAATTGTGTTTCCTGGCAGTGTGTGTATGTGCTTTTAGAGGGATATCCGCTGGGTAGCATGGGACAACAGGGCTTGGTCTACTTCATGGAGGGGCCTGAAGTGAAGGGCAGGACTAGATAATGGCTTTGGGCATCCCCAGGAAATCCAGCCCATTTTGGTAACAGCAATGAGACACATCCGGCTGCTCTTCAATTTGAGTTGGAGAAAATACAGCAAGCCAGGAAGAAACTTCCTGAACATTTGTCTGCTGCATTAATATTTGCTAGCTTCTACAGCTGTCCCTCAGGCAGGCATTCAGTCACTGGTAAAAGAAATTGCAACTAGTACAAAGGGTGAGCAGCTAATCCCATACTTGGAGAAGACCCTGACAACTAATAATGTGTGCATGCATGATCATGTGCTTGTGTGTTTCCTCATTGTCATAAACATGAACCCTCCATGGAGATGTCAAGAACCTTGTGGTTTCCCCAGCTGCCAAGCCAGTAGCATGCAGACTGTGGAAGGGGACACACCAGTGACATGGTTTATCACTGTGTACTTGAAGAGGATGGTGAGTTTGAGCTTGAGAGCTGGAGGTCTCCTCTGTGTTCCAAGGAAGAGATGGAGATGAGGGAACACAGTCCAAACCATGTGGTTATCATTCCAAGCCCACCACAGCCACAGATGCATGCAGACCCTCCATGCATCAGCCTGGGGCGGGAGACCCACACCTCCTCTCCCAGTGCCTGTACCCACCCAAAGGACCAAACACAGGCATCCATCTTGTCAAACTGCTTTAATATTTGGACATAAAGACAGGACAGAGCCAGTTAGGCTGTGCACAAACAAGATCCCCTTGAGCAACAGTGCAAGGCTGCTGAGCTTCCCTTCTCAATGGAGGTGTGGGTTTGGCCAAGATGCAGTTCAGCTGATGACTGCATCCTGAGCATGCCAGTGGGGTGCATGTGTTGGGTAGGGAAAAGGGATAGGGGCTTGCGAGGGCAGCTCAGAGGTTGTTCAGCTCCAGTAAGGTCTGGTCCAGGACCTGGTGTATCCCCACGTTCTCCTCTTTGGCACTGGCCAGGCTCTCTGTGAATACAAGGGACACCCAGCCACGCACACAGACACAGCCCAAATGTACCCAGGTGCAGCGGGACGCACGCACACCACACAAGCACACACACACACACAGATGGACATTTCAGTACAGCAAGAGCCCCCAGTCAAATGGGGCATCCCCTGTGGAGCATAGTCCACGCAGGTAGCCCCATTTCTGGCAGGGATGAGTCCAGCCACTCTGGGATCTGCCAGGGAAGCCAGGCCAGTCAGGCTGGTCACTGGGACAGGCAGTTACCACTCTTCAGCATTTCCATCTTCCCAGGCTGCCCCGTTGCCCGTGGCTGAGCACTCTGCAGCACAGGTGCCGCTGGCGAGTACCATTATTTGGCCAGACACTGGGGCATCACCACTGGCCAGCTGCAGGCACATGCACAAACCCTTGGCCAGCAGAAGCGGAGAACCAATGCCTGCTGCATGACCCAGCAGCGCTCCGTGAAGAAAAGAAGTGAGAAAGCAGCCCATTAACAGCCCAGGAGAGTGGGCAGAGGACAACAGAGATAAGGAGCAGAGCTAACAAGGCTACAAGGATAAGCTCTGCCAGGCAGCCTTCTGCCAAGGCAGCCTCCCTCTGGTGTTCACTTCCAAATGGCATCCTCCTTCCCCCAGACATGGGGATGGAACAAGACTGCTGTCCACCCAGCCCCATCTCCCAGTGTGCCCTTGCTAGCCTCTTCCCTGTCCCAAGTTTGGGGCAGCAGGTGCTGCTGGATCCCCAGCTCTTTTCCTAGCCTTCCCAGCACCCTCCAAGGACCTCTTTCTAAGGGGATCCATCCTGTACAATTTAGGGTGACCAGAGTGAGGAGGAAGAGGCTGCCCACTGACTCCCAGGACATGGGGAGGAAGGCAACAGTACAAACCACTGCATCCCTCCCCAGCAGAGCCAGGATGATGCCAGAGGACATCCATGACTACATGGGCATCCCAGGACTTCCCAAAACCTTTCATATCTCTCCCACAAAAACTGATCAACTCCAGAGGGGCGCCCTGTCCTGCCCAATCAGGGTAGTTACCCCTATGAGGATAAGGCAAGGCTTTACACCCTGCCTCACCCCAGCGGGGAGGGGCTCCCAGCTTGGAGCCAGCCGGGCCAAAATGGGGCAGGGAGGCTGGGCCGGGGCCAGGAGCTCTGGGCAGCTCAGTTGTTAAGTTCAGTAAGGATGACCCGCAGCTCGTTAGTGAGAACACGGTTTTTCTCGGCCTCCTGCTGAGAGCGCTCTAGAGAAAATGGAGAGACATCAACGCAGCACAGGAAAGAGAGAGAAAAAAGTGAGTTAGTGAAAAGAGACAGCATTTCTGAAAGCCTTCACAGGAAACACCACAAGCCACCCAGCCAGTGGTGGGATACAGCTGGACTGGCAGGAGGCAGCCAGTATTTGTGCAGGGACAAGGCTGTAGGTCCACCAATTTGGAAACTGGGTTCTGGGACAGGGTAGGGTGGTGAGGAAGGAGGAGGTGGATCAGGACCAATTTAGAGGTCACAAGAGATCACTACTGAAGGGTAGCACAAGCCTCTTCACCAAGAGAAGGTGATGCAGGAGCCATGACAGGGATGAGATTGCTGCTTGTAGGCAATGTCTGAGAGTAGAGACAGGGAATGGACAGGACCAGGTCTAACCCTGACATTTCACACCAAAAGACTCATGGAGAAGATGGCATGAGATGGGGAAAGCTGCATACGAGAGTCAGGGGGTGGCAGGGGTCAGCACAATGGCCCCGTCCCGCTCAGCCTGACAGCACGGGAGCCTCTTGGGTCTCAGCCATAGTCAGCCTGGAGAGCCCGTGGCTGTGAGCTGCCTGCAACCAACTCCTACCACACTGCTGACAGCACCCACATGAGACAGGCAGGAGATGAGGGACAGAGTGGCATGAAGAAAACAAAGGAGAAACCAATGTTAAATTTTTATTGATATCAACTCATTAACCCAGAGTGACAGAACACAAAAGAAAAGTCGTGAGATGCAAACTGAAGAGCAATGTGCAAAGGACAGAAGGGTGAGGGAGGAGTGAGGGTCGCCTGCCTGCCGGGGAACAAGGTGTCTGCACAGTTGGATCCAACCCTCTATCCCCCAGGCCTGAGCTTTGGCAGTGGAGGTGCCGCTTCCCCAATGCAGGTCATCCCCATGCTGGGGCCAGCAAGCAGCACCAGGGGACTTCGCTGGAAGTATATGGGGGGAAATATGGCCCCCCAGCCCCGGAGCTGCAGGGTCCCCAGTGCTTCTGCTGCTGGGGAGCCAAGGAGGGAGCTGCTGGAACAAAGGGCTTCTGGGCACAGTCCTGATCCCCAGGGCAATGCTGTGGCATGGGCCTACAACTACACTGTCCAGTCAGTATGTGGGGCTGCTCTCCTGCCCTGAACAAACAGCTCTAAGCACCTACACCTTGTCTCCCCAAAGAGGGGTACAGCGGGAACACCCCGGGTCAGCTCCTGTCCCAAAGGAGCTGATGGACAGGCACAGGCTAGGTAGGACAGAGGAGGACAGAGAGGGTAGGGAGAGAGGTGGGATGGCCAGGCAGGCAAACAGCCGAGCTGGGGAGAGACAGGCAGGGAGCAGATGCAGTGCTGGTGCCCAGCGTGGGGCTCAGAGGGAGGTGATGTCATTAAGTGCATTGTCCAGCTCCTCACTGATGGCTTTGTACTTCATCTTCTGCGCATACACTTCGTCTGCAGGTGAAGGCAGGCAGGGAGCAGATGGTGGAATAGAGTGCAGGACACAAGGTGGAGAGAGAGAGTGGCTGTGAGCAGCGGGCTGAGGGCAGCAGGGGTGTGCGGGCACAGGCAGCATGGATGTGACCCTATTGCCTACCCGAGGGCAGGGCCCAGACCCCAGGAGCTCTGTGCTCCCACATCAGATGCCACAGCATCCAGCCGCTCTGCTCCCAGAAATCCTGACCGCCCCTCCCTCTGGCCAAGCACTGTCCAGCCCCACCAGGAGCATGGTGTGTCCAGTGCCACCCCAGGAAAGAAGGACATGGGGCTGGTGGGGACATTTTACCTTCTAGGTCATCAATGGTTTTCTCCAGCTTCGCCACAGACCTCTCAGCAAACTCCGCCCGGGTCTCAGCCTGTGGGAAGCACAGCGGGGAAAGGGTGAGCTGCAGGACACAGCAGGTGGTGCAGGCTGCACTGCACTCCAAATCTGCCCCATTTGCATCTCTGGTACCCTTCTCCAGAAGCCCTCCCGTGGAAAAGGCAAGGGACAAGAAGGGACTAAGACTCCATGAAGCCTCACACCATAAATCAGAACAGACTAATGAAAGTCATCCCAGACCCAGGTAACTGCTATGATGCTGGGCTGCAATTTAGGAAACTGGTAGAGGACATAGGCATAATGGGGTCAAAACCCATTCAAGATGGCAAGCACTCATTCTGTGGCAGCCCTACAACCCTTACCTCCTTCAGCTTTTCCCCTAGAAGCTTGATTTCCTCCTCGTACTTATCCTCCTTGGTGGAATACTGCAGAGACAGAGACAAGCACCTGTGAGTCCCAAGGCATATCTCCAGCTGTCCTCCACCCCAGCAGGAGACCACAGCATTCCCAGACCCCACGCATTCTTCCCAACCCTAGCAGCCTCCCTGGGTCCTACCTTGTCAGCCTGGGCCTCCAGGGACTTCAAGTTGTTGGTGACAATTTTCAGCTCCTCCTCTAGGTCACCACATTTACTACATCCCAAGCAGAGCCGGCAGGAGGGGGGGAGTGGGGCCAGAGGGCAGGAGAGAGGCAGGAGCAGAAAGAACAGGCACGGAGAAGCAGGAAAGAAAGAGAGAAAACAAGTTGAGAAAGGAGAAAACTCAGTGCAGGTGGACCAGGAGCAGAGCCACTGCGAGCAGGAGCTGCCAGGACGCATCTGTTCATCCTTTCCTTGTGCTTCCTTGCACGGATACCTCGTGCATCACCACCAGCCCAGCTTTCGCTGGCCCCGCCGGGGAAGCAGGGATGGAGGGATGGAGGAGCGTGCCCAGCCTGCGCCTGCTGGAGAGGGGGGCGAGGGGAGGCTGGTGCTGGAGGCAGTGGTGCAGAAAGGAGAGAGGTGGCTCGCATGGTTCGAAAGACAGCGACAGAGAGAGGGGGCTGCTGCACATCGCCCCGCGCCCCTGCCCCAGTACCTCTTCCTCTGAGGCAATGAGGGATTTGAGAGACTGGTCCATGGTCCGCAGCTCTTCTTCCAACTGTCTCACTCGGCTGGGGTGGAAGAGGGGCACCCCCGGAGGGGGACAGCAGAGAACAGGGTCAAGGATATGATGCCAGTGGGTTGGCACACCCCTACCCCCAGCCTGCAATCCCAAAGACCACCCCAGTGATAGACCCTGCTTCTTCCAGGGACAGACATCCCCATCCCCATGTCTGCCAGGGATTTGGGACAAGGGCTGTGTGGGGCCCCTGCATGCTGCCTACCAGGAGCCCCACTCACCTCTCCGCCACCTCTGCCCTCTCCTCTGAGCGCTCCAGCTCTCCCTCAAGAACGACCAGCTTGCGGGCAACCTGTTGATGGAAGCAAGTGACCCATCTTAGCCCTGTGCCTGCCCCAGCTGGGGGCACAGGGCTATAAGGAAATGGCTCTGGGTGCTGCCAGGGTGTCAGGACTGGGGAATGGGGTACACACCTCCTCATATTTGCGGTCAGCCTCCTCTGCTATGTGCTTCGCCTCCTTCAGCTGCATTTCCTGGAGTTCCATCTTCTCTTCATCTTTCATGGCCCTGTTTTCGATGACCTTCATGCCTCTGAGGAAAGACCATGCCAGATGATTTTACTGCTTGTGGGTCAAGGTGTCATTTGCACATCCTGCCTGCCCATCTGCACGTCCTGTACCCTAACAACACCACCCTCTAGATTCAGGGACATGGTACATTGCTTGGGGAGGATTGCATACAGTAGGATCACACCACCAGTACCCAAAAATGCTCCTGTGCAGAATTACAGTGGAACTGGTGCCAGGCCTATGTTCCAGAGTGAGGTATGTCCATGGTGGCACTCAAGCAGGCAGGTTCTGACCCCATGTTTGTTGGGAAAAGGTGTCCAGCCCAGGATGAGCCAGCCACAACCTCCACAAAAACAGCCTGACAAGCTGGAAGCCCTTAGGAAATATTGGAAAACATCCTGTGGCAAAGCCTTTTTCATTCAAGGTGATGCTCACAAATAGGGGATTACTAAACCCCCACAGAAGAAGACTCTTCTTCTCTCACTCAAATGCTGTTGCTCATAGTGATCTTTGCCAGTGAGGGAAGAGCTCACATAACTGCCAGGAACACTGTGACATGCTGGGTGCTGCCATACAACCTGAGTGTCCTTGCCTGCACAGCTCCAGTCTGGGAAGCCTACTTGCCCTGAGGATGGGGCAACATACCCCCTCTAGAACTCTTTTTGAATGAGGCTGTCTGGTCCTCAAATCTGACCTTAGTTACCAGCACAGAGGTTTCCTTTTGGGCTCTTATTTTGTCCTTGAGCGTCTAAAGCTGCTCTGAGAAATAAAACATGCTGAGGAATAAATATTGTCCTCTGGCTTTGCTTACAGTCTGGTGCTTTTATAAATACCAGATAAAATTTTTCAGGATTTTATGTGGGCTCTGCATAAGAGTGTCTGTATCTGCGGGACTTCTTTGCATTGTGGCTTTGCTCTCTCCCTTTGAAGTCTGCAGGAAAGTGAACAGAAACCCCAAGAAGGTCACCTCAGAGGGACCCCAGTGCAAAACTAAGGGGGCTGTCTGCATCCATGGTGACTGACACCACTCCCACTGTCCCTTTCCATCCCACCTCTCGCTCTCATCAGCTGCCTTCTCAGCTTCCTCCAGCTTCTGCAGGGCAGTGGCCAGACGCTCCTGGGCGCGGTCCAGCTCCTCCTCTACCAGCTGGATACGGCGGTTGAGGGAAGCCACTTCAGCCTCAGCCTGGGGGAACAGAAACCCCTCAGTCATCCCATGTCAAATACATAAATTGAAAAAAGCATTTTCAATGATTACTCCTATTTACCATCCAGAACGCCCCTTGGCACTGTGTGACAAGCCCATGTTCACTGGAATGGCTTGCCTGACCATGCATTCCCTCACCTCTCTATAGGGTTATCTCCACCCCTAGTGGCTGTTTGATGCTGGCTTCTCCCAGCCTTGCCATGTGCAGCCCCACCATGTCCTCACACTTCCAGCTCCCACCCTGGAGGGGGACAGGGCACGTTCGCTGGGGCAGGGTGGCCATAGCAGCCGTGCCGTCACAGGGATGGTATTTGGGGTTTGCAGAGCAGTGAGTAAAAGGGGAGGAATGCCCTGTGCGGCTTCGCTCCCGAAAAGGAGATCAGAGCTGCTTGTGGATTTCCTGTTTACAGAGGCGGTGGAGTGAGCCGGGAGCTTCTCCTGCAGGAACCCCCAGGGCCCTGTGCAACAGGGCAGCCTGAAGCCGAGCACGGAGCCCCCCCAGCTGATGCACAGCACAGTGCCGGGGGCAGTGGAGCGAGTCGCCCTCGGCAGGCTGGCACCTGGCCAAGATGAGGCTGGCAGGACCAGAGCCCTCCCTTTCCCAGGCTCCCCACGCACAGGGCTGGGAGCTGGGGCTGGCCAGGAGCAGTGGCCCTGGCCCTCCGCCAGCCTGTTGACGCCTGGCCTTGCACTCTTTCCATTTGGTAAAGGCCTCCTGCTCCATCGGCACAGTCAGGAAATGCTGCCTCAGCAGCTCTCAGCCCCGCTTCCCACTAGGAGGGTGCGAGGAAGACAAACCCCCGAATATCAAAGGATGGGTGGCAATAACACCTCACTGTGAGGAGCAGCTCCATGCGCCAACCCAGGAGACAGAGGCTCCTGCTTATATTCACAGGCTGCAGCAGGACTGGCTGGCTGCAGTGCCTGGACACAGCCAGCCTCATGCTCCAGCACTGGGAATGCCCCAGGGAATACTAGCCAAGCACAGGGACTATGGGAGCAGCAAGGGGCTGTCACCCTGCATGGCCCCACTGAGCAATCCCCTGTGGGGAGTTGGCGGGGTGGGGACAGGCACAGCCGGCACCTCTTTGAGGCGGCTGCCAGCCCCACAGCTGCCGGCCCCACAGGCGCCTCCGCCCCATGATCGCCCTTTCTACAGACACTCAGAGACCTCGTCCCTTGCCAGAACGCCCAATGGGGAACCGGAGCTGGCGCCCACAGGGCAGCGCTCTGCCTGCAGCATCACCCTCACTGCGTCGGCAGATTTTTTTTCCCGGGGAATCACCCCCAAAGTGGGTCAGAACTGCCCGGATGGACACTTGGGAATATGAGCTCTCCCGGCAGCTCCCAGTGACCAGGGAACCCGATCTGAGGCTGCAGGAAGGGGCCATTTCCTCCGCACACAGCCCGAGTGACAACAACCCGGGTACCGCACCCAGCTCTGCCGCTCCTGATATGGTGAGAATGTTGAATGAGTGGGCATAGGAAAAGGAAAGAAAGGAAGAAAACAGAAAGCTCCAACAACTACAAAGACAAACCAGGAAAAAGCTGCAGCTTAGGCATACCATCCCGCTGCCGAAATGGAAATTTTGGCCTGAGGCAGTGTGGAGGGGTGGCTTGTCCCCGCAAAGGGACAGGCTGGAGCTAAAGCTCTGCAGCCAGAACGGCAGAGTCCGCTGGAAGCCGGACAACAGCCTGGGCGTGGGATTCTGAGCTGTGCACGCCGGCCTGCGAGGGAAGGGATCCGTTCCCAGGAGGCACCAGATCCCAAGGCAGGGCTGGCTTTGCCCGCTCCCAGCGCCCGGCCAGCCGGGGAGCCCCGCTGCACGCAGCATCTTCTCTCGCCACACCGACGGAGGAGGGAGGCGGCGGGCGGAGGCCGCCCGAGGCAGGGACTGCCCCGGGGCTCTCGCCAGCTGGAAGCAGCTCCCCGCCGCTCCCCGGGCACCTCCCGGCGCTGCTGCGCCCCGGCGGCAGCCGGCCCGGCTACCGGGGCTCAGGGGCCGGGGCCGGCCCGCCGGAAGCGATGCCGGAGCCGGCAGGGGATCCCGAGGAGCTGCCGGGGTGCCCCCCGCCCTCCCTCTTCCCATTCCAGCGGCCCTTACCCGCTCCCGGGCCTGCCGCTCGGCATCGGCCTCCCGCTGCAGGTGCTCGGCGCGCTCCTCCGCCTCGTCGGCCACCTGCTGCAGGCTTTGGATCTTCTTCTTGACGGCATCGATGGAGCTGGCGCTGGCCATGGCGGGGGCTGCCGGCGGGGAGGCCACACCGCCAAGCCCGTTGTGGGATCCGCCCGGCTCGGGCAGGAAGCGCTCAGGCAGCGGCCGCTCCCGCCGCCCGCCCTGCCTCCATCCCTTCCTGCTCCTCCTCCTCCTCCTCCTCCTCCTGCTGCTGCTCCTGCTCCTGCTGTGCTGCCTCCGGCCGATCTGCTCTGCCGCTCCCCCGAGCGAGGCGTGCGGTGCTCACCCACGGCAGGAGAGAGTTCCCACGCCGGGAGGGATGCACAGTGCCCCTCATCCCCAACAGGACAGAGGGTGCCCCCGGGAGGAGTGCGTGGTCCTTCCCAGGCTTTGGTCACTGTCCCTACATCCCCGCCAAGGCAAGATGCATAGCTGCTTCTGGGCAGGGCACAGTGTCCCCCCACCCTGGGTCAGCACGCATGGTCCCAGGTGGGTGCATGGTCCCCTGAGGGGGTACATGGTACCCCAGAGAGGGCACACATTGGCCCCAAGGCAGGGCACACACTTCTCTCCATGCCCAGGATGCATGCTGCCCCCTAAGCAGGGGTGCACAGTCACATTGAAATCCCCCAGAGCAACGGAGAGGAGCCCAGGGAAACAGACTCCTTTCCAGCAGTCCATGGAGTCTGTGAGTGCTGGAGCCTGTCCTGTGGAGCGCCCATGGCCACAGGAGCAACATACCCATGTGTCAGGAGCAAGTCCCCAAGTCCTGCTCTCCCCAGCCATTGCTGCAGAGTTAAGGAGAGTTGGGGACTTTTTTGTTATGGCAAGTCAGTAAGAGGCATGAGCAGAGCCTGCTCCTGGGCTTTCTCTGGGGGAACCTGGGCTGCAGCCAGGTGCCCAGCACCCATCCCTTGGTGTCTGCTCCCCAATGTGAGGACCTGTCCTGCAGCCCCACAGAGACTCATGGGGACCATGGGGGCCATGGAATCCCTGGCACCTCCTGCCTTGGGGACTGTGCCCTATGGGGGAGGTCAAAGCTCCAGCTCCTGGCTCTCCGTCTTGGCTGGGGCACATGTCTTGATCCATCAGATGAAGTTGGAGCTGCTGGCACTCAATCCTCCCTTAAGATGTACTGACAGCTCCCTGGCTGTGCTTCACACCTGCCTCCAGGAATGCCAGTTCCCAGGCTGACCTCACCAGCTGGCATCAGCTCCAGGGCCAGGGGTCCTGGGGGTGACTCAGCCCCACTGCTATCTGCACCCTGCAGATCTGTGTCCCCTTGCCAAGAGGCAGCGGAAGAGGCGATACTGTGGGTCCCCTGGGAGCACACAGCCTTGGGCTTGGCTGTGGGCTTAGCTGGTCCTGACCCTTCCCAGTCCAAGGCCTGGATGTCAGCAATGCACAAGCCAGGACATGGGGCCCAGAGCAGGAACAAGGGCTCCTGGCAGCAGTGGGGCAGGGACGAGCCAGCTGCAGGCAGAAGGGGGGCGGGTTAGGGGGCAGCCACCCCGATCTCCCAGTAGCCAGGCTAGGTGCCTCCTGCGGTGGCCCCACCCCGAGATGCAGTCACTTCCCAGCAGAGTCCAGTTCCCTCCCACCAGCTCAGGGAATCGCCAAATAAGAGCAAAGTCTTGGCTGGGGAAAGCAGCTGGGGCGGGAACACGGGGGAAGCTTTTGGGATCATGGCCTGGGAACGACAGAGTTTCCTTAAGGCCCCTCCGGGGTGGCTGGGGACAGGCCAATGCTGGGGATGTGGGGCGGTGGAGAGGGCTGTTCTGGCCTAAACCTCTTGTCCCAGCTGCACCGTTTCCAGCAGCCCTTGCCCATCCTGACCTGGGCACCATGGGCTGTCCCTACTGGTGACAAGAAGTTCTAGGACCATGGTGGGCTTGCAGAGCTGCTGGGAAGCTCTGTGGAGTTGCTGATCAAGAGTCAGGTATTCCCTGCTCTGCACTATCTGACACCTCTCCAGGTGCCTGGGGCAACGTCTTTGCACCCTTTAGTGCAGTCCCCATGGCTTTCCTGCCCCACCATCCAGTGCCAGCAGCAGGGCAGGGCCATACTGAGGTGGGTGTTTATTCTTTTAAGGCAATGACATTTTTGCCAAGAGCAGGAGGCTGCCTGGATGGCTGATATGAGCCTGAGCTGTCTGAGGAATTGGGACACGCTGTGCTCACAGCACCCACTGTCCTGGCAGCCAGGGAGGACACAGGGGTGCCTGGGGTGAGTGTGCTCTGGGGTCCACCCAGCGCTTCCTCTGGTGGAAGCAGGAGCTGTGCTGCACCTCGCACCAGGGAGGAGGTGACACCAGCCCTGGCACTTAGAGCTGTCAGCACATTCACCCCTGGCGAGGAGGGGAGACTCCCAGAGCCCCATACATGGCGCAGGCTTTGGCATGGACCTGGGAGGGCTGTGCTGGTGATGGAGCCCTAGCCCTAGATGCAGCCAGCCTCCAGCCTGACATGGCTCCTTCACCATGGCTCCTGCTCTGGCCCTTTCCCGGTGGCTCCCATCCTCTGTATCTTCTGGTATGGGACTCTACAAGCTCACGGATTTGCCAAATTGCTGTGGACCAAGCTCAGGGAAACACCCTCCCTGCCCAGGATGGCATCGCACAGCCCACTGCCAGCAGCAAACCACTCCACACCCCACAGCTGACATCTGCCCAGTACCTTTGTCTGCCCCTTCCTCTGAGCCCTGCACTGGGAATGTCACATCCACTCTCAGCCACACTGAGTTTGCCCTGTCCCATACCAGCACAGAACCATTAGATCAGTGTGAACCCCACTGCACACAGCAGCCACCTTGCCCAGCTTTACATGCCTGCCCCATACTAGGTTAAACGTGCCCTTCCAGAGGATTCTCAATGTTTTGAAGGAGAGTCATCTGTAGGATCAGCAAAGAGGTCTGAGGAGACCCCTGGCTGCTGCCCAGGGGCTCTGGGCTGCCACAGGACTGGTGCTGCCATTGCTCGTCCTTGTCTGCTCACCCCTGTCCTTGGCGGCGGCCTCAGAGATTTGACGCATCTCCCCCATTTAGCTCCATAAACCAGCTGGGATTGAATTTTTTGTTCTCAATCCTGAAAAGCCTGGCCATGCCCTGCTGGCTGCGCTCCAGACGGCTCTCCTTTAGCTTCTCCTCCAATTTCCAGGGTTGGTTTTCATCAAAGAGGGGCTGGCTATCAAAAGGAGTATTTATTTATAGGGTGTCAAATACCCTGTGTGGCACCACAGGTCGTTATACCCCATTCCCAAACGGCCCCGTGGCCGCACACAGCTGTTCCACCCTTCATCCTGGCCAGGCACAAGCCAATTTCAACACCTTCCTAACATCTCCCCAGAGGGATCTATTTCCCAGGAGAAACATCAGTCATGGCACTAAATAAAACTCTTCCTGGCCTTGCCCTTCTCTGGGTACAAAGTAGCACACTGAACCCTAAATCTACCCAAATCCCCTTCCATACACCCCAAGCATTCTTCCTTGTAGCCAGCACTGCAAGAGATTTTTCTGTTTCTCTGATCTGCCACAGTTTAGCAAGCACCACAGTTTTTCCTACGAGCATTGAGGAGGTGTGCGCTGGGGCACTTGTGACACAGCTTGGGACACTTGTTCCCGTTAGCTTTGGGGAGCCAGGCTGTAGGCTACCCCACAAAGTTCAAGACAGGACCAGCAACCAGCACTGCTCACCACAGCTGGCCTGCCCCCCCAGCCCACACAGGATCCATCAGCCCGGTTCAGTGTCAACATCGAAGGAATGGGATCCTGACAGTCTTCCCCTCGGACGCTTTCCATATAAGGGCCCCCTCTTCCTTTAACCCCCCCGAGGTCCAGAGCCTGTGCAAGGGAGGAGCTGCTGGCGTGCCTACTTACATCTGTAGCTTTCTTCTCCGCCTGCTCCAGCTTCTCCTGGGCCTCCTTGACAGACTCGGAGTACTTCTCCACCTCATCCTCAGTGCCCTTCAGCTTCTTCTGCAGGCCCTGCTGTTCCTCCTCCAGCTGGGGAAAGGACAAAGGGTGGGGTTCAGGGCAATGGCAGTGTCTGCAAGGCTGGAAGGGGATCTGTCCTCCCATTCTCCTCCTGGGGACACCCAGCCTGTGTGGGGCACGGCAGGAAAACATGGACATGGACGTGTCCTCTGACAGCTTTGGGTCTACGGGTCCTTGGGGGGCTCTTGGTGTACAGCAGCCTCCTGGACCCCCATCATCCCTGAGCATGGTGGAGGTAAGGGGGTGGTGGTCTCCTTCCCTGTATAGGGGACTGGAGAACTCCTGTCTTGGGGACACAGCTCTGGGGGACACCAGTCTCTGTTCCCATCTCTGTGGTTGCAGTGGGAGTATGCAGTCCCCAGGGCTCTCCCTGGCACAGGGATAGGGAGGTGGAACTGGGGCGTCCAGTTTGGGGGGACCAGTGTAAGGGGTCAAGGGAAAGTGCTGGTTCCTGGGGAACATGGGGTTCCTGGATCTGCATGGGGTGATGTCCTTGGGGACATGGTTGCAGAGAGGGAAGGTCTTAAGGGCTGTCAATCCCTAGAGCTGGCATCCACAAGCAGGACACCCAGTGGGGCAAGGTCCTTGGGCCAGGACATGCTTAGGACAGGGGACTCCAGGCTGGGGAACCAGTGTGGGGAGCTCAGTGTGGGGATTGTGTGATCCTAGAGTGTGACTGCAGTGTCCCCAGGCTGGACAATCAGTGGGATGGCATCCCCAGGGCTGGGCACCCAGCGGGACAGGGTTTCCAGAACTGGACAACCCTAGGGTGGAGGGTCCCCATGCTGGACTCCCAGAAGAACAGGGTCTTGGGGCTGGACACCCCTAGAGTGGAGGGTACCCAGGTAGTGCCGGGGAAGCCCTTGGGAGACCCACCTGCTTGCAGCGATCCTCTGCCTGCTTCTTATCAGCCTCCGCTTGCTCGGCGCGGTCGATGGCATTCTCCTTGTCCAATTTCAGCATCTGCATCTTCTTCTTGATGGCCTCCATGGTGGCGGGGTGTCGGCGACGAGGCGCGGGACGGCAGAGGGACGCGGAGCACCGGGAGCGGCGGGAGCACCGGGAGCGGAGGGAGCACCGGCACTGCGTTCCCCGCCCCGCCGAGCTGCCTAAAAGCTGGGGAGGGGCCGTGCCGGGCGGGGGCTGCCCCGGTACCTCCCCCGCCGCCCGCCAGCACCTTTTAGGGACTGGCTCGCCACCGGCCCTCGCACCGAGCGGGACGGGGGGGCGGCCCCCCGGCGGGCATCGCCACAGCCCTGGCACCCGGCACCCACCGGGGAACAGGGCGAGGGACACCCCGGGTCACGGCGCTGGGGACAGTCTGGTGGCACTGGGCAAGGGACACCCCGGGATAGTGTGCTGTGGGCAGCCTGGTGGCACAGGGTGATGGACACCCCGGGGCAACGCTGCGGTGGTACCCCGTGATACTGGATGAGGGACACCGTGGCACTGGGCTGGGGTACCCCAGTGGCACCGGGCAGGGGACATCCTGGGGCACTGAGTAGGGGTACCCCGGTGGCACTGGCCCCAGTTAGAGCTGTCCTTGTGCTAGTGCCCTAGGTACCCCACACACCCTGTCACAGCACCCTGGGGCCTGAGGGACCCTGCTTGCTGGCACTGGCTTGGGGACACCTCAAGGGCTGGCATGGAACTTGGGAACACCAGTGGGCTGGCATTGGATTGTAGGGGACACACTCAGGCTGTGATTGCACCGAGGGACACGTTTGGCTGTCACTGCCCACATGGGGAAAATCTCCCAGGGGAGAAGTGAGCAGAGCCCCTGACTTCCCCATCCAGCTGCTGGTGGGGCAGGAGGGCCGGAGCTCTGTGCAAACCTTGGCACCCACCGTCCTTCTGTCTTGCACCTTGGTGCCATTGTCCCTGGCACCCACAAGGACACTTGGCACATGCACAGCCCCTAGAGTGGCATTTTAGAGTGACACAGGGCATACAGGCAGCTCACTGCCCCTCTTCGTCTTTCTGCTCTAAATAAACTGTATTCCACAGGCAAAAAAATGCAAACCCTTCAAATCCCAGCTCCTCCAAAAATAACCTGTACTTTAATAACGATCGTAAATGCTTCTGGCACATTCCCAGCTGCAGGGTGGGCTGTGGGCCGGGGGGGCTGGAAGGAGCTGGTGGAGGGACCATGGGAGCCGTGTGGCACGTGTGGAAGGCTGGGATGGGATGGGGACAGGAGGGGTGCGCAGGCTCCCCCAGCCCATTGCCCCTGGGCTGCAGCCAACCCTTGCTTGATGCAACTTCTGGGCACCAGTGCTCCAAGAAGAGAGGAACGAAAAGTTTTTGACAGCTGGAGAAAGTGCCTTTTAGGAGCCCTCAGGCCCAGATGGTGGAGGGCATAGGAGGGGTGGGAGCAGTCAAGGACCAGCAGGCTGCTGGCTCCATGGGGAAAGCAGAAGAGCCACTGCTGGACTCTGGAGAGAAGCTATTAGTACTGATAAATTAGGCACATATTTGGACTAGGAGAGTCTGTAACTGCCAGCGTGCGGCTTCTGACGGGAGGGGGAAGATTCATCTCCCATCATTCCTGGGAGAGAATAATTGTTTTTCTGCGAGATGTTTCAGCCTGAAGCAGCTTCATGGCCTTGAACATCTTCATGTGCTCAGTGCATGGGGCAAATATAATAATGGGCATGGTGCAAGCAGCAAGGAAACTGCCCTGGAACCAGGCCAGCCCTCAGATGTGCCCACAAAGGATGCTGGTCTCTCTCTCTCTGCTCTCTTTGCTCCAGGCATCATAGCCATGTCTGATGGACACTGCTGGAATCATCTGGGAGCCAAGGTCCATGATTCTGCCCTTAAGCCTGACCTCTGTGGTAACCTGTGAGAGAAGAGGGTGCAGAGGGGCGTGGGTGCACATCCCTCCCTTTGCTGCCCCATGCCTAGCCTTGTATGGGCTAAGGTCTCCAAGGATGGCAGTCCCCTCCATATTTCACACTAGGGTCAGACCTTACTTCCAAAGAAAATCTTGTCCTGATGACTAATGGGACCTTTCCAGGTGCAGTCCCCCATTGCCCCATCCCTGAGCTCCCCAAGAAGCTGGGACGTGGTTTGCCCACTAACCTCCAGCTTAGCTGAATTTGGATCCCTGTGGTGGCCTGGCACCTTAAGATTTGGTCATCCCAGCTCCAAACTTCTGTATGTGCTTTCCTGAACCTGCCTGCCAAAATAACCCTTTGATCAGTGTGTGAGACTGAGGGGCAGTGGTTAATCACACCCCTGTGTCCCTCCCATGGTATTTATGCCACCACCTCTTGCTTGTACTCAAGCTGGAGGACACAGCAGTGGATGTGCTTACAGCCCTGTGCAGGGGGTGCTGGAGCTCCCTTGTCCCCAGGATGCCAGGATGAGGCCAGAGCTGCTGCCATGCCGTGCCTGCTCGCTGTCCTTGCTGGACACTCCAAAGGGCCCCATGTCCAAGCTGGTACCTGGGTGAGAGCCTGGGTCAGGCCAGCGCAGATTGTCAGGGGACAGCTGGGAGGACTGGGATGCCTGTGAGAGCCACAAATCCACCCTGGAGCCTGGCCAGGGGTAAGTGTCTTAGGAGAAAGAGCCCCTCCACACCCCCAGGGACATGACCACAGGGGGATGGGGGTTGCTGTTGGGAATAGTGCAGGATGCTGTCCTTGCCACTGATGTTTGTAGCTCACAGTATCAGAACAGCCCCAGAGGCAAAGGACATGTGCCAACCTGCCCGTGCCCCTGTTGCACCCCACATCACCTCTGCCTGCCCTGCCACTGCTTAGGCCCCCCAAATCCCTGCTGAGTGACAGGGTGGGAACAGGTGGGGACACGCTGGGGCAGCTGCTGCCTGCACAGGTTGGCTCTGGGGGGCTATTTCGGGGCGTGAGATCAATGCTGGCAGCCGGGAAGGCTCCGGCCACATTCCCAGACCCACACCACAACAGACTGCTCCTTCCCCACTGATGGCCCACCAGTGACTATGGGGTGGGAGTCACCCCACCTGCACCCCTACTGCACCCTACCCAGGAGTATATTTGGATGGTAGCAGGAATGGGGCCAGAAGCTGAGCTCCAGACACAAATATCCCCCCTGCCTTCACTGAAGCCCAAATCCCCAAGAAACAAAATCCCCAAGATCCCCTCCTGCAGCGGTGGCCCCCCGGCAGCACCTGCGAGGCCAGCACATGGCTGGCAGCGGGGGTCCGGCCTGCCGGGTGCCTGGGGCTGGACGTGCCTCAAATATTTTCCATGCTGTATAAGCACCCGTGGTACACTCCCCCCCTCCCTTTGCTGGGAGGGAAGGCGCCCAGGCCTCCCTGCCCTCCCCTTCTCCTGGAGAGGCCCATTGATACCCAGTTGGCAAGAAAGCAGGAAAACCAGATTTTATTGATGAATGCGTCTTTCTGAGGAGACACTGGCATCCCCCACCCCATCCCGGGGTGGGAGGGAGCTGGTTTCCTTCAATCTTTAATATGGGATGCTTAAAAGTATCAAAATGGTGAGAGAAGCCTCAGCGAGTGCAAAGGGGAAGGAAGGGGTCCTGGAGCCAAGGAGGGGTGGGATGCTGGGCTACGGGACCCCAGCAAGAGCTGGGTGTTAGTGTGCAGGGCATGGGCAGGCAGGGAAATAAATGAACTTTGGAAGCTGCAGGCTCAATACTAGAGAAATGGAAAAGTTACAAAAATACTGCAAACCTTGGAAAACAATGCAGGCACTTGGGAAGAAGAAGGAAGGCAGAGCTGGCTGGGGCTGCAGCTGGGGGGAAGCCCTGCAGGAAGGCAAAAAACAGCTCTGGGGGTGAATTCATCACATCATCCCCCATCCTGAGTGGAGGCACTGTGGCTTCCAGCCCTGCTGCCTGCTGCCCCAGAGGGGTCTGGGCTGAAAAAAATACTCATACTCATGAGGGGGACTCAGGGTCTTCCAGGGTAGCTGCAGAGGAAGATTCAGCCAGCAATAAGGCATTGGAGGTGAAAGGCAGCTCCACGCGATAGCTCAGCGAGGGGTGGCTGCTCCCTGCATGCCATGGCACAGGAGAGGGCAAGCCACCCACCTGTCCCCATCCCGCGTGGAGGAGAGAAAAAAAGGGGCATGAGAGGGAAGGAAGAAGGCACAAGTAAATATCCCCTTGCAGTGGAGAGCTCTGTGGGCCCGCACCCCGGGGCTGGCGGGTGAGCCCTGAGCCAGTGCAGCCCCGGCTCCCACCCCAACCGAGTCCCTCCGAGCGCTCTGATTGTGCCTTGGGTGTGCATGGGAAGGTGGCTGGGCAGCGAAGCGGAGTTGCTGGTGCGGCACCGGCTTGGAGGGGCAGCTGAGTTAGTCCCGTTGCTCTGGGTGCGGGCAGAGCTCTGGTCTAGCCCAGACAGCCCTTCGCTTGTGGCAGGTTGTCTTAAATAGGAGCAGGCAGGTGGGCAGGCGGCAGTCTGTGCGGTGAGCGGAGGGCGTGCGGCTCAGTTCTGCTCCTCGTCCCTTAGCTCCGAGGGCAGGAACTTGTACTGCTGCTGCCGGATCATTGCCAGCTTCTTCCGTGCCTCCTCCAGCTCCCGCTCCTTGCGCAGCATCTCCTCCTGGGCGGCGATAATCTGCCAGGAGAGAGCCCCAAGGTCACAACTGCCTCCCACAGGGATGGCCAGAGCCTCTGCCACAGCAGTGCCAATGCCACAGCTGCGTTCTCTGGCTGCTGCTGCCCTCCCATCACAGCCACTGCCTCACTGGGCATGAGGACTGTTTGTCCCTTGGGTGGGAGCATGGTACTCTGGACATAAAGCAGAACAGCACAGCTTCTGAGCTCTGCCCCATGTGCTGTGTAAAGAGTCTCAGCTGCAGGGAGCCAGCACTGTGATATCCCACACTAGGCAGATCTTGCCCTCTACCCACTGCTCTGCTTTTTCCTTGTGTCACAAAGGATACTGTGGGCTCTGCACTAAGGAGAAGCCAGGGCTTTACACTCCTGAGAGTGCATGCACCATCACCCACTGCTACTTGTGGCAGGATAAGGTGAGGCCTCATTGTTTAACTGGTGCTCAGTGGTGTGGCAGCAGCTCTCTGGCCACAGAGCAAAACACCTCTCCAGGCATTGTTATGGGAAAAGTCCGTGAGAAAATCAGAGAAAAGAATGATAAACAATTCTTAACTTGCTGTACCTTGTATTGTGAACATGTGGAATGTCTTATGGAGATTGTTTACCAAAGGGTGGTTTCTTAATTAACCAGTGGTGATGGTGTTTGGACTAAAGGACCAATCAAGTACACCTGTAGCAAACTAAGGTATAAAAGTATGGGTTTCTTAATAAAGATATATTAATCAGCCTTCTTTAATACATGGAGTCTATGCCAATTATTACCCGGCCAGGGGCCCGTTGCAATGATACAGTGGGATGGGTGAAATCACAGCATTTTTGTGAGGTTCTCTCAAGACATGACCTGTGCTGGTGGGTGGTAGGACATGCTTCTGAGACTGGCACACACAGGTTGTGGGGGCACCTAGAGCTGCTCCTGCCCTCACTCCTCACCTGTGCAATTCCTCCCACCATCTTCTCCTTCACCACCACCGTTTCATCATGGTCCTGGAAAGCAGCTGCCTTCTGCGCTGCCTTCACCAGATTGTCTGATGCCCTCTTCACGGCATTTCCAGCGGCCTGCAGCAGGCAGGAGAAGAGCATCAGTGTGAGTCACAGCCCCAGAGTATGATTGCTGTCCAGGGGTGTGAAGGAACTCCTGCCCCAGGCTGGGCAGCAGGCAGGACCAGCAGCCAGGAGTGCTGGGAGCTGCTGGCAGGGATTCCTTTACATGGCTCGCTGCCTTGTCACCCGCTCATGACCATTTCAGGCGTTTCTGCTCCCAGGCAGGCTCTGGCTCCTCTCTGAGCAGCAGGGCAGGGACTGGGAGGCAGCCCTGCTGCCTCTCCCCAGCCCTTGGCCCCAGTGCTGAGACCCCATGTTAACTCCCCAACACACAGGCATTAACCTCTTATGTGCCATGGCCTCTGAGGTTTAACGGTGCTACAGAACATGCCTTCCACACATTAACCTCTTGAATACCAGTGAGGAAGCGCACCCATTTCAGGTATTCCTGTGCCAGGTTGTTGTTTCTGAATGCTGCCAGGCTGAGCAGCCCAGCATCACTCACATGCCTGGCACACAGCTAGCAGTGAAATCCAAGCAACCTGGAGCCTGTGTTCCAATGAACTTCCCACTGATGGCATACAGGCAGGGAGCATGAGCCCCGGAAAGCATCCACATGCCCTCATGCCACTCCCAGCCACCCTTCAAACAGCCGGGGCTGAAAAGGCAGCCTAGGACTCACCTGGAGCCGCTTCATGGCCTCTGAGTCATGGTCAGCCTTCACCTTGCAGGCCACCAGGAGCTGGGCTGTGGAAGCAGCCACCTGCTTGGCAGAGGAGATGAGCTTCTCCTCACTGGCATGGCCCTGCACCGCGGCGTTGGCGGCTTCACACAGGTTGTTGGTGGCAGCAGCCACCATGCGTGCCTGTGGCAAGAGAGGCTGTCAGGGGAGGTACAGGAGCTCTGATTGGCTCCAGGGAGGTGGTAGGGGCATGGGATGGTAAGAACCAGCTTCCACAGCATGTGGGAGAGGGAGGAAGAGGCATGGCTGCTTCTTCCACTGAGGACAAGCAAAAGGGCAAAGCATCCTTGTGTTTACAGCAGGAGTCAAGAGGAAAGTTTCCCCCTCAACCCCTCAGCATGACCTTGATACTTACAGCTGAAATGAGACCCTGGGACCACTGTCCATCATCCACTGCATTGGCTGGGATGGCACCCACCTATGAAGAAGGAGGGAAGGAGTAAGGGTCACCATCCTGCACACCTCTTGTCACAGGCATGAGGGTTACAAGCAGCCCCAGAAGAAGGGAGAACCCTTCACTACATTTTCTTCTTCCCCTCTTATGGCCTTACTTTTCCTTGGGCCACTAATTCCCGCTGGGCTGCTGAAGCTGCCTTCACCAGGGCACTCGTGGCTGCAGCAATGGATTTGGCAGCTTCCAGGATCTGCTCCTCAAAGTTCAGGCTCTCGTCTGCTTGCTGTGGGCAAAAGCAGAGTGTGAGTCCCAAGCAGGAGTGCTGGGACAGATGGAGCAGAACAGGAGGATGGCTGCAGGGGACTGAGGGCAAACATATAAAGCTGGATTAAGGGCTATGGGGTGCAGTGGGAAATGGGCTACCCAAGGAAAGTTCAGCTGGGGATGTGGGAGGTAGCAGGAGTACAGGAAGAGGGACCAGCTGTCAGATGGGCCTTCAAACCTAAAGCACAGACAGGGGAGCCCCAGCCCACCCCAAGCTGAGCACGAAGGTCAGACAAGGCTCAGCACTGCTACCTTGGGCTTGGCTCTCGGTTTCAGCTGCTCCAGCTTCTTGGCTGCAGCCTCAATGGCAGCTGCTGCCCCCAGCAGCTCATTCTCAGCGATGACAGTGGGGTCTTCTGGGTCAACCCACTCCGTCCCTATGAACACCGGGAAGCCAGGCAGGTTACACCTGCATGCAGTCTAATTTCTGAGTTTCCTTGCCTCCTCCAGCAGCTGCTGAGCCCTCCACCCTAATCCCAGCCCTTGTTTATGCCCCTCTGAGCAGGACCTTTCCTTACCTTTCATGGCCTCGGCTGCCTGGATGAGCTCAGTGACAGAGCTGGCCACGCGCTTGGAGAAGCCTGCCAGCTGCTGCTTCAGCTCGTGGGTCGGCTTCTGCAGGATCTGGGGGGAAGGAGCAGATGTAAGCAACTGGAAAAAGGGAAACTTCATGGGTCTGTTTGGGGTGCGCTCCCCAGGGAAGTAGGGTGGGATCCCCCAGCCCCCTCCCACATGTGTACACGTCAGGCACTGTCTGAGATACTTTCTCAGGTGAGTCTGGCTATTCTCTTTGTGCCCCAGGATAGGATGAGCTTCCCCAGGGCCCTCCTGCATCCACAGCTTCTGGGACATCTTACATACACAAGACCCTCAGCACAAGCCTTTCTGCACTGAGCAGCTACCCATACCAAGATTTCTCCCTTTCAAATAATGTCAAGCTCCATATCTCCTTTGCTGTCCCCATTTTGGAGGTTTGTTTGCAAACATAAGGTGGGCCAAGGGGCATACCCTGGAGTGACATCCCAGCCAAGGAGGGCTGGCCCATCAGGATGAGGTGGCAGACAGTGCCCTAAGGGTTCCTCCCCTGGGTTGGAGGGACACATGCACACACCACAGCACACATGTGCACGCACACAGGGTCTGTATGCACAAGCAGAGCTCACTGCTGGCCCAACTTGCACCAGACAGGCAGCAGCTGCCCATCAGCTAGAGCAGGGGTGAGTACACAAACACAAACACAAGGACCCCAGGGTCCCTGTGGACACACGCAAGTCCCACCCCAGCACTGGGCTGGGCACACAGACACACCATGAGCAAGGCTCATGCTGAGGTTAGAGACCAGCAGGCACCCCAGTGTTGCCTTACTCACCGGCTGACAGAGAGGAGGGAGAAGAGAGAAAAGAAAGCAGTGAACACCCCAGCAAGAAGGAGGGGAGATAGGGGAGGGTAGGGGAAGGTGGGTGCTTTTTGGTGAGGGTTGAAGAGCAGCCAAGAGGAGCAGTGGGAACAAAGGATCAGAGATTCTAGGGAGCTGTGCTGCCAGTATTAGCTCTTACTTCAGCCTTGCAGGGCCAGGCAAGACAGGGCACCTGGATGAGGCTCCCACAGCCAGAGGAGCCACCTACACTCAGAGTAGCCATGGATCCACTCTCCTCCTCACACCCTTTGCACCTTAGTTCTCCCCACCCTGCATTGCTTCACTGCAGTTTTGAGCCACGGAATCTCTCTGCTTTTGGAGGGAGAGACCTATTGTTACCAAATACCAAGTCCCCATGGAGGTTCAAATTCCTACCCCTCCCCAGTGAAATATGCAGGCTTTCCCACTCCTCTGCCGGGAGCCATGTTTTCCAGCCTGAGACAAATAACCCTTATTCTTGAACCCTAACCATACTTGTTCATGCTCTGCAGAAGACACTGGTTTGCTTGGGGACAAAGTGTACAGCAATGACCTTGCTGCTGCTGGGGAATGAGGCAGCACCCCATCTGCCATCTGCCATCTCCCTTCCCATTCCCCTAGATCCTTCCTGCTTGTGGTTTCCCAGGAACCTGCTGTCCTTTGATAAACAGGACCCGTGAGCTTCACTCCTGCCTTCGCAGACCACAGTGCTCTGGAGACTGAGTCGTGGCTTTTTCCTGCCCTTGTGTTGGGCCATCCCGGCAGAGAGACCAGAGCAGCATGAGGCTCAGAGTGATGGCACACAGTGATGTCTGGTTTGCCCTCATGGGCACATCTAGTCTAAATGCCTTATTATTAAGCGTGCTGTCTGGTCTGACAACATGTTTAAAACTGCTAAATGATCTCGGTCTGGAGCTGAAGGCACCCCGGAGGCTACAAGCTTACTAAGAGGCACCTCCAGTGAACATTTTTAAGGATGTTCCAATGTATGATAGTCAAAACATTGCACAGCAGCAGGATGGTAACACCCAAAATACAGGGGAATGGCGTGTTCCTGCAAGTAGGCTGACCTCGGGCACTGCCACACTAAGTCATTAGCCTAATCATCTGTTAACAACAGGTCAGCCAGAGAATTTCTACTCAGCACTTCAGCCTTGGCTGCCATGATTCATGTGTGCCTGAAGCATCTTCCAGGCAGACATTTGATCTAGATGCAGAGGATGGAAAACCCACTGCTCCCCTTGGAACTGTACCCCAGTGGTTGCCTCCCTTGAATAAAACCACTCTTTGACTTCTCCTCTACGCAGCTTCGATTTCTAGCCATCGATTCCTGCCCACTTCCCCCTACTGCTGCCAGTGCTGGTTACCCTCTGCCTAAGGGGGCTTTCCCTGCAGGAAACCACAGTTTAGGCTCCACCACTTTGTAGCTGGTGATCCCAGACAGCAGACTCTCACTAACCAGCTTAGTGCAACCTTGACAGAGCTGAATCACTGTCAGTCTTTGTCTTGTTTGAGAGATCTCACAGCACCATGGGTTGAGTGTGCACATCCCCACAGTGCCCTGACTCCACTTCTGTGGTCTTGCCAAGAATGCAAGCTGTTGGAAGGACTTCACTGGATCTTTCCTACCATGCTAGAGGCTTAATTTACTTCTTGTAAACTAATGTTGCAGCTGAAGTCCTTGGGAGGACTCAGGCAGAGGGAGACTGGATCAAAAGGGTGCAGTGGGCGCTTCCAGTCATTATCTTTGCTATGGGAGGCACTGTTCATCTCCCACACATAGTGCTGTCGGCATGACACTGTTTTCCCACTGCCTGAGGTCCATTATTCCTATCACTTTTACTGGAAGCTGTATTTTTACAAGATTATGCTACCATGTTATTGATTTCCAGCCTCCATCTGTTTGCAGTCAGTTAATCTCCATCTGTTCTTAGCAAAATACCTTTCTTAGAGCCTGTTGAGCTCTCTGACATCTGCTTCCATGGCAGGGGCATGGACACACGCTGTGCCAGCACAGGCAGCAACGTGGGCTGTGCAAAGGGCTCAGTGGGAAGAGGTGAAGAGCCTAGAGGACCTTGGGGATCTGGGGAACACCCAGGCAATCCACGGTCAGCCTCTGCCCACCCTGGGAATCGGAGTGGGGACACTCACCACCAGCACATGCTCCAGCAGCTCCAGGTAGCCATCAGCACACTCCTTGCCGAAGCGCAGCGCCCGTTGCCGCACGTCCCCGCTCACCTCCGGGTGGTAGGCTGCTTCCTGCAACCCGGACACAGGGAAACCCCTATTCACATCCAGCACCATCCCCCTCCACCCACAAATCCGTGCTACAGATCCACCCCCACTGCCCGCCCCACCTTGCAGGAGCGCAGCATGTCTGCAATGGCCCGGCGGCTCAGGTTGGCCGTGGCAATGACATCCTCCTGCCGGCACGAGTTGCCAGCGGCCACCGCTTTGGCTGTGGCCATCGTGATGCCTTTCGTCATGCGGATGAAGTCCTCTGGGGTGGAGACCTTGGCAGGAGGCACCGGGGAGGAGAAGACCTGTGGGGCGAGAGGCAGCGGTGAGGCGCAGGGCGGCAGGCAAGCAGCGTGGCAGCCACAGCCCCGCGGCCGTACGCACCGCCAGCTCCTGGCGAATGTGCTCGATGGTGGCCTCCAGTGCCCGTGTCCCCTTCGTGGCCTCGTCCTCGACAGCCTTCACTGTCTTCAGCAAGGAAGTGACATTTGTCACCATCACCTATGGGAGGAGAGAGAGAGCCAGGTGAATTCCCACACAAGCTCTGGCCTGTTGCCAGCACCTGTCCTTCCCCTCTGGACTGGTTCCAAACTGCCCCATCCCCATACTCCACTCAAACTGCCTCAACTGCTCCTCTGCAAGCTGTGCTCCACCTTTTATGTGTCCCTTCCTACCCTTCTGTCCTGAACTGCACCCGAGTTGTGTTCCTGTGCCCAAACAGGCAGAAGAAAACTTCTCTTTCTCCAACCCCACTGCCTCCCCTCCTTCTTCCCATCACAATCAGCACAGACCTTGGCAGAGTTCTTCAGCTGGTAGACAGCAGGATCATCTCCAGCTTTGCCAGCAGCTGCTTTGGTGGCACCAATCAGGTCTCCAAGTGCCTTGGCCACATCCTTCACAGCATTGATTAGGACCACCTGGGGAGAGCAAGATCAGGGGAATGGCTGAACTAAAGTCACACTTGGTGTGGCTCAGCAGGGAAAATTTGGGCACCAGAGGCCACACAGGGAGTCCAGCTCAGCTAGCACCAGCCAAAGCCCAGCCCCCTCTCTCCCCAACTCCTGGGATCCAGCCTAAGCACCACATGACATCTGCATCCCTCAACCCCTCCAAGCAAGCTACCAGCAGTCTCCACTCAGCCCACACACCCAACCACACCTGGGTTTCGGGGTCTTCAGATCCCAGGCTGGCAGCACCCAGCTTCACCACCTCCGCCAGGCGGGTGATGGTGGACACAGAGGACTGGGCTGCCTGGGCTAGCTTCTCCTGGCTGGCTGTGGCATTCTGCACCAACACCTTGGTGTCCTCCACCAGTGCCTTGGCTGTCTTCAAGATGCCCTCCCTGGAGAGAAAATGTGTGTCAGGCATGACACAGCTCTCTACTGCACACATGGTCCTTGGGGTACAGAGAGACTGTGGATCCTGCTTTTCCCATGTACAAGCTGGAGTTTTGAGAAATAGAGCCAGCACAACTTGAGCTTGAAGCTCTGCTTGGGACTGGTCCACAGCTCAGAAAAAACATGGGACACAGCTTGACACCCCTGTCTCTGGCTGAGCAGAGGCTGGACAGGGTGCCTGGGTACCTGTGGTCAGCAAAGGTCTCAGAGTTCTCCCGGTTGAGAGTTCCTGCTGTAGCAAACATGATGGTGGTGTCAAGGTCAGCAATGATGCCGGAGACAGCGCTGGCTGCTGTGATGCAGGCTTGTGTCCCACGGTTCCCTGCCTGAAGAGCTGCCAGCACATGAGATACCTGTGGGGTACGAGTAAAGTGACTGGGGGAGTACAGCAGGTTCAGGGAACCCTCACTGCACACACCTCCAACACCCCCAAGGGTGGCGCTGCTTCATACCAAGGAGAGGAACTGGGAATATTTTGGTCTGCACACCCCTTCTTAGCTTAGAGTTATTTATTTTTACCTTGCAACTATCATGTTTGGTGGTCTAAGAGATGCTGGACTCAGCTAGTTTTCAAATTAGTAAGAGTTGCAGATGCCAGGCTGACAAGTGTTTATTGTTGTGTTTTTGCTGACAAGCACTGCTCTCTACCCATATCAACTGGACTTTTTAAGCCACATTTTTTCATCTGTCTGTCAGAAGTGTGCTCTTTAGATTGGCTTGATGGACAGGATGCCAGCAAAAGGTGAAGGGGAGACTGATCACTGAGTGTGAGCTGCAAGCATTGCTTGCAGATGCTTTGCCCAACTCTGCAAGAACTGATCTGGAGAGCCTGGCCTGTCACCAGTGTGTAGATCAGTTTTCCCAGGCTGCAGCACCTGGGCATCACACTCACCCACCAGCTGCTGTTACAGTGTCTGCAGAGGGGAATCCATCCTCCACCCCATCAGCTGGGCAGGGGGAGTGTGGTCAAGAAAGCCAACAGATTCCAACAGGACCAGGAAACCACCCTTGGAGTGGTGGCTCCAGGGGCACATGGCTGAATCCAGTATCCCTCCCACCTCACCATTGACATCTTGACCACCTACCTTCTCAGAAACCTTGCGTGCACTTTCTATCAGCTCCTTCTTGGTGTAGGCATCGCTGGGGCTGCACTGCAGGGCTCCAGCCTTGGTGACCAGGGCAGCACAGCCATGACCCAGCTCCTGCACCCGGTGCTTGATGTGGGAGCCGATCTGCAGAAGAATGTGTGTGTGACAGAGTCAGCAGGGAACTAGGCCCTGCATCTGTGACACCCGCTGGGAAACACCCGCCATTCAGCTCCTCTTTCCCAATCCTCCCACTCAGGGGAAGGAAAAAGGAAACGCAGCTTTGCTCCTTGTTTCTACGTCATGTTTCAGGGGAGGTGTGAAAGCTGCCTGTCCCCAGCTCCAATGGGAGGTTCAAATGTCCCTGTTCTCTGTTCTCACGCCCCAACAGCCCCTGCTCTGCCCCACATCACACTCCAGCACCTCCCCTGGGCTCGCACCTCCTCATTCTCGGCAGTGAGGGCAGCTGGCTTGGCCTCTTGTGCCAGCTGCCCATAGTCATGGGTGAGTTGGTTGGCCAGTATGCCCAGCTCATCTGGGTTGGTGGTGGATTTGGTGACCTGTTGATGGAAGAAGAGCAGGAGTTGGACAGGGCAAGGAGGGCAGTAGCCTGACTCAGTGGCAGGCAGTGCATTCTAGAGTGACCGGCTTGCTTGCACCCACCATTTCCTGCACAGTCACTGCAATAGCCTTGGCTGTCTTCACCATTGTGGTCTGGTAATCCACAAAGGTACCTTCTGGTTCACCCATGGGTCCTTCGTCCAGCTGAAAGAGAACACCAGGAGATTCTGGATCCAGCTCTGACCCACAAGGTCTTTAGCTTGTAGGGTTTGACCCTGACTCTCCCTCTCTCCCACATCCAGCTCTGTCCAGGTCCTCTCCTTGCTCCCCTCACCTGGTTGATGGCTTGGGTGATGGAGTCCACCATGCCCCCCACGACACCTGCAGCACTGGCTGCCTCATTCAGGGTGGTGGTCAGGTCCTCCACTGCTTCCTTCATCATTTGCACAGCCTCTTCCAGAGCCTCCTGAGTGTGGGCAGCTTGCTGCAAGGAGAAGCCAGAGTGAGGGAAGACAGGTGGTGGCTCCCCTCCCAACAGGGATGCTGCACACTGACTCTGGGTTTTCCATGTCTGGCTCACGTGTGTGCACCATGCAGCACCCACATGCAAAGGAGGGCACAGCACTGACACGTGCCCCTCCTGCTCACCTTGGGGTTCCCACCAGCCTCCTTGGCTGTGTACAGCATCTGCAAGGCAGATTCAGCCAGTGTTTTGGTCTGGTCCAGGAGGTTCATCTGCTGCTGGTGGTTGGGTGTTTTGGAGGCAGCGCCAACAGCTGCCATAATGAGTGGCTCAAAATACTGAGCCATCTGGGACACCTAGGGAAGAGCAGTGTCAGCACCAGCAGCTTCCAGCCCCAGCTGCATTGTACCTCTCCTTCCCAGGCATCAAGTGCCATACTCCCATTACCTTGTGCCCCAGCTGTGAGGCCTCGGCCCGTGCCGCAGCAGCCACAGGCTCGATCAGGTTGCTGATCTCTTGGACAGCTGTGATCATCTGATTGTGCAATGCCTGTGCAAAGAGAGGGTGTTGCATGAGGCTGCAGCAGGGCTGAGGTCCCTTCATGCTGCTAAGAGTCTGTGGGAGGATGCCCAGTCCCTTAGGCTTGCCCACAGCATGTCCCTGACCCACCTCCTGGGAGATATCTTGTCGGGGGGCCAGCTGCTGGCTGATGGCAGCAAGGGATGCCTGGTCCACCTCCCGCAGGCATCTGTTCAGGACCTCAATAGCCTCATCGCACTCCCGCTGTCCTGGAGCTTTGTCCCTGAGTGACAGATGAATCAGCCAAGCACTGGCAGCTGCTACACCATCCCTTCACCCCCCGCCTTGGCTGGTGCTGGTGAGGGGCAAGACCCCTCTCCCAGGCTTTGGGGCAACCCAGTGTGATAGAGCCTGGGCACATCAATGTGTGTTCCCATCAACCCTTGTGAGAACTGGAGAAGCAGCTTCCAGGAAGGACAAAAGGGACAGCGTCTTCCATCCTGTCCCTTGCCTGCCTGCACCAGCTGTCTTCAAGGAGATGATGAGCCAAAACATCCCCAGGAATGCTTGCTCAGGGCAGGGGTATGTGCCAGCAGGGACAGAGCCACGGCTACAGCCAGAGAAGGACTCTGCTCACCTCATGTTGGTGATCAGCTTCTTGATGGAGTCTGAGACTGTGCGCGAGTGGCCAGCGAGCACTGACCACTGTGGTGGGTCCTTGGGGTTGACAGCCAGAGAGCGGGCAGTCTGGATGAGGCCAGCAGAGCTCTCCAGCATGGTCTTGGCTGAAATGACAATGGGCTCCATGGCTCTGCGCCCCTGCACAGGGAGACAACAGGTGAGGCAAGGGAGAGTGCATGGGAAGTTGCCCCCTCTCCCATGACCTTTACCCTGGAGCAGCCCCTTGAAGCCCAAGGCTTGCTGCCATCTCCCCATCACACCCCCTCAGCGCAGGCTCCCCAGGCTCAGGGGAAGACACAGCTTCTCTCCACCCGAGCAGAGCCTGTCACAGCCAGGCTCCATCCTCCCTGTCCGAGCAGCATCCCACCTCTGGGCTGATCTGAGCAGGAACGGTGGCGAACTCTGGGTTGGAAGCGAAGGCTGTCAGGTTATCCACAGCCTCTATGAGAGGGGCGGTGGCAGCACGGCACCGCTCCCGGTTCTCTTTGTTGAACTCGCCATCCAGGGCCTGGTGTGGAGAGACCAGAGCAGTTATCCAACCCCCACTGCACCCCAAAACCCACCACCAGTGCACTGCCTCAGAAGGGACTCCACACCTTGATGGTCTTCACCAGGTTGGCAGTGCTGTTGGCCACCTCCTTGGCCGACTGGACGAACTGGCGCTTGGCCACAGGATTGGCAGTGCGGGAGGACGCCAGACGGCACGTGTTGCACAGGGCTGAGGTGTGCTTTGCTACGATGGTGGCTGCTGACAGCACCTGCAGGGGAAAGCGGAGTTAAGGCAGGATTCACGCGTTATTCCTACAGCTCTCCCTTCTCACCCACCCTGTGTAGGGCACCAGTGACCACAGGTATCCCTTTTGGGACCCAAGAAGGATCACCAAGATCCTGCATGCCCTGTCTGGACTGTCACCACTGCACCAAAGCTGACAGCTGGCTCCCAGTGCAGCTGATGGGGCCTGATGAGACACTAGTCATCATCTTGGCCAACTCTTGGGATGTGGCACTTCCAACTAGCTTCATACTCCTTTTGATGCAATCAAATGCCTATAATGGAACGCCACCCCACACTCACCTGGGACTGAGTACAGGCAGGGTCCACCAGGTTCTGGCAGGCCATCTGGATGGCTTGGTTAGCTCTAGCAAACTGAGTGGGATCCACCAAGCCCTGCTGTCCGGCCTGGCTGTTGGGGTCTGAGACCCCCACAAGGTAGGCAGCCTAGGAACATGGGAGATGTGGTGAGAGAGAGCCTGCACACTGCAGGGAGGCTGACAGAGAGCACGGGCTGCTGAGGAGTCTGCAGCATTTCCCACTGATTTGGAAAGGCAGGGGTGGGGGTGCATGCAACAACTATGCCCCTGGGGTAAGGCTCAGGGCTGGGACTGAGTGTGTCTCACCTGGGCAGCTGCCTCTGTCAGCCCACAGAGAGCTTTGGAGGCGGCACTGATGGAGTCACCAAACTCAGGCAGTTTGCTGTTCTTGGCATTCTGGGAGATGCCAGCCATGGACTCTCCCAGCACCTGCAGGACACACCACACACTGGTTATGGAGACGGCCTCTGACTCCCACAGTGCTCCCAGGATCAGAGTTCACTGTGTTTGATTGGTAGGGGAGGAATCACCTTTCTCTTTGTTCACATATCCTTCCCAAGCCCTCCCTGTTCTTCTTCAAACCTCCATTCAGGGCTTACCTTGGAGTTCTCCATGACACTGTCAAGGCAGTTGAAGTAGGACATGTCATTGACAGTCTGGGTGGGGTTCTCCAACAATTCCTTCACCGTCTGCAGGGACACAGGTGTCACACCCAGAGGAAAGTTCTGCATCCTCCACTTGCATCTCTTCTTCATTCCCTCCTGTTCTTTGCAGTGGGGTGCAGCTCCCCCATACCCAACATCTCAACCCTTCCAGTGCCTTGTCAATATGTGGCTTCTTACCTCCAGCTCTCGCAGGGCATTGTCACACTCCTTCTGGCCTGGGGCCTGCTGGGTGCACATGGTGATCAGCTGGTTAATGCTGTCAGTCACAGCCCTGCCAGGGACATGGGAGAAAGATCCACAGATCAATGCATGCCCCACCACCCAGCCCCACTACTGTCTATGGCCAGCTGCTCTAAGGCAGCAGCTCCTCTTACCGTGCTGCTGCTGCCAGCTGATTCTTGAGGTTGGGAGCAGCAGGGTCAGCAGAGAGAGCCTTTGCAGCCAGCAGCAGCTTGCTGGAGGACATGGAAATGCTCTTCAAGTTCGACACTACCTGTGCCTGGTCCTCCTTATTCTGCAATAAGCCAAAATGAGTTTTCTGCAGCACCTTTTAAAGCCTACATCCATCCTGGGTCTTCTCTGGGGATTTTCAAGCTGAGCTAGTTCCCTTCATCCAACTTGTCCGCCAACAGCAAGGAAATATGAATTCTTGCTGAACTAACCTAAGCCACCTTCTCCCTGTTGCTGTGGTTTTGCACAGCTCCACTCCCCATCTCCCTGGCTGCATTGGCCACAGTCACCCTAACCACCACTGCCTTGCCACTCTGCCTTTGGTCAGCTAATTTCTCAGATATCCCAAATGTCTGCCTTGATTTAGGATACCCCAACAAGCATTTCCTCTCACCGGGGACTGGCTGGCCATCTCCACTCCTGCCTGCAGGAATTCATTGAAGTCATGTCCGAATTTGCCAGAGGATTTGGCCAGGTCTTGAGGGGTGCCACGCGACGCCTGAACCAGCTCATTGGCAGACTGATTGAGCCCTGCTGCTGCCTGGTTCAGCTGGCTCTGTGCCTCCTGGAAGCTCTTGGTGCTAGGAGGGAACTGGAAGGAAGAAGAGAGTTTAGGAGAGGCACAGAAATGAGTGGAGATGGCAGATGAAAGTCTGGCACATGCCTGGGGATATGCAAGAGTGACCCAATGCAGTTGCACCAGCCTGCATTGCCAGATTTTCCCCTTCCCCTCCTGCCCTAGCTCAGCTCACCGAATCTGAGAGCAGCCTCTTGCTGGCCTCTCCCACCATGCGGATGGCAGCATCCACGTCCCGCTGCCCTGGCAGGCAGTTAACACAGCGGTTCAGGGCCTGTGACACTGCCTTGGCCACCTGAAGGGAAGCAAAGAGAGGTCACCACCTCACCTCACCACCACCCAGCCAGCCCCATAACCTTCCCACAGCCTGATGGGGCACACTGGTGTACTCCCTGTATCCACCTGGGCCAGGCGCTGCTGGCTCTCTGGGTCACCAGGCTTGGCCACTGCTTTCCGGGCCTCCTCAATGAGGTTGTTGGCTTTGTCCATGACATCACTAGCACACTCCAGCATGGCACTCTGTGCCTGCGGGTCGGAGGTGTTGGCTGCCACACCACGGGCAGCCTGGCTGAGTGAGCGCAGGGCCTGGGCCACTTCCCGGGCAGCAATTCCTGGGGGGATGGAGAGGTCAATGTCTGTCAGCTCAGTGCCCCTTCCCTCAGCCCTGTTGTGGAGGCCAGTACCTGTGTAGTTCTCATTGCCCTGGGCCACCTCTCCCAAGAGGTGAGCGATGGCAGAGCTGACAGCTTTGGTGCTGTTCCCCAGGTCCTGGGCACACTTCTCCATCTGCAGGGGGCCGAGTTGAGACATGCTGGTGAGCTGCACCTTTGGCAACTCCACTGCCTCAGAGTCCACCCTGAGCCACCCTTTCCTGAGCCACCCTTCCCTGCACCCTCACCGTCTCTCCTGGAAGAGGCTTGAGCTTGCCATCACGGGCAGCTGCCTTGGCTTCCTGCAAGTCCCTCTCCAGGCTCTGCACCAGACCCAGTGCAGAGTCTATCTCCAGGGGTCCACACGCCTCCTGAGCCTGTGACAGAGCAGAAGGGAAGGTGAGAAGGTGACCACTGAGCCCAGCTGGTTGTGGCAGAGACTAGAACCTGCCACCAGGCTGTCCCCACCATTCCCCACCACTGTGCACAGCTGGTGTCTCACTGCAGGATGAGGCTCAGCCTCTCACCTTCTGGGCTGCTGTGCGGAGCTCAGCCAGAGCTGCGGCCAAGTTCTTGGCACACTGGCTGAGCTGCATAGCAGAGGCTTGGTCCGTTATGGTGGGGACAGTGGCCTTGGCTGCAGCTACCATCTTCCCACCGGGCTGTTGGGCCAGAAAAAAAAGCAGTGAGAAGGGAACAAACAGGCAGCATCTCAGCTGCCTGTGTGCAGAAGATTTCCTCGTGTCTTAAAAGGGACAGGCACGGTAGGAAGGCTGTAATGCCAGAGCTGACATGGGAGGCTCTGGGCAGCACGGGTACCTGCAGGAAGTTCTGGCTGGCAGCAATGAGAGCCAGCTGGGCACTGGGGCTGTCCGGCTGGGACTGGCTTCCTCGCACACCTTGCACCAGCATTGGGATCTGCTCTGCCACCACCTGCCAGAGAACAGGGTTACTGGAGAGGATCACACATGGATTCAACCCAGGACCAGTGATCGAAAGACCAGCTCCTACAGGACCTAAGTCAGAACCCCAGGGTCCAGTCTGACCACTGTGGCGGAGCAGGAAGTACCAGCATAGCTAAGGGGAGATGAGACAGGGAGAGGGAGCACAGGAGATGCTGGGATCAGGCCCAGGCCCTTACCTTGCAGCTCTGCACCAGCTGCTGCTGAGCAGCGGGGTTCTTGTTGGAGGAGGAGGCGTGCTGAGCAGCGGCGATGGTCTGTGTGGCCGAGGCGGCGGCCTGCTTGGCTGCGTGCTAGCACAGGGAGGCACAGGTTTACACTGGCAGTCTGTATTGAGCCCCCCTGCCATGATCAGGGCCCAGATCCCCCAAACAACTTCACCTGTGCCTACTCCTGTGGCACCCAAGCATTCCCAGTACCCCAAAACAACACAGTGCACACAAGGGAAGGAAGATTTCTCTGTGACGCAGCATGGACACTGTACTTGAAAAGGACTTTATCCCTCTGGAAAGAGGAGTTGTATGGGGGTTCCTGGACAGGCCTTGCTCACTGACTCTGCTTGCTTGCCCTTTGCTGATCCTTGCCCAGCATCTCACCTCCAGCTTGTGCACAAGCTTCTTCTTGATGGCGTTCTGGGCTGCAGCATTGGTTGCCATGCGGAGCCCTTCTGCTGCCTCACGCAGCCGCTGCTGCTGCTCCTCGCTGTCCGGGTGGGCTGCAGCTCCCTAGAGAAAACAGAAAACCCATCACACCTCTCAGGGACCACAGAGTCACTTCTCCTCCTGGAGCAGAACCTCTGCTCTGGCCCCCACAAGACAGACCTGTTTATAGTACTTGGGAGATGTTCACAGCCCCTCTGGAAGAGTCCAGCAGCAGGAGCAATAACAGCTCCTCTGCTTTCTGAGGCTCCTTCACAGGAGGAGTCCACGCCACAGGTCCCTGGCTCAATGCAAGACCTTGCTCTGGGAACTGCTGCTCAACCAGGGGCTGCTCATCTCCTACCCAGCACTGAGCCAATAGCATTAGACAGGGCTGGGGCCAAACCCAGCATCCACCTTTCCCCACACACTGACCTTTGCAGCCTCCACCATCTTGGCAGTGGCATCAGCCAGGATCTTGGCTGCACTCAGAAGCTTGCGTGAATTCTCCAGGTCTGTCTCTCCCTCAGCATCAGCTTTGATGGCATTGACAAGGTCAGAGGTGGCCTGGGCCAGAATACGAGCCTGACGCACCATTTCCCCTGGAACAGAATGGAAGTGTGGCCTGTTAGCAAGTCCCAGGGGCTCTCTGATACCTCCCTATCCCTTGTGCTCTGCCCTGGGTGTCTCACTCTCACCTGCATCGCCCATGGAGCTGAATATATTCTCAGTGACGTTGAGGATGGTGTCAGTGGCCTGGTCGTAGCGCCCGATGGGCTGCCCACCCAAGGCATGCTGCTTGATGTGCTGCAGCAGGTCATTCAGGGCCTGGGTGACAGCTGTGGCTGCCACCCCCACCTGCTTCAGGAGCTGGTCATCGCTGGTGGCTGCCTTAGAGGCCTCCACACAGCCCTCAGCTGATTTGGCCACCAACTTGCCAGCCTCGATCAGCTGCTCCTGGCAAACTGGGGAGCTGATTGTAGGAGCCACAACCTAGAAGGGAGAACAAAGGCTGGGCAGCAAGCATGGTACGCTCTATGGAGGAGCTATCCCAAACTTCTGCTCTTCCAAAGAGGATCGTCATTGCTTGGGCACAGCGGCAGGGCCTCCAACAAGAGGCAGCCCACACTTCCAGACTCCCAATGCCCTGCCTTAGGACATGTGGTCCTGGCACACCTAGGACCCCGCTGCAAAGCTGCCCTCCAGCCAGGTGAAGCTCACACCCATGCTGAGGCAGGGGTTAACCTTGCTGCTTACCTTGGTGCAGGCCACCAGCTGGGAGGTGGAGAGGGCGCACTGGGTGGCCGCTGCTATCACCTGTGTCTGCAGCGCGGCATCCTCTGTTTTCTGAGCCACATTCTTGGCTTTGAGCACCAGCGCAGCAGCAGCATTGGCCACTGCCTTTGCCAGCTGCATAAGCATGTCCTGGGAGGGGACAGAAAGGGTCAATGAGGCAGCCGTGGCAGTAGGAGCAGCCGCAGCCATCTGCAAGGCTCTCGTGAAATATTCAGATGGGAAATGTGAGCCCTCAGGGCCCTTTCATCCACTCTGTCCCAGCACCAGCAGCACTAAATAGCTGGAAAGGCTGGCAGCACCTTGATCCCATCTCCACTGTGTTCTACAGCTGGCAGTGAGGCTGTAGCCTGGCCCTGAGCTGCAGTCTGCACTGCCATGAACACCACCCACAGGAGCTTGGGCAATGCTCAACATCACTGCAGTACTCATTCCCCAGACAACCACCTGTCCCCAGCTGTACCACAGCAGGAACCTACTGCAAGGCACTGCTGGTACTTCCTGGATTTGATTGGGTTTGCAAACATTTGAACACAGTGAAAAGATGACAAACCCTCCTGGCCAAACAACAGGCACAAGCCAGCCTAGGCACACCCACACCACGGGCAGCTGCCAGCAAGAGGAAAGTGGGAGATGCTTCCATGCTGGCCACCTGTATTGCAGGCCAGCTATTTTTATTTTTAATTCTAACTTGTGTCTGACAAGCTAGAATACATCTCTGCTGTTAGTCCTGAAGCTAAAAGAGAGGTGTGACAAGGCAACCAGCCTCCTCTCTCCTGGGTGGCAGGTACACAACTGGTGCCAGGAGGCAACAGGCAGGGATCAGCACACAGTGAACGGCTTTCCTGCAGGGCACCAGGTATGACAGCACGCTGCAGCCTTCAGGATTAGCCCCTGTGGCACACTGCTGGTGAAAACTGGTAGCACCACCCCTAAATAGCAAAAATCCTGGTAGGCAGGGCAGGGCTCTCTGCCTACTGCAGCTGCCAGCCTCCCGCTGTGTGTGTGATCACAGCAAGAAGCCCTGCACCCCACAAGAAGTAAGCCTCCGGCCACCAAACCAGAAGAGTCACAGCATCCCCTCGCCTCCTGCAAGCCAAGACTACTCCAACTGCAATCCATCACCTTGTGAGACAGGAGGAAAGACTGGAGAGTGCATGCATCCAATTCAAGAGTCCCCAGACCACGGCATCTGAGCCCATCAAAGGAAGTACATACACTCGGGTCTGACAACTGTGAGGCAGAACATCCTGCTGCTTGACTGCAAATTGTCTTCCAGGTCCAAAATCTGACCTTTGGGGATATTCTATCCTGCACTGCTGCATGGCCAAACATGGCTTTCTGCCCTGCTCCTAGCTTTTCTGCTCCCCTTGGATCTTTCAAGGCCTCTCTACTCAGTTGAATCCGTGTGGCTGCCATGAACAGAAACCCCCTCTTTCTGGAGCATTTTGGTCTCTATACGTCTGGATTGTCCTCCCCAGCACAGTGCTACCTCCTTTGTGCTGGCAGGAGCAATCATGGGAAAGCCAGCTGGCAGACAGCTCATCTAAAAAAAACTGCCACACAAGGCTCCACCCCTACTGGGTCTCTGATGGGGACAGGCAGGCAGCTCCCACAGGCAGGGAGCAGCAGGCAGGAACTGAAGTGGCTGCAAGGGGTGATCTCCAGAGCAGCACTTGCTCCAGCAGCAACCCGAGTGCATGGACTTCTGATCCAACCACCAGAAAAGCAGAATTTTGCAAGAGCCTTTCTCCAAAGATTTCAGATTATAGTTCCCAGAGGAGCCCCCTTCACACTGGAGATGGCAGGGATCACCAAGCCAAGCCAGGCCTGTTTTACCGTCTTTGGTTCAGAGGAAGGCAGGATCCAAGCACACCGGTTTTCTGGGATCTACACAGAATCCACAAGATTAAGAGTTGTTATATCACTCTAGAGACAGAGATGGGCAATGGTCTGTCCCCTCCCTCATAAAGTCACCAATGGCACCGGCGAATGTTCAGCTTGGACTCCTCCTGTGAGGTCCTGTGCAAAGGCCAATAGTTCTACAGAGCGGCTGTCCTTGGTTGCTGATGGGTGCACTCACCTGGAACCGGGGGTCAGTGTCACTCTCCCCTATCTGCTGCAGCAGCTCCCCGCTGGTTTGCCCCACCAGGCCAGCAGCCTGCAGGAGATTCTGGCGAGGCTGCAAGGAACAAGGCAAAACCGACACAAGGCTCATGAGCAAGCCTTAAAAACTTCACTCAGTGGTTTCCCTTGGCTTTCCCCTTCCTCTCAGTCCCACAGCCCCTCCAGCTCCCCACCTCAGCGCTGGCAGGCTGAGCTGTCTTCAGCAGGTCTGAGACGGCACTCGCCAGGTTCTTGGCTGCCTGCAGAAGCTGCCGCCCGTTCCCTCCCTCGTCTTCCATCAGTGCAGCCAGCAGCTTCACACCCTTAGACATCTCCGTCAGGTTGGAAGAGATGGTGGTGACAGCACAGCCCACAGCGGTGTAGTCCGTGTCTGCTGGATCCCCTGCACAGGAAAGACAGGAGTCAGGATGGGATGTGCTCCAAGTGATGCTCCAAGAGCATCCCCACACCTGTCACTGATGTGGTTTTCCGTTCAGGGAGCAGAAGGAGTCTTTCAGCCAGACAAGAGAGACCAAACATTTTACTGAACTGGGGCATCCCTCTTCTCCAACTCTCCATGTACCTGCAGTGAGGTTGACGACTGAGGCTGTGCCAGCAGTTATGGCATCCACTTGGGAGTGGATTTCATGCTTTGACTCATCCATCTTGTTTTTGCGCCAAGCTTTTGATGCCTGAGTGGGGAGAACAGGATCAGGAGAAGGTGGTAGAAGTGGTGGGTAACTGCACACATGCTCACACAGAGAAATGCAAGGAAGAGGTTATAAAGAAAAGAGTGGGAAGACCTGTAACCACCCAAATTCTCTAGTCCACCCTGACCAAACAACATGACCAAGTGTCTCTTCCATGTCTGCCCACAGAGTGGGATACAACCTCATCTCTTTTCAGGCAGCAGATCTTCCCAGGAGCTGCTAACACTTCTTCTGGGAATGTGGTCAGCCTCACCCAGCCCAGCTTCCAGTAAGGTCCACCCCTAGTACCCCACCTTCACCCAGCACTCACAGCATCCTGCCCAAGAGGTGGCAAGGTCTCAAAGTCATCCAGCGTGGCCTGAGCTGCATGCACAGCCTGCATGCTCGAGTTGATAGTGCCAGTCAGGGCTTGCTGGGCTGAGGTCTGCAACACAGAGACAGAATAAGTGAGATATGCCAAAGGCTTGGAGTCTAGGATTACATATTTGGCTCAAATGCTCCCCTGCAATGTAGCCTGTAGCCTGGCTACAGCTGCTGATGGCACCACTCTAGGTAGGTCTCCACAAACTGGGGTGGACTTAGCAAAAAGGGAGTTTCTCCTCTGCAACTCCCACTGGAAAATGCCTCATGCCACCATGGTTACAACTAAATCTCACAGCTAAACAGCTCTCAGGGAATGGGGAGAAGATGCTGTGAGATCCCACATGGTTTTCACAGCAAGTGCCCACAACAGATTGCATAGGGTAAAAGAAATCGGCCTCCTCGTGGCCTTTTCCAAGTGTTCCTCCAGCTGCACAGGAGTTGGGGGTACCAAAACACAGCATTGGGTTCTGCTCCAAACCACAGACCTAGTGGGGCTGTCCAGTTACGACCTGAAATGAGAGGCTGCAGTCCCTAGCCAGACTAAAATGCTGGGATGTAGCTCAAGTTTGCAGAGAAGGCGCAGGAGGATGCTGGCTCAGCCAGACCAGCAAGCACAAAAAACCAGTGGCACAAAGCCCCTGCTCTTCACAGCAAGACAATGCTTGGTCATGGACCCAAACAGATTGGTCTACACAAGCCTGACAGTCACCTCTGAGAGTTTGTGCGCTATGGTGAGCACAAGAAGAGCTTACCAGGGGAGGCATGTGCCCTCGGTGCATCTGGCCACTGGTGATTTGCAGCTGAGGCTGTGGCATCGTGCCCACCTGGAAGTTTTCTGGCCCTCCAGCCCCTGTCCGCATGATGGCTGGCAGGGCCACTGAGCCCAGCTCTGCCTTGCCTACACGGTTAAACTGCTGCTGCACGACTGTTGACCTGAAACAGGGAGAAATACCAGGTAAAGGAATGCCTACAGCGCTGGCACCAGGCTCTGTGGGCGTGGCAGCTCCTCCTCCTTGCTGCGCTGCAAGCTTTGCTGGAGCACAGTCTCCATTCAACTTTTGTTTGGCAGCTGTCTTGCTCCTGGAAGACTTACTTCTTTGGAGACACAGAGTCTTCCAGCATGGTGGACTCCTCATCACCCTCCAGTCCAAAGTGGTCTTTGCTCTTTTTCTGCAAAAGGAAAGAGAAAATGATATCCACAAGTCCTCCCCTTCTCCTGCAGCCCAGACACCATACCAGGGTCACAGGGTCCCCCTGCCCTGCCTCCAGCTTTCCCAGCAGTACTGTCTGCCAACAGCTGTTTGGAGGCAGCTGGAAGGCACATTCTGTATGCCTCTCTGGAGAGGGGCTATCAGTGCCCTTCTCAGCACAGCCTCACCTTTTTAAGGATGATATCAATGTAGCCAGCAATCAGCTGGGCGATCTGTTCCCCTTCCGTCGTCTGCACTGAGTAGTAACCATCCTGGTAATCTCCAAAATCCTGCAACAGCAGGGCACAGGGTAGCACCAGAGCAGGGCACTGGCAGCCATCCTGAGCCCCTCTGGTATGCACTAAGCACCTGAGCACCAGCCATCAAAGCAAGGGCTGGGAGAGGCACCAGAGGAGGGCAAGGCTGTGTCACCATGGAGCAACAGCTGAGAGAGAGGCTGGAGTGAGAGCAGCCCCCCTACAGGGGTACCGGCAGGAAGGAGGCATGGGAGACCAGTGCTGGTCCCTACCAGGGTGAAGCTCTTGGGCGAGGCTGCCCAGCGCTTGATGTTGGTCAGGCTCCACTCCTGAATCACTTCTTTGGTCTTCTCATCCACGCGCATCACGCACTCCTTGGTGATCCCCAGCAGCCGTGGCACCAGCTTGTTCTTCCCCTTCATCTTCTCCTGTGGGCCATAAAAGAAGGTCTGTGGGCTATCCCCAGGATGGATCCACAGGGGCAGAGATATCTGAGGTCTGCCATAGCTACCAAAACACCCGCAAAGCCACACTTTCTAGTGGTGACAATTATCACAACTTGACAATGTTGAATATAACGTGACAATGTTGAATATAACTTGACAATGAGAAAAAGCATGAACCAAGGAGTAGGAAGGCGGTGCACAGGGAAATGCAACAGGGGAGATGCAAAAAAAACTGGAGCAACATAGGTTGAGGAGAAGCAGCTGGAGACACAACAGATGGATGCTGAAGAAGCAGAATTTTGGTGAGTCTGAAGTGGGATCAGGGGGGCTGCTGCTGTACCTTGACCAAGAAGAAGGAGACCCCATAGGTCTTGAGGGAACGGGCAAGTTTCACATAGCGAACTTTGGCTTCGATCTCACTTATGTTCTGACACTGCTTGTGGGCCTGCAACAGCAAGACAGAACATTGCACCAGATCCACAGTCCTGCCTTGACACCACTGCACAGCCCTTCCAAGCTCTCCCCACCCCACCATCATCCCCTGCACCAGCTCTGATCTCTGAGACCTCAGGAGCCGCCTTGTCTGCCGACCTACAGCTCCAGCTCTTGTTTCTCACCCACCAGACTGGTGTATGCTGGCTCCTCAGACAGAAGTGCCTCAACCTTTAGTGAGGAGGAACAAAAAGTCCAGATCTCAACCTCCCAACTGCACATACCATGAAGATCTTGCGTTCTCCTTTCTGCTTGATGTACTCCTTGGGCAGGAAATCCTTGAGCCTGCCAACAGACAGCCAAGTGAGTTCTTAGCACAGAGCCCTAAGCCAGTGTATGTCCTTGACTATGAAGAAGTCCAGCTGAAAGCCACAGACAAGTCCCTGCCAGGGCATAAGCTGAAGTTTTTGGAAGCAGTAGAAATGTGGGAGATATTGCTGCAGCTATGAAAGCTGTCCTTGGAGTTCCCCTAGTTAAGAGTGGGGTAAAGGTGCTGATAATGCCGCCCTTTGTGTGGCATCAAGGCAGGCCAGGGGGTGGGCTGGGGCCACCCCCACAGCAGCTGACTGCATGTCCCTATAGGGCTGCCAGAGGATGGGGGGCTGGTACCCCTCATAGCTGGTGTGGATCCCTATGCTTGGGCACTGTGCTATGGGGAGGAGAGGGATTGCACCAGGGGCACCCAAACCCACAGAGCCCCACAATGCAGTGTGGCACTGGGTGCTGCCAATCTGCCCCAGCTGCCTCAAGACAAGCCCGGGGGCTCCTCAGGACACTTACTCCAGAAAGCCTGGCTTGTGCTTCTGCTCATTGTATGGCCCAAACTGGATCTGGCACTGGTAGCCAGCAAACTCACAGGCTTTGTCAAAGGAGACAGGGTGGGAACCATTCAGAATGTCATCACGAGCCTGTTTGGGAATAGAAGACACCATTGTGGGCTGGGCAGCCACGCAGCCCTGTCACTGCTCTCCTCCATAATCAAGCACGACATGTTTTACACACTTAAAAAGAAGTAGTTCTGAAAAACAGGCGTATGTAGGACCAGGCTGCTCCCTACAGGCATCAAGCCTGGGAGAGGAACAGCAGCAGGACTTCAGGATGATTTCTACCAGACAGAGCTGACATGGGATTCCCAGGGGAGCTCTGGAGTACACAGAGGACAGGGCTGGGATTGCCATTGTTGGCTCTTACCCAGGACATAGCTGGGTATCCCAAAGTACCTCCCCATCATGGCTCTTGACAAAACCTTCAGCCACCAGACTTGTCAGGGGCTGGCAGGAGGCAGTGGAACCAGGTGCTCTGGGAAGCTGTACCTGCACATAGAGCAGGTTGAGCTGCACAGGATCTCTCGAGTCCACGTTCTGATCAGAGTAGAAGAACTTGCGTCGCAGCAGCAGTGTTTCATTGTCATCGATGCCTTGTTCACGCAGGGTCCGGCCGTGATCCAGCCAGTTCACTGCAGACAATGCCAGGGTGTGAGCAGGGACAGGCACCAAGGCACGGCTGGTCCTGGTCCCGGGGCTGCTTATGGCGAGTGAGGAATGGGTGTCTGCCTGATGCATCCCAGCTCTTACCTGTCTGCCCTGGGCCCCCAGGCACAAGATATTCTAGGAAGTGTGGACACATGTTCCTTCATCCACATGTTTCTCTCCACACCCTCTTCCCTCACAGGGGTCCCTGCTCCCCTCTCCCAAGCTGTCAGCACAGGCTGACCCCATTCCCAGTATACCCAGACACCTACACTCATCATCTGTGTGCAACTTCTGTTTGAGCTTTTCCATCTTCTTCTCATCTCGCAGCAAGGTCTTGTCCTTCTTGAGGGTGCCAGTAACCTCTTCTTTCTTCTCTTCCATGATCTCCCGTACAAGTGAGTACTCATCATAGTTGGTGATGCCTGCAGGAGAGCAGAGAACCAAACTCAGAAGGACTGTTCTGCCAAACACAGAGCATGAAGCAACACAGGGGTGCAGAGTAGTGTCCCCTCCCTAGTGTCACGCACCCCTCAGATACACCTGCTGCCAGGCCACCTGCCACAGAGCTGCTGCTGCTCCCCCAGAAGCCTGTTAGATTCTGCCATTCTTTCCCCACCTCCCTTCTTCCCCCCTGTCGCTGTCCTCTCCTCACCAATCCGGGCACATATTGTCATGAGCATGTCCGTGACAGTTTTGGAGTCATCCACCATCACTGTTTTCACTGTCCCATCCAGCATGCGGATCTTCAGGGGCCGCTGCTTCTTCTTGTACTCCATGGTATCCTGCAGGCACAGCGGAGCACAGCTACCAGCAGTGGCACCAGTGCAGGTCACCCACACCCCACAGTCAGGCAAACAGCTCCCCCTGCCCGGCGCAATAGTGGGGGTGACAGGGCATGCTGCAGGGCACAATGCAAGGCAGCACAGCAGGCACCCACACCACCTCCACACTGTGAGCAAGACATCCAACCACGGAGTGAAGGACACCACTGGAAGGATGTGGGATGGATACTTACCCCATTGCGAAGCATGTAGTAGTCCAGAGCCTTCCCAGCCTCCAGCCAGATCCCTTTCTTTGGATCTTCATCCGAGAGGAAGAGCCCAAAATCATTGGCTGAAAAACAGGTACAGTCTCTAACAGGGTAGTCCTGAGCAGCATAAGGCCACCATAATGCCACTCTGTGCCCAGGGATATGCACTGGTGCAAGCCAGTGTGTGAAGCATAGCAGCCCTGTGAAGGCTGGAGCCCAAATCTAATGACAAACAAACAAAGCTGGCACGCAAGCTCTGAGGTTTTACCACAGTTATCTGTGGAAAAAATCATCTGCAGCATGCCTACGCAACGTTGAACTTGGAACTGACAGACACAACAGAAGGAAGAGCTTGCAGTTGTGGCTGACAGCTCTCTGAAATCTTCAGTGCAATGTACAGTAGTAGTGAAAATAAGGTAGTAAAATGCTGGGGGATCACCAGGAAGGGTGCTGGGAACTGGTCTATAAAATCTAGGCAATCCACACTTTGAGTACTCTCTGGTGGTAGGGTCTGCATCTCCACAGGACTCAGTACAGTTTGAAAAGATACAGAGAGACAACTTGAATGATGGAACCTAGAGGAGCTGGGGACTCCTTTTTTTGCAGAAGAGGAGGCTGAATAAGAACTAGCTCAAGCCTTACTCACCACTCAGAGGTGGTGAGTAAATATCATTCACCAAATCCTGCTCCCTCAGGGTGGGGTGCCTGGTGAAAAGGCTGCTGCTGGAGCCTGGCCAGTGACTCCCCAGCTCAGACCTACAGGGACAGGCCCGTTTTTATGTAGCAAGAGGGCAGGACCACGCCTGGCTTTGCCCTGGAAAGGTCCTCCTCCACCTCTGCAACAATCCTGCGCCGCAGGCTGTCTTGGTTGGCTATGTTTATAACTCGTCATCTTGTTGGCAGCTCTCTTTGGGGAGGGACAAATTCCTGAGCTGCCCTGCGCCTGCCTGGCTAACACTGCTGTTAAGATTGTACTAAACAGAGAGCAAAAAAAATCATGAAAGCTTGCCATTTTATTTTTGAAGTAAAAAAAGAACAACAAAAAACCAAACTGTTTTCAAAGCAAATTCCAAGAGGATAAATCCAAAGCACTGAAAACTGAGCAGCTTGCCCCAGATCCATGGGTTGGGCGGGGAGAGGCACTTCCTGAGACAGAGCAAGAGCAGAGCTGGAAACTTACACCAAAGCTCCCCCAGCCCGAAGGTGACAAAAAAACAGGGCAGCTCAAAAAAGGAGCCCGAGTGCCACTGTGTAAGGAGACCAAAGAGAAGTAAAAGCTCTAAGAAACATATAGGAAAAGAAAGGCTGTGAGCAACTGAAAAGGAACGCAGGAATAAGAAGTTCCCTTTAAGGCCTTCCCCTTGCTGCTTTTTTTATAAACAGGCTGGCTCACACCCAGGAGCAGGAAATGCAATGCTCCTTCCAACACCACTATAGCCCTGCACATCCAGTCCCTTGCTGAAGCTGAAAGCCATAGTCTGCTGGACTGCTGACCAGCTGGGCATGGTGTAAGAAGGCATTTCCTTTCAACCTCAAGGAATGTGCTGCTCCCAGATGTCGCTGCACCCCCCCTCCTCTTCCCACGACTCTTGACCTCCACTTTGCTCTCTCCTCCATGGCACAGCCACTTCTGGGGGTTGCAGGGACTCAGGAGAGCCCCTGAGACAGCGTCCCAGAGCTCCGACCCCCCATCCACGATGGGGACAGGCCATATCCGCGTGGGTGTGAGTCACATCATGAGCTCATGAGCCATAGACTTAATTGTGAGCCTAGCGGCAGCAAGAAAATACTGGAGCTGAGGCAGCCTAGAAAGGTAATGGAGCACCAGCAGGGGTCTGGCAGAGAGCTGCCAGTGGGATACAGACCCAGGGGAGATTATATATAGCCTGAGAAATCAAAAATTAACTCAAATGTTTTATTAATGTTTGCTATGACCCCTGCAACTGTTTAAACCCACATAGCCCTAGCTAGTGGTGATGAATGTAAGTAGGACAGAAGAGCAGAGACAGAAAGGGCAGCAGACTCAAATTGCTTAAAGAGTTATTTCACTTCCAAATGTGGTTTCCTAACTTCTAAATACAGAAACTTTCTTCTGGGGTGTTGAGGAGGGAGTCTGAGAAACTTAGACCCTCACATCAACTGGGCAAGAGGACTTGGACCCCACTCCCCCTCACCCCACTTCTTCTCTGGCAAAGTGCCAGAGAGGCACAGACAGAAAAGAAAAGGGAGAGGAGTGAAATGCCAGGAGCTAAGCCAAGGCAGCCCTGGCATGGCAGCCAGTCCCACCACGGACTTACACTGTCCTATCTGTGCCTCAGGCACCCGCTCACGGATCATGCGGCAGGCGTCGTACACCATGGTGGAGGGCTCAAACTGCATCGTCTTCACCACATTGCCGATGCTGATCTTCAGCGAGAGGGCAACCATGGTGGCAGCTGGGCTGTTCCCACTCCTGCGTCACCTGCCGGAGGAGACAGACGGTGAGCTCTGACTGCTGACCCCACCAGTGCGCAGTGTGCTTGCTCCCTCTTCCTTCGGCAGCACCTGAAAGCCAGGATTCAGCTTCCAGTGGCAACGAAGGGCTGCAGCCTGTGCCGGCGTGCCTGTCAGAGGTCCCCTTCCAGACCCTGGGACCAGCACTGGGACCCCTACCTCCTTGTCCTAAGGTCCTAAAGCCAATTTTACTTGCCTTCTGGGAATTACAGCAGCTGGTACCCAACAAAGATACTGCCAGGGAGAGGAAGCGAGCATGAGGGAGTACACTAGATAAGCTGTGAGAGCATGATGGAAGGGGTTATAATTAAACCTGCCATGACACAGAAGCCACAAGAGGAAAACCAAGCTTTGACCCAGAGCTGGCAGGGCCCTGCCCCAGCTATCAGGACCCCTCATGACACCAGCAGCCTGAGCACAGAGGGACAGAAAAGCCTGAAGCTGCACAGGGAGGCAAGATTAGGGCACCAGGCATTGAATTCACACATTAAATGCAATTACCTGGGAAAAGCACCACTCACACCCAAGGTGTGCTCATGAGATCAGGGTCTATGGCAGCAGATACCAACCCAAGGCACAGGACAATGCACAGGAGGGCAAGGGACCACCTGTGACAGGTCTCACTACATGGGCATACAAGAGCCACACCATGACATCTGAAAAAGGACTCAATCAGGGTCCAGCCTGAAGGATCAGCTTCATAGAACAGAATCACAGAATCATCAGGAAGATCACCTAGTCCAACCACCCACACAGCACCACCACAGTAACCCTTAAATCACTAGATCATATCACCTAGCACCAGATCCAGATGCCTCTTAAACACCTCCAGGGATGGTGACTCCAGCACGACTCCACCACCTCCCTGGGCAACCTATTCCAATGCCTCATCACCTTAACAGTGATTTTTTTTTCTGATATCTAACCTGAACCTTCCCTGTCTCAACTTAAGGCTATTTCCTCTTGTGCTCTCACTGCAGGCATGGCAGAAGAGACTGGCCCCCATCTCACTACAACCTCCTTTTAGGTAGTTGCAGAGTTCAAGCTTAAAGGATTGCACAGAGCAGCTTCAGAGCAAGCGTTCCTCAACAGAGCTCCAATACACCAGAGCTTTAATAACACCTAATCAGAACTGCAATATCTGTATTGCAGAGTAAAAGCTGAAAGAAGTAACAAAAGTAAAAGGAGGTCATACATAAGTGCCCCATTTGCCTGATGCAGCTTGTAAGAGCCCTTCCCTTCAGATCTACCCACTGTTAAACAGCTTTCAGTGCTTTCCTGGGTTGCCAAACACCTCAGAGTCCCTCCCAAGTCCTTTGCTCTTGCCTCACTACTCCATGCCCCTCTCAGAATTCCCTGTCCCTGTCTGGTCCCAGCCCGATGCTCTCCAGCAGTGACATGCCTTTTCCCCTCCCTGAGTGCCTGCTCATACAGAGTGAGTCCCCTGGTCTGCTGACCCAGGCTGCCTCATTCTTAAACTCCAGTGATGGGAGGATGCAAGAGCACTGGTGGGATGCACATCTGCTTATTCTCTTTTAGATTCATTTGCTCCTACCAGACTTCCTATTATGGCTGTCAGGGAAAGCTGATCTTGCATCCTCAGCCTGGCCTGGGAAGGTTCTTGGGTAAAATGTGCTGGCAGCCTTCCCTGCAGTGCAGCAGCACTTGGTGAGTCTGTGCATCCCTGCCCAGCGCTGCCAGTTCCAGTCCCCCTGGGAGGGGGTACACCAGCAGCAGGCTGCTCTCAAACACAGACCTGAGCAGCCTAGGGGCAGGTGTCCAGTTTCGGCCAGGAGCAAGTCAGAGGGCAGGGGCTCTGCTCCTGCAGAGCCATAAAGCCACGCTGGTGGTGCAGGGTGGGAGGCAGGGACCAAGGAGCGTGCCGCCTCCGCCAGCACATGGAGTGGCTCCAGCTCTGCATTCCTGAGCCGTTCTGCAATGTTTCTGCGGAGGCCCGTGGCCCCCACTGTCTCCGCTGCTGAGGAATGAAATACACTTCAGCTCCGGAGCGACGAAGCCCATCGGCGGAGGGAAGGAGGTGGCAGAGGCACCCGCCCGTGCCACTGCCATCTATCCAGAAGCACTAGCAAAGCTGTGGAGCTGAACAAACGAGGAACACCCTGTCATGGAAAGGGTTTTCCAAGTATTTTATATGCAGGGCGGGCTGCTGCGGTCACCAGGCCAAATTCTCTACATCTAAAAATATTCTCAAGTTGAGCATAAAGCTGCTTTCAATCCCTCTGCAGGAAAAGGAGAACATGCCACTGACAAGACAAGGTCAGAGACCACGGAGGAAGGAGTGGAAGACGTAGGACAGTAGAGAGGAACTGAGAGGAGCCAGGACATCTGCCACTAGTTCTGCATCCTCTTCTTGCCCTCACAAAGCCACCCAAAACCAGGCATGCACCAGAGGCACCCCTTAGCACACCCTTCACAGGGGTCACTGTGCTTCCCAAGACCCCACAAGAAGATGACTGCTCAATCCTTCCCACCCCCAAACACAAAAAAAATTACAGAGCTCAGGAGGGAAGACGCTGATGACATCAAGGAAAACCTCAGAAAAAAGGGAGATGGTTCACTTCAATTTCCATATTCTATGGAAAAAGTCAGGGCTCTAGCAGCTGAACTTTGCTGGCAGCAGTGTCTAGAGCAGAAACATCCTCTGCTGCAAAAGGACATCTTCTCAAACTGGGGTGAGGTTTGTCAGCAAAATGTGGCAACTAATCACACAGGGTTTGCAAATCTGCTGCCCAGTATAAGGGCATCAATGCAGGGCTTGGCCCCTACAGATCTCTCCCCTCTGCAAACCATGTGGAGAGAGAAAAGCTGGACTGGATGTAACAAATGAGACAGCGTGGGAGCCTGGCACTGCAAACCAGAAAAAAAAGAGGACAGTGAAACTCAAGCTGTCCCCCTAGAAAGAAGAAAAACAAAAAACCCAAACAAACCAAGTCTTGATGAATACACATCAAATTTTTGCTGGCTCACCTCCAGAGAAAGCAAACCCATTCTCAGTCAAACCTATTTTCAATCACATTGTCAGTATGCAAAAACAGATAAGGCACCAAAACAGCCGGATTAACACACTTCTGCATTTTATAGCAAGTTGTGTGCAACGCTTTTTGAACCACAGGTACACTTCTGAGCCAATCCCAAAATGATGACAGGGAGGGGTTAACCTTGGTGGGGTCCCACCACTTCCCCCAGGAGCTGCTGCGGCTTCCTCCATCACACCCCACACAAGGTGAGCAAAACCGAGACGGCAGCAGAGGCCTCTGGGCTCTGCCTGAGGGCAGGGTCAGTGCAGGCAGGGCTGCGGGCAGACGGGACCTGTGTGGCCCAAGGAACCACTGTGACATTGCCAGGGACACTGACAGCGACTTTTTGGTCACGTGATGGAATGACTATTTTTTGTCGGAGGAGTTCACTGCTGCAGTAACGGTTACACAGAAGGGTTTGTGTCTTAAAAGACAAAAAAATCAAGCAAAATTCAACTGTGAGTAGCTGGAACGCTTGTGATGAGTTTCCAGAAAAAGCTGCAAATCTTCAGATGCAACAGTTCTGCCATTTTTATTACATTCTCTCTTAAGGGATACTCCAAAAGAGGTTTTGTAATGACGTTTGTTTTTTTCCTTCTTTTCTTATGGCAATACCAAATTTCACCCGGGGAAGGCCCCACTGCAGACACTCATGGACTGGGAGCTGACTGCAGGAAGCTTTATCAGCCACAAACCATCCCACTGCTGGGGTTTTCCACAGGCACAGCCCAGTCAGGACAGCCACTGGAACAGCTAGGAAGATACCAGGCCACCAAAATGCAATGTCTGCAGCAGTGGCTTGGCCATCATGTCAGCATCTGCACTCCAGCAGCATCAATAGGGTCAAAAATTAAGCTGATCAGAAGCCAGACTAGGCTATGGCTGGGTTCTCCAGTGCAGGACCAGTACACACAGTCACAGCAGGCACTGAGGTAGACAGGGCTCAGCCCTGCACCAATGGGAAGGCTGAGCCAGCAGCCCCAGCTGGCTTAGTGTCACACGCTGCTGAGACCGTTCAGCCCAGTTCCTCTTTCCCAGCTGCATGTCCACGTCAGATGGGAGGACAGTTTCTCCCAGCTGAGGCTGAGTTTGCTCTTGGGGAGCATGAGTGGCTGTCAAGGCCAGACACGGCACCCCTGTGAGCACTCTGCTGTTACCCATGGCTAGGACAGGAGCATCCTCTCACTCCTGCAGGGAGGGCAGCCCCAGTCTGCATGGGAAATGCACAGGGGCCAGACAGCTGGGCTGCAGGATCGCAGCCGCAGCCTGCCTGCCTGCTCACATGCACTGAGCCGAAGCAGCTCCAGCTACTGACTGCCAACATTTCACACACATCTCACATCCTGTCTGCTCCTGCTGGCCATCCCTTGACCTCCAAAGGAATGGAGCACAAATCACGGCACCTGTAGACTGCCCATGACAAAAGCAGGCACGCGGACCAGTGGGACTCCAGCCGCAGCCTCTCCTGCATCCTTAGCAAGCTGGTCCTCTAGCACAGGACCCCGAGAGCAGGGGTTGAGGTGCAGTTCATGCTGTCATGACCTCTGGAAAGCACTGGGTGCCCTGATACAGGCACCCATGGTTCCCGCAACAAGCAACTTGCCAGAAAGGTGAAAGAAAGAAAAGAGCATGGCTGCATTCTGGGGTCATTTCACCCAGCAGCCAGCAAAGCTCAGTTCTGAAAAGAAGGGCACCCCACAGGACCCTCTTCCCCTTTCCTCAGCCTTCCCACTCCCCCTTCTCTAAATCTAATGGGATGTATCACTTTGGGAAGCACCAGATTCCTGCTGCTGCCATTCAGAAAGGAAACGGAATGCCTGACTGGTGCTTCCTATGCACCATCACAGATTCACTTAGCACTTGGGTGCTTTCACCCTATGACCCAGGGAGAGACAGGTAGTCTGAACCCTTTACTGGGCAACTCACAGCTTTTGGCAAAACTAAAGATCCCAAAAATATGTGCCCTCCCCTTCTCAGCAGCGAAGCTCGGAGAGAAAGAAGGGAGTAAACAATTATCACTACCAAATATGGGTCTAACAGCCAGCGATGAAGCCACGGCAGAAGCATGTAGACATCCTGCCGGCAGATTCAAAGGGATGGGGAATTTGCAGGGGCTGGGGTAGGATCCGGCAGGGAACAGCCAGAGGATGGGGCAGCGTTTTCCCCTGCTCGGTTAGTTGCATCGGCCGAGACACGAGGGGGACCCACGCCTTCCCCAACTGGGACCAGTCCCACCCTGCCTGGGAACCACCCCAGGGCCCCATCTCGGGGCCTAAGGCCAGCTGTGTGTCCTGGTGGGAACTGTTGCGGCGACCTCCCCGGCTTCGGTGTGGCCATGGGAAGCGCTGGGCCCTCATGTCCCCACCCAAAACCACGCAGCAGGACACAGACACCCTTGCCACTCGCTCTTCCCCAGGTCCCGGCAGGGTGAGCGAGGTGCCGGGGGAAAAGCTGCGCCTGGCCTGCCCCAAAGTCCCCACGGTCCCCGGACTCTCGCCCACGGCCAGGCTCGTCCAGTTCGGTCCCCAGGGACCCCCGAGGTGAGGATGCCGGTCCGACCCTCTCCACGGTGGACTTCAGGCCGGAGCCTGGTGAGGCAGGGCAAGGGCAGGGCCGGGGATAACGTGGCCGGGGATAACGTGGCCGCGCCAGCCCGTGCTGCCCCGGAGCCTCCGGTGGGCGTCGGTGCTCGGGTGGCGCCAGCCCCAGGGGCGATCTGGGCATGCCAGAATGAACCACGGAAGCCCTGGGGTCACCGCAGCGCCGCGGACAAGCCCCGCTTGGAGCAGGGAAACCCCGGTAACCGGAAAGCTGCTTCCTCCCTGCCTCCCCGCCATTTACCGGGCGGGGTGCAGGGCAGGGTCCCCGGGACATCCGTTTCCGGCAGCCCCCCGAGAGCTAGGGCGCTGCCGGTCCGCAGGACCCCACTCTGCAGCCCCCCCTCCCCGGTTACGGGGACACCGTGTGTCCTCCGTCCCCCGTCCTCGTACCTTTGCGCGGGCAGGAGCAGCGCGGCGGCCCCGCGACGCTGAGGGGAGCTGAGCGGGCGGCACCTCCCGCTTCCCGCCCCCCGCTGCGCATGCGCCAGAACTCGGCGCACAGCCGGGCGACACGGGACGGCCGCGCACGGTGCCCCGGGGCTGCGCTCCACCCGGACACCGCTGCGCTCTGCCACGGGCATCCCGCTCCCACGGACAGCGCTGCTCTGTGCCCGCGCAGCCCAGCCCGACGCTCCGGGGCTGGGCACGGTTCCGCGCCCGCGCAGCGTGGCCGTACTCCACCCACTGCTCGCACCGCACCCCCGGGCGCCCACCCGCCCCGGGACACCCCCGGCGCCTCGCATGACCCTGGACCCACCGCCCTCCCCACTACCCGTCTCTCTCATCCCCTCCTCTCCCCTCCTTTCCCCGCCCCCCCGCGCTCCCGGCGCCCGCGCGCGCTCCCGCCGCCCATACGCGCCCCCCCTTCCCCCCTCTCAACCAATGAGCGACCGGGGCGTCAGCGCGGGAGGGGCAGGGACGATCCACGCGGGGCCCGCCGGGAGGCCGGGTGACGTCACCGCGGTGCGGTGGGAGCGGCGAGGCTGAGGTGAGGGGCCGAGGGCGCCGGGCTCGGCCGGGGTCGGGGCTCCGCTGCTGGGAGGGCCCAGGAGGCCCGGGGATCCGGGGTCCGGCCCACGGCCGGGGCTCAGACGGGCTGCTTGGTTCTCCTCGGGTGGGTGTCCCGGCCTCTGCGCTCCGGTCACCCTTCTGCCGCACCTGCTCCTCCTATTCTTGTGCTGGCCCTGCTGCCTGTCCGGCGCACACTCCCTGGGGAGAAGCTGCTCCTGTGGAAGCCATGGGCCCTGACATTGCCCGGATTTGCCCAGCTCCTCTTCCTCTTGTAGCTGAACTTTCTGCTGCCAGCTCTTCCCTCAATGAGCTGGCGCAGCCGCCCTGGCTGGGGACTGCCCTGACCCTCTGGTTTTGGGTGGGGTTTCAGGTGGTTTTGGTGGTGTTCTATTTTTTTATGGTTTTGGTTTGTTGTTGGTTTTTTTTTTTTTTCCCAGACCGTGGCACTTGACAGCTAGATGTGAAAGCTTAGCAGTGCTGATGGAGAGGTGCGATGGATGCCTGCACTCCGACAGCCTGAGCGGTGCCTCGGCTCAGGCATTGCCCACGAGCCGGCCGGGCTGATCCCGGTGAGCGCCATGTGGGGCCGCATCTCCTCAGGGACCGAGGCCCCCGGGCCATGTCTTGTCAGGACATAACAGCAGCAGCCCGGGCTGGGACCAGACAGAGCTAAAGCTGCCACAGCCACACAGGTGCACAAGGGCCAGGCAGGGTTTGGCTGCAAGTCCCTCACTCTGCCCTCCGAGTACCTGTGGCCGCCTCCAGCCACTGAGCTCTGCTGCTCTCCTGCTGCCGGACCCTGACGTCCCTGGCAGCAGGAGCAGCTCTCCAGGTCACTCCTCAGGGCTGAGAGACTCTTTACCAGTGTCTGATCTCTACAGCGAGGTAAGGAGTACTTTACTTTCAGCCTAGAAGTATATTGTGTGCTAGTGACATTTATATATATCCATCTATTTATTTATTACAATATCCACTTATTTATTACAAGTGTGTTAAATAGTACAGCTGTCTGAATTGCTAAGTCATCATCTAAGTCCGTCAAATCACTCACTAATTACTGTTCAATGATCACTTAATCACCATTTGATTGCCATTTAATTTTTGTTCAGTCATCGATTACTTAGAATTTGATCATAATTTAATCATTAACAGAATCCCTTTAGTTAAAATGTCAACAGTAACTGTTCTTAATTTTCATGGGACAGGAAGTTCTCCCTGCTGGCTGCACACCAGGGGTTATGGCACCTTCAGGCTTCTGTGGAACAGCAGAATCTTGCATGGTCTCCACACAATAAGTCTGGGATTGTTTCACTTTTCCTCTCCTTCCTGCAGCTTTTATGCTCTGGGTGGAGCATTGCTCCTGTGGGTCCCAATAATCTTGTGGAGAAAATACTGTATTGTTGTCACTGGTGATGTTATGATAGCCTGGCTGGAGAAGTACTTGTGAACTGGCCATCCCTGCTGTTGACATTGCATGGGGATACTTTGTCTATAGGGTCTGAGGGACACCTTAAAGCAAGGCTGGTGTCTCCCATTGTGCCTGTGCTCACTTTGGGTGTCATGCTCAGATGTCGTGCCCAGAGGAACTGGATGCCCTGGCAGATGTGGATCTGCTTGACTTTCTTTTGAAGGATGATGCTCCCTGCCCTGAAATCCCAGGGGAGCAGAATGGTCTGCTGGAAGACTGGGGCCTGCCAATGCCTGAGGTGAGTTCTTTGTGAGGAATTGCTGCTGAGCTGAGGTTTAGGAGGTTTTTCTCCCTGCTGAGTAAAAGCTGTTCCTCTGCAGCTCCTGGACAAGGAGATGGATGACTTCATCAGCTCACTGCTGGGCCCTTTAGAAGATGAACCAGACAGCCTCAGTTATTTGCCTGCCAACAATGACAGCAGCATTTCTGAGGATCAGCATCTGTCCCATTGCCTTGGTAGCAATTTTGCCAGCCAAGACATTGTGCTGGTTGATCATAACTACTCCCTTCACCAGGACTGGCCTGCACTGGAAAGTGTGAGGTCTGACATGACAGAAGGAGATGTTACCATTGAGCTAGGTGAGTGATGTGCATGGACTCTTTCTGACCTGGCTGCGGGCAGAAGAGAGAAAAGCAGTCCCATACTGGTTTGTCTTGGTGGGTGTCAGGCAGAGATGGAGAGAGCCAAGAGTAGAGGCTCTCTGCTGTTGTAAAATTGTTATTTTCATGCCACTCAAAGCTGGCTGGTCAGGTGCTGCCTCAGTGAGGCCCAGCATTTGACTTGTCTTTCCTTCCCCAGGGGCATGGGTGGGTTTGGAAGGCACAAGTGAGGCACTGGAACAGAGCACCACTTCCCCTGTTGCTGTTGCTGTGGAAGATGAACCCCAGCTTGTGCCTGGATCCATGGTACAGGTACTGACTCCTATGCCTGTGGACCCCAGCCTTTGCTTCTCATCTCTCTCCTTCTCTTCTGACTTGGCTCCTATGAGGGGTATCTCTGAAGGAAAGCATGGCTTTACTTTGGGAGAGCTGATTCCGGTTCTTTGTGTTTGCTGCATGCCCTTGCTGGCCCAGGATGGACTCCCTGTATTATACATTCTCAGTAGGCTTATTTTTGCTGTTTTCTAGTCTGACTTCCCAGAGCTGGTCCTGACAGAGGAGGAGAAGCAGCTTCTGGAGAAGGAAGGTGTTACATTACCAACCTGTCTGCCACTGACCAAAGTGAGTTCTCACTAGAACCAAACAGACCACTTGAATGTATCAGGTAGTGTAAGGGTTTGAAACTGCAGAACAGTGCCTTGATGAGAATATTGTTGTCCAGGTGCTGCATTCAGGGCAGTGTTCATCTGGGCTTGGTGTCCTTTTCCTTCTTTCGAGTCCAGGGTGTCGTCCATATGCACAGCAGCTTCTGGCTGCTGTCAGTCTCCCTACTCATGGCTGTTTGCAGGAGGCAGTTACATCACAAGTGCCTGCAGCTACTTTTTCCTGCTTGCCTAGTGGCTTGTGGTCTGTGTGCTTTTCATTTTCCTTAGGTACGCCTTACTTTTGCCAAGTCATGGAAGCTGCTGGCTGCATCAGCAGGCCAGGGTTTGCCTTGCAGTTTATTCAGTGTTGTGGGAAGGACAGAGGACACAAGAACTAGGGCTGGGCACTGATATGTGAGGGTGGTCTGAGAGGGTGGGATTGCCAGCACCCTGGGCTTGCTGTTACTGAGGTGATCCTTGCAGGCTGAGGAGCGAGTTCTGAGGAAAGTGCGTCGTAAGATTCGGAACAAGCAGGCAGCTCAGGATAGTCGTCGTCGGAGGAAGATCTATGTGGATGGCCTGGAAAACAGGTATGCTCACATAGCAGTGTCATCCAGCACTGAGGGGCCCCATATGTTCTTTTAGGGATCCTTGGCAGAATGATGATGGCACTAAATTGTCATTTTAGTCAGAACCTCATTTTCCTATCATGTTACAATCAGTATAGCAGAGGGTTTGTGATTAGAGTGGTGCAGATTTTTTACTAGCAGAATCAGTGTAGTACAGTCTGTAACCACTGTAATACAGTATCTATCATACAGCTTAACTTACAATTTCTAATCACCTTCATTCTAATACATCTTAACTTAAAATTTCTAGTCACCCAGGCCCTCTGCAGTTTGGATCAGATCTTAATGGATGGTTAATTAATATAATGTGTATTAATATAATGATCATAACATAGATTCAAAAATGATACAAATAATACAAGTCTCTCAGTCATGGGAGGAAGCAGGAAATGGTAGATGTGTCCCTGAGCAGAGGGGTCCTGAGCTGTCCAGCAGAAATTCTACTCCTAAGGTGCCCTTAGGACTTTCTAATTGCTTGATTCTGTGGACAGTGCACTCTGTGCTGTTGTGCCTCCCTGCTCTGTGATAGGCCTGTCAGCAACACAGAGCTGGCTGTGTGCCTATGACCTTCAGGACTGGTAAGGGAAGGGCCTGTGCCCAGGGACTTTCAGGCTGGCAGGGAGAGGAAGAAGAAGTCTGTTTGTTTTGGTACTCGGTGCACAGGACCTTCAGTGCCTGATAACAAGGGGCAGGGAATGAATACATGACTTGTTGGGTCACAAGAATAGCTGGTCCCCACCTGCATAGCCTTAGTTGTGCTGACCACATTGCCAGGTCTGGGATCAGGGGGTGCCTGTCACAAGCTGCTGTGCTGTTTGGCTGCTGGGCTCCTGTCAGCCTCAGCAAAAAGTGAGGCTGGCCCTGTGGGGCAAGAGCTCCCTGCAGAGGGTTGAGAGCATCAGGGTGAAGCCTGTCTGTTGCTCTTGTGCTTGGAGATGGCCCAGAGCTTTCTCTGTCAAGCCACGTAGCTGACCAGCAAGGACGAATGTGTTTTCAGGTCAGGCTAGTTAGTAATGCAGCCTGATGTCACAGATCTGCAGGGCTGGTGTGCCGCTAGCAGTCAGCACCCATAGGGGTTAATCAACTGGATTCAATCAATTCCTGCTTCTCTGCAGGACTGGCAGGGCTTCATTCCTCCCCATATGTGGTATGAGGTGGTGCTCTCTGGGCTTTGCTGCACATGATACCAGGTGGACCCCAGGACCAATTTTTTCTGCCCCAGCCACCCAGAGGTGGTGACTGATGTAAAATCTGCACTGTTGACCAACAAAATCTCTCTGTTTTTCCCCCACACCTCTCATCCGTCCTGGAAAGGGTGGCAGCCTGCACAGCTGAAAACCATGAACTGGAGAAGAAGGTGCAGCAGCTGCAGAAGCAGAACATGTGAGTTTGTCTTGTTGAGTTTGGCAGGAGAAGGGGTGGGAAAGGCTGTTCCTGTTCTCAGGACTGTGGCCCGTCCCTGGCTGCAGAGGGTGGAGGGAAATGTGCAGGTGTAGGTCCACCTGCTCTGCTAACCTCCATTTCTTGCTCTACTGCAGGTCACTGCTCAGGCAGTTGCAGAAGCTGCAGGCCTTGGTGAGACGGTCTGCCCCCAAAACTACCAAAAGAAAAACCTGCACCATGGTAAGTGGCTTCAGCCCCAGTGTCTATGGAGGAGTCCCTGCTGTCCTCACAAGTTTGGGAGACAGGCATTTATTGCATTTAGTGATGCCTGTCCATCTCCTTTGCTGAGATTGTGCTCATATTTCTGTTTCCAGATCCTGGTTCTGTCCTTCTGCCTCATTCTGTCCCCCAGCATCCGCTTGCCCGGCAGCGTAGAGCCACAGCCGGAGCTCAAGGGTGAGTGAGTGCCCATGTTGGGGCTGAGGTGTGGCTCCAGGTGAAGTGCTGCCCTTCAGAGCACAGCACCTTCCCCAGAGACAGGCTGAACTCTGGGGTGCTTCCAACTCAGCATTCCCTTGCCTAGGGTGACCACTAGGTTTGTCTTGCTGTCTTGCCCCGGCTCTGGACTCTTCCTCAGCCCTGTTGCAGAGGCCTGCCTGAAAGCAGGGCCCTGTGCCAGGGGCGGTGCAAGGACAAGTGAGTTCCCGTCCCTCTTGGAGCACAGACTGTGCTTGTGCCTGGCAGCTGTGCAGCATCCTCTCCCCGCCTCCCCTGGGAAGAGGAAGTCCTGGTTAAACAGTTTGTCCTCTCTCCTGGGCTCTGTGGTGGCTCCATGCTCAGCACAGGAGGGTGGGAGGCTGGAAATGACAGGGTTGGCTCTACCTCTCTTACAGTGCTGTCACGGCAGATCCGCGAGTTTCCGAACCAGGGAGCACCTGATGTGCAGCATGACACTGAGCTGGAGGGCTTCAGCCCAGAGCCGGGAGACTCCTTGCTGTCGGGCAACCTCAGTCAGTCATGGGAAGAGGGGCAGAGTCCACTTAACTCCAGTCCCAGATCTTTCAACAGCAACTCATCCTCTGACCCTCCGGCAGCAGCAGGCTCCAAGCCGGGCCCGCCCCAGAGTGACCCTTTGCCGGCAGCAGTGCTGGTGCCATGGAAATCCAAGGGTCAGGAGTGGGTCGAACACCCTGACAGAGTTCTCATCCAGCAGCACCATGCCAATGAGATGTGACCAGTGCTGCATCCTGCTCCTTGGGATGATACTGCACACCCCGTGGAGCAGGGAGAGAGCTGCAGTAACAGATTATCTATCCAAGCAGTTTCTTCTCAATACTCTCCTCATTGCCAGTGACTCAGAGGGTTTACCAGGAAGGAATCAATCTGACTTTTTTTATCAGACTCCATCTGAGATGGGACAGGAAATTCTGAGAATTTCACTATGGCTGCTGATGTGGCTTGTGGGGATGAGCTGTGGCAGGGAGAGTGGAGGCAGTTGGACTGAGGTGCCAGTACTTGGTCTGACTGGATGCAGCTGGCAGTGGAGGCTGCTGCCCTGCTTCTTCACTGCCCTGCTGGAGATGAAGACACTTCTTAGTCTGTGTTGTGGCCCCAAACATATGTTCCATGTCAGTGCCCCTTAATCCTGCAGTGCTGCCTGATTTCTAGGTGTGAGGGAGCAATTTGACCTTCAGTGCTCTCGCAGGAGTAGTCCTGCCTGCTGCTGCGACAGACCCAGCATGTCGCCTGTTCCTGCTAGCTTTTGAGCCATGGCCACAGCTCCCAGCCTGGCTAGAGGAGGTAATGTGGAGTCCTTCCTGAGCCATGTGTGCTGTTTGCCTACTGTAAGGGCTGAGCCTTTCATCTTCCGCAGGCTTTTGGGCTTCAAGGAGCAGGCATGCCTTGAGCCAGACTGCTGAGGCAGCATGTTCAGAGAGCAGCAGAACTGCTTGCTCTTCGGAAGGCTTTACTGGCCACAGGACAGTTTCAAAGCCATGTCTTTGTGTGCCCAAGCCTTACTGTGCTGGCTGGTGATGCAGTCAATGGTTCTGGGTTGAACAGAAACACTTCGAGCTGGTGAGCAGTGTCTTTGCCAGACTGCAGCTTAGTGGTACCTGTAGAGATCTCCTTGTCCTACTGCAGGACGTTCCATAGAGTCATATAGAATGGTTTGGATTGGAAGGGGCCTCTAAAGGTCATCTAGTCCAGTTCTCTGTGCAATGAGCAGGGATAGCTTCAAATTGGATCAGAATAATAATAGCTTCCTTATTAATAGAGTCTAAATAAATATTAATGGTGTGTGACTGTGTCCTCTCTGGTTGTTTTGGCGAGGTGCTGGGCGGCTGGGGGCTGCACCTGGGGCTGGGAGCCTTGTGGGAGAAACCCAGGGGAGGCTCGGGGGCAATCCTTCTCAGAGTGTTTGCAGGGGAAGTCCGCCTGGCTGTGGCTCTGCACAGGGTCTTGTTGAGGCATAGCGTGGGTTTGCAGGGCTGCTGCTTTTCTCTCACCCTGCTTCAAGGGTGCAAAAGCACTCTTGGAGAAAAGTGTATGTGGTGAGCAGCCAGCACCCACCACACACACGCAAGCCCCCAGCGCTGCGGAAGCAGCAGCTTCCCCCGGAGGAAGCGCGGGGAGCTGGTGTCAGCCCCGCCGCTGCTTTCGTAATGGGAGCTGCACAATGGCAGGAAGTGGAGCAGGGCCAGGGTGCTGCAACAGCCACCGGGTGGGCCTTGCCTGCTGTGGGGTTGCTAAATTCAGGATTGTCCCTTTGTGTCGTGGGGGTCACTGGGTCCACAGGAGGCACTGGCAGACCCTGAGTTCAGGCTGCAGAGCCCAGTGTAGGATTTGGGGACACGGGAGCTCAGCAAGGCCGTGGGTGCAGGAAGCTTCGCACTTGCATCCCACCCAGGGAGCAAAACCAACCAAGATGTGAGACAGTACTGTGTCCAGAGGGGAGACAACCAGGGAGAGGCTCGTCCAGGGCCTCTGCCTCACCATGCTTCTGAAAGGGCTGGGTCACAGCTCTACCCTGGCCAGGACTGACAGCCCTTGAGCATCACCAGGGAACCACTGGAACTCTTTCCCCAGAGGTATGCATGGCGTCAGGAAGGTCTAGGACCCCATCTACACTTCAGTTTAATTTTCTGCAGTTTGAGGCCAGGGTGTGTAATGCCCCTCCGCACTTTACTTTCATTTTTTTGCAGTTTGAAGCCAAGGTACATAATGTCCTGTTCCCATCCTACTTTCATTTTTGCAGTTCAGGGTCAGTGTGTGTAATCGTCTGTTCCCCCTTTAGTTTCATTTTTTGCAGTTCAAGGCCAGAGTGTGTAGTGTCACAGATGTTACACAGTGTCCCTGACCCAGCAGTCATCAATATCAAATGAACCATCTGAAGTAATACATGGTGGTGTTGCCAGGAAAGTTGGGAGCAGCCATGTGAGCTGGTGTTTGCCTGGGTATGATGGGGTCAGTATTGCTCTTTGTAGCTGTCTGACTTGCTTGGCCAGATGTCAGGAAGGGAGATAACTCTGGGAGAGCAGGCTGGGAGCCAGGAGCTGGGAGTTTTGGGGAGGACTGCTCTATGGTCTCAGCTCATAATGGCCCAAGTCTGCTATTTTTCATTGCTTTCTGTGTTCTTGTGCCAGTCCCACAGCAAGCAGCTCTGACCTGGGGAGAGAAATGAAGCTCAGCCTGGAGCTCATGCCTTGGGTTAAAGTTCAGCAATGATTAAAGTGCTCATAATGAGTCTTTTTGCTGAGGACTTGATTATATCAAGCAGAGGAGCAAGAGCCAACTGACATTCTTGCCACCCTCCTTATCCTTTTTGCTGCAGATCCCTGCTCTTTTTCCTAGCATGCCGTGGGGTCAGAGCATGGTCTGCATGTGCACTGGGGTGGCTTGCATGCACACAGAGCCCCACACTCTGCCTTAGGTCGGTGGTGTAGTCCCAGCTTGCATCCCCACCTTGTTCCCTCTGTTATGCCCAAGGTCGACCTGTATCTCCCCTGTGTCCCAGCAAGTGCCTTTGTCAGCATTGTGGGACTATGCTGGCAGACTGGAAGTATGAGCTTTTCAGGGCAAAATATCCTGGACAGTCCTTGGCAAGTCCCAGATGGGTGTTGCCAGATGGAAACATAATCTTTTCTGCTTGGTGACTCCTCAAGTATTAGAGTATCTTCTCCTTTCCATGATAGTGATATATTGAAAATTGTGAAAACATAAAATGAAATTTGCTTTCTATTGCTAAGGAAGTCCTAGGCTGTGTAAGCAATGCAAAACACTTCCTGATCGTGGCTTTAAACGAATCAGGTTTGCCCTTTAAAAAAAAAATGAATTAGGATTTCTCAGAGAGGTGGAAAATTCAGTCAGCAGCAGAAACAAGATATATCCACCTCTTCAAGGGAAATCTAAATCCTGTGTCATCATCCATCCTATTTTTAGCCACTAGCACCAGCTGCTGGATATTGGTGGAAACAGAAAAACTAACATCTGAAAACTGGTTTAAAAAGCAGCTGGAAATACAGTGATGGAACCACTGCCTCCTTCCAGCTCTCACAGCTGGGCACCTCAGCCCTGGGACCCCCAGGGGTCGTGTTAGGAGCACTTTAGCAAAGTGTCCGAGGCAGAGGGCAGAGAGGTTGGGTTGTGATGCCTAAAAAAGTCCAGCCAGTGCCAGATGTGCCCTTCCCCTGTTCTCTTTCCGTGGCCATGTCTGGACATCTTGGCTGGAGACACACCCCCACGCATTGCTCGGGGGACACAGCCGCGCCGAAGGGACTCTCGGGGCGGGGTATTTGGGAGCTCTCCTCGGGCCCGGGATGGGAGGGCAGCTGGCAGCCGGCCCGCGCTGCGCATCCGCCGGGGCTGGGAACCGGAGGCTGACGGCTCTGCAAGAATCGTTTGCAGCGCCCCGTTCGGGCGTTCGGGCACCCGAGAGCTTCCCGTGCTCGGCTCCCGCGGGGAAGGCTCTGCGGTGTTCCTTCTGCCTGGCCACAGCCCGGTTTGTCCCCCATCTCTAGGGACATCTGGGAGTGACGCCTAGGGACTTGTTACCCAGAGCATGGCATCAGGTTTGCAGGCACAGTCCTGCTGCACACTGCCAGGAAGGGGAGCTGGGACAGTCGCCATCCCCAGGGACTCTGCTGGCCTCAGCCTTGTCTTTTTCAGTCTCAGTGCAGCATGAAACCTCCCATCTGGGACCGTGGCTGCTGGGTGAGACAAACCCCACAAGTCTGAGGCAGGGAGAAGACAGAGCCAAACCCTGCATCCCCACAGAAACCCTTTATTTTGCATCTGGTGAACTTGTCGAAGAAAGCAAGAACCTCTGGGCTGAGGTTGCACCTCAAGGGCAGCATGCTGGTGCAGGCAAAGTCTCCTAGGCACTCCTTGCAATCCTGAGCCTGCTGGATTTTCCCACTTGCTGTCATTTTATCCGTGTGAAGGTGCTGGTGCCAATCCTGCAGAAAACACCAAATCAGATGGGGTCACGCATGCTTTGGAGGGTAGAGGGGAAGCCTGTGTGGCTGACTGAGGTACTGCAGGTTCCAACAGCCTGTAGCAGAGGCTGTGCCAGGTGCTGGCATCTTTTCCTTCTCTTTCTGCTGTGGAGAGTGGAAAGAAAGCCCCAGAGAGGGCTCTCTGTAGCCGAAGCCCATCCAGGGATGCCCCACCTTGAGGCACATCTGGCATGCAGGGGTGGACCACGTTACACGGAGGCTCCATAGCCCTTGCATATCACTGGTGACAAACCCATTCCACCCTCATGGTCCTCCCATGCTTCACCCTGTGGGATTTCTCCCTTCTCCAGCCTGAGTTGCAGAAGACCCTGGCAGAGCAGTGGCTGGGACCCAGCACTCACCGGGTGCCCTTCCAGTCCTCTGCAGGACTGTCAGCTGCCTCTCGCAGGAGCCACAGGGCATGCAGGGTCTCCTCCCCCTTGGAGTCCACATAGCACTGGCCCAGGAAGACACTTGTCCGGACAGTCTCTGAGTCTGGAAGGGTTTAAGGTGATGTGAGTCAGGCAGAGAGGCCCAAGGTCACCCTGTGTCCTGCTGGCATCCCCACCCGCAGGATGATGACCCCCTGCTGCCTACCTTGGAGCCTCCAGCTCACAGTGAAGGAGAAGGTGGGCTGTGGGACCAGCTCTGTATCTTGTTGGGACCCCTCCAGTGGTGAGGTGAGGAGTTCTGAGTAGCCAGCAGCAGGTCCCGGCAGGTAAAAACCAGAGAATCTGTTGTCCTCGTTCAGGGTGGACACAACCATCCGGCTGCTGGTGTCACTCCGCCACGACCCGGAGAGAAGGCACTGCAAGGCCAGTGCCGTGGGTTGGAGGGAGGGAGAGGGGGGAACATCCTGCTCCCACCCCTTCACCCTGGCTCTGCCCAGAGATGTCTGCAGCAGTGGGTGGTGTGCCACGGACCTGATGTGCCACCGGCATCACCATCTCAGTGTGAGCATCATGCCTGAGCTATAATCACATTCAGGTCAGCTACTGTCCAGGATGGTTTCACCCACCCAAGGGAGAGTGAATCCCCCATGCTCAAGCAGCAGGTGTGCTGCTTTCCCTACACTCTGGGGGGGAAAACAGGAGCTGTCTGGGGTATGGCTCTGTTTGCCTTCCTCTGAATGACTTCCTGCAGCAAGAAGCATCCTTGCACCCTTCCTCCCAGCCTCAGCACAGCTTCCCTCAGCGCAGCACAGTGCTGTTCCCACCAGCTCCAGCAGCCCAGCCCTGGCTCCCTGCTGAGCTATGGTGCCCCAGCAGCAGACTTTGGGGTCTAGCAGGATATCAGCCCCACATCCCCACTGTCATCTGTCCCCATACCTTCCTCTCCGCAGAGGCAGCACACACTGCCAGGGCCAGGGCGAGGACCAGGGCAAAGGCACTTCTCCCCATGGGTGCAAGGCTGCTAAGAGCTCCTCCCAGCCCTGCAGCCCGGTGCCCTTTATAGGGCTGTAACTGGAGCCCCACCAGCACCAGGATGGCAGCTGTGAGATGAGTGGCTTGATGTCAGGGTGCCCAGAACAGGCGAGGGAGGTGGGCAGGTCTGCATGACCTGGTCAGGGCTGAAGGAATGCAGAAATAAACACGGCTGGGCAGAGGGGTGGGGACACAAGTTTTTTATAAGGCCCTATAGTAGCCTGTAAAGCATCAATACCTTCTTTGGGAATCTGCCTCCCATGCACAAAGGCTGGAAATTACCACCTATTTCAACATTTACCCCCTCCCTGTTTTGCTGCTGCCACTGCCTGATGAGGATGCTGCAGCGCTGCACAGAAGGGAAAGTTTACTCATTTTAGAAGCAGTAGCATTTCTTCAGCCTTTTCTGGATGTCAACTGCTGATTTTGATGCTTTTGCTTTTACTTTTGTAAGAGTTGGAGGAAGAAGTAACCGCAGCAACGTTACTGAGGTCCCAGTGAGTGTGTTTGCTAAACACAGAGTGTGATAACCAGCATTGTATTCACACTTCTTCCCTGTATTGGCTGCTCTAAAGGATCTTTGATGTGAAAAATGCAGCATGCACTGTCCCTGTCTCCCTGAGCCATGCCTTTGCTGTGGTGCCTGGAGCAGCCATATGGCTGTGGCAGCTGAAAATTCAGGTGGGACTCAGCTGAATCAAGACCTGCTGTGTTCAAGACAACAATGTTTGGGGCAGGGCGCGGCAACAGGGCTGCAGTGTGCAAACTGGGGGTGGGGAGTGCCCCTTTGGGGTGGCACCTCTCAGTGCCCACTGCTAGCCCTGGCACATGCTGGCACCCTGCGCTCAGCACACATCTCTCTCATCTAGGTAACCTCAAAAGCTGGGCTGAGTGGAAAACATCCCTCTCCCAGCACGTCCCTCCTCCTGTTTGTCTTTTTCAGTCCCAAACTCCTGGCCTATCATAGGTACTCTGAAAAATTCCCCCTGGGGAGCCTTTTGCTGTTGTCCTGGTTGCCACACCCTGTTCTTTTGGCCTGACACCAGCTCCTGCCTTTCTGTGATGTTTGCAGGGACAAGCCACTTTGTTAGAGATCCCAGGGCGGTGCCAGGTTTCCCCCCAGTTCATGGCACCATGCTGCAGCTTTGCTAGAGCTGGGCCAGGCTCAATGGACTGCGCAGCTGCAGTGCTGTCATCCCTGGGGCTGGAGTATTTTCATAACACTTCTGCAAGAGGCTTTCCCTTCACCCACGGACCTGCCAAAATCTTTGGGCCAAAAGAGCTGACTAAGTTTGGCAAGTGTCCACAGAGGCATATAGAGAGACACTGCCAAAATGCAATAGTAGAGAAGGGGAAAATCCCTGAGTGTAACCCAGGGGGATGGGATGGGATGGGATTGGATTTGGTGGGATGGGGTCTTTAACTTGTGTGCATTTTACTTGAGGTGCCATACAGCACAAAGTTAATCAGCATCTGAAATCTACTGATAATGCTGCCTCCATTGCCCAATCCAACAGAGTGATTCCCAGTGCTGGAAAGGGTCTGGTGGGAATGGATATGAAGGCACTGCAAGGAAGCGAGCTGAATTCAGGATGTTGCTGCTAGCCCTGCCACCATTAGGCAGGTGGGGAATGATGACACAGGGGGGAAGTTTGCGTTCAAATGAGATGGGAAATGAGCCCAGGGAGGCGGATGGGTGGGATCAGGGATTAATGCAGATGTCCCTGCAGCAGGGCAGTGGCGAGGCCTCACCTCAGCAGGGGCATCTTTGGGGACAGAAGGTGTAGCAAGGACAGACTCTAAGAAAAGGTAGCAACAGCTGATGATTTTAAAATTTTATTCTCGGCTGGGAGGCAGGTTTTTCTTGCATTGTTGGGGGTTAGGCTGCAGCCAGACCATCCCATCATGGGCCTGGTGAAGACACAGCCTCACAGGGAGGGGACAAGCTCGGCAGGATCTTTCCTTTTGTGGTGCGTTTGCGTGTGAAGACATTTCTGCCCACCCTGTGAGAAGATGAGAGTTCTGCTAGGATGACCCACAGACACTGCCCACTCAGAGCTGCCAGCGGTCGCAGCAGTGATGGGGTGTCCCCGAATTCCCCCCAAGTTTCCTCAAGTGAGGACCCCTCTGTGGGATTAGTGTCTCCCATATCCCCCCACTACCTCGTGGCTTTCCAGTCCTCCTCAAGGGACCCGACAGCTTCACGCAGCAGCCACATGGTGCTCAGCGTCTCCTTTCCACCTGCATCCACAAAGCATTGCCCCACGAAGGCGGTGGTGGCATCTGGGGGGAAGCACTTATTGGGAGATCCGTGGGGAAACTGGCTTCTTCCCCTCCCCCATGTCCTCCCAGACACAGCTGTGTTCCTGTTCCTGCTCCAATGGCCACACAACCACCAAACCCATGCTGGGGGGCTCCTCCCTTCCCTGTGGCTCCTTCAGGTAAGGCAGGATTTGTAGCATCACATCCCAGTTGTGCTAACACGGTCTGGACACACCGTGGATGCCCCAAGGATGCTGGGTGAGGAGAGGCTCCCCTGTTCAAGCCCAGCATTGCCCCTTAGCACCATGCTGTGCAGCTGTGGCTGCTTAGCTGCACCAGAGCATCACCCAGCTGAACTCCTGGCGAAAGAAAATTCCTGCTGGCTGCAAGCATGGCTTCCATTGACTCTGCTGTACCATCCCCAGGTGTCCCAGCACTTACTGGAGAACTTGTCCCAGCGGACAGTGAAGGCAAAGGTGGGCCAGCCCTCCCCTCCAAGCTGCTGCTGGGCACCCCTCAGGGGGGAGACTTGGGCACAGCCTCCAGAGACGGTGACTCGTGTGAGGTATTGTCCATGGAAGTCCCCATTGTCCCTCAGCATCGAAATCTCCATCAGTGAGTCCTGGTCATTCCTCCAGAGTCCGCTGAGCTGGCACTGAGGGAACACAGCCACATCCTCTCTGTGCCCCCACATGCAGAGGGACCCCATCCCTGCTGCTGCCCCACACTGGGGGAGCCAAAGCCCTGCTGTGAGTGCAGCTGCAGGGCATTGGCTGTCCCTAATCCCACTTTGGGGAAATGCTGCCCCAGGGTGCTGCTGAGGGGATGGTGGAGCCAGGCCAGAATATCCCAGCCCTGCAGTGCGCAGGGTACACCCAGACACAGACCCAGACCTCGAGGGGATGCCGCAGGCATGGTGCTCCCAGGCACAAACCCCAAGGGAAGGAATGCCCTCTGCCTGGCTCCCCTGTGGGAACAGATCGCTCTGGAGGTGGCACCAGGTGGCTGAGGGTGATCCAGTCATACCTTGCCCTCTGCCTGGACTTGGTTCTTGCAAGGCTCTCCTGCTTGTCTAAGCCTAAAATGGCATTTAAGGGAGAGCTCCTGGCTGCCCACACTGCATCCCCTTGCCATGTCTGCCGCGCTCCCATTGTCACCCATCCCCGTACCTTCCTCTCTGCAGGAGCAGCACTCTTTGCCAGGGCCACGGCGAGGGCGAGGACCAGGATGAAGGCACCGCCCCCCATGGCTGCGGGGCTGCGAAATGCCCGGCCCAGCTGCCTCTCTGCCTGCATCCCAAACCCCTTTATAGAGCTGTAACGGGAGCCACGGCGGCAGGCAGCTGCGGCTTGAGTGTCCTGATGTCAGCGTGCCCGGGCCAGGGGAGGTGACGAGGTCAGCCTGACCTGGGCAGCGCCGGAGGAACGCGGGGATGAGCACGGCTGCGCAGGGAGCTGGGGATGCAGGGATGATTTACACAGCCACTGTCCAAGAGGCTCTCCCGACCCCGTTCCTTGCTCGGTGCCGGAGCCCGGGGGGCGGACACGGCCTGATACAGTCCCACTGCCACCGAGCCAGTGCTGCCACCTAAACACACCGGGAGCGAGAGCAGTCCGGCCAGCTGTGCCCTGCTGCGCCGGCTGGTGACGGGAATGCCCGCAGGGCTCATCCCTGTCACCGTCCCCTCCTGCATTGTGAGTGTCTGCTGCTCTTTCTAAACTGTTTTTCTTCCTCGGGTTTGGGACCTAAGACTGTCACTGCAGCAGGCACTCTTGAATCAGCCATTCTTGCAAGTGCAGAAGGGTTTTCCTGGAAGAAATGTAGATGTTAAAATTCGATTGTTCCTGTCTGAGGGTGTGTTCTGTGCGCAGTGCCTCCCTAGACACCATGGGAGGCAATGCCATATGCATGATGCTCTGAGGCTGGGCAGGGCCCTGTCTGACCCTTCCCAAGGAGTTCCTGATGGTGCAAGGCTGTAATGAGGGTGCTCGGACTGCCTGGCATTTGCACAGGGACACATCCCCTGAGACACCACTCTAACCAGGTGAACATGCCACTGCATACATGGAAGATAGGAGCGGCATCTGGCTGTGTCTGGATCATGGGGTGCCTCTCTGGCCCCTGCCCAAGCACAAGGGGTGAGATCTGCTTTGACAATCCTGCTCATCTTTCCTGGGCCTGAAGACAAGGGAACCCACTCTCCTCTTCCTCAGGGAGCAGGATCCTATGTTCAAATTGTACTTCACTTTTAATAAAAAAATTACAGGGCTGTGTTCTGCTCCCATCCTGGGTACTTGTCGAAGATTGCATGCAAGATGTTTTCCATTACCATCTGTATGGCAGATTACCTTGTCAAGTGAGCAGTTTGCCTTATCTCTCTCTTTGAGTGACCACATTCACACCTCCCTTGGGAGGGGACCTCTGCTGATAACAGACTATTGAATGTCACTGCATGGCCGATAAGAACTATAACATCCCATTGTGAGATGCTCCGCCCAGAGGGAGGAGCCAAGCATTGCTGCCCCGATATACTCTGAGATTCTGAAACTCCAGCACGGCTTCTCTCCACAGGATTCCCCAGAGGAACAGCAGCTGCCTCTTCCTCCACTGGATCTCCAGAGGAAAGAACACATCCTTCTCTACAGATCCTCCTTGTTCCAACAGAACCACACCTGATACTTCAGAGGACTGCAGCCACATTTTCAATCAGACTGCCACCAACACCCTGACCAACAGGGTGTCAGGTTGGGTTCTGACTCTGTCAGTGCTGTTCTAGTAGACTGCATTGTTTATTTTATTATTTGTATTTCTTCCCTATTAAAGAACTGTTATTTCCTGCTCCCATATTTTTGCCTGAGAGCCCCTTAATTTAAAATTATAGCAATTAGGAGGGGTGGGGAGGGTTTACATTCTCCATTTCAGGAGAGGCTTCTGCCTTCCTTAGCAGACTCCTGTCTTTCCAAACCAAGACAGGACTCGCTGCAAAAGCTTTGGGGTCTTGACACTGCTGTCCCTTGCTTGCTGCCCAGCTGGCTCTCAGCAGCCAGGACTTGGCACTCCCCTGTGGGCTCCATCCAACACCCACAGGGGCAGCACCAGCACAGAGCAAGAATGGACAGCGCCCTGCAGCACACCCAATAGCTTTGCAGCCATCCTCGAGCAGGTCAGCCTCATCTTGCATGATCCATGTTGTCCTTCAGTATTTCCTTTCTCTCCTCATCTGTGAAGCTTTAGCCCATGGAGGCGATGACGGAGTCTGCAGCCAGGGATGGGATGGGATGGGATGGGATGGGATGGGATGGAGTGGGGTGGGGTGGGATGGGATGGGATGGGGTGGGGTGGGGTGGGATGGGATGGGGTGGGATGGGATGGGGTGGGGGGGATGGGGCTGTCCCTCTCAGGCACCCAGTTTGTCAGTGGGAAAGGCTCCTTGTGGGTGGGTGATGTTTCCTTCCCCAGCCTCCTGTGCTGTGGGACCTTGAACAGGCGTGGGATATGCAGAGTGTGGTGGCATGAGCCCAGCTGAGCTGGACAGCACAGGAAGGGCAGGGATGCTCCAAGGTCATCCAGTGGATGCTAGAGGAGCTCTGAGAATACAAGAGGGAGGCTGGGAAAGGAGAAGCTCCTGAAAAGCTCCAGTTGACAGCAGAAGGTGGGCTGGCTCTTCTGGTTCATTGAGTGTGTCACCTGCAGCAGTGACACCCAGGCCTCGTTCATGCTGTGTGGCAGCAGCCAGTGGGGTTGCCTTTTCTGCTCACAGCCAAGATGGTTATGTGGAAAATGCTCATTTTATGATTGGCTTTTTGCAAATATTAAAATGAATATTATATGTGTTGTGTTAGCAAGTAATGCTGTATTAATTCTCTTAAGTAGTGTGTTAAATATAGTTTTAGGTTATAACATAATGTTAAAGTAGAAACTATGCTATGTAGGATACTTTTTTTTAAAGAAAGGACTTGCAGTGAGATAGCAGCCGCAGGACACCTAAATCTTTCAGAGAAAAAGAATTTATTGCCCTCTTATCAGCAGAAATGAACTTCTTCCCACCTCAAAGGCGGGGTTAGGATTCAGAGGAAGAAGTTGACACTGACCAGACAGAATCCTGTATTTGAGTGGAATTTATGCATCATTTATGAAGTGTATGAATATACAACAGGCTATTGTTTTTAAGGGATAATCCTTTGTTAACGGGTGTCCTTTTTCAGGCTCGTGCTACCCAGAAAAAGGTACCCAGACGTCCGTAACTCTTTGTATTTGTTGTCTCATATTGTCCTAATTCAAATTGTCCAAATTATTATTACTTTAAATGTGTTACTATTTTTATAACCGCTTTATTACTATTAAAATTTTAAAATTTTAAAAACAAGTGATTGGCGTTTTTCACAGTTCCATTGGAGCTGAGGTCAGTCGCTGCCTGGCCAGGGTGCCGTGCACTGGAGGGGACTCAGCCCCGGTGTCACAGCACAGCCTGGGTGGGGCAGGGTGGCAGGAGTGAGTAACCCCCTGAGCCGTGTAGGGCAAGGCTGGACAAACTGCAGGCTCCTCATCCACACAAAGGGTTATACTGACATATTTGATGAGCTCATCTATAGGATGGGGAGGCAAAACACATCTGGGAGGGTGCCCTGGTTCCAAGCCAGACCCAGGAAGGGCCAAGAACATAACTAAGGCCAAGAACATATCTCCGTTCTCTCAGAATGGGCAGTCTGTGGCTGGCAAGGCTACAGCTGGAACAGGGCCATGGAGAGAGGCAGAAGAGCAGAGAACAATGTGTGGTCCTGACCAGAGAACCAGTAGTGGAGGAGATGGGAGCTATGTGTCTCCACTCATCAGTGAAGTTATGGCTTGAAAATCAAATTTACTCCCTTGTCATTGCTGCAGAGTGGAGGGTACCAGGTTTTGGTACACCCAAACCCACCAACCATGCAGTCCCTTGAACGACCTGGCAATTCCCTGCCTCTGTCTGCTTAGGAGGGGTCAACAGCTGCACTGGGAGATGTTGGACACCAAGAATTTCAGCGTTGAGACATTTGTAAACGGCCGACAGGAGCAGTTCCCACAGAAATGGTTGCGCAGGACAGTTTCCCACATGTGGTTAAGACCTCTCAGTGCTGGGGAACGCCTGCAGTTGAAGCTCCTTCTCTATTCTAACAGTGACTTCAGTGCTTGAAGGGGTTTGATCCTTATGCAAGCATCACCCCATGCCAAGATCCTAATAAATTCACTTTTTGTTTTTTTTTTTTAACTGGTACACTACATGTGTGAAAAGCTGTGCCACACAGCCATGCCCATGTGATTTCACTGCCTCCACCAGCTCCTCCTGCCCCTGGAGGCATCCACAGTGTGTGAATGACCCTGGTCAAGGCTTGCCATCCAGCAGAAACAGTGGTTTTCCTGCAGTGGGGCTGAAGGGGAAGCCCTGCTCACGTTTGCCTGGCTGATGAGGCCGTGCTAGAAGGAAACGGTGCTGGGTTTGCAGATCCCACTGTGAGCAGTGTTCTGCAGAACACTGTGAGCAGATTTGCAGCTGAATAAAACTCAGAGCCGAGGGGCGCCAAATGTCCATGGAGAAACATCCCCATCCTTAACCACTCCCAGCCACCTGCAGGCACCCCCTGCATGTCCAATCAGCTGTCACCCCAAACCCGAGCTGTGCCGGGGATGCGTTGCAGCCAGGCTGGGTGCCCTGATGCAGGGACTGGCCTTGGAAACAGCTGTGCCAGCTCATGCCAGCCGTGTTCCTCACCAGCACTGTGGCTGCCTGCTGGGGTTTGCAGCACGCTCCAACTGTGGTCAGCAGTGCTGCCTGGCTGAAGCACTCTGAGAGTGCTGCACAGCCTTGGGAGAGCCCTGCCTTGGGGAAATGCTGGCATGAAGGCAGTAATGAGGACCGGAGGATGCATGCAGTGAGGCTGGAGGCTTAGCAGGGCACCTCGCTGCCGAGCTGGTCACACTTTGGGTGACAGCACAGTCCTGTGGTCCCTCTGCCTCTCACTTTCCCGCTTCTCAGACTCCTCTAAAAGCAGGGAAAAAGCTGTGCAGATACATTAATGCATAGCAGAGGGCTGGTGTAAAGACATTCTGGTCAGAAATGCTGTAAGGGAATGGAAAAAGCTGGAGAAATGCCAGCGAGGCACGGAGAAGGGAGCAGCAGCGCTGCTCTGGAAGCGGAAGATGAGCCCCAGGGAGAAAGAGGTGAGAAGCAAACCACATGTGAGTTTGCAACAAGGCAGCTGACAACAGAGAGCAGGCAAACTTGCTAAAGCCACAGGTGTTGTTAGGAAAGCTCTCCCACCCACAGCACTTGTGGCAGAAAAGCCAGGGGAGCAGAGGTGGGTGGCAGCCCCAGCAGCCCAGTCCTACTTTTAAACCCATCAAATCCCAGGCAGTGTGCCAGCTCAGGGAATGCAGCACTGTCCTGGGTTATTTTGAGAATCAAAGACACAAGGACTAAGTTTCAGATTCAGACCAAGAGCTGATTTCCTGGAAGTAATTTTCTTTGGCTCAGAGGGGTGCCTAAGGCAGCACAGGCACTCCCTGTTTTGGTCAGTCACACAGACCATTGGGCAGAGATTTGAGAGGCTGTATTTGCTGGCCATTAGCTTTTCAGTAAATCACATTGCCCAGAAAGAGTTTTGGGCTGGGGGTACTGCAGCTACTGGCCCTGTGTGGCTGGTACAGAGCAGCCCTTGGCACTTTTCAGGAGTGTGGATTCAGCCAAGGCCCCTCACCTGCCTGCTTAAGGGCTGTGCCGAGCCAGGGGCCTCCCAGCCAGGTGTTTGGGATGCAGAGGAGCTCCCCAGCTTGCCCTCCCATCACACTCACCAGGCTTTCAGCAGGAAACAGTGAGTGCTGGTCACAGTTAGTGTCACAGGGTTGCTTTGGGGATGCACCATCCTGTTTGGGCTGGAAAAGGGGCTTTCTTGGGGCCAGTGTATTCCCAGAATAAGAGAATGAAAGTTTCATCCCACACCCACCCTCCACTGTGTTTTAGCTCAGCTTTTCCAGGACATATCCACAGACTGCACAAGGCTGTGCTTAAATATCTTTAATTTTATTTCTTGTTTTTTGGGATATCTTCCTCCAGAGCTGGAAACATCAGGGCATGCCAGTACACACTGATCCTGCTGAGGGGGCTCCAGTCTCCCAGGATAAGATGCTGCTCCCTCTTTCAGCCCGCTCGAGTGAAGGTGTTGCGCCCAGTCCTGTGGGGAAGCAGCCTCTCATTGGTGCCCAGCCAGCAGCAGGGCAGGGATCCCAGGGATCCCAGGTGGACTGGGGGTTCCTTGGCTCACCTGGTGGCTTTCCAGTCATCCGGCTCCGAGTCCACTTTCTCCCGCAGCAGCCAGGAGGTGTGCAGGACCTCCTTCCCGTCATCCCCATTGAAACACTGGCCCACAAAGACAGCTGTGGAGTCTGAAACAGTGGTGGCTGTCAGCATCCCAACATGACCCCAGGTGACTTTGGAGCTTCCCAGGCATCAGTGAGTTTAGTGCTCATGGAGCCTGAGTGGATCCTGATATTTGAGGGAAATGGTGCGTGGCAGAGGGGTTGTCAAAGCAACCCTTGGTGCTGCCTCCCCCAGACCTTGTTCTGGGAGGTGTACTGCTGTCTGCAGACACCATCCACAGTGAGGAGAGGTCAGGGAAGGAGAGACAGGGGACAGCAGAGAGAACAGAGGAACTGGGATGAGCACCAGGAGCTACCTGAGCTCCCCTCTGCATCCCACCACTCCACCCAACAACATCTATCATGCAACCACAGACCTGAGAACTTCTTCCAGTTGACAGTGAAGCCAAAGGTGCACTGTCCATCCTCATCCAGGTGTTGGGAGCCAGTCAGTGGGGACGGCTGGATGGGTTTTTGGGTGCTTGACACGGCGGTGTGGTACTCTCCAGAGAAGGTTCCGTCCCTGCCAACCTCGAACACTTGCATCTTGGAGCCCAGGTCATTCTCCCACCAGCCAGTCAGGTTGCACGGCTGGGGACAAGCAGGCGTGTCCCTGGGGGCTGCCTGTATACAGCCCTTACAGGCTGAGCCCCTGCACACACCTCTCAATGCCCATGAGTGCTGGCACTCACCTTGATGTGCCTTCTGCTCTTCCACACGGTCGACTTTTCCTCCTTCTTGCTGGCCTTTTTCTCACCAGGGTGCTCAACTCCCTGGCAGAGGATCTTGGAAAAGAACACAAACACAGGTCAGGCTGTGGATGGTGACACAGCTGAGTGTTTCTGGAGTCCTGAGAGTGCTCAAGCATTCATTTCTAAATACTTGATTCATAAAGTTGCTGCTATCTCAGCTACGTCAAGAGGGCCAAAAGCTGGGGTAAGCCAAGCAAAGGGTAGAGGTGAAGAGGAAAAGTGAAAGGTGGGGAGCCTTGGACAGGCAGGAACATGGGTGGAACCCCTGCTGTAGCCCACGCAGGTGAGCTGTGTGAGTCCAGGGCACGTCTGCCCGTGTTTGTGGGTACCTGTGCTGTGCTCAGCACACGTGTAGCACGACAGGGAAGTTCTCTGGCATGGGCACAGCCCTCAGGTCCGCAGTGTGCTCTGTCTCAGGCAGAGCCCTGCACATCCCACCCGCAGTTCTAAGCACTGCCTGCTCTCTGCTGCACTGCACTGTCTGAGACAGGGGCAAGGCACCCCCGGGGGCAGGATCCCCATGCTGCCCCTACCCCAATTCCCCTCCAAGTCCCTGGGAAGGAAGCGGGGGATTTCCACATCCATCGCTTCTGCAACAGGGAAGGAATCTCCATGCACATCCCTCCCGGGCACAGGGACTACCCTGGAGCATCAGTTCCCTCACCTCCCTCGAGTGGGTTTCCCGTCTGGGTACCCGCTGGAGCAGGGGATCCTCCTGTTGCCGAGTATTCCCCCCGCAGATGGGTCTTCCGCGCGTGTCCCATCCCCAACAAGGGCTGCAGCTCCCGTATCAAGTTCCACCTCTCCGGCGAGTCTCCCACTCGTGTCCCACCCCGAACACCGGGATCCCAGGCGTGCTCCCACCCAGACTTCCCCGGAGCCGAGTTTCCCACGCTGGCTCCCAGCAGGAGCTCCCACCTGGAAGCCCGCGGCAGCCGCGGCCACGGACACCCCTGCGGGCAGGGCGAGAGCGGAGAGGACGCGGCGGCTCATCGGGATGCAGCTCGGGATGCAGCGGAGGCAGGGAACCGCGCCGTGCCCGTGAGTCACAGACTTATATTCGGCTCCGCCGCTGCTTTCCGGGAAAGCCCCGGGTGGTACCTGAGAGAGGAAGCGATACTGGCACAAGGAAAGGGAAGGAGACGGGGAGGGCAAGAGGTGTGGGGACAGGGACAGGAGCAAGGATGGGGATGGGCACAGGGCTGGGGATGAAGACAGGAAGAGGTTGTGGTGGGATGGGAAAGGGACCTGGGGTGGGGGCAAGGATGAGGGATGGGGGATGTGCACATGGATGGGGACAGGAACAGGGGCAGGGATGGGGATGGAAGCAAGGGTGGGAGGGATGGGGACGGGGCAGGGATGAAGGATTAGAGGCAGGGATGGAGAGAGGCAGCCGGACTGGAGCAGGGATGGACACAGGAATGGGTATGGGCAGAACAGGAATGCAGGAGGGGTTGCGTGGGGCTGCCCACTGACATCACCCAGCCCGGGGGTATTTAGCCCCATGTCTGCTGGTTGAGGACTGAGTCCAAGTTTCCATCCTGCCCTGCTGGAGCTCCTGTGTCCCAAAGCACCCTCTGGTCACTGCAGGGGATGGACAGAAGGACAGAGAGTCATGAGGACTGGGCAAGGCATGTGTGCAGGGACAGCAGGTGATCTGCAGTGGGTGCAGGGAACTGGGAGGTGAATGAAGCAAACTGGCTCCAATAGCAGTAGGAAAACTTCTGAGTAGGGCATTGAGGCTGGAGGTGAGCAGCCCAGGCTGCATGTGCTAGGCCAGAGAAAAAGGAGAATGAAATGTCAACAAAAGGACAGGATCACACCAAGGTCGGGGACAGGATGTGAGACAGAGCTGATGAACACACATTGTGGTACACAGGGGGTGCCGCCCCCACTGCTGATTTCTCATAAAACTCTATAGTTTTACTTTCATTTTTCTTATTAAGCAAGCAAAATCATTCTCTGTCCCACTGGCTGCCTTCTTAGGAGGGACCAGAAGCCAGGGAATTTGCAGTTGTTGGGGTAATGAAATGACAGAAATTAAATGAAATCTTGTGTCTTTGGCCAACATGGTTGTCAGTGGCCTCGTGCCCCTCTGTGCAGGGCTCCCAGCCTCATCCCACACTCACACCGGGGTCCCAAGGCTTTAACCTCACAGGCCACCCAGGGAAGTCTTTGTGTGCTTGTGGTGCTGGTGACAGCCACAGTGGGTGTTTGGGGAGGGGAGCAGGAGAACGACCCCAGCACAACCAGGGCAGTGCCAAGGATCAGTGGGGATGAACTGAGGGCTTTGTGCAGAATGCAGGCATGAGGATGAGCGAGCAAGTGTGAGGATGAGGATGCATGGTGACTTTTGACCAAAAGCTGGACCAGCGGGCGCATCAACCAGTGGTCAGTCAGTACAAGCTTACCCTGGAGAGTCTCAGGTCTGTGTGCTCTGTGTGCAGCCCCAGAACCCAGCAGGGAATGAGGGAAAAGAGCAAAGGCTGAGGGAGGCTGGGGAAGGACAGGCACGCTGTGAGAGGAAGAGGATGGCAGACAGGCACTGACACTTTCTCAGGGCACTGTGTGCTTTCTGCCCCTTCCATCAGTCTCTTGCCCCAGCAGCCCTGCAGCCACCAGGCACCATTGTCCTTCACAGCCTTTGCACCTCTCCCTGCCCACAGCTTCTCCCCGTGGTGCTCAGGAGCAGCAGCTCGGAGCTGTGCATCCTGGATTACGTAACTAATGAGTTGGAAACTTCATGAGCTGCTGAAATGATGGATTAGTGAATTGTAGTGTCAGACCGGTGCAAAGGGCATCGGGCCCTTGTTTGATTTGTTTCCTTTCCTAAGGGGCTGATAAAGTTTAATGTTCAGATAACATCCTGTGAACATGAACACCAGAAAGGATCCGCATCCTGTTCCACTCCCAGCTGATCAGGGGACAGCCAGTCAGTGGGAAGTACACTATGCCCGCATACATGCAACAGGCACACCTGCAGTACCTGGCTTCAGCCACCCGCTCTGCCCTGCAGCTCCCCCTGGAGTCCCAGGCCTCTCTCCCGATCCCCCCAGCATCCAGCCTGGATTCTGGACCGCTCCAACACCCCAGATTTCCCTCTGTGAGGGCTAGCACCCAGCTCTCCCCCATATGTGCATGCAGCACCGAGACTCCCAAGGCGAGCAGTAGCTGGATTGGAGTTTGATGGGAGGATGGGGCAGAGAGGGGTGCAGAGGCACGGGGTGAGGCCAGGGCAGAGTGCTGGCTTGCCTGCATGCAGCTTTCCCCCTACCCTCAGCTGTGGGGTGTCCTGCTGCCCCACACTGGGGGCGCTGCCTGGAGCCACCCAGCCCTGTGAATGTCCCAGATGGGTGCACAGGCAAGAAGGCCCCTGCTGAGGCCTGAAGCCATGATCAGGAAGCAGAATCACTGTCCCCCAACCCCATCTTTTCCATGCCATCCAAAACACTTCCCTGTGTTCCCCCAGCAGCACTTTGCTCTCCCCATGGCCACAGATGGGGAGACACCCACACGCGGCTGCTGGTGCACCAGGGACACGAGGGACACAGCTCTCTGTCCTGTGGGGAAACGTTTATCTGCCTCCATGTGGGAGGGCAGCAAGTGTGGGAGTGGGGAGCCCCACCAAGAGGCTGCTGGGAGGCACTGGGAAGAAGCAGGGCAAAGTGAGGGTGTGTTTCCTTGGTAAGAGCTCAGCTTGGGGCTGGGACAGTGGGGACACCTGCGGGTGCAGGAGGACAGCGGGGTGCAGGCAGCACTGGTCCCTGTTCCCATCACTTGAAGATGGAAGTGCTGAGTCTGCAGGGAAAATGTGTCAGCAGGGAGAGGGAGGGCTGTGGGGTGAGATGGCAGGGACAGAGCTCCCCTTGTGGCTTTCCAGGTGTCCCTGTGTCACAGAACCTCTTCCTGCAGGAGGCGCGTGGTCTCCAGTGTCTCCTTCCCTGGGTGATCCCCGAAGCCCACAGAGGTGGTGGTGGAGTCTGGCAAGGTTTGAGAGGCAGAGCGGGGTGGGAGCCTGCAGCTCAAGGCAGGGAAGCCTGGGCCACCTGGTCCTGGCAGACAGACAGACAAACATGCCCTGGACAGAGAGATGGACTTCCCTGCCACACTGGCCAGGTGGACTGCTTCCACATCACTGGATAGAGAGCTGGGCATCAGCCCTGCCTCTGGACAGACAGATGGACACCCCCACCACCTCTTCCAGACAGCCCTGAAACCCACCACAGACAAGCTCTCCCACCACCCCTTCCCAAGGCAGGAATGTGTGCGTGTGGCCAATCTGTGCCCACAGCCAGGGCTCCTCCTCTGGGTGCCACAGGGGATTTGGGGCACCAGACAGGGGGGTCCCCACTCCCAGCATGGGCAGAGGATCAGTGTCACTGCTGTAGCTGAGAGCTGCCACTGCACAGTGGAGCCAAAGGTGGGGGTCTCTTGGCACTGGGATGCTGCTGGACCCCTCACAAGGGTGACACCAGGATCCACTTGTTGGTGGCTGCCACTGCAGTGTGGCAGGAGCCTGAGAAGGTCCCAGCTCTGTTTGTGGCCAAGGTGGTCATATTGGAGCCCAGCTCATTTCTCCACAGGCCCTGCTCATTTCTCCACAGGCCCCTGCGCACTGGGGACTGGGGGTTGTGTGGGTGGCTTGGGCAGTGCCGAGCCACAGTTCCCCCTTCCCTCACAGCAGTGCCACGTGTGTCCCATGGCATGGTCCCTCTGTGTGACAGCCGAGACCAGCGCATGGGCACCAGCTGGGACAGCACCTCTCCTTCCCTGGGCAGGGAGGAGAGACCCACAGTACCCACAAGGACAGCACAGCCAGAGCTGGCAGCCTCCTTGGCCGTGGACACTGCACACGGGCCATGAGCAGGGCCAGGGCGAGCAGCAGCAGCAGCCCAGGGTGCCCATGGGGGTGGTGGCCGTGTGTGGTGCCCTTTTATGGCAGAGGGGGCTGTGGCTGGGCAGTGGATGCTGAAACCAAAGGGTCTCCTGCCAAAGGACACCCGTGGGACATGGTAGCTGGACACTGCTCCAGGCTGAACGGGCTCCTGCTCCCCTGGGCTGGGGCGCGGGGTCCCAAGGACCATGGTGGGGTGGGCAGGCTGCAAAGGAGGACTCTGTGCCGTGGAGGGTCACAGCAATGGATACGCATGAGGCCTCGGGTATGGTGACAGAAGGGACAGTAAGATGCCATGGGGGGTATTGGGAATGTGTGTGCTGAGCATGACAGAGTTGTCCAGAAAAATTGCATTTGTTGGTGCATAACAAGGCAGTAATTACGCACCCAAGAGAGACATTGATTTTTTGTTTTAGTTCCACAAGCCTGAGTACTCAGTGTTATTCCAAAGATCAAGCACACCAACTATCAAAACATTTTGCTATTTACACATCTAGCAAACAAAGGCATTAATGTTCATTGACAACAAGTTATTTAGTTCTTTTATTAATTCCGACTCTCTCTCCTATTGGTTAAGAATTCTCTTGCATCTGATGCTAATTAATTTGCAGGCTCAGCCTTTCTCTTCTCTTGATTTGGTGGGTTTCTTGACTCAGTGGGCCATAAGTCGTGATCTACCCCTGCCAGAATTTACTTTCTACCCAGTCAGAGCTGCTTCAGCACTGAGTTTTTCCTGACCCAGTTGTCTTTATTAGTTTTTTGTCTTGGGGGTTCTGCCAAGAGTCTTGTACATTCTGCACTCTTTGTGCCCATTACCAGTGGTATATTGCTCATCCCAAGTTTTGTAACCTGCAGCCAGGTCTGAGATCACTAAAGCCCATCAAGACCTAAACCTTAGCAAGGCAATTCTACCAAGTAAGACCTCTTTCTAACACCTGCACACAGCTTAGAGCTTGTTTGCTGCTCTCTGTTTCACAGGCTAAATGTCCTTCCTTGTCAGTTACGCTTGAAAGCATAAAAAACCTCAAACACCAAAGAACAAAGCTTTTAAAGAAATATTTTACTTATCGCACATTTTGCAACAGCATGACAGGAGACTGTGTGTGTTTTGCAGCAAAGCTTTACTGGGAGAAGCAGGTGGTGCTGCAGGAGCAAGGGCACGCCCTGGTGCTGCTGCCAGCCCGGGCAGCCCCCGCTGCCCCCTCACTCCAGTGCCTGCAGGCGGGTGAAGACGTTGGTGCCTACCCTGTGGGGACACGGAGGAGGACATGTGAGGGAGGGATGTGACAGCGTCCAAACACGCACCCAGCCCTGTATAACCACACCACATCTGCACCTTGGCAGGACCCCCGGGGATGGTGGTTTTCCTTTCTGTGTTTTAACCATACACAAAGCAATCAAGTGAACCCTACCACCGAGATTTGTTAAGCTGTGCTTTTAAAAGAGATAATAAACCTGCTTTTGCCAATGCCTGTGAGAGTGGCTCTGCAAGCAACCAAAAGCACTCATTTGTGACAGCCCAAACCCCTCAGGGGTGCACAGGGGACCTGTGCAGGGCAGGGACAGGGGGCTCACCTGGTGGCTTTCCAGTCGTTTTTGATGTTCTCCACACGTGACCTCAGCAGCCACATGGTCTTCAAAACCTCCTTTCCATACTCATCCACGAAGCACTGGCCCGTGAAAACAGTGATGGAGTCTGTGGGGACAAGACAGGAGGTGGAGGGGAGCGTGGCCGAGGTGGCAGGTCAGTGGCTGCCCCAGCGCAGGGGACAGCAGAGCCAAGCAGACCCCTGCTGTCCGCGGCCTCTGGGGACAGCGGGCATGGGGAAAGCAGCAGCAGGGCTCAGAGCGCTGGGGTGCCACACGGACATGGGCAGGCAGTGCAGGCTCCAGCCCCTGCTGCCTCTCCTGCAGCCTGGCACTGGGAGCTGACAGCAACCAAGGGGCTCCAGGGACAGGGATGGGGGAGCTCCAGGGAGGGAGAGCAGTGGGGATAGTGCAGGGGAAGGCAGGGAATCAGCAAGGGCACTGCAGGGAGGGCAGAAAAACTCCAAGAGCGGAAGAGGGAGGGCAGGGGAGGTCCGGGAAACCATAAGGAGGCTGGGAAAGAAGTACCTGAAAAGCTCCAGTTGACGGTGAAGCCAAAGGTGGGTTGGCCCTTCTGGTTAGGGCTCTTCTGCATGGATCCCTGCAGCGGTGACAGCTTGATCTCGTTGGAGGTGGCTGTCACAGCCGTGTGGTAGGAGCCAGCAAAGGCACCATTGCCGTTCACGGTCGTGATGGTCATGTTGGAGCCCAGGTCATTGACCCAGCGCCCGGTCAGGGAGCACTGGAGAGCAGGAATTCAGCACTGGTGCCTGCAGCCACAGCCCCCTGCCCAGCCCACCCTGTGCATCCCACCCTCACAGTACCTTTTTCACAGCAAGGCCGTGAGCCCCCAGGGCCAGGAAGAGCACGAGGAGCAAGGGAGATGCTTGCACCATCTCTGCAGCAGGCAGACAGCTGATGGAGCTGGGGATGTTCTCCTTGCAGGTCTCTGCTGATGCTCCTGCTCCCTCTCCTTTTTATTGCTTCCAGCTCTGGGGGTGGCACCTCTGGCCAAGGCATTGTGCAATCTGGGTGTTTCCCAATCTGTGGTTCCCAGCCATAAGACAAGGTAGTTGCAGTAAACATTCCCAGAAATGAGCACTGAAGTTCTGAAAATGTTCATTCCTGCTCCCCTGGCACCTTGCAGGGAGGCCCTGGCTCCTGCTGATCAGTGGTTGCTGGGAAATGGTCAGTGGGGAAAACCCCTCTCTGGAGCTGTTGTCCATTGCGTCACTCATTTGCCACATCAGCTCTGTACCCAGGGTTTGAGGCTCCTTCAGCCTGGTGACCTCAGGGCTGGCTGCAGTGCACAGCTCACCCTGCTCTCCCTCACCAGGCATGCCCATGTGAACTCACCCACCACCCAGATTCTTTTGGGACTCAGATTTCCCATCACCCCCACCCCCAGACTGATGGGTCTACAAAGGTCTGATGTCCACGTTAAGCTGTTGTTTTCACAAACTGGTTTGTGTTGGAAGGGAATTATTTACTTGATGAGAAGCCAACATTCACTGAATATCTGGGACATTAGATCTTAATAGTGATGAAAGTTATTTATAAGGATTTTACACAAGGATTCTTAGACAACTGTAAGAACAAATTTTCGTCATTCCCCTTATGTTATACTTGTTGCTGGCCAAGGAGGCTGAAGTGAATGGATTCAGCCCAGAGTTTCTCACCCATTTCTAAATGGTTTTCAAGGCAGTCTCCTAAAATACATGTTTTCATTCCCCAAGTCATCATAGCAAAAGCTGATTAAGCCTATTCACCAGAAAATAATACTTTTTGTAAACTGGAGACAAGGTAGCTCTTTGCAACGTCTAGAAAATAAGCATTTGTTTTTATTTTTCTCAGTCTTTGCTTACTCTTAAATTTCACGTTTTAGCCCTGGTTTCCCTCTGACAGCAAAACTCATTGCTATCCAGGCTGGAGAGCATCATATTTGTGCTGCTGGCATCTCCATAGCCCCCTCTCCTCCCTGCAGGGGCGCTACAGCCCTCTTGCTCCCTGCCTGGAAGAAATCCCTGGTGAGAGAGCTGGCTGGCTGCTGCCCATTCCTGCCCCAGTGTTTTCTGTCACAGAAATAAATTGCATAACAAGGTGTGTTTTCCCACATAGCTGCCATTTGTTCTGGCAGTTTTTTGGCAAGCAGGCACTGCCCAGAGCATTGCCAGTGTTTGGGATAACGAGTAAGGTCAATCTGGGAAGGCTGTGGGGGCCAGGAGGGGCAGACATCATCCCTTCTCCACCAATCACCCCCTGTCCATCACCATGGTTCAGAGGGGGTCCTGCAGGAACCCTGTGGATGCACAGCACAAAGTCTCCATGCTGCTGATGGCAGCCCACAGCTCCTTCACAGGTGTAGGTTTATTTTAGCATCACACAGACAGTATTGTTTATTTGTTCGCATAATCTTTATTTTCCCCATACTTAACAACCGCAGTGGCTCATCTCGCAGGGTCAGGGGCCAGCTCAGTGCTCAAGCAGGCAGATTTCTTGAGTGATCTCAGCTGAGTGCTGAGGTGTCTCCAGGGGGTTTGCACCCTCCAAAGATCAGAGAGTAAAGTGGCTTGGAGCTGGCAACCATCGGCAGGATTAAATTCTGCAATGCCATGCCTGAGCCCTGGCACAGCAGAAAGTGGGGGCAACCAGCAGGCAGGGAAGAAATCCAAAGCAGAAAGCACTGAAGAAGTTAAAAGTCATCAGGCCTGTGGTGTTTAAAACCCATGTACATTCAGGGTGTTGTGAAAAATAAGCGCTGGTGGATAATAATAAAAACCAGTTAATGAACAATTAACTTGCTGCTCAAACTGGGGTTGAGTCAGCCTTGAAAAACAGTGGAGCAGGCAAAATGTCTGTGACCAGGGACTGTCCTCTCAGCCCTCAGCTCCATCCATGCAGAAGCTGACAAAAGCTGAGCCTATCAGACACAAGATTTATGGAGGTGATACAGCCCAGAGTGAAAGAGAAATCAGAAATATCCCTTTATACAGACTGAACCCCAATATTTGGAAGGCATGTTGCCTGGTGTTAAGGAGCAGGATTGATGCATCAAAGCAATACCAGTCCAGCCAGAAGCTGTGCTGTCTTCAATGCCTGCTCTTGTTCCTTGCCAGCTGAATCAAGACATCACTGCTATTGCTGGAAGCTGCCAACAGGATACAAATGGAGGCGGGAACCCTAGGTGTGCCTCACTGATGTGCTGGCACCCTGTCCCACCAGCCTTGCCATGGTGACCCTAAGGCATCTCCATCCCTTTCCATTGTCTGTGGGCTTTCCCATGTGAGGATGGCACCGGCTGCTCCGGGGGTGCTGCATCCAGGACAACCTGTCCTTCCGGGGTATTGTTCCTTGTCTGCCTATGTGGTTGCAGGAACACTCCCCTGGGGAGTGAAGAAAAGGCCATTTGTCACCCAGTGACAGCCCTGGGCCACCGTGGCGATCCCCAGCCTGCAGCAGCTCCCAAGGCAGAAAAGTGGGGGAAGAATGCTCACAGCAAGTGGGATAGGCTGCTTCCCATCCCAGCCCTAAAGGCTGCTATGGACTTAGGGAACACTAAGCTCTAATGTGGACAGAAAGAGCTGATAGCCCTCCCTGTGGTGTCCTCAGGGCCCCCCTGCCCTTCACTGTGGTGCCCCCCAGAGATGCCCTGCCCTACCTGTGGTGTTCACAGAGATCCACTGCCCTCCCTGTGATGTCCTTCATGCTCTTTTTCTGTCCAGCTCTATCCGAGATCAGGTGAGCTCCCCGTCCCTGCCTTGCACAGGTGCATCCCCACAGAGGACAGGGCTGTCCTACCCCACGGGTGTCCCTTGGCAGGAGGCTCAGCCCCTCTGCTACAAAAAAGGGGCCGAGTGGGTGTGGGGCAGCAGCACCGGCACAGCCCAGGCATCAGGCACAGCCACTACTGCCATGGGGACCCCAGGCTGCTGCTGCTGCTCACCCTGGCCCTGTGATGCTGCATCCAGGGAGGCGAGGGCAGCCCTGGGGCAGAACCTGGCCGTGCTGAGCTGAGCCGTGCTGGGCCGTCCTGGGTGCAGGGTGAGGAGCTGCAGGCCCTGGCTGCGCTGTGCCACGCTGTCTGCTCTTGTTGTGCCCTGCAATGCCATCCAGTGCCATCCACGCCATTCCACCCCATTCCAGTGCCATCCCATGATGCAGCATCTATGACCATGGGAATTTCCAGCTCTGGCTGTGCTGTCTCTGTCGGTGCTGTTGGCAACTTACCCCTGGTATAGGGGAGTGCCCAGCACTCTGAGCTCTGTCCTGCTCTGCCTGGGGAGGGAGAGGTGCTGTCCCAGCTGGTGCTCATGCCACTGCTCCCTGGTGCCACAAAAAGTGGCCATGCTGTCTCTGCACATGCAGGACCCATCTCCCACTGCTTAGGGAGGCTGGAGCAGCGGCTGTGACTCAGCAGTGACCAAGTCATCCATCAAAAGTCACCGTTCCCAGCATTGTCTGGGAACACAACAGGAAGGGCAGCAGACCTCACTAATCCCCATGCCTCCCTAAGCAGGCTGGTGCAACCTTCAAAGGCTGAGCTGGCACAGAAAGGACGAAAAGGAAGCAAGGTGCCCAGCCCTGGGCAGAAGGGCACAGGGTTTGGTTAACTGGTTCAGCTGCTCCCCACAGAGGTATTTTCTGGCTCCTGGCCTTACCTTGCCTTGCAGGCAGCAGAAAACAAAGCAAGGGTCAGGTCTTTTGTGCCATGTCATGTGGAGAAGTGGGTAAAGAGGCACATCCTGCTCCCTTCAGCAATGCTCCGCAAGAGCCAGACACCACTGGGACTTGTCCCTTCCCTGCCTCCCTAGCCCTAGTCCAGGAAGATAAAGGCAATTGCAAGAGCTCCCTCTTCCAGTTTGGTCCTGTGCTAAAGAAGACACCGAAGAAGAACAAGAGTAGACAGCTGGACAGATTTATTAAAAACTGAAGTGATTTATCCCCTTTCATGTGCTCCACTGCCTGCCCCCGGCGCCAGCAGGGAGGGGGCCATGGTACCAGACCAGGACCTGCTTCTTGGGCTCAGATTGTCACTGTCCAGGGAGCCGGGTCTCCCCTGGGGATTGTATCTGCCACAGGCCCTGCTGGGGCAGAGCCAGTCAGAATGTGCAGTGTCACCCCAGGACAACTACAGCATCCGTGTGCCTGAGTGCACCACTCCAATATCCTCACACACACATTCACCCACACCCTTTTCTTTCCCTGCAGGACAGCTGCCCACCTTCACCAGCCCAATGCCTGCAGGAGAGAGGTCTCCTGTGCCTCTGGGCAGGGTACCAGCTGCAGTTTGGGATGGCTGGGGAGCCTGCACGCTGTCAGAGCCCCGAGTGCACAGAGATGGGGGCTTTGGGCTTGGTGCTCATCTGGACCCCACAGGCTCTGTCCAGAGCAGGAATAAATATTCCCTGAGGAAAAGGGCAACACTGCTTGCTAGGTCAGTTGTCCCTAAATAGGACCTCAGGAAAATTACAAGAGGAAGTGGAAAAAAACTTTCCCCAAAAGGCTTTTGAAAAATTCTGCTCGGTAGAAGGATGTTGAACTACATTCCACCTTCCTCCTGGGGAGGCTGACAGCTCGTCCAGCTAGCGCATCTCCAAAAACACCTTCACTCCCACAGCCCCTGGTTAAAGCCCTCCCAGCTTTGGAAATTTTGCTATGGGGACCTCGCCAACCAGATCACCCTCAACAAGTTTTTGGTTACCGATGCTTTTTTTAAGGGTGAGGACTAATTGAGGACCACATTTTCTCCTTCACTGTTCTGTCCTCTCAGCCTCTGCACCAGCTACAGGGAGCATCACAATGCCTTCAGAAGGTGGGACCCTGGCTAAAGGTGGACAAAGGACTAGTAGGGCTGAAGGTGTTTTTCTGCCAGAGGCAAAAGTGATGGCCAAGCCGATCTGGCAGCATCAGGATTTATTTTGCAGCTGCAAAGTCGATGTTGTGGATAATGTTCAGTTTTTTGTGTAACCACTGGGAATTTTGGGGAAAGGAATTACAAGAAAAATTCAGCTCCAGGTCAAGGAAAAAACAGCTTAGTCTGAGTGAGTTCTAAAAGTACTCTAATCCTTTTAGTTTTGCAATTGGATCATGATGCAAAGGGTTGTGACTGAGAGTGGGCAGCTTGGAGAGAGAGGAGAGGCAGACTGGGGATGAAGAGGTCAGACTGAGGTACACATGACCCCTGGTGGTTTTCTGTGTCTGGTTGCAGACACCTGAAACTTTTCTCTCAAGAGAAGGTGAAAAACTTCTGAAAGGTCAGCTGTGCTTGCTGGTTAAGCACTTCTTTCAGGAGATTATCAGGAAATGGTAAAAACTTCTCTCTGACTATAAGGAAAAAAAATATCAAAAAACTGGTGTAAGAATTAAAAATCTTTACCAGAACAGGCTGAGCAGGCTATTGTCAAAAGAGAAAAAGAGAACAAAGAAACACGAGGTAAACAAAAAGAAAGCTGCAAACCAGCAAAACCAAAACCAACCATCCAGCTCCTCAGCATGGAAACAACCGGTCAGCTCAGCAAAAAGCAGCAGAGCAGTGGCACAGTGAGGACTACGATGAGATAAAAATCCCCTGCACACAGCAGAAAATAAATACAGCATTTGCAACAATTTTGTTATCGTCAATAAAGACAGGTAATGTCATTGCAGAAGTCATGGAGTAACCACAGCATCAAATGGCAAGAGAGACAAGAGCCATGGGGCTCATCAGCACAGCCCAGGGACGTGCCAGACATTTACTGTCAGTCTGGTGACACCAGAGCCAGGGCAAGCAGAGGCTGGGATGACACCAGGCAGGACCTTGCCAGGGAAGGCTGGGCAGTCCAAAGCAAAAGCAGCAAATCCCTCCTCTCTATGCTCAAGCCGAGCATCCCTGCAGACATTTCTCCCCACTGTGGCTCTGGAGATAACCCCGGGGGTGCGGTGGGAACCAGTGAAGGGCTGGAGTGCCCTTCTCTGGCAGAAGCTTTTGGGCACACTCTCTTCAGGACTGGAGCACAGGTGGTTCTTATGTCTCATTGCTGACTTGTTCATTGCTGACTTGTGCACCCACCAAGGCCACGTCAATGAGCTCACAGACAGGAGTGATGCCAGCCAGGCAATGGAGCAAAATACATGAAAAAATCCATGAAATGTCATAGTAACAGAGGAATTCACCAGTCCCACCTGCAGTCAGCTCAGAGCTCACCAGAGAGCAGGGACAAGTGCCACCTTCAGCAGCAAGGGGCTGAGGCTGGGGAAAGGCTGGCCACATTCTGGACTGCACCACATCGACTGTTTCCTCCCCAAAAGGAGCTGCAGGAGGGATTTAGTTCAGGAGGGCTGGGCCAGACCCTGCCTGGAGCTTCAGGCACAGCCCCAGCCCCACACTGGGTGTCTTGCTTTGGGAAGACAGCTTCCTGCTAAGGAAGGCAGGACCCTCCCCTGAAATGGAGAAAATGAACCCCCCCCACCCCTCCAAATTGCTATAAATTTTAAATTAAGGGGCCCTCAGGCAACAAAAATTATGGGAGCAGGAGATAACAGTTCTTTAATAGGGAAAAACCCCAAAATGATAAAATAACAATGCAGTAAGCTAAAACAACACTGACAGAGTCAGAACACCACCTGACACCCTGTGGGTCAGGGTGTTGGTAGCAGTCCAATTGGAAATGTGGCTGCAGTCCTCCTGGAGTGTCAGGTGTGGTTCTGCTGGAGCAGAGATCCTGTAGAAAAGGGTGTATTCTTCCTCTGAAGATCCAGTGGAAGAAGAGGCAGCTGCTGTTCCTCTGGGTAATCCAGTGGAGAAGCCGTGCTGTTATTCCAGAATCTCCAGATTACATCCGGGTAGGAATGCTTGGCTCCTCCCTCTGGGCGGAGCTTCTCACAATGAGATGCTCCAGTTCTTATCACTCATGCACTGACATTCGATAGTCTGTTATCAGCAGATGTCTCTTCCCAGGGAGGAGTGGTTGTGATCACTCAGAGAGATAAGGCAAACTGCCCACTTGACAAAAGACAACTGCCATACAGACAGCAATAGAATACATCTTGCCTTGCAGTCGGGAACGCTGGGTTAAACACAGCAGGGAATGAGCAGCCAAAGTCACCTGAAGCTCCCCTCTCATTTCCCAACACACAGTGAAGTGGTTTGTCACCCTCCCAAAGACAAAGCCGCTCCTCCCTTCACTCAGCTGAGGCCTTTGCCTGCTGCCCATGTTCACCAGAAAGCTTTGCTGTGACAACAGCCCACGGGGTATAAATAACCCAAAGGTTTTGCACGGCCCCACTCTCTTTAAGGTGTTGCAGCAGCAGTGGCTGCTCTGAGCATCCCAGCAGACACGAGAAGGCTGCAGCCAATTCTTCTCTTACAACTGAAGAGCAACAGCCTTGAAGTTACTGAACAAGTCTTAGTTGCCTTACCTATTTAAATAGGACTTTTTAAGACACAAAAAACACATGTAAAATTGCAATCAGTTTTTATTCTGTTCTAAAAGGTAAAGGGTTGGTAGAGTGTGTTCTGCTACAGGCAGCTGAACCCTGAAATTTGCCACTATGGAATCATTGCAAAGCACAGCGTGCAGCAAGGTCTGTGAGGGGAGTGACAGTCACTGCAGCAGCCTGGGCAGTTGGGACATCTGCCACAGGGCTCCTCTCACCCCTGCATTGCTCCTCTACTCCACAGTTCACAGTGTGCCTGCGGTGCAAGGGGCAGACCATTTACCAGCAGGTCTTGTCTGTGGAGAGACCCAGCAGCCTGCAGGGCTGGAACTGGGGCTACTGCGGCCACTACGCCTTTTACCATGCCCTGTACCCCCGTGCCTGGCTGGTCTACGAGCTGCCGGGGCAGCAGGTGGTGCTCACCTGCCGGCAGGTCTCGCCCGTCATCCCCCACGACTATAAGGTAAGGCGGTGACGGCATCCCCGAGGGCAGAGCCGCTCGGTAGCGCCTTTTCCAGCGTTTCCCGGCTCCTGAGGGCAGAGCTGCTTGTTAGTTGCTGCTATCCCAGCATTTCCCTGCTCCCGAGGGCAGAGCTCCTTGCTCGCCATTCCCAGCGTTTCCCCGCTGCCGAGGGCAGAGCTCCTTGCTCGCCATTCCCGGCGTTTCCCCACGCCCGAGGGCAGAGCTCCTTGCTCGCCATTCCCAGCGTTTCCCCGCTGCCGAGGGCAGAGCTCCTTGCTCGCCATTCCCAGCGTTTCCCCGCTGCCGGGGGCAGAGCTCCTTGCTCGCCATTCCCAGCGTTTCCCCGCTGCCGAGGGCAGAGCTCCTTGCTCCCATTCCCAGCGTTTCCCCACGGCCACTCTCAGCAGCGCTGCGGGCGGGGGCAGCCCCGCAGCCGTGCGGGAGCTCGGCGCTGCAGCAAGGGATGGCTCAGCGCTGCCAGTGCCGGCTGCCAGCCCCAGGCGAGGGTGGCAGCTGTGCTGGGACACGTCTGACCTTCCTCTTACCCCGGCATTGCAGCAGCACGTGAGCCTGGATCAGCCTGCCCAGCAAGTGAGTGAGGAGAGCCCGGCTGAGCCCTAAAGGCCTCTTTCTGTCCCTCTGCTGCCCGGCGTGCTGCTTGCCAGCCCAGGGCTGCTTCCCTTTGCGATTTTGTCTTGCCTGCCTCCCAAACTCCTCTGTTCCTGCTGCTGCTCCTCAGCTTGGCAAGAGACTCCAAGTCCAAGTTATTATTGCCGGTGCTCTTGCTGCCGCTGCATCCTGCGTGCTGTCCCCAGCAGGGGAAACGATGCCGGGGCAGCTGCCTGTGGAGCAGCAGCCCTGGAGGCAGCACTGTGCGTCTCTGCCAGGACTCCAGCTTGCCAGTGGGAGTGTTCGTCTGGGAGGTGGAGAACGGGAGGGACGAGGACGTGGAGGTGTCCATCATTTTCAGCCTGCAGAACGGCCCGGGGAGCCGAAGGAGGCCGGGAGCGGGCGGGCACTGGAACGAGCCCTTCACCTTCCACAAGGATGGCCAGCGGGTTGCTGGGGTCCTGCTGCACCACTGCCCGCCGAACCCCTTCACCCTGGCCATCTCTGCCCGGGAGAAGGTAAAGGGCTGGCCCTGCTGCTGGGGCTCCTGCTGGGGAGGTTGTGCAGCCCTGCTGCATGTGGGGCAGCTGCCTGCAGGCAGCTGGCAGAGGATGGCGGTGCAGGGGCTTGGGGTTGGCAGCGTTCCTCAGGGCTTGCCTGACGCCAGGAGTGGGGACATGACTTCCCTGAGGGCACCCTCTTTGGGGATGGTGTCAGGAGAGCGGCTGAGGAACGAGTTGAGAGTTGCTGGGCGGCCCATGAGAAGTGAGTGTCATGTCCTGCTGGTGGTATTGGGGAGGGGAGAGCATGAATCCTCTCCTCCAGAGGAGCAGCCCCTGATGATGCTCTTCCCTCGTTCAGGCTGGCACGGGAGTCACCCATGTGACGGCATTCAATCCCACGGGATTGGGTAGAGAGGTGTGGCAGGACCTCCTGCAGGATGGCAGGCTGGATTCACCCCCTGGTGAGTGCCTCCCTCCTCCGTGGGACGGGTGCAGGGGGAGCAGGGCAAATGGGTGGCCCTGCTGCTTCTGGGCACCCAAGCCAGGGTGGAGCTCTTTCCTCCAGCCTCCTTGGCTCTTCAAAATCTCCCCAGGATGCTGTGGTTTGTTCCCAATTTTAGGCTGTATCCAAAACTTCCTATTGCTTGTCTATTGGAATAATACCACAACGCAACACTTGTTCTTGCTGTGGTTCTCCAAAAGCTGTTCATAGCACTTTGGGGCTATTCTTGGCAATTAGTGGTGCCCTGACACACTATGAGGAGTGGGAGAGGAAGATCGAAGCGTGGCAGAATCCCATCCTGGAGAACAGGTAGGGCAGATGGGAGCACCTTCCCCGTGACCTCCTGGGCTTGGCTGCCACAGGAGCATCACCACCTCGGCCTCCGAGGCTGAGCTTCCCTCTTTCCCACAGCCAGCTGCCTTCCTGGTACAAGTCAGCCCTGTTCAATGAGCTCTACTTCCTGACGGATGGAGGGACCATCTGGATGGAGGTGCCCCCTGATTGCCGTGCCGAGGAGCTGCAGGGGCCGGCGGGGGCGGGGCTGTCCCACCTGCTCCCTGTCCTGCGGGAGTACGGAAGGTTTGCTTATTTGGAAGGTAACTCACAAGGATGTGAGGCATTCTCCAGCCTCGAGCCCTCCCATTACTGTAGCCGTGTGTTTTGAACCTGCCATGGGGGTGTTTTTCACTCTCCAGTGGGTAGGGGGCAGTGCTATTCCCAGGAAAAGCCCTTGCAGCCCTGAAGGATAGGGCATGGAGTGTTCCCCACATGCCTGGTGCTCTGTGTAGAGAATGGAACCCTCTCGGAACGGGAGCCCCTGCCTGTGCTGGGAAAGATGCCCCTGTCCAGGACCCTGTGGAGGGAGGAGCTTTGCCCCTTGTCCCCTGCCCGTGGCAGTCTCCTTTCCCTCACCACCTGCCCTGTCCTGCCAGGCCAGGAGTACCGCGCATGTACAACACCTACGATGTCCATTTCTCGCCTCCTTCGCTCTCATCATGCTGTGGCCCAAGCTGCAGATCAGCCTGCAGTATGACATTGGTGAGTGTCCCCAGAGCCCTGCCTTGCTGCCCGCTCAGGGCTTCACCCGGGGGAGAGACAGAGCCTTGGGGACAGCTGCTGCTGCTGCAGAGATGTGTGCCTTGGAGCCAGCATCCCCCTCCAGCCACTCTGCTGTGCCCAGGGCTTGCAGCCCTGGAATATTGCTGCCCCAGCAGCTCTGTGCCAGCACTGGGGGTGCCTTCTTGCCATGCTGGGGGCACCCAGCTGGCTCTGCCTGCCCTGGGGGAGGCCCTGGTTTTCCCAGCTCTGTCCTTGCCCCTTGCAGAGCAGACATGGAGCTGTTTGCAGACCCCCAGTGGGAGATGTGCCACAGGCTGAGCGGGGTCCTGCTGGCCCGCAGCAGCTGGGGTCCCAAGGAGCTCCGTGTGATGGGTCGGCTGACAAAGAGGAGCCCAAGCCAGGGAGGGTCACACAATGGCCTGCAGGGACAGTGGCAAGAGCGGCCACTACTGAGGAAAGGGAACAGGGGACACTGCTCTGTGAAAGAGGAGACAGTGTGTGTTTGCAAAAAAGCTTTATTGGGAGAATAAAGTTGCTGAATGTGCTGAAGCAGGAGCTGAAGCAGGTGCTTAAGGAGGTGCTGAAGCAGGTGCTGAAGCAGGTGCTGAAGCAGGAGGAAGGCCTACAACCAGGCACTGCCTCTTCTCTGGGAGCTCCAATGCTACCAGTCCTCAATCCATGAGGTCTTGTTGCGCCCGAATGTGTTGTAGCCAACCCTGAGGAGACACAGACAGAGGAAATGTAAAGGTGGGACGTGGGAGTGGCCCAATGCCCACCCAGCTCTGTGTCCTCCCAGAACATTTGCACCTTGTCAGGACACCCAGGGAAGCTGTGCACAAACACCCTGCCCTCCCTCACTTTCCCACTGGCAGCAGCTCTGCCAAATGCTGAGCACCACAGGCTGGGAGCACCACCCTTCATCCCCACCCTGGAGCCATTCAGGATTCCTTCTTAGGCCTCTGGCTTTGGAAATGCCTCTCGGGAGGTGAAGCTTCCCTTGAGCTTGTCACAGACACTTTGCACACCAAGTCCTTCTGTTGCCTTATCAAGAAAACCAATACTCCAAAAGCCTTGGGGAATTGCTTGCCTGAATCACAGCCCAGTGGAACAATGTCATCATTATTGGAACGGTGAAAAATTCCTGTAATTACCGTCTCACACTACATCCAGGATGAAGACTGACTGAGGTCAATCATCCCATGACTTTACCCCAGCATTCCTAAGTGAGGCCCCTCAGCTCTCCTGGACCACTGCAGGGGCTGTGCCACCAACTCCTGCTGAGTGCATGGCTGAAGGCATGTGAACAGCCACAGCAAGTGCCCTAGGACTGCTGCCAGCCCGGATCTAGAATTAAATCTCTGCTGTAATTGTGGTAAACCCTCCCAAATCACCTTATTAATGTTACATTAGTCAGTGGTTAAGTGCTGCCACATCCTTTAGACAGAAACCATTGAGCAGGTCTGAGACTGAGAGCAGAATCAGCCCCAGCATGGATCCATCAGTCGTTTAGAAAGCAGTGGGCACCTCCCTGAACTTTGTGATTCATTTGAAGGGTCTCTCATCTCCTTTTCCATCTCCAGCTTCCATGTCAATCATTCTTGATTGATTCTAACCCATTTTTTCCTTCCTATGTTTTACCCCTGCACAAAGCAATCGAGTGAACCTTGCCATGGAGCTTTGCTAAGTCCTGTTTTTGCAAACAGACACTGAACCTCCTTTTACCAACACCTGTGAGAGTGACTGCTAAGTGACCTAAAGCACTCATTTGTGACAGCCCAAACCCCTCAGGGGTGCACAGGGGACCTGTGCAGGGCAGGGACAGGGGGCTCACCTGGTGGCTTTCCAGTCATTTTTGATGTTCTCCACACGTGACCTCAGCAGCCACATGGTCTTCAAAACCTCCTTTCCATACTCATCCACGAAGCACTGGCCCGTGAAAACAGTGATGGAGTCTGTGGGGACGAGACAGGAGGTGGAGGGGAGCGTGGCCGAGGTGGCAGGTCAGTGGCTGCCCCAGCGCAGGGGACAGCAGAGCCAAGCAGACCCCTGCTGTCCGCGGCCTCTGGGGACAGCGGGCATGGGGAAAGCAGCAGCAGGGCTCAGAGCGCTGGGGTGCCACACGGACATGGGCAGGCAGTGCAGGCTCCAGCCCCTGCTGCCTCTCCTGCAGCCTGGCACTGGGAGCTGACAGCAACCAAGGGGCTCCAGGGACAGGGATGGGGGAGCTCCAGGGAGGGAGAGCAGTGGGGATAGTGCAGGGGAAGGCAGGGAATCAGCAAGGGCACTGCAGGGAGGGCAGAAGGGAGGTCTGGGGACACAACAAGGATGCTAAGAAAAGACTAAATACCTGTAAAGCTCCAGTGGACAGTGAAACCAAAGGTGGGCTGGCTCAGATTTGCAAGCTGCTGGGACCCCACCATAGGTGATGCTGTGATATTTGATGTGGAACCTGACACAGCTGTTAAGTACTTGCCAGTGAAGTCACCATTTTTCTTTACTTCATCAATGGTCATGTTGGAGCCCAGGTCATTCCACCATTGCCCAGTCAGGTTACACTGGAGAGGAAAGAACTCAGCACCTGTGGCACAGCGGAGCCTGCAGCCACAGCCCCCTGCCCAGCCCACCCTGTGCATCCCACCCTCACAGTACCTTTTTCACAGCAAGGCCGTGAGCCCCCAGGGCCAGGAAGAGCGCGAGGAGCAAGGGAGATGCTTGCACCATCTCTGCAGCAGGCAGACAGCTGATGGAACTGGGGATGTTCTCCTTGCAAGTCTCTGCTGATGCTCCTGCTCCCTCTCCTTTTTATTGCTGCCAGATGGGCTGTGGGTGGAGCCTCTGGCCAGGGGATTGTGCCATCTGGGTGTCCCCGAATTTATCAGCTATCAGAGGGGCTGGTGACAGCTGATATTCCCAGAATGCCTTTGTTCCCAGATAAATGCAGGTGGACAGCCCATGTGAGATGCTCCAGTATTGTGGTGCCACAGTACCCCTCCAGTGCCACATTCATATTTTCTGAAAAATCCCTTTACCCAGGATTTTTTTTCTGGGAAGCTGAGAAACCTCAGAGAAAAGGAACCCAATAATTATCTAATTGGCTACTCCTGTATTTTGTTCCTTTGGAAAGTGGTTGGGGATTATTCACCAACAGGTGATCATTACATTGGGTTTCCGGTGTGAGTGGTTTTGACTAATTTGTTAATTGGTCCCAAGGTGTGTCGAGACTGTGGAAAGAGTCACGAGTTTCAGTATTATCTCTTTAGCATTCTGTAAGGATTCTTTCTGCATTCTTTAGTACAGTTTAGTGTAGTATTCTTTAATACAATATAGTATCATAAAGTAATAAATTAGCCTTCTAAGAACATGGAATCAGATTCATCATTCCTTCCTGCCACAAGGGTTGCCACAAATACAATAAGTGGTGAGCCCAGATGTTGTCTGCAGCCTGGAGCTGAAGAACCAAGACCCTGAAATTGGGTGAAGTTCACAGCCGAGGCTGAACACACAAGGATCTGTTGAATCCTCTTGGGAGGTATCCAGAGACCCTTTGTGGAGCCGCAGGACAGCCTCTAGGGTCCTGTGAATTCTGAGCAGCCTGCTGACACTGGACACTGTTGCAAAGTACTGTTAGCTCTTCTGTGGGAAACCTTAAAATCAGAGGGTTTTGGGACAGCTGCAAAAAGCAGGCCTCAGAGACAGCAGAACAGCGATTAGAGCTAAGCAGTAGCCATGAGATTGGTCAGCAGAAAAGTTATGTAAGAAGGAGAAAAGTAGGACAAATAGAACAGCGGTCTGTGTATTAACACTTGGCTAGAATAACTCCCCAAGCTGCATAGAAGTATATCTAGCGAGATATTAGGAAGTTCTAAACTTAATAATGGAGCACTGTGCGTTGTGTTTTAAGGCTTACAAGCAGGTATTGTATTCAAAGTAAGCATGCAGTGTTTTAACCGAATGTATGTGTGCTTATAGTGGTTGGAGAGAACTACTGTCAATATGCTTTTGCTTTCTGTGATTGGTCAAAAAACTTTTGAAGTTGCAACATTAAGTTCTTGGTCTGCTGCCTGGGATGTGAGCTGATGGCATCTTCCCATTCTCATAACCATGTAATGAGACTGATGCTGGAAAATACAACAGCTCAAGATGCATTCCTCGCGGTCCCACCCCATTCATGATTTATACATAGTCCCCAGCCAGGGATACTCTTCCCCTCCTGACAACACTGTCCTTCACAAAATGTGGGGTGACGGTTGGGAAGAGGTGCTCCCAGAAACAGAAGTTCAAATTTTCTGTCAGAGGAGGACATTACTTCAATGTGGAGATTTTGGGCTCTGCAGGACAGAATTCATATGGTGAAGAAACATTTCAATGAGTTTTTCAGATGGGCAAAGATTTGTGTTTTTTTCACAGATATGAGGTCCTCCCTGGACCCAAGAGCCTGGCAGTCATTGGATCTCTATTTTAGGGAGAAGTAAGAGCGGGGTGAGGGAGTGTCTCAAATTTTTCCAGCGTATGTAGCTCTTTTCTCTGTTCTGAGAAGGAGAGCCCCCTTGGAGGGGCACCTTGCCTTGCGCAAGGGGCAGCCCTCTGCCAGAGCCAGCAGAAGAAGAATCCATTCAGGGACAGAAACTGCTGGTTGCAGACTCCTCCCGGCTGAACACTTGGAAACTCGCTGCTTTTCTGGGAAACAGCGTTTTCACTTGTTCGGGGGCTTTTCGCTGGGGTTCGGAATGCCTGACTCCCCCCGCAAGTGCCAGTGGCGTGGGGGAGGTGGGTTCTGGAGGGGCTACCTCTGGTCCCAAGCTCAGAGGGGATGGGGGTGGTGCCGAGGAGCAGAGAGCAGGAACACTGGCATTTGAATCATAGGGGAGGGGGGCACAGCGGAACGCGGACATCGCTCGCTTGTTCTGGGGAAAGAAGACCCCCAGACCTGGGACGGAGATCCCTGGGAAAGCTTCTCCTTCCCAGCCGCCAGCGTGCGCCGGTGGTTCTGGGGGGAGGGAGGGGGAGGAGGCATTTGGTCCCTCCTGTTGCCAAAGCACTGGGCATAGTGGGAGTGGGCTGTGAGAACAAAGACCCTGCCCCGCAGGCCAGGTCTGGCTGTTTGGCTTGCTCACTGGGGCCCAGGCCCAGGCCACCGCTCCGTAGGCCAGGTCTGGGGTCCTTGGTCCACCCACCAAGACCAGGGCCAGGGACTCCACTCTGCCCAGCGGCGCAGCATTCAAAAAAGCTCCTGCTGCTGCTGCTGTTCTTTCTGAGGGAAAAAAAAAAAAAGGTGGAAAGAGCTACCAGCTCAAAGTGTTGGAAAGCCATGAGTCAGCCTCAGCCCAAATGGTTCTATTAAGGGCTGTGGCCAGGGCATTCCAGAAATTTTTTCAATATTGTTTGGTAACTATCTAATGAAAGGGGTCCCACAGAGAGTAACGACAATCACACCAATATGGCTACATGTCATTCTACTTTATTAAGCAATTTTGGCATATTTATGCTTCTCTATACACTGTTTTATGCCACTACTGCATGGTGTTCATTGGTTAAGTGTCTCAATTCACACATACATGTTATTTACTGATTGGTTGTCATGCTCTAAGTGTTTTTAGCTAAGGTGTGCTAAATTAGCAGTTCTTATATTGTATTTGGCATCCGGCTTCATTTTTGCACAATGCTTATTCTTCCTTGTTGTATCTATTCCAGGACAGTGGTCTATCTTGTTCTGAGGACAGTACATGGTCTTCAAAGTAACTCTGTAATCTTCAGGCCAGGGTTGTCCAACTCTTGTAAGGGTACAGCATGGCCTTGTTCTGCCAAGAATTCTTCTACACATCCCCCTTTTTCTTTTTGGACAACCCAGGCTAGTTTAACAATTGATTCAAAACTCTTTTTCATACAAGAAAGAATGCAACAGAGAATAACAAGCACAACAAAAATAATATCAAGAAAGCAAACTTCTTCTATCAATAAGGTTCTCAACCAGCCAGTGATTCCCAATTCTTTAAGCCATTTGTCAAAAGAACTTTCAACAACAGTGAGTTTCTTCATATTATTTTGCTGTTGGGAAAGCTTTTTGTCAATGGATACAGAATGATCAGAAAGATTTATACAGTGCGTTCCTTCAAAATCTTCACAGCCACATCCTTGTGCTAGTAACAAAAAATCAATAGCTACTCGATTTTGTAATACGGCATGTCCTACACTGTCAACATCAGCGGTGAGCTTATCTAGCACCTTGGAGGTAATGTTAATTTGTTTCCCTGTCCAACGGGCTAATTGTTTTAACTGAGCGAGGGCTTTGGCAGAAGCAACTTGGGTGTAAAAAATGAAGCTAAAATGAGAGATGGTCGCTCCCACATGGTGATTTTTTCTTTAGTAGTTCTTTGTTTCAGGATTCTGCAAGCCTGTTTCAGGACCAAAAGGGACTTTCAAAGATGTCAAAGAGCAACATCTCCAGTCAATGGACCTTCTCCTTAAATTCAGCTGTTTGGACTTGAAACAATGAATATTCTTTGCATTGTTGTTTGGGTTTTTTATATTGTAAACATTGTTTTAGTGATGTAATAGGAGTTGATGTTCTACAGGTAAAGAATCTCCTTGATCATTCTTGACTGAGGTTCATTCTTGTCACCACTTGATTGAGGTTTTGATTGGCAACAGATAAACCTCTTGAGATGTGTTTGTTCTCTCTTCTGCATGGGCCCAGGCAGAAGAATTACAAATGCAGGTTTTTTTTTATTTTAATCATACTGAGAAAGGGTGAGATGTCACATTCATATTTTCTGAAAAATCCCTTTGCCCAGGATTTTTCTCCTGGGAAGCTGAGAAACCTCAGAGAAAAAAAGAAAACAATAATCATCTCATTTGCTACTCCTGTGTTTTGTTCCTTTGGAATGTGGTTGGAGATTGTTTACAAACAGGTGATTGTTTCATTGGGTTTCTGGTGTGAGCTGTTTTGACTAATTGGCCAATACGTGCCAAGCTGTGTCAAGGCTCTGGAAAGAGTCACTTATCATCTCTTTAGCACTCTGTCCGGGATAGCCACGCCCGAAGAGGACACCAGGACTGGCCATCTTGGACCTCCAGGACAGCTGGCTATCAGGACCAGAGAAGATCAGCTCGGGACCAGTGACGCGGAGGAGCGCCGGACGGGTGAGAAATATCTGGCAGCGGGAGTAGGAGACGAGCAAATGGAGTGTGAGTGAGACGAAGGCCGGCAGCCCGGACCCTCGGCGTGGGTGTGGACTCCTTAGTACTAGCTTTCCGTACCCCCGCAAGGGGCCAGCCGGGAACCGAGGGAAGCGAGTGGAATCAGCCTGAGCGAATCACCTCCTAAGGGGGAAAGAGGGCACCTCCCCTCCGGGCATGTGGAGGAAATAGTGTGTGAGTGGCACGCACCCCCAAAAGTCCTGACAGAGGGAAGTCAGGCAGATTGCAAGTCCTGAGAAGGATTCGGGCAAGCTCACAAGCCCTGCAGGCAAATTAAGTCCTGACAAAGGGGTCAGGCACAAATCCCAGTGAGAAAGCTGGGGTTTGTTTTTAAGTCCTGATACAGTAAGGCCTAACATTTGGTAGGTTAGGCAAACTAGAAATCAGGAGCTGTTTTTCCTGACAGAGGGGAGTCAGACATGAATCAGGCACTTACACCAGAGTTTCGTGTTTTTAAGTCCTGATAGATATAAGGCCTGACATTGGTAAAGTTGGGCAATCAAGAGATCAGGCAGCTGTTTCAGTGCAAAGTCCTGAGTGTCAGGCAAACCTGAAGTTCAGTGGAGGAGGCTGAAGCTCCTCAAACAAGATTTTTCTTGAGATTACCTGTCAGTAGAGGCACCTTTGGGATTTTTTCTGTTGAGACCCAAAAAATGGGAGGGTGTAATAGTAAGAAGACAGGCAAGAGATTGAGGAATATACCTCCCAATAGCCCCTTAGGGGAACTGTTAGAGAAATGGGATTCTATAGAGGCCACAGAAGGATTAGATAAGGTGAAGATGATCCACTGCTGTGTAGAAGTCTGGCCAGAATTAGAGGTGCAAGGAGGATGGCCTTGGTGTGGGACAAGGGACAAGTGGCTGTGTCAACAACTGAGTGACTATCTGACAGCTTGAGGAGATACTGATCCTGAGCAATTGTTGTATGCAGCTTGCTGGTTAAAGAGTGCTATTGGAGATGAAGGGGTGCGAATTTGTAGGGTGCAGAGGAAGAAAGAGGGGAATGAAGGAGGGGATGCTGGAATTGGTAAAAGATGGGACTCCCTGGATTATTTGCCTCCTGATGCCCCTCCACTTTGTAATCATCTTGCTCAGGCACCTCAAATGGCAGATCCGTTTTTTTCCCTGGCTGCCATCTCATTACCGCCTCCTCTAATTCCTTCTTCTACCTCTTTGGTTTCCTCTGTGGTAGACCTGGTATCTGCCCTAGTAACCACTCTCTCACCACCCCCTTCGGCTCCTCCAGTTCCTTCTGCACCACCACAAGTGCCTACTCCACCTGCTGCATTCTCCACCCCTTCTCCAGCTCCACTTAATATGTACTCAAGCTCTTCTCCCCCTCCTATTGCTTTCCCTTTACCTCCTCCTAGTTGGGACACAAATGCCTCCTTACCGGGTAAATTGTTATCACCAAATACACCTGCTGATCTGCAGAAAGTTCAGGGTAATCCTGATATCTCTCAAATTAGTAGTTTGGCATCTGAAGATGGGCCATACTTCAGTACCAGATCCAGGACCTCCAAGGTAGAGAGACTTTTTCCCCTCAGAGAAGTTCCTATGGGAGGACCGGTGGGAGGTGTTGGCTTTGTGAATGTTCCTCTAACGGCTTCTGAGGTGAGAGGAGTCAAGAAAGACTTAGGGCATTTAGTTGAGGACCCAGTGGGCATAGCCAACCAAGTGGATCAATTCTTAGGTCCAAATATCTACACCTGAGGGGAGATTAATTCCATTCTAAATATTTTATTTTCCCCAGAAGATGTCCAGATGATTAGGGCGGCTGGCATAAGAATTTGGGAGAAAGATAACCGTCCGGGACCCCAGGTGCCATCCGGTGAACAAAAATTGCCCCTGACAGATCCCAGCTGGAACCCTAATCAGGAGGAGGGGAGGAAGGCCATGATAGAATATAGATCTTTGGTGATTCGGGGGATCAAAGAGTCAGTTCCCAAAGGAACTAATACCAAATTGGCATTTGAGGGTGCACAAGAGAAGGATGAAGCTCCTGCTGCTTGGCTTAATCGCCTAAAGCGGAACTTCCAATTGTACTCCAAAATACACCCAGACACCACAGAAGTTCAAGTGCTACTAAAAGTCCAATTTGTTACCAAATCTTGGCCTGATATGCAAAGAAAACTGGGAAAGATTGAAGATTGGCAAGAAAAGGACATTAATGAGTTAATGAGAGAAGCATTGAAGGTGTATTTAGGGAGGGAAGAAGAAAGAGCAAAGGCCAAGGCTAGGATCATGGTTGTGGTAGCTAGAGGAAGTGTGGGGCAAGCAACTCTATCCCACGATCCAAGGTAACAAAAGAGTGGGTGGGTCCACCACCAGCAGAAGGCAAGGATAGTCCAGTACTGTCAGGTACAAGAGAGATGGAGAGAAGTCAAGTCCCTTTGAGTGAACGACACTGCTATTGTTGTGGAGAGGCAGGACACATCAGGAGGTTTTGTAAAAAGCTCAGTCTCCACGAGGCAATAGCCAGGGAACAAGAAGCCTTAAAGAGGATTCTTAGGGGTGACGATTAGGGGTGTCAAGGGCTTTACACTTTAGGGGACTCGATGCAACATCTAGAGCAGCCCTTCGTAAACTTTGAGGTGGGACCCCTAAATGAAGAATTTGAATTTTTAGTTGATACAGGAGCAGATAAGTCCTGTCTCAACAAAGTACCAGAAAGTATAGTAAAATACCCAAAGACATCTGGGGTTAGACAAAATAGCTAGGTGGAAGGATATCCAATAGCACTGGGACTGGGCAGTAGCATTTAACTCGTAATAAGTGATGTGAAAGTAAATGGTACCTTATTGTTGTCTTGTTGTGTGTGTGAGAGTGAGTCACAAACAAAGGTCAGCCTCAACTTCCTGGGCGGGTGGGAAGGCGGGGGCAGTGGAAAGAGGTGTGTGTGACCTGCACACCAGGCTATTGTCCTTGGGCAGGTAGGGGCTGTGGCCAAAGGCTGTGTGTGACCTGCAAATCAGGCTACTGTTCCCCGGGCAGGTGGGGCTTTAGCTGAAGGGTGTGTGTGACCTGCAAATCAGACTAGTGTTCCCCAGGCGTGTGAGGAAGCCATAGCTGAAGAGCATGAGTGACATGCAGACAGCCTCACAGGTGAACGGACAACAGAGGCAACCAGAGTCAGGGCCCTTCCAAGAGGCCCAGAGATACTGAGAGGCCAACCCCAAGGCAAGAGGGGCCACAGGGACCTGTAATTTTCTGGCAATAAGGATCCACTTTGTGTCTTGAAGGTGTGAAGGAATGTGTGAAGGTGAATGAGAAATAAAAGTGAGTGAATGTAGACAAATTAAAGTATAGGTAATGTGGATTGTGCATTATAAGTTTTACCACATCTCCTTGGAGGGAAGTGCATTGTGTTGAAAAGTAGTGTAAGAAAAAAGTTTGTTTTAGGTATAAGGGGTTGAAAGAAAAGTGGTAAGTCTTTCTTTCATTAGCAAATTTGCAGATGACACTAAGCTGGGAGCATGTGTTGATCTATTAGGGGGACAGAGGGCTTTGCAGAGGGACTTGGAACGGTTGGATGGATGGGCAGAATCTAATGGGATGAAGTTCAATAAGTCCAAGTGCCGAGTCCTGCACTTTGGCCACAATAACCCCCTGCAACATTATAGGCTGGGGACGGTGTGGCTGGACAGTGCTCAGGTGGAAAGGGACCTGGGGGTGCTGGTTGACAGCCGGCTGAACATGAGCCAGCAGTGTGCCCAGGTGGCCAAGAAGGCCAATGGCATCCTGGCCAGTATCAGGAATGGTGTGACCAGCAGGAGCAGGGAGGTCATTCTTCCCCTGTACTCGGCACTGGTGAGGCCACACCTTGAGTATTGTGTCCAATTCTGGGCCCCTCAGTTTAGGAAGGACGTTGAGATGCTTGAGCGTGTCCAAAGAAGAGCAACAAGGCTGGTGAGGGGCTTGGAACACAAGCCGTATGAAGAACGACTGAGGGAGCTGGGGTTGTTCAGCCTGGAGAAAAGGAGACTCAGAGGTGACCTTATCACTCTCTTCAGCTTCCTGAAGGGTGGCTGTGGTGAGCTGGGCGTCGGTCTCTTTCTCCGGGCAACAACAGACAGAACAAGAGGACACAGTCTCAAACTGCCCCAAGGGAGATACAGGCTAGAATTAAGGAGGAAGTTTTTCACAGAAAGAGTGATCAAATACTGGAATCATCTACCCAGGGAGGTGGTGGAGTCACCATCCCTCGATGTGTTTAAAAAAAGACTGGATCTGGCACTTGGTGCCATGATCTAGTTGAGGTGTTAGAAGATGGGTTGGACTCGATGATCTTAAAGGTCTCTTCCAACCTAGAAATTCTGTGATTCTGTGATTCTGTATTTAAGCTGTTAGTGAAAGTGAGAAACAGAGGCAGGGGATGAATAGATAAGATCTTGAAAATTGAACAGAAAAGCAGTAAGTTAGATGCAGAAAAAAGGGAGAATAAAAGCATACTAGAAGAGATACCCCCAAGATAGCCCTTTGGGAGTTAAGTTAGCTAACAGAAATACAACTCCTTGCAAAATATAGAGTGTGCAGAAGTTGATAAGAGAAATATGCAAGCTATAGAAAAAAGGAAATTAACCAATTATACATAACATTAACCCAAGAAATGGTTTTGATAGAATCATAAAATAGTAGATCATTAATGCCTATATTTGAAAGCCCCTTTCAGGTACTCCTCATTGCTAATTCGATTGTGCAGACCAGAGGAAAAGGGTTGGACCCACATCACCAGATTCCACATCACTCTCACCCCCTGGCATTGGACCAGGATTCAACTTCAGTTTTTCCCTCTGGCATTGGACCAGAGTCGACACTACTCTCACCCCCTAACTCAGGACAAGATTCAACCACGTCACGAGTTAATTCACCTGAATATAGCGTTATAAAAAGACCAAAAGACTTAAAGTTGACTCTCAGAAGGAAGAGTCAAAAAGACTGATGAACTGTATAGGAAAAGAGTGTGGTATAAGAGCCATAATATATCTTAAAGTGTTTTAAGACAGTTCTGTGTTTAAAATAAGTTTGTAAAAAGTTAAAGGTTAATAAGTAATTCTGGTTAAGTTCCCCCAATTTAGTTCCAAAGGCTCCAGGTTAATCCTCTACAGAGCACTCCCCTAGGAGAAACCAAAATCAGTAGGGAACGGACCAAGAAAGGTTTAACCAGAGAAGCGGGTAGAAGAGACTCTAAAGAGCTCGGAAGCTTCCTTTCAGTAAAATTCCCCAAGAGGCAAGGCCGGGTGGGCAGGCTGTGCAAGATGACCCATACCGGACTCTTGGGAAGGGTAGTAATGATGGCTCTAATTGCTGGTGGTGCTCCGGGGAGCCCAGGAGAGCCGTGCAGTGAGTGCTACCAACCCTTCTATGAGGAGGAAGAAGTGAGCTCCTTGTTGAGAGTCCACACCAATTCTAACCCTAATTCTGTTAACCTCTCCCAGTTGGTCCTTTATCAAGAAGACAAGAGAATGTATTGGATAGCCCAGAATACTGCCACTTTTAGGCAGCAACTCCTGGGAGAGTGCGCTGTAGGAGAAGCCTGGTTGTGCTTTGAATATGATGCTGCTGAAGCAAGCTTAGTAGATCTAGTCAAAAGAAAAGAAATGGTAAAAGCAGTAAGAAAGATGGTTTGTAAAAGGCATTTAGCAGTAAAGAATTCGGCTACCCAGTGGATCCCATGAGATCCAAATAAATTGGAGTCTGTTGAGAAAAAAGAAAGAGACAAGTGTACCCACTATGAAGTATATGAATTTTATGAGCGTACTGAAAAAGGGATAAACCTCTTTTGGAAAATGAAAAAACTATGTAAATATTGGGAATGCCCAACAGAAACTAATAACACATTTCGAGAGAGCCCTAAACACCTGGTTTTGATCTCTGGTACTACAGCATACACTAAATTGTCAGGAGACTGGCCTGGCAGTTGCACCACTGAAATGATAAGACCAGCTTTCTTCTTATTACCCAAAGAAACCGGATCAAGTTTAGGAGTTCCCGTATACAATGATTTAAGAGAAACCAAACAGAAGAGGCAAAGTGCAATAGAAATTGGGAGAACCCAAAAGTGTAAGGGCCAGGTTCAAACCCCGATATCTATGTTAAACAGAATCTTCAGGCTCCAGGCAGTATCAGAGATAAAGAATGCAATCATTAGAAACATCTCAAACAAAATTTAAAAACTAGCATATATAAATAACCAAGAACAAAATCCTACACTTGATTCCAGTTGGTGGGATAACCTATGGATTTTCAAGAAAGATTTATGGGAAAAAGTAGCTTTCCTCACTGTATGTATACTTGGGAGATTGCTCTTTTTACTATGCTTACTTCCCTGCTTCATTAAAATAGTAGTATTGGCCGTGCAGACCAACCTAAAGACCTCAAAAAATTTTAACCTGAAGAAACCAAGAAGGGTAACAAAGTTAAGTAACCATGATTACCAGAGTGCTCAGGAAATTTATAATCAATTTATAATGTTGCCCCTCGCCCTGAGCAAAGACCTCAGCTGGAGCAAAGACCCCGAGACGGCAAAACCCAAAAGTTGTAACACGGGGTGTACACCCACAGCTCTCGTGAGGACGGGACCCCTCAGCTCTGCCCCCTAGGGGACAAAGCTGCACATTCCTCCTCCTCCGAGTCACCTTGTGGGAGTGACGACGGAGAAGACGCGGACCCGCCGAGCCTCCAACCTTGAGCTGATCACTTGTAATAAAAGCATTAAGAGGAGAAAAAGTTTCCTGCCCTGTTTATTTCAGCTGGGACATCTGCCACAGGGCTCCTCTCACCCCTGCATTGCTCCTCTACTCCACAGTTCACAGTGTGCCTGCGGTGCCAGGGGCAGACCATTTACCAGCAGGTCTTGTCTGTGGAGAGACCCAGCAGCCTGCAGGGCTGGAACTGGGGCTACTGCGGCCACTACGCCTTTTACCATGCCCTGTACCCCCGTGCCTGGCTGGTCTACGAGCTGCCGGGGCAGCAGGTGGTGCTCACCTGCCGGCAGGTCTCGCCCGTCATCCCCCATGACTATAAGGTAAGGCGGTGACGGCATCCCCGGGGGCAGAGCCGCTTGTTAGCGCCTTTTCCAGCGTTTCCCGGCTCCTGAGGGCAGAGCTGCTTGTTAGTTGCTGCTTTCCCAGCGTTTCCCCGCTGCCGAGGGCAGAGCTCCTTGCTCGCCATTCCCAGCGTTTCCCCGCTGCCGAGGGCAGAGCTCCTTGCTCCCATTCCCAGCGTTTCCCCGCTGCCGAGGGCAGAGCTCCTTGCTCGCCATTCCCAGCGTTTCCCCGCTGCCGAGGGCAGAGCTCCTTGCTCGCCATTCCCAGCGTTTCCCCGCTGCCGAGGGCAGAGCTCCTTGCTCCCATTCCCAGCGTTTCCCCACGGCCGCTCTCAGCAGCGCTGCGGGCGGGGGCAGCCCCGCAGCCGTGCGGGAGCTCGGCGCTGCAGCAAGGGATGGCTCAGCGCTGCCAGTGCCGGCTGCCAGCCCCAGGCGAGGGTGGCAGCTGTGCTGGGACACGTCTGACCTTCCTCTTACCCCGGCATTGCAGCAGCACGTGAGCCTGGATCAGCCTGCCCAGCAAGTGAGTGAGGAGAGCCCGGCTGAGCCCTAAAGGCCTCTTTCTGTCCCTCTGCTGCCCGGCGTGCTGCTTGCCAGCCCAGGGCTGCTTCCCTTTGCGATTTTGTCTTGCCTGCCTCCCAAACTCTGTTCCTGCTGCTGCTCCTCAGCTTGGCAAGAGACTCCAAGTCCAAGTTATTATTGCCGGTGCTCTTGCTGCCGCTGCATCCTGCGTGCTGTCCCCAGCAGGGGAAACGATGCCGGGGCAGCTGCCTGTGGAGCAGCAGCCCTGGAGGCAGCACTGTGCGTCTCTGCCAGGACTCCAGCTTGCCAGTGGGAGTGTTCGTCTGGGAGGTGGAGAACGGGAGGGACGAGGACGTGGAGGTGTCCATCATGTTCAGCCTGCAGAACGGCCCGGGAGCGAAGGAGGCCGGGAGCGGCGGGCACTGGAACGAGCCCTTCACCTTCCACAAGGATGGCCAGCGGGTTGCTGGGGTCCTGCTGCACCACTGCCCGCCCGTGAACCCCTTCACCCTGGCCATCTCTGCCCGGGAGAAGGTAAAGGGCTGGCCCTGCTGCTGGGGCTCCTGCTGGGGAGGTTGTGCAGCCCTGCTGCATGTGGGGCAGCTGCCTGCAGGCAGCTGGCAGAAGATGGCGGTGCAGGGGCTTGGGGTTGGCAGCGTTCCTCAGGGCTTGCCTGACGCCAGGAGTGGGGACATGACTTCCCTGAGGGCACCCTCTTTGGGGATGGTGTCAGGAGAGCGGCTGAGGAACGAGTTGAGAGTTGCTGGGCGGCCCATGAGAAGTGAGTGTCATGTCCTGCTGGTGGTATTGGGGAGGGGAGAGCATGAATCCTCTCCTCCAGAGGAGCAGCCCCTGATGATGCTCTTCCCTCGTTCAGGCTGGCACGGGAGTCACCCATGTGACGGCATTCAATCCCACGGGATTGGGTAGAGAGGTGTGGCAGGACCTCCTGCAGGATGGCAGGCTGGATTCACGCCCTGGTGAGTGCCTCCCTCCTCCGTGGGACGGGTGCAGGGGGAGCAGGGCAAATGGGTGGCCCTGCTGCTTCTGGGCACCCAAGCCAGGGTGGAGCTCTTTCCTCCAGCCTCCTTGGCTCTTCAAAATCTCCCCAGGATGCTGTGGTTTGTTCCCAATTTTAGGCTGTATCCAAAACTTCCTATTGCTTGTCTATTGGAATAATACCACAACGCAACACTTGTTCTTGCTGTGGTTCTCCAAAAGCTGTTCATACCACTTTGGGGCTATTCTTGGCAATTAGTGGTGCCCTGACACACTGTGAGGAGTGGGAGAGGAAGATCGAAGCGTGGCAGAATCCCATCCTGGAGAACAGGTAGGGCAGATGGGAGCACCTTCCCCGTGGCCTCCTGGGCTTGGCTGCCACAGGAGCATCACCACCTCGGCCTCCGAGGCTGAGCTTCCCTCTTTCCCACAGCCAGCTGCCTTCCTGGTACAAGTCAGCCCTGTTCAATGAGCTCTACTTCCTGACGGATGGAGGGACCATCTGGATGGAGGTGCCCCCTGATTGCCGTGCCGAGGAGCTGCAGGGGCCGGCGGGGGCGGGGCTGTCCCACCTGCTCCCTGTCCTGCGGGAGTACGGAAGGTTTGCTTATTTGGAAGGTAACTCACAAGGATGTGAGGCATTCTCCAGCCTCGAGCCCTCCCATTACTGTAGCCATGTGTTTTGAACCTGCCATGGGGGTGTTTTTCACTCTCCAGTGGGTAGGGGGCAGTGCTATTCCCAGGAAAAGCCCTTGCAGCCCTGAAGGATAGGGCATGGAGTGTTCCCCACATGCCTGGTGCTCTGTGTAGAGAATGGAACCCTCTCGGAACGGGAGCCCCTGCCTGTGCTGGGAAAGATGCCCCTGTCCAGGACCCTGTGGAGGGAGGAGCTTTGCCCCTTGTCCCCTGCCCGTGGCAGTCTCCTTTCCCTCACCACCTGCCCTGTCCTGCCAGGCCAGGAGTACCGCATGTACAACACCTACGATGTCCATTTCTACGCCTCCTTCGCTCTCATCATGCTGTGGCCCAAGCTGCAGATCAGCCTGCAGTATGACATTGGTGAGTGTCCCCAGAGCCCTGCCTTGCTGCCCGCTCAGGGCTTCACCCGGGGGAGAGACAGAGCCTTGGGGACAGCTGCTGCTGCTGCAGAGATGTGTGCCTTGGAGCCAGCATCCCCCTCCAGCCGCTCTGCTGTGCCCAGGGCTTGCAGCCCTGGAATATTGCTGCCCCAGCAGCTCTGTGCCAGCACTGGGGGTGCCTTCTTGCCATGCTGGGGGCACCCAGCTGGCTCTGCCTGCCCTGGGGGAGGCCCTGGTTTTCCCAGCTCTGTCCTTGCCCCTTGCAGAGCAGACATGGAGCTGTTTGCAGACCCCCAGTGGGAGATGTGCCACAGGCTGAGCGGGGTCCTGCTGGCCCGCAGCAGCTGGGGTCCCAAGGAGCTCCGTGTGATGGGTCGGCTGACAAAGAGGAGCCCAAGCCAGGGAGGGTCACACAATGGCCTGCAGGGACAGTGGCAAGAGCGGCCACTACTGAGGAAAGGGAACAGGGGACACTGCTCTGTGAAAGAGGAGACTGTGTGTGTTTGCAAAAAAGCTTTATTGGGAGAATAAAGTTGCTGAATGTGCTGAAGCAGGAGCTGAAGCAGGAGGAAGGCCTACAACCAGGCACTGCCTCTTCTCTGGGAGCTCCAATGCTACCAGTCCTCAATCCATGAGGTCTTGTTGCGCCCAAATGTGTTGTAGCCAACCCTGAGGAGACACAGACAGAGGAAATGTAAAGGTGGGACGTGGGAGTGGCCCAATGCCCACCCAGCTCTGTGTCCTCCCAGAACATTTGCACCTTGTCAGGACACCCAGGGAAGCTGTGCACAAACACCCTGCCCTCCCTCACTTTCCCACTGGCAGCAGCTCTGCCAAATGCTGAGCACCACAGGCTGGGAGCACCACCCTTCATCCCCACCCTGGAGCCATTCAGGATTCCTTCTTAGGCCTCTGGCTTTGGAAATGCCTCTCGGGAGGTGAAGCTTCCCTTGAGCTTGTCACAGACACTTTGCACACCAAGTCCTTCTGTTGCCTTATCAAGAAAACCAATACTCCAAAAGCCTTGGGGAATTGCTTGCCTGAATCACAGCCCAGTGGAACAATGCCATCATTATTGGAACGGTGAAAAATTCCTGTAATTACCATCTCACACTACATCCAGGATGAAGACTGACTGAGGCCAATCATCCCATGACTTTACCCCAGCATTCCTAAGTGAGGCCCCTCAGCTCTCCTGGACCACTGCAGGGGCTGTGCCACCAACTCCTGCTGAGTGCATGGCTGAAGGGATGTGAAAGCCATAGCAAGTGCCCTATGACTGCTGCCAGCCCGGATCTAGAATTAAATCTCTGCTGTAATTGTGGTAAACCCTCCCAAATCACCTTATTAATGTTACATTAGTCAGTGATTAAGTGCTGCCACATCCTTTAGACAGAAACCATTGAGCAGGTCTGAGACTGAGAGCAGAATCAGCCCCAGCATGGATCCATCAGTCATTTAGAAAGCAGTGGGCACCTCCCTGAACTTTGTGATTCATTTGAAGGGTCTCTCATCTCCTTTTCCATCTCCAGCTTCCATGTCAATCATTCTTGATTGATTCTAACCCATTTTTTCCTTCCTGTGTTTTACCCCTGCACAAAGCAATCGAGTGAACCTTGCCATGGAGCTTTGCTAAGTCCTGTTTTTGCAAACAGACACTGAACCTCCTTTTACCAACACCTGTGAGAGTGACTGCTAAGTGACCTAAAGCACTCATTTGTGACAGCCCAAACCCCTCAGGGGTGCACAGGGGACCTGTGCAGGGCAGGGACAGGGGGCTCACCTGGTGGCGTTCCAGTCATTTTTGATGTTCTCCACATGTGACCTCAGCAGCCACATGGTCTTCAAAACCTCCTTTCCATACTCATCCACGAAGCACTGGCCCGTGAAAACAGTGATGGAGTCTGTGGGGACGAGACAGGAGGTGGAGGGGAGCGTGGCCGAGGTGGCAGGTCAGTGGCTGCCCCAGCGCAGGGGACAGCAGAGCCAAGCAGACCCCTGCTGTCCGCGGCCTCTGGGGACAGCGGGCATGGGGAAAGCAGCAGCAGGGCTCAGAGCGCTGGGGTGCCACACGGACATGGGCAGGCAGTGCAGGCTCCAGCCCCTGCTGCCTCTCCTGCAGCCTGGCACTGGGAGCTGACAGCAACCAAGGGGCTCCAGGGACAGGGATGGGGGAGCTCCAGGGAGGGAGAGCAGTGGGGATAGTGCAGGGGAAGGCAGGGAATCAGCAAGGGCACTGCAGGGAGGGCAGAAGGGAGGTCTGGGGACACAACAAGGATGCTAAGAAAAGACTAAATACCTGTAAAGCTCCAGTGGACAGTGAAACCAAAGGTGGGCTGGCTCAGATTTGCAAGCTGCTGGGACTCCACCATAGGTGATGCTGTGATATTTGATGTGGAACCTGACACAGCTGTTAAGTACTTGCCAGTGAAGTCACCATTTTTCTTTACTTCATCAATGGTCATGTTGGAGCCCAGGTCATTCCACCATTGCCCAGTCAGGTTACACTGGAGAGGAAAGAACTCAGCACCTGTGGCACAGCGGAGCCTGCAGCCACAGCCCCCTGCCCAGCCCACCCTGTGCATCCCACCCTCACAGTACCTTTTTCACAGCAAGGCCGTGAGCCCCCAGGGCCAGGAAGAGCGCGAGGAGCAAGGGAGATGCTTGCACCATCTCTGCAGCAGGCAGACAGCTGATGGAACTGGGGATGTTCTCCTTGCAAGTCTCTGCTGATGCTCCTGCTCCCTCTCCTTTTTATTGCTGCCAGATGGGCTGTGGGTGGAGCCTCTGGCCAGGGGATTGTGCCATCTGGGTGTCCCCGAATTTATCAGCTATCAGAGGGGCTGGTGACAGCTGATATTCCCAGAATGCCTTTGTTCCCAGATAAATGCAGGTGGACAGCCCATGTGAGATGCTCCAGTATTGTGGTGCCACAGTACCCCTCCAGCCTCCTTCAGTGACCCCAAGGGAGAGCTTCTTTGCATCTTTGTCCTTCTCCATTTACTGTGGGCTCTGACATGGCAAGATACCAGCGGGTGCAGGGGGGCCACATATGGGAGCTTGCTCTTGCCATGTAACATTATTCCTCTGCCCAGAAATTCTCCCTGGGAGCAAAAAAAGGGCATTTGTCACCAATGGCAGCACTGGGGCAGCATAATGATCTGCTGAAGAATGGTGAGAGGAGAGGAGAGGAGAGGAGAGGAGAGGAGAGGAGAGGAGAGGAGAGGAGAGGAGAGGAGAGGAGAGGAGAGGAGAGGAGAGGAGAGGAGAGGAGAGGAGAGGAGAGGAGAGGAGAGGAGAGGAGAGGAGAGGAGAGGAGAGGAGAGGAGAGGAGAGGAGAGGAGAGGAGAGGAGAGGAGAGGAGAGGAGAGGAGAGGAGAGGAGAGGAGAGGAGAGGCTACTTCATATCTGCCAGCCCTGATAGCTATTGAGTATTAAGGATGCATTTTGGCACTAAAGAAGTCCTGCCATGGCCAGAAAGAGATGATAGCCCTTCTTGTGGTGTCCCCAGAACTCCTCCACCCTTTCTGTGGTGTCCTAGAGATCCAATGTGTTTCCTGTGGTGTCCTCAAAGCTCCTACACCCTGCCTGTGTATCTTTAATGCTCTTGTCACCTGCTGCCCTCGCTGTGCTCCCTGCCAGCTCACTCAGTGTCCCCCCCAGACTCTGTCACTGTCCAGAGGGATCGGGGCTCTCCCATCTCATGGGTGTCCCTTGGCAGGAGGCTCAGCCGCCTCTGATATAGAAGGAGCAGAGCCTGGGCACCACACACGGCCACCACCACCATGGGCACCCTGCGCTGCTGCTGCTGCTTGCCCTGGCCCTGCTCATGGCCCGTGGTGCTGCATCCAGGGAGGTGAGAGCAGCCCTGGGGCAGTCTGGCCGTGCTGAGCCGTGCTGTGCTGTCCTGGGTGCAGGTGGGGAGTGATGCCCTGGCTGTGCCATCCCCGTGGTGTGTGTTTTCTCTGTGCCATGCTCTGCCACCCCAGCACGCAGAGGTCTTGCCTGAGGGGCTGCAGGTTCTGAGTGCACCATCCTGTACCATGCTGGCCCACGTCACAGCGCAGTGTCTCTGGCCAAGGAGGCTGCCAGCTCTGGCTGTGATTCCCTGGGGCTACTGTGGGTCACCTCCCCCTGCCACAGGGTACCCCCAGCTCTGCTTGCTGCCCTGCCCAGAGACTGAGGGTTGCTCTCCTGACTGATGCCCATGTGCTGGTCCCAGCTGCCAGGGTGAGGGGCTGTGCCATGGGGCACACATCCCCTGCTCAGCCAGGCTGACCGTGGAAGCTGAGCCTGGGCACTGACTGAGCCACCCACACAAGCCCCAGAGTCACCTGCAGGGCCTGTGGAGAAACGAGCTGGGCTCTTACATGACCCTTTTGGCCCTGAACACAGCTGGGACCTCCTTGGGCTCCTGGCACAGCGCAGCAGCAGCTACCAACAAGCAGATCCTGCTGTCACCCCTGCAAGGAGCCCAGCAGCCAAGAGATAACCCAGCTTCGGCTTCACTGTGCAGTGGCAGCTGCCAGGTACAGCAGTGACAGCACCCCCTGCCCGTGCTGGGAGCGGGGAGTCCCCTGGCTGGCACTCCAGCCTCTTGTGCACCCAGAGGAGCCCTGGCTGCGGGCACAGAACTGGCCCACGCATCTGCCCCTGCCTGGGGAGATGGAGGGGATGCGGGACATGGGATTGTGGGGGCATCTGTCTGGGACAGTGCCACAGGCAGAATGGGAGCTTCAGACAATGTTTATTAAATAAGCCCTCCTGCTGAATCACAAGGCTCAGAAAGCACTCTCTTGCATTCTAGAATCCTGCCCACTGAAGAGTTTGGGCAGAGCCAGATCCAACTTGGCCCCAGATTTTGTCAATGGATTACATCTAAAGGATTATACAGGTGTAACAGAAATTTTATACAACATAGTACCACAGCATTGAGGATGGCAAATCAGATATATTTATGTAAAAACAAATAATTTATTATGATAATTAGACAAAAATATCTTTATAAGAATTATTTACTACAGATCAGAAGCTATAACAATTTCTATGGTATGATGCAATATTTTGAAGCAGTATTCATTATATTAAAGCTAGCAAGGCCAATTACAAAGTAGACCCTGAAGTTTCCCATACCAGTAGTTGTGGGCATATCTCTCTGGTTCAGCCTCAAGAGGGGGGTATCCCCATGCAAGGGAGGAATCTCCACACACACTCTGGGAAGGACGGTTTTAGAAGACCTTGACTTTAGAAATGGGGGGCAAGCTTTTACAGCATAATGTGACTTGGCTATCAGCAGGATGTCAGCTCTGGCAGTTCAACAGCTTTAGATACATTATCAATAGTATCACTTGCTGGTTTCCTTTCTTGGTTCTTTGCTAGTGTGGTTCTATCACACCTTCGCATTGCTATTCAGGATGTTGAACTTCAGGGACTGCTGAGTCAGACTCTTTTCAGCATTGTTCAATACCAAAAGCAGCATGACACCCCTTTCTCCATTCACCCCTGCAAACAGGGAATTGCAAATACTTGCAAATAGGGAATTGTTCAAGTTATTTCACCCCCACTGCAGGCACAGGATCCTGATACAGAAATGGGACTGGGGTAACCCTCTCTCTGTCCTAGGGATGTAGTGCCTATCTGTCCAGGAGATTTGTGTTTCTGTGGGCACAACATGAGCTCCCTCCTTTCTATCCCTCCCACACCAGGACTGCACAGCCCTCAAATGCTGCAGTGGCAGAGGAAGAAGGAGAAGGAAGCAAGGTGCCCAGCTCTGGGCAGAAGGGACTCAATGTAGTTGAGGGCCTGCAGCTCTGTGGCTCAGCTGCTGCCCACAGAGGCCTTCTCAGGAGGAATGCTCTCTCCTCTGCTGCCTGCAAGACAGGGCAGAGGCAGGAGCCAACAAGAAGCTCCTGGTCTTACCTGTTGATATTACATGTGGAGAAGTGGGTAAGGAGGCACATCCTGCTCCCTTCAGCAATGCTCCGCAAGAGCCAGACACCACTGGGACTTGTCCCTTCCCTGCCTCCCTAGCCCTAGTCCAGGAAGATAAAGGCAATTGCAAGAGCTCCCTCTTCCAGTTTGGTCCTGTGCTAAAGAAGACACCGAAGAAGAACAAGAGTAGACAGCTGGACAGATTTATTAAAAACTGAAGTGATTTATCCCCTTTCATGTGCTCCACTGCCTGCCCCCGGCGCCAGCAGGGAGGGGGCCATGGTACCAGACCAGGACCTGCTTCTTGGGCTCAGATTGTCACTGTCCAGGGAGCCGGGTCTCCCCTGGGGATTGTATCTGCCACAGGCCCTGCTGGGGCAGAGCCAGTCAGAATGTGCAGTGTCACCCCAGGACAACTACAGCATCCGTGTGCCTGAGTGCACCACTCCAATATCCTCACACACACATTCACCCACACCCTTTTCTTTCCCTGCAGGACAGCTGCCCACCTTCACCAGCCCAATGCCTGCAGGAGAGAGGTCTCCTGTGCCTCTGGGCAAGGTACCAGCTGCAGTTTGGGATGGCTGGGGAGCCTGCACGCTGTCAGAGCCCTGAGTGATAGGGAAGGGGAGGCACAGGCTCCAGCAGCAACTCCTTAAGCCACCGCGCTCTGAGGAGACATCCCCCACACCTCTGGTCCCGTCTTGTGCTCAGCATCAGCAGCTGGAAGCTCTCTGAGGGTCAAGGGCACGTAGTGGAGGTAGGGAAGGAAAACAGCAATGTGAGTATTAGCACAGAGAGGGAGGGGAGGGTCCCTGCCTGCCATCTGCACCCCCCAGCCCGTGGTGCCCTGCCCAGTGCCACGAGGCTCAAGGGTGGCTGTGGCCCTGGGTGAGCTGTGCCGGTGCCTGTGCCTGGCCTGCCCGGCGCTCCAGGGCCAGCTGCATGCTCCAGATGCTGAGGGGCCGCATGTAGGCCAGCGAGCGGTACACCTTCTTCTCCCGGTAGGCCTCCGGCGTCTGGAAAGCCATGCCCAGCCGCTCCCACACTGTCCGGTAGCAGCCCTCTGCCGTACGGAAGCCTTCCTCCACCATGCCCTGCACGAGAGGGAACAGCACTGTCAGCACGCCCACGGAGCACACCCTGGTGAGCACAGCAGAGCAGCATCCTCCCCGCTCACCTCCTGGATCATGGTGGCAGCCAGGGAGTAGACCACGCCGACCCAGACCTCGTTGGACTGCACGCTGGAGGTGTCGGGCACGCCATCGGGCCTCATGCCATTCACGGCGCCCATGGTGCCGCCCGCAAAGCCCAGCACGTTCTTCTCAAAGATGGTCTTGAGCGCGCTGAGGACGTGGCTCTTGGGGAAAACCTGGGCGGACAGAGATGGGCTTGGTGCTCATGTGGACCCCTCAGGCTGGGGCTGGACCGGGATTGAAATTCCCATGAGGAAAAGGGCAACATAGCCCGCTGGGTTAACAGACACAAATGCCCACCTCAAAAAATAACAGGAGGAAGTGAAATGTCTCTTTCCCCAAAAGGTTAAAAAAGGCCCCAAAATACTTTACAGAGACGCGCTGAACCACATTCCACGTTGCTCAAGAGGACGCTGATGGTTCATCTATCTAGCTGATCTCCAAAAACAGCTTCTCACCCACAATCACTGGCCAATGCCCTTCCCCATCGCTTGTGGGCTTGCTCTGGGGGCCTGACCAACCACACCATCCTCATCTGCTTTATGGCTGTCACTTGCAAGAGAGACAAGAGCCATGGGGCTCATCAGCACAGCCCAGGGACGTGCCAGACACTTACTGTCAGTCTGGTGACACCAGAGCCAGGGCAAGCAGAGGCTGGGATGACACCAGGCAGGACCTTGCCAGGGAAGGCTGGGCAGTCCAAAGCAAAAGCAGCAAATCCCTCCTCTCTATGCTCAAGCCAAGACTCCAAGAAAAGACACTTTTCCCCACTGTGGCTCTGGAGATAAGCCCAGAGGGTGCTGCAGGAATCAGTGAAGGGCTGGAGTGCCCTTCTCTGGCAGAAGCTTTTGGGCACGCTCTCTTCAGGACTGGAGCACAGGTGGTTCTTATGTCTCATTGCTGACTTGTGCACCCACCAAGGCCACGTTAATAAGCTCACAGACAGGAGTGACGCGCCAGGCAATGGAGCAAAATACATGGAAAAATCCATGAAATGTCATAGTAACAGAGGAGAGGAATTCACCAGTCCCACCTGCAGTCAGCTCAGAGCTCACCAGAGAGCAGGGACAAGTGCCACCTTCAGCAGCAAGGGGCTGAGGCTGGGGAAAGGCTGGCCACATTCTGGACTGCACCACATCGACTGTTTCCTCCCCAAAAGGAGCTGCAGGAGGGATTTAGTTCAGGAGGGCTGGGCCAGACCCTGCCTGGAGCCCCGGGCACAGCCCCAGCCCCACACTGGGTTAAACACAGCAGGGAATGAGCAGCCAAAGTCACCTGAAGCTCCTCTCTCATTTCCCAACACACAATGAAGTGGTTTGTCACCCTCCCAAAGACAAAGCCGCTCCTCCCTTCACTCAGCTGAGGCCTTTGCCTGCTGCCCATGTTCACCAGAAAGCTTTGCTGTGACAGCAGCCCTCAGGGTATAAATAACCCAAAGGTTTTGCATGGCCCCTCTCTCTGTAAGGTGTTGCAGCAGCAGTGGCTGCTCTGAGCATCCCAGCAGACATGAGGAGGCTGCAGCCAATTCTTCTCTTGCAACTGAAGAGCAACAGCCTTCAGGACTTGGAATAAGCCATAGATCCCTCTAATATTAATTTTGGACTTTTCAGGGCAGCAAATAACGTGGAAAGTTTCATACACTTTTTTCTACCGTTTTTAAACAAATAGCACCCTGCCCACAGCAAACCCCACTGGGGCCAAAGCTAGCTGCAGTTACACATCCCTGCTTGCATGGCCTCTCTGTGAGAGGGTTCTGGTTTGACATGGATTCCACTGTACCCATCCAACAGTCTGCACTATGGTGTGCCGAGTGAGACAGGAGGCAGGTGCCTCCCACACTAGCCCTAAAGTGTAACCCCCAACACGTGCCAGCCTTGCTGGTGCTTCTCTCCTGTCAAAGGTCCCATCTTGCCACAACCACACCAGGCAGCCCCTTCTCTTACCTCAAACTCCCCTTGGTCCAGACCACAAGCTCCGAGAAACCACTGCCCAGCACACTGGTCTGACATGATGCTGATGGACGTGTCACTTCCACTGCTATCATAGTTGTAGTATTTTCCTAGAAAAGGCAGGATACAGTTTAAAAACAATAGATTAAGATATTGGCTCATGTGACCTGTCTCTACACACCTCCCTGTGTGGCAGGAGCACAGCTGCTTTTTCCTCAAGACTCTTCTCCCTTTCCCACACCTATTCCTTCCTAGACACCTGCTCCTTCCCCTTCATTTGGAGGGGCAGCATCTCCCTTCCTTTTTTCCCCAGCTTGCAGGGACAGATCACCCCTTCCTTCCCCCATTCCCCACAAGGCTCCATGATCCAAGGAGGAGCCACTCCCTCCCAAGGGACACACAGCCAGCTGAGTGTGGTTCCCCGCTGCTGAGCACCCACCATTCCAGAGCATCCTCTCAAACGCCTCCTTGCCCTTGTTCAGGATGCCCAGGTATTTCTGCTGGACCTCAGTATCCCCAAGCACCTCTGCCATCTTGCACATCATGCACACAGCAGCCAGCCACAGTCCGCCGCAGTAGGCACTGCCGGAGCCAAACGAGAGAAGCATCAGCAATGTGGGACACCTCAAGGGTTCAGTGACAAATGGGATACAAGGGCCCAGCTCTGAGCTATGTCCCCTCCCCACAGCCCCCCTCTCCAACCCCCACCTGGCCTCTCTTGCTCACCTGGCTCCGTGCACCACCCACGCGTCGTATGTCTGGTCAGCAAAGCCTCCGTTTTCAATGAGCCCGTCGTTATCCGTGTCAAACTTCAGCTCCGACTCCATCACAGCCTGTGGGAGAGGCAGGACATGGTCACGCAGGCCTCACATCCTGGAAGCTCCTCACACTCTGCTTGGGAGCATCCATCCTCTCAGGAAGCTGCTTGGCTCCTGAAGTGGGAAGTGGGGAAGGGTGATGCCCCACGGCCTGACCTCCCAGTACCTGGCACACTGGCCACATGTCCCGCAGGTACAGGGAGTCACGGGTCATGTAGTAGTCACGGTACACCTGCAGCACAAACTTGAGGTTGAGGTCCTTCCAGTCAGCAGTGTCGTGCATCAGGTAGGCATTGACACGCTGCCACGGCTCGTCACCTAAACCAGGACAGACCAGATGCAGCAGGGCAGCAAGCAACAAACATCCCTCCTCCTACACAGGAGCGAGGACCCAAGGGTGCTGTGATCAAACAGCAGTGAAATTATTTGTTGTACCCTGTGCCATTTCTAGCGAGAACAGCCTTCCTGCTACTTCCCTCCGTCTCCCTTGTAAAAGATCCATACAGCATGGTCTTCATCACCACCCCACACATCAAGCTTTCCAGTCCCAGAAAATATAGAATCACCCAATCATTTAAGTTGGAAAAGACCTCTCAGCACTGCTAAATCTACCACTGAACCACATCCCTAAGTGCCACATCTAGGCTTTTAAATACGCCATGGATGGTGGCACCACAACTTCCCAGGCAGGCAGTTCCAATGCTTGACAACAATAAACAGTGTATTTCACACACCATACCCATTTCCCGCAGCTTGGCATCCCCTCTGCTCCCCCACAGGGCCAACAGACCCCTCACCTGGGTCCCCAATGTCATGTGGCACCACATTCTTCATTTTCACCTGGGCTGTCTGACCACACATCAGGTACTGCCGGGGCTGGACATCCTCATTCACCACAGTGACAGCTGCAGAGGACACAAAGCAGGACAAGTAAGAAGGGCAGCAGAAACTGCTGCAGAAAGGTTCAAACATAAGCACAGGCAGAGCCACCCGCATGCCAGGCTGCCCTTTGGAGCTCCAAGATCACAGCCCTCTGGAAAGGGCTGAGGGGACAGGCTGCTCTCCATCCCCCACTCAGCTGGGGACATGCAACTGTCACTAACCCCTTAAGGGAGGGTGGGAAAGGGAACCCAGTGGGCTCAGCCCTACCAGAGCCCAGCAAAGGGCTGTGCTCCACACTCCTAACCAGGCCAGCAACAAGCAGCCACCAAAACCAGCCAGAGCACTGGGAGTCTGCAAACAGCTCCATGTCTGCTCTGCAAGGGGCAAGGACAGAGCTGGGAAAACCAGGGCCTCTCCCAGGGCAGGCAGAGCCAGCTGGGTGCCCCCAGCATGGCAAGAAGGCACCCCCAGTGCTGGCACAGAGCTGCTGGGGCAGCAATATTCCAGGGCTGCAAGCCCTGGGCACAGCAGAGTGGCTGGAGGGGGATGCTGGCTCCAAGGCACACATCTCTGCAGCAGCAGCAGCTGTCCCCAAGGCTCTGTCTCTCCCCCGGGTGAAGCCCTGAGCGGGCAGCAAGGCAGGGCTCTGGGGACACTCACCAATGTCATACTGCAGGCTGATCTGCAGCTTGGGCCACAGCATGATGAGAGCGAAGGAGGCGTAGAAATGGACATCGTAGGTGTTGTACATGCGGTACTCCTGGCCTGGCAGGACAGGGCAGGTGGTGAGGGAAAGGAGACTGCCACGGGCAGGGGACAAGGGGCAAAGCTCCTCCCTCCACAGGGTCCTGGACAGGGGCATCTTTCCCAGCACAGGCAGGGGCTCCCGTTCCGAGAGGGTTCCATTCTCTACACAGAGCACCAGGCATGTGGGGAACACTCCATGCCCTATCCTTCAGGGCTGCAAGGGCTTTTCCTGGGAATAGCACTGCCCCCTACCCACTGGAGAGTGAAAAACACCCCCATGGCAGGTTCAAAACACATGGCTACAGTAATGGGAGGGCTCGAGGCTGGAGAATGCCTCACATCCTTGTGAGTTACCTTCCAAATAAGCAAACCTTCCGTACTCCCGCAGGACAGGGAGCAGGTGGGACAGCCCCGCCCCCGCCGGCCCCTGCAGCTCCTCGGCACGGCAATCAGGGGGCACCTCCATCCAGATGGTCCCTCCATCCGTCAGGAAGTAGAGCTCATTGAACAGGGCTGACTTGTACCAGGAAGGCAGCTGGCTGTGGGAAAGAGGGAAGCTCAGCCTCGGAGGCCGAGGTGGTGATGCTCCTGTGGCAGCCAAGCCCAGGAGGCCACGGGGAAGGTGCTCCCATCTGCCCTACCTGTTCTCCAGGATGGGATTCTGCCACGCTTCGATCTTCCTCTCCCACTCCTCATAGTGTGTCAGGGCGTAATGGGACAGGGCAGGAGCAGCATCACCTTTGCTGCCAAAAAACCGGGTGTACCGCCTGCCAAGGGAGGGTTTGGTCAGCCCCCCGTGGGCTCCACCTGGGAAACCCACACCTGGGACACCACAGAGGGACACTGGACTGCAGAGAACAGCAGGACTCAGCTGCTACTGCAGGGGCTTGGGGAGCAGGGCCTGGACACAGGGCCCTCTCCCTGAGCTGGCAGGGCCACAGCCACCAGGAGTGGGTGGCAAAAGGTCCCCTCTTAGTACACTAGTCAGGGAGAAGGGGGTATGAGCCAAACACCAGTGCAGAGAACCCACCTACCTGAGGTGCAGCTTCTCCTTGGAGCCAAAGTGAACACAGGGCATGTCCCAAGCCAGGGCTAACTCCAGCGTCTTGTGCCCATGGGCGGGCACACTACAGCTGGCACACACTGCTGCTGCTGTCACCTCCCCCTTCTCTGTCAGTCTGCTTTTACCTGCCAGGAAAAATTGAGATATTCTTAACCAACCAAGGAAGACCAAAGGGAGGGTAACTGAAGTTCACACACACCTTGAGGGAGATGAGAGTGGGCATACCAAAGCTCCTGTACAACCTGGAAGGTACAGCCCAGGGTTTTAAGGGATGATGTCGCCACAGGGAAAAAAAAAAACCTTCCATGGGAGGAGTGGTTAAAAGGATTCAGTCATCCAAGAACAGGAACAGATCAGGCAGGAAAAGCCACCAGGCATGAATGGAAGCTACAGAGTATCCCATGACTCTGTATCTGCACTGCAGTCAGAGACACAGTGACTTTCTAGGGACAGTCATTGTTTCCATCTTTTCGCAGGGCGTTTGAGCCACCCTGGTATTTAAGAAAAGCCCTTAGGTGGCTGGATAATTATATGCTGGTTCTGACATATGTACAAGGTAAACTCATTAGAGCAACATAAGCACAGATCCTGACTATGATAATGTCTGGCATGCACGAAGAAAAACCACATCCCAATAGCCTGGAGAGCTCTGAGTGCATCTAGGCAGGAAGCTTATTTTTCTGGAAAAAATTACATAGTGAACGATTCAGTTACGTAACTTAAGCCTCAAGAAAACTTGCAAAGACCCAGCATCACTAGTTTGTCAGCATCATCCTTGTTTAAAAACTGACAGACATTAGGGAAATGGTCACCTTTTATGGCAATAGGAGGAGAGTACCAAAGGCTGGAGATGCCACCCTGCTTCAAGGCTCCTCCCAAGGGAGTGAGCAGAGACCTAAGGATGGATGCAGAATTATCAGAAGAATACCAGAGACGTTCAGAGAACTGTTACAGTAGGAAGAGGACAGAAAGTGATGGCAGCACTAAACCCCAAGCATTGTTAAATGCTGGTGGTAACAATTCCAACAGGACACAGCTCATTTATCTGGAAACAGGAGCTATGGGAAGGTGGCTGGGCAGCACACTGGCTTCCTAGCAGAAATCTCAATTCAGTGTGCAATCACACACAGAATAATGAGATACTGGCACGTGTAACCAATACCCAAGAACAGCCCCAAAGTGGTATGAACAGCTTTTGGAGAACCAAGGACAGCAAGGACAACCAGTAGGAAGTTTTGGATACAGCCTAAAATTGGGAACAAGCCACAGCATCCTGGGGAGATTTTGAAGAGCCAAGGAGGCTGGAGGAAAGAGCTCCACCCTGGCTTGGGTGCCCAGAAGCAGCAGGGCCACCCATTTGCCCTGCTCCCCCTGCACCCGTCCCACGGAGGAGGGAGGCACTCACCAGAGGGTGAATCCAGCCTGCCATCCTGCAGGAGGTCCTGCCACACCTCTCTACCCAATCCCGTGGGATTGAATGCCGTCACATGGGTGACTCCCGTGCCAGCCTGAACGAGGGAAGAGCATCATCAGGGGCTGCTCCTCTGGAGGAGAGGATTCATGCTCTCCCCTCCCCAATACCACCAGCAGGACATGACACTCACTTCTCATGGGCTGCCCAGCAACTCTCAACTCGTTCCTCAGCTGCTCTCCTGACACCATCCCCAAAGAGGGTGCCCTCAGGGAAGTCATGTCCCCACTCCTGGCGTCAGGCAAGCCCTGAGGAACGCTGCCAACCCCAAGCCCCTGCACCGCCATCCTCTGCCAGCTGCCTGCAGGCAGCTGCCCCACATGCAGCAGGGCTGCACAACCTCCCCAGCAGGAGCCCCAGCAGCAGGGCCAGCCCTTTACCTTCTCCCGGGCCGAGATGGCCAGGGTGAAGGGGTTCACGGGCGGGCAGTGGTGCAGCAGGACCCCAGCAACCCGCTGGCCATCCTTGTGGAAGGTGAAGGGCTCGTTCCAGTGCCCGCCGCTCCCGGCCTCCTTCGCTCCCGGGCCGTTCTGCAGGCTGAACATGATGGACACCTCCACGTCCTCGTCCCTCCCGTTCTCCACCTCCCAGACGAACACTCCCACTGGCAAGCTGGAGTCCTGGCAGAGACGCACAGTGCTGCCTCCAGGGCTGCTGCTCCACAGGCAGCTGCCCCGGCATCGTTTCCCCTGCTGGGGACAGCACGCAGGATGCAGCGGCAGCAAGAGCACCGGCAATAATAACTTGGACTTGGAGTCTCTTGCCAAGCTGAGGAGCAGCAGCAGGAACAGAGGAGTTTGGGAGGCAGGCAAGACAAAATCGCAAAGGGAAGCAGCCCTGGGCTGGCAAGCAGCACGCCGGGCAGCAGAGGGACAGAAAGAGGCCTTTAGGGCTCAGCCGGGCTCTCCTCACTCACTTGCTGGGCAGGCTGATCCAGGCTCACGTGCTGCTGCAATGCCGGGGTAAGAGGAAGGCCAGACGTGTCCCAGCACAGCTGCCACCCTCGCCTGGGGCTGGCAGCCAGCACGGGCAGCGCTGAGCCATCCCTTGCTGCAGCGCCGAGCTCCCGCACGGCTGCGGGGCTGCCCCCCCCGCGCTGCTGAGAGCGGCCGTGGGGAAACGCTGGGAATGGGAGCGAGAGCCGCCCTGGGGAAACGCTGGGAATGGGAGCAAGGAGCTCTGCCCTCGGCAGCGGGGAAACGCTGGGAATGGCGAGCAAGGAGCTCTGCCCTCGGCAGCGGGGAAACGCTGGGAATGGCGAGCAAGGAGCTCTGCCCTCGGCAGCGGGGAAACGCTGGGAATGGCGAGCAAGGAGCTCTGCCCTCGGGAGCAGGGAAATGCTGGGATAGCAGCAGCTAACAAGCAGCTCTGCCCTCAGGAGCCGGGAAACGCTGGAAAAGGCGCTAGCAAGTGGCTCTGCCCTCGGGGATGCCGTCACCGCCTTACCTTATAGTCATGGGGGATGACGGGCGAGACCTGCCGGCAGGTGAGCACCACCTGCTGCCCCGGCAGCTCGTAGACCAGCCAGGCACGGGGGTACAGGGCATGGTAAAAGGCGTAGTGGCCGCAGTAGCCCCAGTTCCAGCCCTGCAGGCTGCTGGGTCTCTCCACAGACAAGACCTGCTGGTAAATGGTCTGCCCCTTGCACCGCAGGCACACTGTGAACTGTGGAGGAGAGGAGCAATGCAGGGGTGAGAGGAGCCCTGTGGCAGATGTCCCAACTGCCCAGGCTGCTGCAGTGACTGTCACTCCCCTCACAGACCCTACCTGGTTGGCAATGACCGTTTCGTAGTGGTAAAGGCCAGGGTTCAGCTGCCAGCGGCAGAACTCTCCCCGCCAGCCACGGGTGATGGTGCCTCCCCCAATCCCGCCGAGCGGGCACCCTGGCAAAGACACCAAGAGTTAGCAACTCCATTCCTCCCCCAGGTGGCACCTGGCTCAAGAACTCTCCCCATGCATCTCTGCAGGGCAGAGCCACTCAGTATCGCCCAAATCACAAAAGCTCCTCATTCCATCTAGCACCCTGACAGCCTCGTGTGAACCCCTGCCCACCCCAGTGCCCAGAGTGGATGGAGGCTGACCATAGATCTGCTGCAGAGGAACAGCACACAAGAGGTCAATGAAGGCCTTTTTCTTCTCTATCCGGGTCTTCTTGACCCACCACCTGAAGTACCTGCAAGGGAAAGAGAAGTATTGAAGAAGTGAGGAGCAGGCAACACCATCCCTTCATTGTCACCAGGCAGGATGAGCACAGGCTGAGCTTTCCCTCCTTGCAGACGTGTACAAGAGGAACCTGTGCCCCATGCCCATGGCACAGGGGGTGATAAGGCTCTATCACCCACCTGGAGCATGCATCACTCAGCCAGCACAAGAGGGCAGAGTTCAGGCAGCTCAGGCCTGACTGCAAGGGCAACTGAAGAGCAGGACTCCCAGCTCATGTAGCACAGGCTTTCCCAGACGTTCATGGAGAAGTGGGAATGCACACAAGGGCCACCACCACCCCCATGCCTGGTGCACTACTAAGGAAGGCCTGCAAGCAGAGGTGCAAGCCCAGAGGAGACACACACTGCCCCAGGGACAGGAGCCTTGCTCTTCCACCTCCACTTCCCCATTGCCACACACTACCACTTCATTGGGGCAGAGGGCAAAGGGCAGCCCTGCCCTGGAAGTGGTGATCGTTGCTGTCCACAGCTGGCAGGATCCTGGGGACTTGCCTCCATCCAAACACCAGTTGCACAGACCAGCACTGCCCATCAGATAATTTCTCACCCAAAGGTCTGGGAATCAAGACACCCAAACAGGGGCACACCTGCAGCTGGGTGTGCCAGCACCACTGCAGGCAAGAGGAGCAGGGCTGGGCTCCGAGTCAATGCTTGTAAAGTACTGGCTTTGGCTAATAAACTGCCGCAAGTTAAGCCTTCTATACAGAGACAATTAGCACATGGAAAACAGCTACTGGACCAGAAGGTGCTGAACCTTGCCCAGCAAACAGTCAGGTAAGACCCAGCTGGCAGCTCCATGGCCCTGGGTGCCAGGTGGGCAGGGGGGACACAGGAGCCTCCACAGTGAGCAGTGTCCCTGAGCTACCCGCAAACATCCATTCCATATTGCTGAGCAGAAAACCAGCCCAGCCAGGAGCACACAGCCTGTCCTGCCCCTGGTTGCACAGGAGGCAGAGCATAGGTGATGGGCAATGAGCAATAATTCCCTGGGGACATGCACACCCAGGAGCAAGGGGGGAGAGGCTCTCCCACGACACCTCTACTACTACCCTTCCCAAACAGAACCAACCCACAGCTGATTTTTTGGTTGCTCACTGGGCATTCACCTTTATTCACCAACATCTAAGATCCTCAAATCCATCTCAGGGTGAGATTTTCTGGGCTGCAATCACACAGGACCTAACTGCAGCCTGCTCTCCACTCCTACAGACCCAGCTTTGTGTTTGACTGTTTGTGGACGTTTTGCTCACAGGGGTTCAGGGCATGATGAGAACCAGCCTGTCCTGCTTGACTGCCCTGAACCAGGGCCTGCCACTATCTTAAAGCTATATCTGCAGCAACTGCTCTTCTCCAGACAGGACAGTCACAGCCTTACCCTGCCAAGGCGAGGTTTTGGCAGTGCTCTCTCTCTCAAGGAAATGATTATTATTCTTTTTCAATCCAGTGTCAGGGAACCAACCCAGCTGCTCCCCCAGCAGGCTTCTGGCAACAGGAAATAAGGTGCTCAGGCAGAGTGGCTGCAGCACAGCCTAGCAGGGCATCCTGACTTCTTGGAAAGGAGGCAGGAGATGGGTTTCAGGAAGCAGTTTTTACAGGAGAACACAGTAGAAAAGCTTTGAGATTTATTGCCACTGCCAAAGCCATTTTATCATCTCAATATGCAAACTCTTCTCCTGCCAGCCTCTCCCAAAATCATGCAAACCAGGAGGAGAAGCCCAGCAGTTTATGCCCAATTGCTGGCTATTAACAGCTCTGCCAGGGCTGAAGAATAACAAGGAGAAAGACTGTGTTCTGTAGCAACAAAAGCCCTGCCAGAGCTGGAGGGCATTTCTTCTCCTTCAAATTGGCAGCGGAGTTAAAACCTAGCCGAACATTACCCACCCGATCTGGATTCATGGCGTGACCCCTCTCAGGACACATGAGCCACCTCTTCGGGAACCTACCTGCACCTCTTCTCCTGCCTCGCCAGCCCCAGCTGAGCCCTAGCTGAGCCCTCTGCACAGCCCTTCTTTCCAGACACACATGCCACCCACAGTTACACTGACAAGCCCTGATAAACAAAAAAATCCTGCACCACGGCTGTCCACACCCCCAGCCATGTCACCTGCACGTAGCACTGGTGCTGCAGAAGAGGGCACCCTCCATCATGTTTAATTCAACGCAACAATGTCAACCCAGAATGCTGCGGCTCCTCTGCTGAGCTCCTCTGGACCTCCTGAGCCCAAGCAGCGACCCCAGGGAGCTCCCAGTGGCTACAAGCACCTGCACCAGGTGACTTTGGACTCGATGCACCAAGCCATGACAAGTTTTGAGAACATCCCTGGCACAGGGGTCATTCAAGAAAGGGCAGGCCAATCTGCAGGGCTTCACAGATCCCTGCACCGTGACACAGAACTGAACTCCAGGTTTCTCTCGCAGGTTTCCATGAGCTGGCTGCCCCAGCCAGGCAGATGCTGAGATGCCCACCGATGCCTGGAGCATGCAGCCCCCCATATATCCTCGCATCCCTGAACGGGCTACCCTATCAGCCAGAAATGTTGGCCTTGGGGTTTAAATCAAAAGCACACAGGTATTTCTCATGACCCTAGCACTTCGTCTCCTCTGCTCTTGTGGCTGGAATCTCCTCGCAAAGAAGCTCTTGCCATGGCAAAAGTACTTTGAGAAAACAACCAAATTACCTCCTAAACTTGAACAGGAGAAGAGGCAGTAGTTTGACGTCAAGCTTCTTGCTTTTTTCCTAGGACTGATACAAGGCTCTTCCAGACTTCAATGAGAACAAGGCCAGGATCACCTCTCCTCCCTGGTCATCCCACCAGAACTTCACGCTTTCCCACATGCTCAGCTCATCCCAACCTGCTACAGCAGCTTTTCCAGCAGCCTTTATTTATCTCTGGTGCATGACCCATGCTCTCCCTTCCCGGGTGCCCAGGCTCATACCGGGGTGTCTCAGGTCAGACCAGCATGCCATGCACCCCGAAGCAATCCAGAATCTGCCCTTTCATCCAGCTTTGCAGGAACCAGCTTGGCAAGTGGCAGCCTCCAAGGACACCAGCAGAAAATGGAGGCAGGAGTCATAAACCCAGCACAAGGAAATAAGCGATGCCGTGGCAGGTCCCCGCGTTCAGCCTGGCGGGCACACAAACACTGCCAGCACCCGCACTCCAGCGTTAAAGGCTAAAGCGACATTCTGGCTTTCCAGGCGCGCTCCCCGTCGTTACCTCCAGCTCACCCCGACGCAAAGCCCAGAGAGGTGCCCCGCTCCCGAACCTGCCACGGCGCACAGCGTTCCAAACCCCTCCCAGCTGGCCCCAGTTTAACCTCCAGCTGCCAGCACTGGGGACTGTGCCGGGGAGGATGCGGCAGCGATGAGCCCTAGGGGTGGGAAATGGGGGTCCCCATCGCCAAGCGATGCCCCCAGTCCTCCCAGCTCACCCCGTTCTGAGGAGCCCAAGCGCCGGGTGCTGCCCCTTCAGCACCAATTGCTCCCGGTGCCGGCGCCAGGAAGGCTGGAGAGTGCCGGCGCCTCTGGGCAGGACGAGGGCGGCTCCCGTCAGCCCGGGGCCTTCCGTAATCCGCCGGACTCTGCCTCTCTGTACACCGGGACGTCTCCGGTGCCTGCCCGGGATGAGGCCCCCGCGGCTCCAGCGCAACGCCGTGTCCCCCGCGGGACGCCCTCCCTCGTACCGGTGAGTTCCCGGCCCCCTCCATCCCCCGCCGTACCGCAAGGCGAGGCCGACGTGCCGCAGGACATCGCGGAGCGGCACGTCCCCGGCGCCGTAGGGCTGCCGCAGCTCCTCGAAGCTGTGTGCCAGGCAGACGCGCCAGCCGTCCGCCGCCACGCCGCGGCCCTGCGCTGCCCCCTCGTAGCGCCGCATCAGCGGCCACTCCACCGTCTCCTCCGCCGCCGCCATCGCCGCCCCCCGCCCCGTGCGCGCCCTCTTCTTCACCGCCCCGCCCCGCCCCGCCCCGCCCGCGCCCCCGGGGCACGGCGGAAGCACGGACCCGCCCCGCCGCCGGTCCCTGGGGCTGCCCGGCCGAGCGCGGCCGAGCGCCGCCGAGCAGATTCCGAGAGTAGCCGAGCGCTGAGCGAGCGCTGCTGAGGGGCGTGCGAGAGTTGCCGAGCGCTGTCCGGGAGCTGCCGGTGAGCCGACCGAGAGTGCCCGAATTCTGCCCGAGTGTTTCCGAGTGTTCCCGAGTGTTCCCGAACGCTGCCCGAGCGTTGCCGAACTAGGCCCGAGCTTTGCCGAACTAGGCCCGAGCTTTGTCGAACTAGGCCCGAGCCTTGCCGAACTCTGCCCGAGCGCTGCCGAACTCTGCCCGAGCGCTGCCGATCCCCGCCAAGCGGCGGGGGGGAGCCGGGCCTGCAGTGGTGGCGGACGGCGAGTGCGGCCTGTGCGGGTGGTGAGTGGGCCCGAGGCGGGAGCTGCGGAAAGGTTGCGGCCCTGTGTCCTTGATCCCTCGGGTAGAGCTGTCCGTGTGCGGGTTTACGTTCGGGACCGCAGGGCTTGGGTGTCAGGGCTGTGCTTCTCACCGTCGCGGTGTGTCCTGACCGCACTTCTGGCCTGTGTGGGCCTGGGAGGAAGATGTGTGTGTTTGTAAAGACGGGGTTGTGCGTGTTTCCCCCCACACCTCTTGGGTGTGTGTGTGTCTCTGTCCCCATTCCCCCTCAGTTACATGGCCCAGCCCTCTCTCCGTGTTTCCGTGACGGCACAAGGGGGAATGGCTTTAAACTGAAAATAGATTAAATATTTAGATTAAATATTAAGAAGAAATTATTTTCTGTGAGGGTGGTGAGGCACTGGCACAGGTTGCCTAGACAAACTGTGGTTGTTTTATCCCTGGAAATAAATCCCATTGCAAGATGGGGTCCTGAGCAATCTGTTCTGGTGGGAGTGGTGGGAGGGGAGCTGGAACAAGATGGTCTTTAAGGACTCTTCCACCCCAAACCATTTGGTAATACCTTGAATGTGTGATTCTGTGATAACATGCCCAATGTTGGCTTTTTTTGGCAGGTGTGCAGCAGGACTGTCCAAGCCATGATTGAAGTGGTGGCCAAGCTGGGCCGTGGGCCCGTGTTCCTGGCAGGGGAGGTGCTGGAGTGTGTGATCACCTTCACCAACCCATTATCGGCTTCGTCCACGTCTGCCAGCAGGTACAGGAGCCTGTGCCAGTCCATGCACAGAGCCTCCAGGTGTTGGAGCAGCCTGGGTCCCTCCAGAGGGAATGACCCCCTCTCTCCCCTCTCTGGGGTAGTAGTCATGGCTGCATTGTAGGGCAGTGGTGCCAGCTCAGCCCCTTGTGACTTCCCAACTCAAGGCACTCCCTTAAAGAAGCCTTGCATCATCTCTCAATTTTGGGGGTGAAGCTGAGGTAATTATGCTGGTTTTGTGCCCCCAAGAAGTAGACAAGGAAGGAGGTATGCAGTTAGAGATTCTCTGTTGCTCAGGTGAGCCCTCAGTGGCAGTGACTGGCGGAAAATGAAGCCAAACTGGCTGTCAAAGTGGGCTATCTGGTCACACCAGGGTGACAGTCCCACACAGCAACATCCAGGCAGCGTCATTATTTCCTGCATTCGTGGAAGGAGCTCTCTTTTATCCAGCAGTGCTGGACAGATCAATGTGAGCCCTGCCTCCAGAGGTGGCAGACAAAGGGTCGGGTCTGAAGGGGGCACCTTCTGCAACCACATTTTCTGCGGCCCAGCCCTTGAGCCCCGCATCTCCCCTTCTCAGTGCTGAGGAAATGTGAAAAGAGGGGAGCTTCCCATATTGGCTCACAGGGGGTGACTCTATGTCACAAGTAATCACCCAAAGCCTTTGTGTCCGCTGAGTGTGCGGCCTTGTCTGATTCCTTAGGGAGTGGAGAGTGCTTTCTCATCTTGAGTCCTTCCTGGGAAGTGCCTGTTCCCAGCCCTGTCAGGTTCAGCGTGTTTTCATCACTAGAATGATGTTCACATGTGATTGTTTTGGTGGGCCCACTCACAGTGCCTGCTGTCTCAGCAGCAGAAGGATTCTGTATTTATTGCCTTCCTTAACTTTCTGTCTTTTCTTCCTGTTTCCTCTTGGCTGCTGAGACCGAGTTTCAAATTCAGCTGTGGCATAAGCATCCAGCTTCCCAGAGTTTTGTCCTCTGTGATGACAAGATGTCCTGTGTTTCGTCTGCTTCTGAAACGTGGGACTGCAAGGGTAGCAAGTAGCATGGTTTGGGAGGGGTTTCAGTGCACTCATGAGAGCTTCATTTAAAACTTCAGATGTGTTGTGATCTGTAGAAGACTGCCTCTTGAAAAAGAAAAGTTTTTAAAATAATAAAAAAGCCCCAGGTGATCAATGGGGCAAGACCTGGCTAAGTCAAATGAGTGGCAGCAGCAGCAAATAGATTGGTGGTTTGGAAAATGAAGCTGTGTGTAAAGGCAGGAGCCAGATCAAAGCAACAGGCAGAGAGACCTGTCAGAGTCTGGGAGGTTTTGGGGCTGACAGGTGGAGGGACAGCGTGGCCACATATTGAGAACGGGAACAGAATTGAAAGAAAGGCAGGAAATTAATTTGATGGTGGAGTACAAAAAAAAAAATTTCTTCTACTCAGAGGCTGCCTGGAATATGTCCTGTGTAGGCTGCAGCAGTTGTTGGGGAAGGTGAGACTGTAAGGAAGTGACCTCAGCACCAGTGCAGGATCCTCCACTGCTGAACAAGCACTAGCTGAGCAAGCCAGCTCTGCTGGCAGGAAGGGACATGCAAATTTTGTTGTGACGTCTGGCTAGAAAAAATGAAAACAATCCAGTGGCGTGTTGTAAAGCTATACTGAAAAAGAAAAAAATACTCAAAATATGATGTTTGAAGGTATTGTAATCAAGCTAAGCTCTAAGCTTATATAAAATTAGCAAACATTGCCTCAAGCAAGAGCAGTTCTCTGCTTCCAAACAGCAGATACTTTACAAGAAAAAAACATACGGCAGCCCTATGTCTGTTGTTACCAGAAAAAGCCGTGGTGGTACTTTTGAAAATGCAGAATTACAGCTGTAGGGCTCAGAGCAACTAGGCATAGTAACTGAGGTGTGCTTGGGTAAGGGCAGCCAGCACATACAAGAGATCAAATAGCTCATCATTAGTCAGCTGACACAAATACAGCACACCTTTTTCCCGAGTTCATCTAGACCTTTAACTGCTGTGATGTGTCACATGGAGGGACATTCGTGTGCCACAAAAAATCCCTGTGCTGCCTAGAGCTCTGTTGTTGGTGCTTACTAATCAGATTGTGATGTTAGAAAACACCAGAGGAGCTATTCACTGGCTAAACTGTAGAGACCACTATTGGAAAAAAAATAGAGGAGTGATTTGGAAACTGAAAGGTGTCACTGATACCCTGGGAAGTGCCCTATGGAATGGCTGACATCACAGCAGAGTCCAAAATACAAGAGTGTTTTTTGTGCTGGATGCGTGGCCCTACATTAATTGCTGGGGCTGTACAGAGAGGGGTCAGAATGACACCTTTGCCTCCGCTACTGCCGTCAGCAAAGTCCTTGCATAAGGAGGAGTGAGTAGGTCCTAATGAAAGACCCAGAAGCATCCTCCTTTGGTGTGGCACAAACAGCAGCTGATGTTCTTGTTGGGGATGGTGCTGTGGGACCAGAGAGAGCATGTCTATGCCTACCTGCCCTGAGGAGTGTTGAGCTTGGGGCATCTCTGTGCTGTGGGCAGGGGCAGCTGAGCCCAGGCTGCAGGAATTTGTTGCTTTAGAATTTGCCCACTTCCCTAATGATTGTGTTGTCACCAGAGTGCTGCTCTGTGGGATTTGTGACTTGGGATTTAACTCCTCATGGCTGAGAGTCCTGTGCCAGGGTCCACCTGCAGCAGCTTGAGGTGTCCTCCCAAGAGTGCATGAGTGGCCAGTTCTAATCTGTGGGTGATGCGAAAGATGAACAAATGAGAAAGGCTTTGGACTGGATCTTGAAACAGTTGATCTCAGCATGTTGGCTGAAAGATCCCTGTGAAGTTTTGCACAAGCCACCTTGTTTCTTGTCATCATAGAAGGGGGCAGGGGCTCCTGACCTCTGCTGCCTGTTGTCCTCTGCCATGGGTGTACAGCATGTTTCTTAGGGCAGATACGTTTTATCATGCCATGTCAGTGCTGTGCTGATGGTGTTGTGGCTCAGACTGCAATTATTGCTGCTTAAAAAGAGTCCTCGGGCTGCAGAGCCAGGCTTTGGGTGATGCTGTTGTCAGCAGCTGGGGTGGAAGTGGCTTTGAGTCAGCATCCCAGCTTGAGCTTACTCCCAGGGCTTGTTTGGAAGGGGACTGTGAGAGCAGCTTCAGTGATGGTGAAGCAACACCTTTCTTCCAGACAAGCAGTCCTGCATGGAGCTGAGCTGGCAGAATTGCTCTTCTCCCAATTCCTGCCTGCTGTAATTGAGGTTTAAAGCAGAGATATGAGTGTTGCTCTTTGCTTTCAGTGAGATGCTGGCATGGGCCAGTGCCCAGATCCACTGCCAGTTTCACGCCAGCGAGAGCCGGGTGGCACTCCCTCCCTCTGATGGCAGCAAGCACGATGTGCAGGCAGAGAACGAGACCGTCTTTGTCCCCAACAGAGGTGAGTGCCACTCCTGCCTGTCACCCGGGTAGGGACAGTGAGAGCACAGTGAGCAGGAGTCAAGCAGACCATAATGTGTGTGTCTTGATGCAGCGTGCATCAGGAGTACAAAGTTGTGTTGCTTTCCTGGTGATAGATGTTGTGGGACAGTGTTAATACTGAAATCACAGTGACAGTATCTTGGGTTGAAACATGACAGTTGTTTGTCCAGCTGCAGTGGCAACGTCTCATAATATGACCAGAGCAAGAGATGCTTCCTCTCTGGCTCTCCTCTCCGTGTTCTTCCCCATGGGGATAAAGCTTGACTGACCTGGACACAGCCTGAGGCTGTGCAGCATTCATGTGTTTCTTATTCTCTTCCAGGAGAGCGGGGTCAGTGTATCCTGTCCACTCCACCAAAGATCCTCTTCTGTGACTTGCGACTGGATCCTGGGGAGTCCAAGTCCTGTGAGTCCTGTCTTCTCTTCCCCTGCTCACAGAGCTCCTCTCTGGGGGGCTCTGCTTTCAAAACTGGCTTTGCAGACCTGAGTGCTGCAAGTGTGAGATCCTGATGCTCACAAAACGTGGTGTGCTTTGATTGGAGCATGAGTGCTGAGGAGCTGCTGCAGCATCGAGAGTCTGTTCTCTGCTGCACTAGGGCTGTGTACTGCAGTGTGTCCCTCAGTCCGGCCCCTGGCCTGGGGCATTTGCTGCAGGTCCACTGTGTATATGCAAGCCATAAAACTTTTGAAATACCTACTTGCAGCAGGAGGAACACACCTGCATTTCCTTGCCTTTATTTCTTCAGTCACACTGGTGTATTCTTGGAGTTTAGGCTGGTGTCCTCCAAAGGTTTGTTCTTCCTCTTCAGGTTGTGGCTGTCCTGGAAATAACAGTCTTCTGGATGTTCTAGTTTTCCTGCTGTGAAATTGAGCACTCCTCATCTTCTCTGCTCAGAGCTCTCCATGTTTGAGTCGATAGCTGTGGAAAGAGCTGAGTATGCGCTGTTTTCTCTTGGTTGGTGGCTGTGTGACCCAGCCTGTTCAGGTCATGTCAGATCTCCTTTGCATTCCAGTGGCCTGTGATTAGCAGCAGTGATGTTAGACCTCTCAGGCTGTGCATGGAGAGTTTTGTTATTTTCCCAGGGATCTGCTGGGAATTGTTGATGGAGACCTCTGACACTGCAGAGTGCAGGGAAAGGATAGTGCCTATGCTGGGATGGGCTCTGCTGGATCACTGAGCTCTGCAGAGCTGGAGGTGAAGCTGCAAGGGAGACCAGGCAGCCGCGGGGTTGGGACGTGCTGGTTTTGAAGCTGGTGTCTCCTGTCTTTCTGGCTTTGGAGGGGCCTCACTGGAGGGAAAGGTGGACCTGGTGAAGCCAGACTGGCTTGCCTTGGTGGTTAGTGGGGTGGGGCAGTGCCATCGTGGGGCTGTGCCCCTAAACTGCAGAGCCTGATGTCTGAAGATGTTTAGTTATTCACTTATTATTGTACAGCAGCATGCTGGGGAAAGGAGATACCATGCCAGGAGGAAGGAGGAGGAAGCAGAAATCTTAGCTGGCCTGAGGCTCACTTGGATTCTCCTGTGTTCCTTGCTGCTTGCAGGTTTGGGGCTGGAGCATCCATTCCCTGGGAGCAGAGGGAAGTCCCTTTTCCTGGTACACTTTAGGCAAGTTGGGCAGTTTCTGAGATAACAGATCAGTGACGACAGCCCAAGTTCCAGGTGGCTGGGATGGATTGAGGGATTGACTGTGCGCTGGTTTAACAGGCAGAAGCTGTTCAACCCCCAGCTAAGCTAGGGATTTTCTACCCTTTCCAATGACGTCGTGATGTGTGTGTGTCCTCTCTGCCTCTGGGTGGCACTGGCACAAGCAACCTGCATCTGCCTGCTGCTTGGACACAGCTCCTCTGGAAGGACACAAACTCTCCTATTCTTTGAGGTTCCTTGGCTGTACAGTCCAGCCTTTCCCCTTTGCTGTGTGATTCACCTGTCTGTTTCATGCATCACATGTGATGTGGCTGCATGTGGCACTGCATTTTTAGCACTGAAATCCCAGGCTGTATCACAGCCCTGGTCTTGTTCATGCCAGGCTGTTCACACCGATACCATCAGCCTGTGGTGCTGCTGCTGTCACGTGAGACGGCAGCTGGCACACTTGCAGACCATTCCTGGGGTCTCCTGCCAGCTCCATGGAGGGAGAGTTAAGGCTGTGTGGGTGTGTATCTTAATTCTTCATTTCCTGTTTTTCAGAAGTTTTGAGTTTTCCTACGCAGTTTGGGAAGGGGGAAAAAAAACCAAACCAGAAAACCCAAGAAATCTTAATTCTGCTTCAGCAATATACTGTGTTATTAAACTGCAGCCAGAGCTGGCACATACAGCTGAGGTTGTGTCAGACTGTCTCTTGATAAAAGGACTTGTTTTCATTTGCTGACCAACTTATTCCACAATACCTTACTCTTGTTATGGTGCCTATATGTTGAGGTTGACTCATATCCCAGCCCTTTGACACGTGGCCCAGGCTGAACTCTTTAAATTTGTCACCATGAAGCTTTTTCTCAACTCCTCAAATAATTTCTGTGGCTGTTTTGCCTCCACTCTGGTTTTGTAATACCTTTAAAAATTTGGTAGATCACAGAGAGGGGAGGAAATGGAAGCAGCCTGGACACAGGCCAGAAGGCCAGCCAGAGGGCACAGCAGGTGGGTAAGGAAGGCATTTGTAGTGCAGGAATGTGCTTCCTTCTGGGATATGCACGAAAGCTGGGACTTCTGAGTCTTGGCATTCCTGAGCCAGGTAGCAAACTGTCCATCCTTCTCTGACTGTGGTGGTCTCTGCTCAGATTATCCTCAATGGGTGGGAAGGTCTTTGTGAGCCCTCTTGTTGAGTCTGGTATGGGGGTTACAGAAGTCTGCTTCTTTCCTTGGAAATGTCTGATTTTCCTCCCTGTCAGGATAGTTCTCTATTTTATCTGCACCCTCATCCAGAAAGAGAGGCTTGTGTTTTAAGGTGTGACATCCTGTCGCCACTACACACTAGCACAGGCTTTTTTCTTTCTTCCAGTCCTGTTATTTGAAATCCAGAAGTTATATTTAAAATGTAACTGTAACTTTTAATCTAAGCCTCAACATTCAGTGTGTGCCAGACATGGGGAAGGATCTGTGGTTTCAGAGCAGGATGCTGCCCTTCCTCTGGCAGGGCGTATCTGCATTACGGTGGGCAAGCCAGAGAGGTGGAGACTTTCCACAGTTCACTGTTTGTGTCTTTCTTGTTATACAGCGTGTGGTTTGGGAAAGCTTCAGAAGTGTTCACACTGTGTCAAGAGGCATTGGGGTTTGTGTGGTGGCCAAGGAGCTCTAGGAGGGCTGAATGTGGTGAAAGCCAGGCCCCAGTACCTCAGAGCCCTCAGAATCAGAGACTTTGTGATCTAAGTCATCAGCTTGTCAAGGGGGACAAACCACAGGTTGATGTGAAGGTCTCAGGAATTGTTTGTTGATCATTTACCTGCAGTCCTTCAAAGAAAAACACAGGAGAAAAGTTACTTGTTGCTGAGTTTGAGGGTTTGTGTAAAGCAAAAGCAAAAGAAAAAGAGGCATGAAGTACTGATCAATACTTGCATGGGACAGGGCCTGGAGGAGGCTGTGCTGTGAGAGAGCTGGGCAAAGGAGTGTACAGAGGCAAATTTGGGTTGAACTCGTGATGAGTAAGTTTAGCTCTCGTGATTGTATTCCTGGATTTTACGTCTTTCACATTCTTTGGAGACAAAAGTTTGTGTGTGTGGTTGTATGTGCTGGAAGCAGTATCTGGATGATGGTTCATGTGATGTGGGGAGCAGTGTGCCTTGTGCAGGGGAGCTGGGTTGTGCTTGGCTGCTGGAGGAAAGAGGAGACAGCAGAAAGCACCAGGCTCTGTCTCTAGCTCAGCACTGCTGGTCATAACACTTGGTGCAGGGAGCCTGCACACAACAGCTGCAGGATCTTCCTCCTGGCTTTGGAAAGCAAATTTTCTGCCCTCATTGCAGATTCATACTGTGAGACCCTGCCTTTGGATGGCCCCCCCTCTTTCCGGGGGCAGTCAGTGAAGTACGTGTACAAGCTGACCATCGGCTGCCAGCGCGTCAACTCCCCCATCAAGCTCCTGCGCGTGCCCTTCCGCGTCCTCGTGCTGCACGGTAAGGCCACGCACTGCCCTCCCTGCACAGGCAGCCCGGGCTGCACCCTGCCCTGCTGATGCTCTCACCTCCTTCCCAGGGCTCAAGGATTACCAGTTCCCACAGGATGAGGCTGTTGCACCCTCAAACCCCTTCCTGGAGGAGGAGGAGAGCTTGAAGAAAGACTCTCGCCTGGCAGACCTAGCGACAGAGCTGCTCATGGTGGCCACCTCCCGACGCAGCCTGCGTAGGTCATATTCCCTGCTCAAACCTGCTGTCCTTCCTAAGAGGCTGGTCATGGAGAACATCTCAGGGCCAGCTGCAAAATATTTCTCTGTGACAAAGTTCCAACTATAGCTGTGTAGCAGCTCTATCAGGGCCTGCTTTGGTCAGAGACCCCTAGCCAGTCTCTGGCTGTTCCTACTTCAGACTGAGAGCCCTCTGCCCATGGCACATGGCAGCCAGTATAGGGTTTGCCCTTGCGCACTGCAGAAATTTCCTAAAGGAAATACCACTCTAGGGACCTGAACAAGAGGCATGATGTCATGTCATTAACCCAGGGCACTGCACAGAGCAGAGCCTTGTGCTGCCACAACCCTTATCCCTTTTCTTGCTCCACAGACCTGTATAACATCAGCAACACTCGTGGGAAGGTGGGGACATTCTGCATCTTTAAGACTGTGTATAAGATTGGAGAGGATGTCATTGGGACCTTCAACTTCTCAGAAGGAGATATTCCATGTCTGCAGGTCATTGCTGTGTCTGGGGTTACTGGGGAGAGGCAGGGGTTTAGAGTGAGGGATGTGGAGAAGGGATTGGGGTGGCACTGGGCTGTGAGGGTTTCTGGTGGGACCCAGCTGGGGTCTCCTTGGAGTCTGAGGCGGACAGTGGTCCAGTCCTGAGTTCATTTGGGAAATGGACCCCCCAAGGCTTTGCAAGAGGTATGTATGAGGTTGTGAGAGCAAGCACCCTGCCAATTGCCCTGCAGTTCTCAGTGAGCCTGCAGACAGAGGAGAGCATCCAGGAGGAGTTCCAGCGGCGGCGGGGCCAGCCTGTCTCTTTCACCGTGCACGCCCGCCATCAGGAGTCCTGCCTGCACACAGCACAGAGCAGCTTCAGCCTGCCCATCCCGCTCAGCTCAACCCCAGGATTCACCACCAACATTGGTTAGTACCCACCAGGGAAGGGACACACCCCTGCTTGTCTCTGCAGGAGGACTGTGATGTCCCCAGCCCTGCCCTTGCTCAGCAGAGCTGTGTCCCTTGGGAGGGAGCTGGCCTGTGTGAGTGGGGTCATTTGCTGTCCCCTTGCCAGGACAGACTGTGCTGAGACAGTTGCTGTCCCTGACACTTGTGAGTGTTATGTGCTGACTGCCCTCTTGCCCACAGTGTCCCTGAAGTGGAGGCTGCACTTTGAGTTTGTGACTTCTGGGGAGTCAGCAGGGACTTGCTTGGTTCGTGGGAGCCAATCAGAGGCTGTCACCTGGACTGGGGTGGAGCAGATGGAAGTGGACACCTTCAGCTGGGACTTGCCCATCAAAGTTCTTCCCACCAACCCCATCCTGGCTTCCTACGTATCTCAGTTCTCCAGCACTAACTCCATCACCATCTGACTTAATAGAGGTTGTTGGCTTGCAGAGCTGCAAGCGTGTGCCACCAGTGGGAATGGCAGGCAGGACTGTCACCAGTGTGCTGTGGTGCACACATGCCAGTGTCCCCTTGGGTCCATCGGTGATGTCCAGGTGGGCACCAGACATGTCTGTCCTGTCCATGATTGGGAAAACACAGCTTGATGCAGTGTCTTGTGCTGCAGCCCCCAGCTGAAGCTGAACCCTTCCTGCCTGGGTGAAGGTGCAAGTCCCAGCACTCAGCAAAAAGTAATCTGCCTTCCCAGGGAACCACTGATGTGCCTTTATCTCATATGGGGCTTCCAAGAAGGAAAGGCCCAGCCCAGGGAGGGGAGAGAGGAGTTCTTCCAGTGAAGCTTCATACCACCCTTGGGTGAAGGCTGTGCCCTTACAGAGACCCTACAAGCAGAGGTCTGGCATCCAGGTGAAGCACAGTGGCCACCTGGTCTGGGTGAGACCCTGCTCTCTTGTCCTGGCATGTGTCCTGCCTCTTGGAAAGTTGTCCTACACATGGAGTCCAGTGCTCCAGCCACCCCCACCTGGAGGAGGCAGGTGGTGGCAGGCCAGCCCTGTGCTGCTGGCATGTGCTGGTGAGCAGGATGCAGGCCTGTGCTGGGTCAGTACAATCACGATTATTCAAAACTGAGCAGCACTGAGCCCCTGGGCTGTTGTCTGCCTGGGCTCCTGGTGTGAGCTCCAGCATCCTGCTGGTCTTTGGATCCTTGGGGTGCTGTATGGAATGCGTGCTGTGCATCCAAGAGCTGGCATGGAGATCTCCCTGCTCAACAGCCAGCTCCCCATTTTTACTGAACTTTCCAATGAACTTTCCTCTTTGCATGGAAATGTAATAAACATCTGAATGTGCAAAACTCCGCTTTCCCAAGAGCCTGATTCCTACATTGTTCCCAGTGCTGGACACATCCCACCTTCTACAGCAGTCACAGGCTGGAGACGTCTTTGTTCAGTATCTTTATTGCAAGAACAGAAACATCTACACAAGGCTGTGCACAACACAGGCATGGCACCAGCTGGGGCAGCTGCCAGGGTGGCTGCCTCCACCCTGGCACTTGGATTGCTTCTGCTTCTCCTGAACCCTCCCCACCCTGCTCCCCTGCCAGTGGGGATGGGGCTCTCCCTGGGGACGTCCTGTTCTGCCACCCACCCTGGGCTGGCTCTGTTGCAGTGTTGCCCAGGGCTGGCCTACAGTGCCAGGGACCCAGGAGCTTTTGGAGCAGGGGCATTAGTGGTTCCAGAGGTGGGTTGTGCCCCTCACACTCCGGGAGCAGAGAAGGGGCTGGACAGGGTGTGGGGATCCTGCACGAGGTGCCGTGGTGACCCCAGGGAGCTGCCCACGGCTGCTGTGCAGAGGGGTACTGGGCTGGGAGGGAGTAGGGAGCTGCTTTGCTTGGGGCTGGATATCAGAATGCCGGACTGCCATGGAGTGGGCTGATTTAGTCCTGTAGCCTTTTTTTTAGTCACTGAAGGTTTTCTGCCCACCTGGAGGAGATCCTGTAGAATCTGCATTTCCACGGTGTGCGGAACACCTCACAGGGAGGACGCCCTGGTTCAGGAAGCTGAAGGCAGAAGCAAGGCTTGGTACCATGGTGTGTGGATAGTGGTTTCCTTCGGAGGTGCCGGCGGTGATGCCTCTACAGGGTGGGTGGGGCAGGTCTGGAGCATGCGGGCGGTGTGCTCTGGAGGGGAGGGTGGCGCCGAGGGGCGCGGGGCGCTGCCGAGACTCTCTATCTGCTGAGCCCCGCGCCCAGCACCTTGTTCACCAGCGGCTCGGGGGTGCTGGCCGAGCCCCACTCGTGCTCCACGCTCTTCACGCACGGCAGGCTGGGGTTGGCCTTCTGCACTACCGAGATCTGGCAGGTCTGTGAGTCGTAGTGGGCCTCGCACCAGTCAGGGAAGTCGATCGGGTGCTGGGTGCTGTGGGAGGGGACACAGTGCCATCAGTGATTAGTGCCAGGGGGCTGCTGACTGCGCTGGATGGCTTCCTGCTGCCAGCCCCCTGCACAGGGTATCTTCCAGACCAGCTCAGGCAGGCTGGGATGTGGCTCCTGGCCCATCTGGGCGTCTTGCTGTGCCAAAACACCCTTTACAATTGCCCAAACTCACCCCACCACCCTCAATGCCCTGGTGGGGTCCTGCCCACCTCTGCCTCTTATTCGCCAGGACCTGGTGCCCGCAGCTCTCCCAAGGCTCTGATACCAGCTGCATTTGCAGCCATCAGCTGTGTTTGCAGCCACCAGACACCTGCTGCTGCAGGGGCAGGGTGCTGTGGTGGGAGGTGACGGCCACCCCAGCCCGGGCCCTCACTCACGTCTCACAGCAGCCCACGCCAATGGGGTGCAGGCAGGTGCAGAGCAGGCAGTTGGTGCTCAGCCACGATTCCCCAATGGAGAACTGTTTCCCTTCGTACTCACAGGGAGCTGCAAAGGAAACAGTGGTGATGAGAACACATGGGCCTGTGCTGAGGGTGAGTAGAAGCCTCCTGGACACCCTGTGGCCTGAACAGGGGCAGAAGTACCATGAAGCTCTCACCCACCTTGTGCTATGGAAGATATATGGTGGTCTGTCCACCATCCTGCAGGTATGGAATGCCCTGTTACCTCTCATGGCTGAGGTACCCATCCATCCTCTCCTGGCCCTGCCTTGTGGCTCTCACCACTACCCTGTGGGTCTAGAGCAAGAAGCAAGTGGCTCTTGCTTCCCTGGAGAGGACAAATCCAACACCCCTTAAGGTCTGGGCATTTCTGGAGCCCTGGGAGGAGACAACAGAGGGATGATGAGCTGCCCTTCTCCCTCTGCTGGTAGTCCTGCACACTCAGCCCAGCCAGGCACCTGCCAGGAGCCTTCATGGCCCAAAAAGCTGTTTCTCAGCCAGAGCCCTGGGGAGCTGTTCTGTGGTTTATAGACTGCTCCTTCCACTCACCACTGGCCCACGATCCCATTCCTGAGCTCAGCACAGTCCCTTCCATACTTCTCAGGCATAGGGAAGAGCCCTGCCATGCTCAGAAAGCTGAGGCCTGTTCTTCCTCTCAGCCTTTTCCCATCTCACCTCCCCACTTACCTTTAGCCTGGAAGTAGCATTTGGCCTGGGACCCCGGCAGCTGGAGGAGGAGGGAAAGAAGCAGGCACAGCCTGCCCCAAGCACCCCTCATTTTCTGTGCTTGCATGGCCATAGATGGTTGAGCTGGACTTCTTTGCTTCTCTATTGCCTTTGCTCCTTTGCCTTCTCTTTCTCTTTCTCCCTCTCTGCCTTTTTAATGCTCTTCCCCTGATCCCAATGAGAGATATTTATAAAGTTCAGCTTTACGACCCTGGCCACCAGCTGTGCCCCACTGGAAAAGTTGTAAAACTCATTTCCTGATTTGAAAGGCATGAAAACAAGAGGTAGGATCAAGATTTTTAACAAGCTGTGAAAAGCTGATTCATGCCCTCCAGAAATTTCTCCAGTTGGAAGCCCCTGTGGGTGCAAGGCTCCACAGCAAGGGGAGATCCAAAGGTCCCCAGCAGCGTTGCCCTCTGCAGTGTGCTGAGCACGTAAGCAGCAAGCACGGGAGACCCTGGCTCCTGACCAGAAGAGCTCCAGGCTCCCCTCTGGTTGTGCTGAGCCGTCACTGCTCCTTCAGAGCAAGCCAAGGTTTTGGGAGCATCCCATCTCGCAGTGACCAGAGCAGCACAAGCATTCTGCTAACAGTGTGGGATGGAAATGGCACCATCCTCATTTGGGGATGGAGGTGTTTGCACCCAGTCCTGAGTACCACATCACGGCACTTTCACCCCAGCCTGGGCTGCAGCTGTGCCAAGTTCATAGCCATGCATGGGCTGGGGATGGGGACAGCAGGTTTAAAATCACAGGATCACAAAATCATAGAATCACAGAATCACAGAATCATAGAATCATAGAGTTGTAGAATATGCTGAGTCGGAAGGGGCCCATCACGATCACCATGTCCAGCTCCTGGCCCTGTGCAGGACACCCCAAGAATCCCAGCATGTGTCTGAGAGTGCTGTCCAAACACCTACTGAGCTCTGACATATTTGGTGCTGTGACCAGAGCAGACAGTACAGCAACTACAACTGATGCAGAACCGGGGCTCATCTGAGCAGTGCCCGTGAAGGGGGACTGTGCCCATGCACCTGGAGCACCCACAAGGTGCTGGGGCTGAACATCCTCTTCCAGGGGCTACAGACTGGCCCCAGCAGAAGCAGGAAACAGGAGGGATAAAATTAGGAGGCAAAAATGCTTTTGGGCAGCAGGTAACCTGAGAGGTAAACAAGGGACTTGGCTGGAAGCAAGGACCTGTGGGAAGGTGCCACATCACCCAGGGTTGTACCTGTGGACCTCACAGACCCTCATCCAGAGGGGCTGCCTCTGTGTAGAAGTGATAAGTCTGTTATCAGCTGGCAAGGTGTGCTGAAGTGCAAGAGGGAGGAGGTCAGAGCCCTGGGAGCCACATGGCCCCGGAGAGCTACCAGCAAAGGGCTGACTTGCCAAAAGAAATTCGCAGCCCTTGTCAGAGGTGCTGCCAGCAGCAGGAAACAGGGCTCTGGGGATGGTCCAGCCGGGGGCTCAGCCAGCACAGGGCCATGCTGGCAGTGAGGCAGCATCAGCAGCAGTGGCATATGTGGGTCATCTGCCCCTGCATTAAGCTCTCTGTTCCTGAGAGTTTGGGATAAATTTACACCTTGACGCGTGAGGCTTAATATCCCTTCCAGAATTTGTATTGGCATTCACTATTATAGCTGGATATTTTTCTTATCCCTATAAGTGCCCAATCCCTCATTGAATCCTGCTAAATTTTGGCCCGAGCATTTTCCTGTGGCAGTCTAATTAAGCACAGAGTGAGAAAGAAAAATGCTTCCTTTTATCCGCTTTATCCGCTCTGGATTCACCACCTTTGGATTTGAAGGCATAGTCCCTTCCCTTTGGTGCTTTGGGCCCCTTTGCCATCCTGTTGCATCCATCTCCTGCAGCTTGTGCTCTCACTGCTGAGGGAGAAGCCCTGGCTTTGCATCCCTTCTTCCCCTTGGGGAATTACCCCAGCCCTGTTGTAGTGCCGCAGGTGATGCTGTGTCCCTCGGTGGGGTGGCTGGATGGCAACGAGTGTGGGATCTGTTAGGAAAGGGTGATAACAAATCAGAGAACTGCTGGGCACACCCTGCTGACCGCTGGGCCATGAGCCAGGATGGTGGAGTGTATCAGTGACAAATGGAACTTGCCCTTTGGTGCAGAGTTGTTACTATATAAGGAGGATAAAAGCGCTCATCGTCACAGCAGTTAATTAATATTCCTATTGTGTGTTTGGAAAAAGAAGTCTGGCACGCTAGTAACTGCAATGAAATAATCCATCATTGTTTCATCAACAAGAACAGAAAATGCTACAAAAAAGAAGTGGTGGGTTTCACTCAGAGGCCCACAGGATTTGGACAGGCTTCCAGAAGAGTGCTCAAAACCTGGGGCGACAGCATCTCGTGGCTGTGGGGAAGGGCATTGCCCCTGCTCCATCAGGGACGTGGAGAGGCATTCTCAGGATTTCTGTAGCCATTATGGTTCATTAAATAGAGGGTTAAAGCTACGAGTCCATTCATGGCTATTGGGTTTTCACTCAAAGTGCTTTGCTGGGAAAATGCAGAGAAATAGAGGAGTATCAGGACATCTCTTGGCCCACTGCAGAGGGACCAGGGCAGTGGAGCACCATCCACACTGTGTCTGTGCATAAAGAAAGGGGCTGGTGGTCCCCCACAGCCTGTTGATCCTGCTATTTCCCCTCCTGACCACTTTCCTTCCACCACTTCTGCATTCCTGGGCACCCACCCGTCCCCAGCACACACAACCCCATGGGTGATCCAGAGCATTTTGGTCCAGGTTGTACAGGAGGGAACTTGTAATTTGGAAAGCAATAATTGCAATTGGACTTGGTGTTTCAGAGCTTCTGCCTGGGCTCTTGAGGGCACTGTGGCAGGAGGAGCTGACACCCTCTCCTGCTGTGCCACCCTGGAGGAGGTTTTGCTGCAGAGACTGAAAGAAAGCAGCTGCTTTTGGTCTCACATCTTGGGGAACAGCTGAGACCTGGGGAAGAACCACAGAGAGGATAAAGGGGCTGGAAGAAGTGCCTCTCTAGAAGTTCAGTCCCTTTGATTTACCAGGCAGAGCCCATCAGAAGGGATCACTGCCTGTCCACGTGTGTGCCAGTGAGGAGCAGTCACCACCTTTGAGTATCCCAGGATCCTGCAGAAGGTCACATCCATGTCTCAGCATCCTCCCAGCAGGACCCAGCTCTCCTGCCTGGCCTGGGTCTCAGAGTGTAGCTGTGTCTGAGAAAAGCTGTGTGCTGCACCCCACCAGGGACACAGCTCTGCTGGCCTCCTCTCCCAGCAATGCCTCTGCAGAGCAGCAGAATGCCCAGTGCTAGGGATGTGACCCCATGGATGGGGAAGGAAGAGCACCCAAGCCAGTGGTGCTGGGATGAGGTGACAACAGCCCACCCCAGCACCGCAGGAGGCTCAGGGGGTAATAACTGATGCTGGACAAGTTGCCATCAGCAGAATCCAGGAGGGTTATAAAACCTGAATCTCCTGAGCCTTCAGCTGGAGCTGCAGCTGCGGAGCAGGAAGCAAACAGGATCTCGGCTGGCATTGTGAAAGCAAACACCATAAATCCAAGGAAGTGCTGTGATTGCTGTTTTAGGCACTGGGGATCTTGGCTCCTGGTCCCCAAAGCTATTTTATTTTTTCTCTGAACAAAAAGAAAAAAAAACTACCCAAAAAACAAAACAAACAACAACAACAAAAAACCAAATAAAAAACCCCAAAACAAACAAAAAAATCCACAACCCCAGTTTATCATTGGACCAAACTGCATTGGTGCTGCTGTGGACCCTGAAGCAGCTCTGGGATGTGGGCACCTTTCTTTGCCCACCTTGAGGGTGTTTCAAGCGCCAGAGTACCCAGGGCACCAGGGCAGGTGCAGGTAGATGCTGGCTCTGAGTGATGAGCATTCGTGAATGCTCACTGCTCACCGCGGAAAGGTGACCAGAGGAGTGAGGGAGAGATAGGCAGTCAGGAGCTGGGAAGGGAAGACAAAGGAATGACGGGGCATGATAGCTGGCTCATGGCATCCTTCATCCCACAGCTGGCAGGCCAGATGGGACAGCTCATAGGGGCTGGAGTACGGCCCCACCAGCAATGAGACTGTTGCTCCAAAAAGGGGACAAAATAGAGGGGATGTGAGAAAAAATTGATGTCACCTAACTCTGCAGACTATCTGCCTGCTAGGTGAAGCTCAGTGCAGGTGCAGAACCATGGGCTGCAAGGCATGTTGGCATGCCTTGTGTCTTCCATGGATGTCCCTGGCCTCAGCACCCCAACCCTCCTTGCAGGAAGAGCTGTTCTGACCCTAGAGGCTAGGCACAGCATTTCCCAGGGGCTCTGCAACCCTGGCTGGGTTCCCTGCCGTGGGACAGGGCCTGCTGTGGGATGGTGTCTGCAGGTCCCCAGTCACGGGGTGGGCTCTGTGTCCTGGGCAGTCCCACGCTGGAGCTCACTCGTGCCCTCTTGTCCTCTCTCACATGGTCTCATCCTCCCCTGCTCATTGCTCATGCCCATGTTCCATTCCTTTGGGACTTTCCCAGGTCATTTATCCTAGCTGTGGCTGCTCTGCATCAGGCCAGGTTTTGGCATCAGTGGGTTGGCCACGCATTCCTGCTGCCCTCAGCCCTGGCAGGGTGCTGGCACCCACCCCGGCTCTCCAGCACCCTGGGTATCCCAGCACGGGTGTGCTGCAGCCCGTGGCTCTGCCTGGGCTCCCCTCAAAGAAACGTGCCAGGAGGTCACAGGGTGTTTAGGAAAACAGGCCTTGGCACTTGCTGGCCATACCAGGAAAATAAAAACATCCGGGCAGGCAGCCGCACGGTGCCTGCGAGAGGCCGGCACTCCATAAATCCCCTGGAGCAGGTGCTTTGTAGTTGGCACAAGGAAATGAGCATATTATTCAGCTTGGCTTAAACCCCGAAATGTTTCCTGTCCTGTGAGTCAGAAATAACCCTAGGAGATCATTCCTAGGCCACGCAGAAACCGCACCAGCCAAAAAATGCCAGGCACTTGTTGGCCTGAGGACTTGCCGGGGAGGTCAATGGTCCAGGCCCCTCATTTTGGAGGAGACTTTGCTGTGGCAATGTCATGCCACCAGCACTGACCTCAGCATATAATGGCCTGGAACATTATAAGGATCCACAGGGGACTCCCAGCCTGGTCCTGGGCACATTGATTCATTGGGATGCAGGGATGGGGAGAGCCCCTCAGGAGACCCTGAGGCTTTCTATGTCCTGGGTGGATCCTGCAGATCCCTGGCCTCAGTGTGGTATCTGAAAGAGGGATCCCCCTGCACAGTGCATTGGCTGTTTTACTGCCACCCTCAGGGCCATGCTGGGGTGATACCCTGCTCTAGGGACACTGCAGGAAAAGCCATGAATGGCTGGTGGCTTCGTGGTAGAGAAGATTACCTAGGTATGGGACTGAGACCCACATACTCAGCCTGGGCATCCCAGAGAAGTTGGAGGGGAAAGCACTGTAGGAGCTGTCTCTGGCTTGGCACAGGCAGCAACCACCTGAAGGGGTTCATGAGTGACACTTCCTGTCCTAGTGCCCTGAAAGGACACTCCTAGGATCCCACCATGGGTCTGGGGCACAGAGAGCTGTGGCTTCCAGGGGCTCTCCCCATGGAGACACAGTGACAACCCTTGTCCTGAACCAGGGAGGTGACACAGCTGCCACATTCATCCACAATTTTCCCTTTAAAATATTTGCCTTTGCTCTGTTTTTTCCATTACTGGCACACAAACTTCAAATCCGAACAAGGAACCCTTCAGACTCCCTGGACAGCAGAAGCACAGGAAGCCCGTATGTGGAAAGGTCACCCCATGTATCTGCACCAGTCCTGGGTGCTTTGTGCTCACCTGATGGAAGCCTCTCTGACCTTCTGAAGGTGTTGCCCTCCCATTAGGGATGGTGGCAATGTGAGCACTGGCAATAGAGACCCCAGCAGAAGCCTGACCCACACTCGAGTAGAAATGTGAGTCCTCGGCGGTGCCTTCTCCATCCCTGGCCTCTTTCCACGCAGCCTCCGGGAGGAAGGGGCTGCTGCCATCCATGCTGTCCATGCCAGCCCTCCCTGTGACCCAGTGCTGCTTGTGCCCTGGCACAGCAGTGTCTGCACGGCTCCTCCTGGCCCTGGCAGTGAGGACGGGGCTGCAGGCACTCGCTTGTGGTGCCTGCCACGCTCTTTACAGCCACCTCCTGAGGCTGGCAGGTTTCTGGCTCCACTTTCAGCATGGAGGTGAAGGAGCTTGGCAAGGCCCATGGCCTTGTGCTGCTGCACGCCAGGAGGTAGAAAAACAATTGTCATCTCTGGGGACCAGGGGCTTGGTTGTGCTTGCCAGGAGAACATGGAAAAGAAGAGTGGAATCTCAGGGGTGTGAGCCCCCCAGAGCAGACAAGTATAACTGTGCCCTCGGTGCTCATCATGATCCGGTGCAGTCCTAGGACCAGCACGTGTGTCACTAACAAGTGTTTGAGATCACTTTAAAAAATCACTGGCAAGGGTATCAGCAAAAACCAAATTTAATATCAAGTGGCAGCGTGACAATGTTCATTGGCAAGATTCACTTACAAGACAATTAAGTCACATTGAGGAGAAAAAAGGAACAACAAACAAAATCCAGGCAATCAAAACAGACATGAACCAAGAGCCATCTAGGGTTGTGTTTCTGCATGTGTGTCAGTGTGTCTGTGTATGTGTGTACGTGTGTGTGTGTGTGTATGTGTGTGTGTGTGTGTGTGACAAAAAGCCAGTGAGGGCAAGGATAAAAAGGAATATGGCCTAAAAGCTTAGCAGCACTCACTCGTAACACTATTTAACTTGTATTTAACTTGTAACTTAACAATTTGACAGAGGAATAACACTTTACAGCATCTAACATATGTAACTTAACAACTTAGCGAAAAGAACACTTTAGCAGCCTTTAACTTTGCTTATAACTTATGACTTAACCTTGCTTACAGGCTTAAGTTACTTAGATCTGAGATACTTAAACACCTAAGAGAGCAGCATTTCTCCCAGATTTGGTACAGCCTGTGCACAGGGGGCATGCACACAGACAGAAAGACAAGGTACCTGTGAAAAATTCCCCTCAGGGGTCAGTGAAATGCTCACTTTGGATGCCTTTGCATCCCCGCAACAGGCAAAGGGCTGAGCCTCATGGAGCGAGGGTACCAGCCCAGGATCCATCATCGTTGGTTGATCCCAAAGTACAACAGGCTTGAGTTTGCCGGCTCTGGGAGGCCCCGTTCAGAGGGAAATGCTGGCCACAGCCTGCTGTGGTCCGGGACAGCTCAGGGGGTCTCATTTTGGACCACTGTTTACAGGCGGCAAGAGAGTGGGCTTTAGTTGTAACACAGTTCCATCCTTGCCACAGTTTCAGCCCGCACTTTCTTTGGATATCTGAGAACAGCCATGTTCTGCCCTTCAGGGAAGAAGAAAAACAGTTGCCAGCGCTGTTCATGAAAAACCCAGGAGCTCTGTGAGACAGCAGCAGTTCCTGGAAGCAGGAACTATTATCAGGGAGTATTTCTGATAAGCTGAAGAAGAGCTGAGCCCAGGTGCTGTTTTCAAGGCTCAGGCCTAAGGAGCAATTCTCAGATCGCAGTGCAGCCTGGAAAACGGGGGGAGGCATCACCACAGTGGGCCACCATGGACCACCACAGATAGCCATGTACCGCTGCAGGCACCAGGAGCAGGGTGCTGGGACAGGGAACGGACAATGGAGCTAGAAAAAACCTAAGGTATGGTAAGTCTGTGTGTGTGGTGTGTGTGTATGGTGTGTGTATGGTGTGTGTATGGTGTGTGTGTGGTGTGTGTGTATGGTGTGTGTATGGTGTGTGTGTGGTGTGTGTGTATGGTGTGTGTATGGGGTGTGTGTATGGTGTGTGTATGGTGTGTGTATGGTGTGTGTATGGGGTGTGTGTATGGGGTGTGTATGGTGTGTGTATGGGGTGTGTATGGTGTGTGTATGGGGTGTGTGTATGGTGTGTGTATGGTGTGTGTATGGTGTGTATGGGGTGTGTATGGTGTGTGTATGGGGTGTGTGTATGTGTGTGTGTATGGTGTGTGTGTATGGTGTGTGTGGGGTGTGTGTGTGTGTGTATGGTGTGTGTATGGTGTGTGTGTGTATGGTGTGTGTGTGTATGGTGTGTGTATGGTGTGTGTGGGGTGTGTATGGTGTGTGTATGGTGTGTGTGTATGGTGTGTATGGTGTGTGTATGGTGTGTGTGTATGGTGTGTGTATGGTGTGTGTATGGTGTGTGTATGGTGTGTGTGTATGGTGTGTGTGTGTATGGGGTGTGTGTGTGTGTGTATGGGGTGTGTATGGTGTGTGTATGGTGTGTGTTTGTGTATGGTGTGTGTATGGGTGTGTATGGGGTGTGTGTATGGTGTGTGTATGGTGTGTGTATGGTGTGTGTATGGGGTGTGTGTATGGGGTGTGTGTATGGGGTGTGTATGGTGTGTGTATGGTGTGTGTATGGTGTGTGTATGGTGTGTGTATGGTCTGTGTGTATGGTGTGTGTGTATGGTGTGTGTATGGGGTGTGTGTATGTGTGTGTATGGTGTGTGTATGGTGTGTGTATGGTGTATGGGGTTTGTGTATGGTGTGTGTATGGGTTGTGTATGGTGTGTGTGCGGTGTGTATGGTGTGTGTATGGTGTGTTTATGGGTTGTGTATGGGGTGTGAGGTGTGTATGGTGTGTGTATGGGTTGTGTATGGTGTGTGCGCGCTGTCCCCGCGTCGGTGGCCGGGCCCCCTCTGGTGGCTCACACGCGCACGCACGGGGTCCCGCCGCACCCGCATTCCCCGTCACGGGCATCTCACGCACCCCATCGCTCCATAAGCGAATTCCCACCTGCTTCTCCCTGGTTCCCTCCACCCGCTCTGCTTTTCTCCCCCATATCTCTATTTTGTTTCACCAGAGTCGTTCCTCCGTTGGCGGCATCCCGCCTGCCGCATGTCTTGCGGGAGCAGCACCAGCTCCCGGAGCGCTCGCTGCAGAGGCTTTTCCCACTCACTCTGTTGCCAGCCCCTCTGTATCCCGTTTGCCCGCGGCCTGTGCCACCGGAGCCTCAGGACAGGAGCCACCGGGCTGCTCTGGGAGCACCGGCAGGGTACCCCGTGAGCAGGGGTGATTTCGCTGACACTGTGCTCTCCAGTGGGACCATTGCCACCCCAGCACCATGTCCAGCCCCACACTCCATGGGGAAGCTCTTCCAGATCTTTCCAGCTTCTCATTTCTGGATGTAATCGCTGTCGGTTGGATTTCACTGTCCTTCGGCTCAGGCTCCGCTGCCAGCTCCGTGCCACACCGGACCGAGATATTTATAGCCAGCAATGCAATCTCTTGGTCTCGGGTTGTGCCGAGCCGGGGGAGCCGAGCTCCGTGACCCCGCGAGCATCTCTGCTGGTGGCGACACCTGCAATGTGAAGGGTAGGGACGGCGAGAGAGACCGTGATTCCCGGCAACCCCAGAGGTGGAAGCACCCATGCCCGGGCGCACTGTCGTGCCATGCCCACGGTGCTGCTCTGTTCTGGTGGCCTGCCCCAAAATCCCGGAGGGGACAGCGACACCCTGCCCGCCGCTCAGCGCAGCATCCCTCAGCATCTGATCCACACAGGACCTTGAAGGGCCAGTGGCACCGGCGGGACCTGCGGGGCCACCGTGCACCCAGCGCGCTCCCCAGGGCTCCCACACACAGGCATCCCGCCCCACACAGCTCTGAGCCGTGGGGAAGGGGCTGGCACCACCCCCAACACCCCCCTCCAGTCTCTATCGCCCCCCAGACCCGCCCGATGGGAGCAGGCAGCAGGCTGGGAATGCCAGGAATGCACCGCAGGCATGCTGCCTCCGCCGAGCTCCCCTTGCCCCACCGAAGCGCCCTGCAAACAAGCGCACGGCACCTCTGTGTCCCCCTTGGCTGGGCGGCCCCCCATGGCAACCCATGACATCCCCTTAGGTCCTTCCCAAATCCCCGGGAGGACCGGCAGCCCCGCTTTGCCCGCGTTATCGCAGCCCCAGGGCGCCACGGGGGCTTGTGCAAGGCTCATTGCACCCCGAGCGCTCCCCTGTGCTCCGCTCGTATGCGTCCACCCTCCTACCCACCACCCCACAGGCCCGTGTCCCATGGCAGAGGGGCTGAAGCCCCGAAAGCTGCAGTGACAGCCGTGGTGACATGCCCGGGGCATCCAGCCGCCTGCCATCCCCTGCCCTCAGCTCCCCTGCCCCGTCAGGGCTCCTGTCGGCCAGGTCCCTGTGGCACGGGTTCCAGGGCACCCTCCACTGCTGGGCAAACACACTGGGTCTCGGGGACGGCTGGTTCCCCAGGGCATCCCCGCTCTCAGGGTCCAACTCCCCAGGTACCTCCCTGCATCCCAAATCCCCGAGGACATCTCCAACCTCATACCCTTCCCCCAGGGGAGATACCCACGGCCAAAGCACTGGAAGCCCCCACAAGGGACCAGTCAGACCCCGGGCAGCCCCTCCTCAGAGCCTGATTCCTCCTTTATCCGACAGTTAAAGACCTCGCAAAAATCCTTTGTGAGGACACTCACACCCAGGATATTCCCTCCCCTTCCAGCTGACTGTATCCCAGACCCATCTATCCCTTCACATCCTCGCACCCCTCCCAGGGTACCCCTTTCCCCCATCATGCACATCCCCCGCACCCCACTGGCATCCCCAAACCCTGGGGACCCCCAGCCTGAGACATCCTCTCCCCAGTCCCTAGTCATTGGGGCACCCTAGAACCTGAATGCTCTCTCACTGCAGCTCCCCGAGCCCAGGTACATCTTTCTCAACCCCCCACCCAGTCGGGACACCCCAAACCCCAATTCCCCTCACGCACCCTAGATCCCACGTACCCCCTCTTCAATCCCTGCCCACTGGGAGCCGCCGGCTCTGGGGACTTCCCGATGGGACCCCCGAGCCCGCCCCCAACCCCTCCACCAGAAGCCGAGCACCCCAGTCCCCTGCCCCAAACCGATGCCCTCTGCTCCGATTCCCCCTCACTGCACCTCACGAGGACCAAAGCACACCTCCCTCGCTCCTCCACCCACTGGGGACACCCCGAGCCCGGATGCCCCTCCCTGCCTCTCCTCCCGGACCCCCTAAAACACGGGCACCCCCTCCCTCAGTCCCTGTCTTCCAGGGACCGTCGGACCCGGGCACCGCTGTCTCTGACCCCCGGCCCCGGGGATCTTCGCCACCCTGGAAGCCAGAGAGGCCGAACGCCCCTCCATCCCCCACCACCCCGACCAGCGCCCCGCTCCCCGCTAGCCCCACCCCTGGCCCCCCCTCTCCGGGGACACCGCCCCCCGCCCCGTCGCGGTGCCGCCCATCCCCGTGCCCGGCCGGCCGGGCGGGGACCGGCGGCGCCGCCCCGGGGGGAGGGCGGTCGGTGGCGGTCGGCGGGGCGGGGGCGCGGCGGGGGCGCCGGAGCGGCGGGCGGCGGCCGGGGCGGAGGAGCCAGCGCGGCCCATGGCTCCGCCGCTGCCGCTGCCGCTGCTGGCGCTGCTGCTGCCGCTGCTGCCGGTACCGACGGGCGCGGGGCGGCGGGCGGCGACCCCCGACGGGGCGCCCGCCAACTTGACGGTGGCGGTGGTGCTGCCGGAGCGCAACGTGAGCTACGCGTGGGCTTGGCCGCGCGTGGGTCCGGCGCTCAGCCTGGCGCTGGAAGCGCTGGAGCGGGGCGAGCCGCCGCTGCTGCCGCGGCCCTTCTCGGTGCGCGTCGAGTTCATGAGCTCGGAGCTGGAGGGCGCCTGCTCCGAGTACGTGGCACCGCTCAACGCCGTGGACCTGAAGCTCTACCACGACCCCGACGTGCTGTTCGGGCCGGGCTGCGTGTACCCCGCCGCGTCCGTGGGGCGCTTCGCCTCTCACTGGCGGCTGCCCCTCATCACCGGCGGGGCGGTGGCCGCGGGTTTCAGCCGCAAACGGGAGCACTACAGCACGACGGTGCGCACCGGGCCCTCGGCACCCAAACTGGGCGCCTTCGTCTCCCACCTCCACGCGCACTTCAACTGGAGCGCCCGCGCCGTGCTCCTCTACGTGGACCGCAAGACCGACGACCGACCCTACTACTTCACCGTCGAGGGTGTCTACCAGGAGCTGCAGGATGGCAACAACCTCACCGTCACCGTCCACATCTACTCCCCCGAGGAGGGCGGCCCCGACACCGCCGTCCACTTCATCAAAGCCAACGGGCGCGGTGCGTGGGGTGGCGCGGCGTGGGGTGCGGGGGGGACACCGTGACCACGGGCAGGATCGGGCTGAGCGCCCGCGGAGCGGGGGCGGCGGGGTGGGAGTGGGAGGAGGGAGGGAGAGCGGAGGGGCCTCCCCTCGGGAGATCTGCGTAGGGCTTGGAGGGGGGGAGGCAAAATCCTCCGCGGGGCACAGCGAGGGGCTGAGGGTGAGATGGGATCTGTGGGGGGCACGGGGCGGGGCATTGGACCCGTCTGGGGCACAGCAGGGGGAAGGATGGGGTGCAGGAGGGCACTGGGGTACCGTGGATGACATGTAGGGTACAGCAAGGGGTTAAGGGAGCAGCAGGCCACATCTGGGGCACAGAGAGGGGATGGGGATACAGCGGGACAGCTGCAGGATGCAGCAAAGGGCTGGGAATACGGTGGGATGCATGTGTGGCACAAAAAGGGACCAGGGGTGGCAGTGGGACCTGTTTGGGGCACAACAAGGGATTGGCGGGCAATGGAGATCCACACAGGGCACAGCAGTGTCAGAGAGGGCAGTGAGATACATGTTGGGGGCAGCAAGGGGATGTGAACAGAGTGTGATCCTGTGCGGTTCAGCAACAGCCCAAGGAGGCAGTGGCACCTTTGTGGGGCACCATGAGGGTCTGAGGACACAATGGGACTTGAGAGGGGTTGAGAGCAAAATGGTGCCCGTGTGAGGCGCGGCAAGGGAACACGGAGCTGGTGGGACTCTTGTGGGGTGCAGTAGGGAGTGGGCAGAGTGACACCTGTGGTAGGGCATGGCAAGGGGCCAGAGGAAGAGTGGGACCCATGTGGGGCACAGGGAGGGGCTGGAGGCAGAGTGGGACCCATGTGGGGCACAGGGAGGGGTGGGCAAAATGGGATCTGTGTGGCGTGCAGTGAGGATTGAGCACATTTTGTCACAGTGGGGCTGGAGGAGCAGCAGGACCTGCACAGGAGGTGAGTTCACAGGGGACAAGACAGAACCTCAGCCCACCCCGGACCAAACCCTGTGCCAGTGGAGGGGCCAGGATGCAGCAGGAGGAGGGGGCACGGTGTCTCCCTCCCAGGCCCCCAGTCCAGTCAACCTTTGCCAGCAAGAGCTGGGGCAGACCCCCAGCTCTTGGGACACATGCTGTGAGGGGCACCCTGTGGGACCACCCCACCCTCTGTGTCAGCAGGATCAGGGTGACCCAGGCATGTCCTTGGAGGCTGAAGGTGATGGAGGGGATGTGGCTCTCTGCAGGACAGCATCAGCTGTGGTTACATACCCAGAGAACCATGGTGCCAGCATACCTAGGTGTCTGTGCCGTGCTCGGGCAGAGCCCTCCAGAGTGGCACCTGGGCACCCCGGGCTGTGCCTTGTCCCTGCTGCACCCCCAGGACGGGGCTGTGATTGCCCCACCCTGCTGATGGAGGGATAAATCAATTTGGTGCCTTGCGAGTGCCCCAGGAGAGCAGCTATATTGGGAGCGGGAGGAAATGGAGGGGCTTACAGAGGCAGCGGGAGAGCAAGGGCAGCCTGATGCTCTTCCATTATTGATGAGCAGGGTGTATCAATCCTGGAGTCAGCCACTCCACAGTGCTTCTTAATGGATTCTGAGATGCTGTGTCATTAGGAAGGACATCTAGCCCGGATAAGTGGAGCCAGATGGGCCAGCAGGACTTGTGTCCAAGGCTGGGCAGGACCAGGCTGCAGGGGGAGGTGCTTTGGGGTGCTGGACTGGGCTCCCGTCAGGATTGAGGCCAGTGAGGCTGAGTCCGTGGAGCGAGCATCCCATGGCTGCCCCACTGGGATGGGAGCTCTTGCCTGTGCCATCACCAGCCATGGGGTTTGGAGGTTATTATGGGATGAGGGCAAAGGACTCTGCAGGGAGAAGGACTGAAAGCAGTGATTCCCATCAACGTTTCCATCTTGGTGCCGTAAATCACTCCAGTGGGAATCAGTCCCTTTGGTGCAGGCAGGGGGTCATGGCTGCTGGGGGAGAAGGCCAGGCATGGACAGAGACCCAGGGGCTTTCTAAGCTGGGGTCATAGTATCACAGAACCATGGAAAGGCCTGGGTTGAAAGGGACCTGAAAGATCATTCAGTTCCATCCCCCTGGCATGGGCAGGGATGTTGAGACGGTCTGGGCCTCTCTGGCCACAGCTCAGAGGTGGTGCCATAGTGTGGGGCTGAGTGGGCCTGAGTGCTTGGCCCCACAGAGTTGGCTGCTCAGAGCTGCAGAGATGGTTGTAGGTCCTATCCTAGCCCAGGTGTGTGGGGCAGGAAATGGAGACTTGCCGGGCTGTCCCAGGGGTTGGGACTCCTGCATGGAATGGCGGGGAAATAGAAGCAGGGTCTTCAGCTGCATCCATGTCCATGACCTGCAATAACACCATGTATCATCCCTCTTGGCATCACCTTCCTTCTCCCAAGTCATGGGCAAGAGTTTGGTGAATGTTTCCTAGAGAAAGCCGCTTCCCTGCCCCTCTGTGCATCCCTAACACTGCTGGTCTTGACAGTCACAGGTCTAATGAACGGGCACGAGGGGGGGTGGGATTGCCCCTCTCACCTGTGCCTGGGAGACGTGCAGGGGCCCACGTCTCTCCTGCCATTTGCAAAAGCACTGATATAATTAGAGCTGTGGTTGAGAGAATTACCGGCACATCTGCCTGCAGAAAGCCCAGATGCCCTGCCTGGAGAGATGGCTGGGTGGTGCTGCTGGAGGGGAGTGCATTTGGTTTTCCCCCCCACACTCCCCCTGGGCCAGGGCCATGGTCTCTGCACTGCAGTGCCCTGTGCTGGTGGAACTGCTTGAAACTAGGATTTTCTGCCTGAACCTGGGATTTGCCCTCATTTCAGGGTTATCTTCCATCATGCAGGGGTCAAGCAGTGTTCTGCCACCTCATCTGCATGCTCGTGGTCCTGCCCCTTCCCTGGGACCTGGCACTCTGCCACCTATGCCAGAGACACCCCCTCAATAAATCAGTCAGGGGTCTGGATGCACTCCAGCCTTGCAGAACTCCATTCCCCTTGTCCTGGGTGATGCTGAGGCTGCCTTTGGCCATTTGCCGGCCCCTGGGGGTGCCTGAGCCCCCTAAGGCGCTGCTGGCCATGCAGGAAGCTGCCAGCTGGAGGCAGCTGCCTGCCTAGGGAGAGCCCCAAGCATTGACCCTTCCTTCTGCACAGCTCATGCAGCCTGTCCCCAGGGAGCCATCTAGGCGCCGTCCATCCCCTTGCTTGGTGGCCTTTGACCAGGCAGGCTTTTGCTGCCGCCGCAGGGGCTGGCTGCCTGCGGTGTCCCACCATCTGCCACCAGCTGCTGTGGCTCCCTAGCCCCTGTGGCTCCCTTTTCTTGGTGCCTGCAGTGGGACGGGGAGGGTCCCGTCTATGTCCGTGGGGGGAACCCTCAGGCTCTGCATGTTGGGGTGGTGCTGAGCTGTCCACCCTGGATGAGAAATCTGGAGACATTTCTTGATGCAGGACTAGCAAAGTGGAGAAGCCAAGAGTGTTTATTTGAAGTATTGCAGCATTCAGAGGGAACCATTTCAAGCCCTGAAGCAGGCTGTTGCTCACACACAGCCCACGGTGCTGCTATTTCTCCCTCCCCCGTGCCCAGGAGCAGCTCCCCACATTGCTGTGGATTCCCTGTGCCCAAGGTGGCTGTGCTGGGTCTCTTTCCCACCGGGGGGATTCCTCACTGCCCCCGTGGGTGACGCTGCCAGCCCTGCTTCCCCCATGGCTGGGTGCCTGCATGGCTGGGTGCCTTCCAGCAGCAGAGACCCCATCCCGGAGTGCGGCCCTTCCTCGCTGTCCCCATCGCCGCCTCTCCCCGGGTGCAGCCGGGGCGCTGGGCCCCATGCAGAGGAGCTGTGTGTCGGGGCCAGCGCCCAAGCGTGACATTCCTCCAGCACCCGCTGCCGCCGCCTCCTCCGTTGCTCAATCCCGGGTTCCCAGCCAGACTGGCTGGAGCGGGGGCCCTGGTTTTCCGGGGGGAGGGAGGAGGCAGTGTCAGGATCCTCAGCAAGGGCACGGAGGGCCCCTGCTCGGGGGGTTCGGACGCTTTCAGGCACCCGTCCCCGCAGCCTGGGATGCCCTGTGCCAGCGGCGAGCCGGCCCCACACAGCCCTTGGGTGGGCATCCCATGGGGGCTAGCCAAGCCCCCAGCAGAGGGTGGGGGCAGGTGGGACGTCCTGACGGGGCCCGGGCACCCCCTTGCCGTGTAGGTCACACCGGCCAGATGCTCTGTTTCCAATTAGCGGCCGCCGAAGGTGCTGGAATCTGGGAACCTGCGCATTCCTGCCGCACAGACAGCCGGCCACGAACCCAAACATGGGTTTGTCCCATTCCACAGCCCGGGTTCCCCAGGGGCCTCCGGCGCACGGCTCCAGTGCCTCTCCCAGCCCCCCTGATTCCGTGGCTAGGGCTGGCATGGAGCAGCACGGAAACTGATGTAGCGGGGAGACATCCTCTGGCTGGCTTTTGCTGGATCAGGGTGTGTGGGGTCTGTGCGTGGGGCATCCACCTCATGATTTCCAGCAAGTTTTTCCCTGTTCTCCTGTTCCCCTCAGTCTGAGGTGATTGATGGCAGGAGTGGGTCAGTGCCAGCAGGGGCTGTGGGTCTGGCCATGGGTCGCAGGGAGGCAGTGAGCCAAGCCCTGCCCCATCTGCCTGCTCCATCGCCCCTGCAGCCTCCCGGGGCTGCTCTGCCCCACCTGCCCCATCCCTGGCTGCGTGCCTGGGGTGCAGTGGGGTGTCCCTGCCCCGCTGAAGCCCCTGCCTCTCTCTGGCAGTGGTGTATCTCTGTGGGCCGCCAGAGATGCTGCGGCAGATCATGCAGCTGGCGCAACAGGAGAACCTCACCAACGGCGACTACGTCTTCTTCTACCTGGATGTCTTCGGGGAGAGCCTGCGGGGCGACTCTGCCCGTGACCCCTTCAAGCCTTGGCAGGAGAGCCCTGGCCAGGACTCAGGACTGCGTGAGGCTTTCCAGGTGAGCTGTGCCCACCTGCCTGGGGACAGAAACGTCCCCAGCCTGGCCCCAGTGTGTGAACCAGGGTGCTGTGCTTGGTTGCAGATGGTACTGGTGATCACCTACTATGAGCCCCAAAACCCTGAGTACCAGCAATTCCAAACCCAGCTCATCCTGCGAGCTAAGCAAAAATTTGGGGTGCAGCTCAACTACTCCCTGGTGAGTGAGTCCCCCTGTATGCTGGGGTGGTGGGGTCCCTTCACATGGCTCTGAGGCACCTCACCAGGATGCAGAGGGTGGGACACAGCCACAGACAGTGCCAGAGGGATCATCCCTGGTGGAAACAGCCACAGACACTGCCATTCCTGGAGGGTGCATGCTGGCCCCAGAGTGGTTATGGGGGGTGGGTGGGTGCGTGGTGCTGCTGTGAAGGTTCTGGGATGCTCCTGTGTGCGTGGCTGTGGGTGTGCTCAGATTCCCCCTGGCAGATGAACCTGGTGGCGGGGTGTTTCTATGATGGGATGCTGCTGTACGCCATGGTGCTGAATGAGACTCTGCGTGAGGGCGGCTCCAAGAAAAACGCCACCCACATCATCGAGAAGATGCGGGACCGCAAGTTCCAGGGTAACACTGGGATGGGGGCAGCGGGGCTGGGGTTGCTGTGGGGGCGGTGGAACTCAGTCCCCATCCCACCTGCGTCTTAATTTTCCCACAGGTGTCACAGGGCTTGTGAGCATGGACAGCAACAATGACCGGGACACTGACTTCAACCTATGGGCCATGAGTGACCCCAAGACCGGGCAGTATGAGGTGGGGGAAGTTCCCCATGGCTGGGGTTGGGGGATGGGATGGTGGGGTCTGGGGGTGGCCTTATCTCTCTCTGCCTGCCTTAGGTGGTGGGACACTACTCGGGTGTGGAGAAGCAAATCCACTGGCTGGGACGACCCATCCCCTGGGTGAAGGGGGCTCCCCCCTTGGACAACCCTCCCTGTGTCTTTGATGTGGATGACCCCTCCTGTGATAAAAGTGGGTGTCCTGGGTCCCCACATCCCTTGGACCCCAGCAAGCTTCCATACGGGTGCACGTCAGTCTGGCTGTCATAGCCAGCTGGGCCACCCTGACATATCCTCTCCTGCCTGCAGCCCCACTCTCTATGCTGGCCATTGTGGCATTGGGCACTGGCCTCACCTTTGTCATGTTTGGCATCTCCAGCTTCCTCATCTTCAGGTCAGTCAGGACTGGGGGAGCGTCTGTCTGATGGGTGGGCAGGCAGGGGAGAGGGGATGGGGGCCTGACCCCTATGTGTCCCCCAGGAAGCTGATGCTGGAGAAGGAGCTTGCCAGCATGCTCTGGAGGATCCGCTGGGATGAGCTGCAGTTTGGAAGTCCTGAGCGGTACCACAAGGCAGCGGGCAGCCGGCTCACCTTGTCCCTGGTGAGAGGAGCCATCCCTGAGGCACCACCCTGCCCCTGTCTGCCCTCCCTCCCTGCATGACACCCCTCCCTGTTGATCCCTGTCATAAGCCTCTGTTTCCTACAGAGCCACAGCCCCACTGAATCTCTCCTCAATACAACCCTTCATCCCTATATAGCTCTCCATTCCCTATAGAGACTTATTCCATCCATCCCTGGCATGACTTTCCATTTCCTGCAGAGCCACAGTAGATCCTTCCTCTACACAGCCCTGAATTCTTTATGTAGCACTGTACTTCATCAAGTCCCTATGTTGCCCTCCACCCCCTATACCTTGTCTATGTCCTACACTCTGTGCAGTGCCTCATCCTGGAGTCTTCTCCTTTTCTACAGAGCATGCAGAGCTTGTCCTGACACTTAGAGCCCATCTTGTACCATCCCCTTCACACCTTGGATGTCCCTGTCCTGCTCCATTGGTGCAGGCCATCCCTCCATCCCAGGGTTCCTCTCCCTAATCCCCTCCTTCCCACAGCGTGGCTCCAGCTATGGCTCCCTGATGACCACCCATGGCAAGTACCAGATCTTCGCCAACACCGGCCACTTCAAGGTCAGTGCAGCAGGCAGGGAGCTGAGCCCTCCCCCTGATATGCCCCAGCTCTGTTGTGCTCCCACTTGGCTGCACCCCCATCCCACAGAGTGTTGGCACTTTCCTCCCTTTGCAAATTCATCCAGTGGACATTGACCTTTTCCCCTTCCCAAACACCCCAGGGCAATGTTGTGGCCATTAAGCACATCAACAAGAAGCGCATCGAGCTGACGCGGCAGGTGCTCTTCGAGCTAAAGCATGTAGGTCTGGGGTCTAGGCTAGGGTGGGCAACCTGCTTGGGAGGGCAGGGATTGGTCCTGGGCATGTGGGAGGGCAGGAGGAGCAACAGCTTAAGACTATCTTGGATCCCCTTCCATCTGCAGATGCGAGACATCCAGTTCAACCACCTGACCCGCTTCATCGGGGCGTGCATCGATCCCCCCAACATCTGCATCATCACTGAGTACTGCCCACGGGGCAGCTTGCAGGTAGTGGGGCTTGGGGACACTGCAGGTGACACTGAGACATGTCATTTCTAGTGACCCAGCTGGGCCGCGTGTTGTGGACAGGGCTGTAGATGCTAGTGGCTGCCTGAGCCCTCCCAATAATCCTTACAGCTGAGCTGTCCAAGCAGGTGTCAGAGGCCAGTGGAGGGGAGGGGGTGGGTGCTGCAGACCCCCGAGCTGGGCACTTGGTGAGGCTGCCATCACCATGATCTGGTGCTTGGTGGGGTCCACTCAATGTGCTACTGCAGGATGTCCTGGAGAACGAGAGCATCAACCTGGACTGGATGTTCCGCTACTCCCTCATCAATGACATTGTCAAGGTATCCAGCTGAGTGGTGTGAGGGGATGGGGAGAGGTGCCTGAGGGATATGAGCTTCACTGTGTCCATCTGTCCCAGGGAATGGCCTTCCTGCACAACAGCATCATTGGACATCATGGCAGCCTCAAGTCATCCAACTGCGTGGTGGACAGCCGCTTCGTGCTGAAGATCACCGACTACGGCCTGGCCAGTTTCCGCTCGCCCAGCGACAATGAGGACACACATGCACTCTATGCCAGTGAGTGCCTACCTGGGAGGACCAGGAGGATAAGGTGGCCCTGTCTCACTGCTTGATTGCTTTGTCCCACCAGAGAAGCTGTGGACAGCCCCAGAGCTGTTGCAGAAGGGACACCTGCCCACCCCGGGCATGCAGAAAGCTGATGTCTACAGCCTCGGCATCATCGTGCAGGAGGTTGCTTTGCGCAACGGCCCCTTCTACATTGAGGGCATGGACCTGAGCCCTAAAGGTGAGGATGGAGAGCACGTGTGGGGACGTCCTGCCCCACCATGGAAGTCTGGTGCTCACTGTTGGCCACACCCTGGCAGAGATCGTGCAGAAGGTGCGTAACAGCCAGAAGCCCTTCTTCCGGCCCTCCATCGACATCGGGGTGCACAGTGAGGAGCTGGCAGTGCTGATGGAACGCTGCTGGGCGCAGGAGCCGGCCGAGCGCCCTGACTTCAGTCAGATCAAGATCTTCATCCGTAGATTCAACAAGTGAGTGGTTGGCATGCGGGCATGGTGGCCCTGGGTAGAAGTGGGGACAGCCATGGGGGTGGTGGTTGGGAGGCACCTCTTCCTGCAGTGCCAACTGACTGCACCCTGCCAGGGAGGGAAGCACCAGCATCCTGGACAACCTGCTGTCACGCATGGAACAGTATGCCAACAACCTGGAGAAGCTGGTGGAAGAGAGGACACAGGCCTACCTGGAGGAGAAGCGCAAGGCAGAAAACCTCCTCTACCAGATTCTGCCCCAGTGAGAGGGGGACACAAGGGGGTGTGTGGGTCTGAGGGTTGGTGTGGGTACAGCATGCCCCTGCTGCTGTGCAAGTATGGGATCCCTTGCCAGCTTTCCATGCTGGTGTGGGGCAAGGGCTGCAGAGGGAAGAGTGGGTTTGGGGTGGAGCTCACCATTATCCTTGCCAGTTCTGTGGCAGAGCAGCTGAAACGTGGAGAGACAGTGCGGGCTGAGGCTTTCGACAGCGTCACCATCTACTTCAGTGACATCGTGGGCTTCACTGCCCTCTCGGCAGAGAGCACCCCCATGCAGGTGAGAGCAGGACTTGGGGGCCAGCACCTCTGTGGGGCTGGTGGAGGTTTCACACGCTGGGAGTACCATCCCTGGGGCTGGGGGGACACAGATGCAAACACACACCCTTGTTCCATCCAGGTCGTGATGTTGCTGAACGATCTCTATACTTGCTTTGATGCCATTATCGACAATTTTGACGTCTACAAGGTGAGTGGTGGTGTGGTGAACAAGCACAGCCCCCCAGAGTGAGGCAGGCAGCAAGGAGCCCAGGTTGTACCTGCCCCCACAGGTGGAGACCATTGGGGATGCCTACATGGTGGTCTCGGGGCTGCCGGTGCGCAATGGGAAGTTGCATGCCCGGGAGATTGTCCGTATGGCCCTGGCCCTGCTCGAGGCTGTCAAAACCTTCAAGATCCGTCACCGTCCCAATGACCAGCTCCACCTGCGCATCGGCATACACACCGGTGAGCCCCCATGCCGGCCAGCTGGGGGGTGCTTGCCCACCCGCCTGCCCGCCCTGCAGCATCCCCAAGTGCCTCTGTGCCCGCAGGTCCCGTGTGCGCCGGGGTGGTGGGCCTGAAGATGCCACGGTACTGCCTCTTCGGGGACACGGTGAACACCGCATCCCGCATGGAATCCAACGGCCAGGGTAAGCCAGGGTAGCTGAATCCAGAGCCACGGGGTGTGTCCTGTTCCTGTGGCACCCAGCCATGTCTGTCTTGTTCCTCTGTGATACTCAGCCCTGAAGATTCATGTCTCATCTGCCACCAAAGAAGTCCTGGATGAGTTTGGCTGTTTTGAGCTGGAGCTGCGTGGTGATGTAGAAATGAAGGTGAGGGCACAGCGATGCCACTGGGGTGCCAGCCCTTCCAACCTCAGGGAAATGTGATGGGGAGGTGGGTTTGGGCTGGGACCCCTTGTTGCACTGAGTGCTGGGAATGACAGCCAAGAAGCAGCTCCAGGGGCAGGCAGGGTCTAACTTGCTCACCTCTGCCTCCAGGGCAAGGGAAAGATGCGGACATACTGGCTGCTGGGCGAGAGGAAAGACCCTTAAGTCATTTGAGCCCAGTGGCTGTGGCAGAGCCCCCAGCTCAAAGGGGCCACCAGTGCTTTCCGGTGCTCCAGGATGCACCGGCACCCCCCCATCACTGCATCCACCTGACTCTGCAGCCCCCCTGCTTCAGCAGGGCCTGGGCAAGGTGGGGCAGCGGCCACAGCACCGTCTGCTCCCCTCCATCAGCACCAGCAAAGCCCACCTTCCCCACAGCCTCTGCTGGAGTGGGGTAACCAGCCCTCACCTAGCCCAAGAGACCTTGTATTCCCCCTCACTCTGAGGTCTGCCACCCCTGCCCTCTCCCCTGTGGCTCAGCTGGCTCTGAGCTTCTCCGGGGCCTGGCTGCCCCGCAGGGCACTTTGCCGTCTCTTTTCAGTACCTGGCCCCCAGCAGAAGTTGTGCCCATGTCAATCCCTCCCTGGGGTGGGGGGAAATGGGGATTCCTGCCAAGACTGACTCCTTGGCCAGGTCAGGCTTCAATGCCGCAGCTCCCCCCCTCCCCAGTCTCCCCTTCCCCTGTATATAACCCCACCGGGTCATGTAAATACCCATCCTCCCTCCAGGTGTAAATATAGGACTCGCTGCAACTATTTTGTTGAAATACAAACTTCCCCAGATCCATCTGTCCTGTGGCCTCTACTTTGCTCTGCCCCAGGATGCCAAGTGGGGAGGGAGGCCGGGGGAATGCCAGTATGGAACTCAGCCTGGGCTGGCGACAGCTGCCTGAAACATCCCAAGAGATCATATCCCGGGGGTCTGTCTGCGGTGCAGGGCAGGAGTGTGGGCATGGGGAGCCAGTGCTGGGCGGTCGCAGAGCGGCTGTTGAGGGCTTGGGCGGTGCTGGGAAGGCAGGGCTGCCGTGGGTTTGCTTTGGCGTGAGGGCTGCAGTGCGTTCCTCTGAGCTCATGCTCTGGCCGCCCCGCTGCCGCCTCTTACTGGAACACACCTGTGCCTGGGGACTGGAACAACGGCTGCCTGTCACCCACTGCCTGCCTGCGCCGGGAGGGGACGTGTCCCAGGGGATGGGGCTGTGCCAGGGGCTCTGCCTCCATGCCTAAGGAGGAAATCTTGGGGCCACGGTGTGTTTTTGGTCAACAGTGACTTGCAACAGGGCTGAAAGGTTTTCCATTTTGCTTCATGCTCTCACGGGATTTGAGATTGCAGGGACAGAGTGCTCCCCCGCCAAGCACCCAGCTTGAGGACAGCCTTGGGGTAGGCAAGGATGCTGGCACCACCTGTGTCCCCTTGTTTTTTATTACTTGTGGGGCTGGAGCTGTCTGCTCAGGGGGTCATAGGGGTCACAGAGGTTGAAGGGCTCAGGATGCCCTAAGTACATGGTAATGGGAGTGGAGAAGTCTGCATTCCTCTTGAAGGGAATGTTTCTGCCGAAGAGGGCAGTGACACCCTGGAGAGGAGAGAATTGGAGAGATCTCTGTCAGCAGCTGAGAGTCCCAGAGTACTGGCAGGACAGGGTGGTGGGGGCCTTACCGGCCGTCCACGGGCTTGCTCCATCCAGAAGCTGCTTGGCTGCTCCGTTAAGTAATCATGACGCTGCAGTGGAAGCAAAATGTGAGCCGGAGGAGATGGCATGCTCAGCAGGACAAGAGCCTTGCCGCCTCCCTGGAGGCTGCTGCAAGCTGCTGGAGGGGATATCTACTGCCTGTACCTGGGTGATGGGCTGGGGTGTGGACTGGAAACCCATGGCACGGTAGTCGTGGTGCGTGGTGGAGATCGATTCCATGCGCTTCGGGCGGGGTCGGATCTCCTCCTCTGTCTCCTTGCTGCAGTCAGAGCAGACCCCACACCTCTCAGCTCTGGGATCCGCACCTCCCCAGGTCCCCTCCTCAGGGGCACAGCCCCAAGGGTGGGTCTCATGTGGGAGTGCAGGCTTGCCTGTATTTCTCGTAGAGCATGGATGCCAGTGCGGCCTTCCGCTGCCCTGCAGAGGGGAAGGTGCCATCAGCCTCCTAGCTAAGATTCCCCTGCTGCCTTTTTGGGGTGCACGTGGCTTGTTGGGGCCAGCCTCACCTTGCCCCAGCAGCACAGCCCTGAGGGGCGGGCAGTCCTTCAGGGGGGAGCTGTCAGTGAGTGAGGAGAGAAACTGGTGGATTGGCAGTCCATCGTAGCCACGCTGTAAGTCCTCACTGCCCAAATCCTTCCTTGGCCGAGAGTCCAGGGGATCCACAACTACCTAGGGATGGACAGTGGGGGCTGTGGAAGGAGGCAGGAGCCCATGCTGCACTTCCGTGTGCCTGCTCCTGGCTTTTAGGCTTTTGATAGCCCTAGAGGCATAAGCTGTAAAGAGGAGTTATCATCTTTCTGGCCAGAAGCCTGGGAAAGCTGGAGCAGGGACACAGCTTGGACAGCGCTGACCTGTTCTGCCTGGTAGAGGTCAGCCAGCCTTGTATGGCAGTCCCGAGCACCTGGGTGCCCAGACTGCTCCTGGGCAAGCACTCTTATGGCACTTGAACAACCCATGGAGTCCCCAGGGTGTGCCCCAGTTTGGTCTATCAGGTGCACCCCAGCTTGGCTTGCCCAAGCAGGCATCCCCATATCACTGTGATGAGCTGTGACACACAGCTCCTGCTTCCCAGCAGCAAGATCCCAGCTCCTCTCCTGCCTTACTGTTACTCCCCACGTGCCTGCCTGTGCCTTTTGTGCTATTGAGTTTCATCCCTTTTCTATCCTGCGGGGCTCAAGGTCATCCGGGTGGCTATTTAAAGAGCTGTGTCTGCCCAGGAGCAGGGAGATTCACAAGATCAGCATGCGGGACACGATGGGGCCAACTTGGAGGGGCATTTTCCCTTATGGAGTTACCTCCTGCTGCCAGTCATGGGTCACACGGTTCCGCTGGGGCACTGCCTGGCTGAGTTTCTCTGCTGGCGTGGGTGGGGAGGGGGGCAGCACCGGCAGTGTGGTGGGGGACTTCTCCTTGGAGCCGGTCCCCCACTTTCCAAGCCAGGGAGGCAGCTTGATCTCAGAGGGATTCTTCCTAGTCTCTGGGGATGACACCCTGCTGGGCACGACTGGTAGGGGCACAGTGGGCAGCTCATCTGTGTCCGCTATCTCCTTGGGCGGCTCGGCTATCTCTGACATCTCCCGGAGCCTCTTGGTGGCGGTTGCAAGCGTCTCCCCGTAGAACGGAAGCCTCTCCTCGGGCAGGGGCTCATCACCCTGGACCCTGAACGGTGGCCTCTCCCCACGGCATCTGGGACCCACATGGCTCCTCAGAGCGTCCCTGCAGACGGGAACAGACCCTGAAGAAAGCCAGCGCGGCGCATCCGCCATTGCCAACCGCGTCCCCAGCCGCCACCAGCACAGGCCGCGTCCTGACCCCGGGTCCTCTGCAGTGTCACCCCCACACTGTGGCAAGGGATTCCTCTCCTTTTGGGGGACAGAAGCAGGGCCTGCTGCTGGGCCTATCATCTCGAGGGGTCTCCCGCTCCGTAACTCCTTTCTGTCCCCTTGACTTCCAGCACCAACACGCTTCCCACCCCCCTGCCTGGGCTCAGCCCCCTCCTGCTGGTGACCTCCCCACAGACCGGACCCACCATCGTGTCACTTCCCCCTGGCCCCCAGCGCTCCACAAGACCTGCCCCGGCTCTCCCCGGGGATTCCCCATGGGCTCTCGCTGCCTGCAGCCGCCTCCCGCCTCCATTGCGAGTGCGCGCAGCGGGACGCGCCTCTCGCCATGGAGACGGTGCACGGCCGCCGCGCGCCCGAGGGGGGTGGAGCCGTGCGCGTGCGCGCCTCCCATTGGCGAAAAGACACGGAGGGGGCGTGACCGGCCCCCAAAGTGGGTGGGGCAAGAGCATGAGTTAAACCGATCATAGGCGTGGTCTCGAATGAGTGGGCGGGGCGTAGTCAGCGTGAGGGCGCGGTGAGGGGAGATGGGGCTGTGTTGGGCAGGGGGAGCAGGGACACGGGGGGACGGGGCTGTGTGGGGCAGAGGGAGCTGGGACACGGGGGGCGGGGCTGTGTGGGGCAGGGGGAGCTGGGATACGGGGGGACGGGGCTGTGTGGGGCATGGAGAGCAGGGACACGGGGGCACGAGGCTGAGTGGGGCATGGAGAGCAGGGACACGGGGGCACGAGGCTGAGTGGGGCACGGGGAGCGAGGACACGGGGGGACGGGGGTGTGTGGGGTACAGGGAGCAGGGACAAGGAGGGACGGAGCCGTGTGGGGCACGGGGTGCAGGCACACGGAGGGATGGGTGTGCGGGGCACTGGAGTGCGGAGGGATGGAATGTCGGGGAATGGGGGCGCGGGGCTGCAGGGACACAGAGGTGTCCGCGCTGCACTACAGGATCAAGGCTATCCCCACCTCTGTAGTCCATGTACCCCGCACCATCTTGTCCCGGTGCACTTAGGGCAAATCTAGCCGCGAGGTCTCTCGGGGGTGGACTGTACCTGGGCAGAGCCAGCACAGCCCCACTGGGGCAGCAGGAGGAACGTGCCCAGGGCTCCTGAGGACACACTGCTCCCCACGGCTTGACCCAAGTGACCGCCACACTGCTTGGGCCTGGCACTGGAATATGCCCACTTGCCCCAGGGACCCCCAGCTGCCCTAGGGTGATGGGGCGGGATGTGCCCGGCGCCTGGCTGGGTGCAGCCCGTGCCCGCCAGCGTGGAGGAGCAGCCTCCTCTCACCACCAGCCCTCGATGGGCCCCCGGCCCCATCCCCACAGAGGCCGAGCAGAAGAAGGGCCCTTTGATAGCAGGCGGCAGACTCGGGAGCAAGGGCTGTTATTCCAGTGCTTTGCGGTGTGTGCCGACGGAGCACCGTGCACTCCACGCTGGGGCCTCTGTTTTTCCTGGCTGGGGATGTGCTCGGTCCTTCTGGCCTCGGTGGGCCGGGGAGGGGCCCCACTGGGGACCGCTCCTCCCTGCGGGCCCTCGGCCCCGTGCCAAGCAGGGGCTCCTCCAAGCCCATCTGCTGCACAGCTGCAGGGAGGAGGGAGAAATGGGAGACATGTCCCAAGCTTATCTCATGGCTTCCCCATGCTGGGGCCACATAAGCCCTGCTGCCCCTGGTGAGAGGTTGGTGCCAAGGTGCCCCCAGGGCTGGCAGCTCACTGTGAGGGTTCTGGGTTCCATGCTGCTGGTTGTGACCCCATGCTCAGCCATGGGCCCTGTGGTGGTCCCTGAGGTGCACCCCTACACCAGCTCATGCTGAAGGGCTGGCAGCCTGGGGATCCTGCTCCTGCTTGCATCCCTTGGTGGTCTTCCTAGGAGCATCCTCAGATTCCCCACCAAACACCCGTGGGCTTACCCATGGCTAGGCAGCATGGGTGCCTGAGGGATACTGAAGGGACACCAACAGCACCAAAGTACACTGTGGGACAGGGAGCCTGGCGATGCCACCCAGGGTTGCACACCCACTGTGGAGCAAACCACCCTGGGGTGGTCTGTGGGGCATCACTGTGGGGCTGTGCTCTGGCAGCCTCAGCTCGGGGCAGCAGCCTTGGAGCTGCTGGAGCACATCTGGCAGCCTCTCGCGGCCGGCTGACACATCCCTCGCAGCCCCCCCGCCCGGCTCTTTTGGGAACTTGCGTCATTTGTGATCCACTCCGGCTGAGGAACCAAAACAGCCGTTGGGCCCCGTCCCCACTCCGCCTCGGCCCCATGGGGCTGTGCCCACTGTCCTGCCCTGCCGCTGCTCGGAGACTGACAAAATAAACCTGGCACAGGAAGAAACACGATGGCAGGCGACTGGCCCCGACCTCGCGTGCCAGCCCGTGCCCTGTGCCCAGTACAGCACTCCCTGTGGGACTGCTCTGGGGGAGCCCAGGAGGATGATGTCCTGGGGATCCCTGGCACCTCTTTAGCGTCCCCGCCTCGCCAGGGACACCCAACCCTCTTTGGGGCACATATCACAAAGGCTGAACTCAGGGCTGTCCAGAGTTCAAGAGTGGCCCCAGCCCGCGCTGAGCCTCAGAGGCAGGAAGCAGCAGTATCAACAATTTTAAGGCTCATTTACACCCCGAAAACATTCCCCATTCTATACTGGGTGTGTATGTGTGGGAAGTGACTGGGCTCTGCCACAGCCCCACACAGCTCCCGGGGGCCCCCCGCCGCCAGCGCCACCGAGCCGGGGGATGAACAGAGCCGCCATTCTCCCCAGCGCGCTGTGGTCCCCTGCGCGGCGGCTGGCGGGGGCCCAGGCGGTCCCGACGGCGGTGCCAGGTGGGCCGTGCACCGCGCCAGCACCGGCCCCTGCCACTAAATATAGCCCCGGCAGGCGGCCACGGAGCAGCGGGCGCGGGAGGCACGCGGCAGGGAGCGGCGGCCGCATGCGCCGAGCCCCGCGTGTGCTCCCCTCACGGGGCCGGCGCCGACACGTGCGGGCCCAGACCCGGTCAAGGCCTGTAAACAGCGCCGTGCGTGCTCAGAGCAGCGGGGCTTTGTGTGCAGAGGGCTCTGGGGTGTGCACTTTCCACCGGTGCTTCACGGCTGTGGGGTCTGGAGCGAAGGGTACAGTGTGTTTTCCTCAGTGCGTGCTTGGGGGGCTGGGGGGGTCTGGGGTGAGCAATGCAGTTGGGTTTGGCATGGGAGTGCACACACAAGCAGTATGGTGGGGGAGTACACGAGTATGTGTACATGGAGGGGGCAGCCGGTCCACCCACCACACAGCCTGTCCTGCCCTGTGCTCTGCTAAGGGTTATGATCCTCCTGGGAGCTCCCAGAGAGGCCCGTCTGGGGTGGACAAGAAGTACACATGCAGTCAACAAGCCTGCCCCGAGGGCATTCAGATCAATCTAGTGCAATTAACTGGTTTTTTAAAGCAGGGAAACATCAGTGTCCAGTGCAGGGCTCTGGTGGCAACACGAGGGGGCTGGCAAGGGGGCAACCTGCGGCAGAGCAGGGGCATTCAGGGATGCTGGGGCTGCATGCTGGCAGTGGGGCTGGCTGGGCAGCCCTGTACGTGGTGCACTACTGACACCCCTAGGATGTTCCCCACCTTGGGGACAACCTTGTGGCACCCAGCCTGCTCCCCCAGCCCAGCACCAAGATGAGTCTTTTGCCTGTGAGCAGCCCCACAAAACCCTTCTGCTTCAACTGTGGGGTTGGTATGGGGAGCCCAGACCCTCTGCAAAAAGCAGAGTACCAACTCTACTGCTGTGACAATGGAGGCCAGCCCTGCCCTGCTCAGGCCAGCCACCTCCACCCCCAAAAAAGCCACCCCGATGCAGAGCTACTGAAGTTGCCACCAAGGAGATGCTTTATTGGGAAGCAAGTGGGTAGTGGGCATTAGCCAGGGGGCCAGCCCATCTGTCGCCCCCCCAGCACATGTAGGTGCAGGTGGTAGACAGACTGTGCGCCATGTTTCCCATCGTTGATTACTGTCAGGAGAGGTACAAGGGTCAGGCCACCCCCTTTGTCCCCAGGACCACCAGTGAGGGTCCTGCCCCACGGCATGGTAGGGGATACCAACTCACCAAGGCGGTAGCCTTCAGCCAGGCCCTCTGCCTGTGCCGTGCGTGCTGCCACCACCATCAGGTGCCCCAGCAGCTGAAGGAGGGGGGAGTGGCAGGGTCAGTATTGTATGATCCCCACCACCAACGTCCCAGAGACCTCTCTGGACTCACCTCAGTGTCCTGGGGACTCACACGGCTGATCCGGGGGATGGGACGCTTGGGGATCACCAGGAAGTGCACGGGGGCTTGTGGGGCCACATCACGGAAGACAAGGCACTACCAGGGGGAGCAGGGTAAGCCCCACACCCGTGGGTTCTGCCCCCCTGCCCCAGTGGGGACACAGCTCCTGCTGTCCCAGCTACCTTGTCATCCTCATAAAGAATGGTGGCAGGGATGGTGCGGTTGATGATCTTGCTGAAGATGGTGGGCTGCCCTCCTGCCTCCTCGCCAGCCGCTGCTGCCTGCTGCGCCTTGCCCACCTCCCCGTCCCGCCTGCCGGGCGCCGACACGCACCGCTGGGGCTGCGGGGCATACCTGGCTTACAGCCTGTGCCCGCGGGGACAAGGACAAGGACACCGCCGTGGGGGTGGGTGGGGGAATGTGGGGGAACATGCGTGTGAGGTGATGGAGGGGAGCGCATGGGGGTAATGGTGGGAAGCATGTGGGGGTGGCAGGGGACACCTGAGGGGATGCACATGGGGCTGACATGGAGTGCACGCTGGGATATGGGCCAGGGATGCATGTGGGGTGATGCAGGATACACGTGGGGGTGATCGGACTAATGCATGAGGTGATGGGGGATGTGATGGGGATGCATGTGGAAAGTGGTGGGATTCATACAGGGATCCTGGGGGTGCACACAGGGGTGATGGTGGGGTGCCCACGGGAGTGATGCTTGGCTGTGATGGGGGTACCACATGGAGCAACAGGGAGGTGCACACGGAGGTAACACTCATAGGGGTAAGAGGGGCAGATGCCCAGGGGGCTGGTAGCGGGTTGTGCTGACAGGGGTGACAGGGGACTGTCCTAGACAGTGGGCTGTGCTCACTAGGCTAACAGGGGGATGTCCACGGGCCTGACAGACATCTGTGCCTTGCGGGTGCGGCTTGCCCAGGGGGGAGCAGGCTGGGCTGGGGGTGGATACCCACGGGTGCTCCGAGGCCCCGGGCCGTGGCCTAGGGGTGCGCGGGCCGGTGCTCATGTCCGCCGCGGACTTTGCCCGAAGGTGGAAGTAAGCATGGTGCGGACCCACTCCGTTGCCCCTGTTACCCCACACACCCCGGTGTGGCCCCCTTATCCCGCGTTCCCCCATCCCCGCGTCCCCCCGCGCCCACCTGCGCCGGGCGCAGCGCGCCCCGCACCAGCCCGCGCGCCAGCACCGCCGCCATGGCCGCCGCTCCCGCCCCCGCCGCTTCACCCGCCCCGTTCCCGCTCCCGCCCCTTAAAGCGCCCGCCCGCCCGCCACCACGCCTGCCAGGCGGGCAACCTTCGCGTTGGAGCATCCGACGGGGACCCTCCGACCGGGGAAGATGGTCACTCCCTCCGCGAGGGGAATCCCAACCCCGGGCGTCCGGGCCGACCTCCCCTGCCCCTAAGGGTGGGTGCCTTGACCAAAGTATTGAGGACCCCGGGAGGAAGGCTATGCCAAGGAGGTTTATTTGCACTCAGAAGCCCATTCGTGGGCGCTTGCGGCGGGGCTGCGAGGCGGAGGACAGCTGGCTCTGCGAAGAAGGGAAGCACAGCTGGCTGGCCTGGCTACCAGGGAGCTCTGGGGGCTCGGGGGGCCCCTCGGCCCACACGGACAAGTAGTCCCGCAGCGTTTTCCGCCGCTCCTTGGGGATGCCGCGGCAGCGCAGGCTCTGTGAAGACAGCAGAGCTTCGTCGGGTGCTGGTGAGGGCGGGTGGCTGCGAACTGGGGGGCTGCCTGCTGGTGGTGAGCCCTCCTGGGAGAGAATGGGTGGGCGGCCGGGGGAGAGCAACGAAGGGCCCGCATCACTCAGCTCGGACAGCTCAGACTGGTAGGTGAGGGAGGAGGTGAAGCTGGCTGAAAGGCTGCGGCGGCCCTGGGCTCGCTTCTGCCGCCGCCGCCGCTCCCGCAGTGCCCGCTGTCTCTGCGCCACACTGAAGCTCGTCCTCTCCTCCCACCACTGGTCCCAGTCCCCAGCCCAAGCCGCTGTCAGACGGTTACTCAGGGGGTCTGGACCCCCTGCCAGCTCCAGAGTCTCTGGCAGGGGAGGGGTCTGGAGGGCCAAAGGCTCCCAGCGCTGGATGCGGCCCCCTTCCTGCATGGTTTGGCGCAGCCTCTGGCGCATCTGCTTCTGCAGGCTGCTGGGGCCTGCCGGCCCCTCCAGATCTCTGCGGGTGAAGAGGCGCCTCTGGCTGAGGCTGGGGGGCCAGATGTGCTGGGGAGGCTCCCTCCAGGCCCTGGAAAGGGCCCTCAGCCAGCGGCGGTACCGCAGAGCTGCGGCTGGGCCGGGCACTGCTGATGAAGGCTCGGGGCTGGCACAGGGCTCCTGCAGTAGTTCAGCTTCCTCCACGGGTGCTGGTGTGCCCATGTCTTCCTCCTCCTCCTCCTCATGGAAAATCACCTCCAGGTTGGGCAAGTAGAATGTTTGCTCTTCCTCCTCTTCTCCCTCACTGCCCAAGCCATGTGGGCTGCTGGCTGGAGCCTCGAAAAGGGGGGAGGAGCCAGGAGCTGTTGTGGCCTCATCCTTCGATGGGGGTGCAGGAGGCTGTGCTGCCTTGTGGAGCAGCCTCTGGCAGAAGACATCCCCAGCCTCAGAGAGCTGGAAAATCAACATGGACTTGCGGGGTCCATCCTCCTGCAGCATGGCAGCCAGCCCTGCAGAAACAGGAAAGGCATTGTCACCAGGGTTCCAGTCCTAGGAATATTTCAGGGGCCTGGCCAGCAATGGGGACTGCCTCCACCCCTCAGTGGTCACCCTCACTGCTGGCTCTTGCCCTGTACATCTTTATGTCATTAATCGCTTCCGCAGCATTGTTCAGGGCTTTGCTTTTGCTTTTTCAGCCACCCTCCAGCCAGGCCATGACAAAGGCTACACTTCCATTCTGTTCCACCTTCTCCCCCACCAGGACCTGCAGCCTGGGGCAGTCTGGGACACTCACCTGCTGCAGGGGCTGAGAGGCGCTGCTGGAGCAGGTGGTGGCGGTGTGGGAGCTGGGTGGGCAGGTGCTGCAGGCACCCTGTGATGCTGTGCAGCTTCTGTGGAGTCCCCACCAGCTGACAGGCTGACTGGCTGCCCCCTGAGGAAACACCCCAAAAACTGTCTGGTGAGCACAGATGCCAGAGCAGCAGCTGATCCCAGCAGCAAAGAGGCTGGGACATGGGCACAGAGGGCTTTGTAGCACCCCTGGAGCTTGATCTCTTACCCCGGTATTGCAAAAGCAACAGCTCCTGCGTGCGGGATGCACCAAGCAGCACCTTGTGGCTCCTCCCAGGTTTCCCTGGTATCAGGTGAGCAAAGAGTGGAGGGGCCTTCATCATGTGTGCCCACTTCAGAACAGGCACGAGTGGCAACCGCTCGTCCAGCACATACATGGAGAACTAGGACAGAAGTCTTGGCTCAGACAGGACACACCCCAACACACCATGGCAGCTCCCCTGAGATGGAAGACCCTCATGCCCTGTAGGCACTAGGAGACACAACTGTGTGGTGTATCTTCCCCAGCTCCCAGCTGTGGTGGGACTCACCTGGGTGGTGACAAGGTACTGTGAGGGGTGAGCCCTGCCCAGGTACATGGGCAGCACCACACGCTCGCCCTGCTGGCAGCCTGCTTCCTCGCCCACCTTGAACAGTTCGACGTGGCACCTCTTGGGGGCCTGCAGCAGTGGAACAGGGCACAGTCAGCACTTTGGGGCGTGGAACCTCTTCCCTGCCTGCCCCAAGCCCCACGCCCACCCTCCCAAGCTCACTCGGGCATCCAGGCACTGCAGGCCTGTGCGGTCAGCACAGCTGAGCACTCGTGGGTGGGCAGTGAAGTCACTCCAGCGCCAGGGTGAATGGTCCCGAAAAAACATGGTCTGGGGGTCATGGCGCAGCTGCTGCAGCCTGTGGGGAGACAGTAGTATTGGCATGGGGGAGGGCTGCCCCAGTCACTCGGGCCTCCACTGTCTGCAAGAGCCCCTAGACAGTCCTGAGTGTTCTCTCTCACCCAGTCTCAACGCTCCAGAGGTAGACGGTCCCGCTCTCGGTGCAGACAGACAGCTCCCCGGGAAGGTGAGGGCTGCAGGACAGGGGGTACAGCATGACCCTGGGGTGACAAAACCTGCCACACAGAGCAGGGCTGTGCCAGCAGAGCTCCCTTCTCGCACAACCCCTTCCTCCAGCACCTACCTGACAGTGAGGCAGGAGGCAGGCACATCAGTGCGGATCACCTGCAGCGGGGCGGGAACTGCTCCTGTCTTGCCCGGCACCCTCCAAACACCACAGTGATAGTCTGAGCGAACCCCAACAAAATCTGTCATAGGGAAGGAGGTGGCATGTGATCTGGCAGCATCCCAGGGGCCCCCTGCTGCCCTTCCTCCCTCCATCCTGGCTGCCTCAAGATGTGGATCCTGGGCATGGCTCACCTTGCCCATTTACACGGGCTGCAGCCACTTGCCGGATGCGCTCGCTGAGCTCAAACTGTGCTGGGGAGCCCCGGGCGTAGGGCAGCTCCTCCAGCACCACATCCTGGAAATCTGAGGTGCTGACTAAGGGCAGTGCAACACAATCCCCACTTCCCGCCCCAGGAACACCCCATGGGGAAGGATACAGAGGTGGTTCATGGCCTGCCCTCCAGGATGCACCAGGCAGCCCACAGGTGTCTGCCCATCTTCAGGGGGCAACCAGGCCAGTGCCCCGCCAGTGAGGCTGTCATCAAAGAGCAGGTTGGACCACTGCTGTGCCAGCTCCTCGTGCAGGCAGTCTGCCAGCAGCCCCAGCGGCACCTCGAAGAGCCAGTCACGACAGAGGTGGGAGAACCAGCGCAGGCGGGAGGCCAAGTGCTGTCGGGGGCAGCCGCTGCAAGGCATGGACTGCATCACGTGGGGGGACAGAGCAGGAGCCCCCTCAGACCTCTGCAGGGCAGGGGACAGAGGAACACTCACCGTCGGGCCTCCAGGCGGTCGATGTCCTCCACCAGGGCTGTCATCCGAATGGTGCTGTTCCGGGCTGGTCTCTACAGGAGTAGGGGGCAGAGTTTGAGACTGGCAAGGGGAAGGGTGGGGAACAGCACTGTTAATCCCTGGACAAACAGTGACCTTCAGCTTGGCGTTTCCCAGGTAGAAGTTCTTGTGCAGCAGATGCCCCAGGGAGCCAAAAGCATCTTCTGGGTGATCCACAAAGAAATGGCCCAGCTGTGTGGGAGGGAGGGGAAAGGGTCAGCGCACGCAAAGGTCCCACGCTGCCCCCCAGGTCCATGCCAGGATGTAACACCTCAAATCCCACCTGCTTGGCGAAGTCCAGAGTAGCTGCAGACTTGCCTGCCCGGAGCTTCCTGCACAGGCCGCTGCGGTGGTACAAGATGTCCTGAGGCGCAGGCGAGGGGATCCAGCAGCCTGTGGGGAGAAGGCAGAGCCGCTCGGCATCACACGAGCACAGGGACGCCGCTCAGCACCGCGGAGCAGCAGCAGCGACAGAGGCGGCAGGCACGTTCCCCCCAGCCCCCGAGCTCCCTCCCGCTCCCGCGGCTCTCACCCGCGCTGGGCAGCAGCACCGGCACCGCCGCAGCCTCGGCGGCTTCCCACCTTTCGCCCGTCGCGCCGCGGCGGGGCACGAACGCCGGCTGCGCCTGTGGGGAGCGAAGCGGGAGAGTCAGAGCGGTCCCTAAGCGTCCTGCCGGTTCCCTCGGCCGGCCCGGTCCCCGGCAGGGTCTCACCTGGAGGCGGCCGGGGCCAGCCTCCAGCACCTGCCCGTGCTCGCCCCACCCGGCGACCGGTGCGGGGCCACCCTCTTCCCGCGGCGGGCCGGCGATGAAGTATGAGGGGAAGAGCGCGGCCGGGAACTCCATGGCCGCGGCACCGGGGACGGGGCTGCACGCGGCCGGGCCGGCGCTCCCGCTACCCACGGGGACGGAGCGGCCACCGCGAATGGCGTCACCGTCGCGCTGCTGCCGCTACCACCAATCAGCGCCCGGGAACAGCGCGGGACAGAGCGCCGCCGGCGGCACGGCCACGCGGGGCGCTACCGCCCCCTGGCGGCCGGAGGGTAAAATGCACGGCCGGCAGAGGGAGCGGGACGGGAACGGCAGCGGGATAGGAACGGGAACGGAAAAGGGGATGGGAACGGGAACGGGCACGGGAATGGGAACAGGAACGGGAAAGCGAACGGGAACGGAAACGGGCGGGGGAAGCGGTGGGACCGGGATGGGAACGGGAGGGGATGGGAACGGGAAGGGGCGAAAGAACGGTAATGGGAACGGGTGGGGGAAGCGGTGGGACCGGGATAGGAACAGGATGGGAATGAGAAGGGGAACGGAAACGGGAACGGGAACAAGCAGGGGAAGCGGTGGAACTGGGAGAGGACTGGGCACAGGGAACAGCGGGATAGGGCTGGACCAGGACCGGCCCTGGAGAATCATCGGGACAGGATCCCGCCGGGGCACGGGCAGGAGGACGGTCATTGTTTCCTTCCCTCTGCTCCCCTCGAGAGCAGTGAAAGCCCCTGTGAGTCCTGCCAAGGGCACACCTGGTTTTCCGTGGACCCGGTTGTGTGGCCATGGGGCACCCCACACTCCAGTGGGGTGTGTGAGGTCATGGGACAGTCTCAAATATCTGGGGTTTGTGGAGTTGAAGTGCAGCTCCTGGAAGATTGAGGGTGTGCCAGTCCCCAGTCCCAGCCTGCCCTTCCTCACCCCTGCCTGTGAACCCACTCCCACCCCAGCTCCGTGCTCCTTCTTCCCCACAGGGTCATTGCTGGCTCCCCTGGAGGGACCCACCTGGCCCCAGGCCCCCATGGGAACCCACACAGAGTTCAGGTTAGTCCCACGGGGCTCTGATGGGACCCTGGAGCTTTGGAGAGTATCTGGAAGGGCGACAAGCTCCCCTGTCCATTTCCTAAGGAGAGCACGACCAGTTCTCTCCTCGATGGTCCCTGTACATCCCTGTGCCAGAGGCCACTGGCCCCAGAGCTGTGGTCTGCACTGGGGAGGGAACCCCCAGCCGTGCCTGGTGGGAGGCTGTGCTCTGGGGAGGGTTGCTGGGCAGTCAGGCTGGGGTGGCTGCTCCTGCTGCAGCTCCCAGGGTGCCCTGTGGGGAGCACAGGATGGGAGAGGAGCATTCCCATGAGCAGTAGCATTCCCTGCAGCCTCCACTATGGCCCAGGAGGATGGTGATGTCCGGGGAGTCTGGGGATGACGTCAGGGGAGTTTGGGAAAGTGTGATGACATTGTTTCCAGTCAAGATGCCCTCGTGCCTGCAGGCGGTGCCCAGACCCTCTCTGAGGAACACCTCCTCTCTAGGATACATGTTACAATTTGCTTTAAGAAGGCGGTAGCCACTGGCAGAAAACTGCCTGACCCTCATACACCGCCCCCCATGGGATAGGGAGCCCTTACCACCTTCAGCACCATAGGTAGCCTTTATTGCCTCCCATTCCTTAACCTAATTCCAGGGCATGCCAACAGCTCCATGTCCCTCTCCATTGTATATTTCTGTGCCCAGGGCATATCCCTGTCCCCAGGCCCGTGTCCCTATCCCCTAGACCTGCATCACTGTCCCCTATCATGTTTCTGTCCCAGCCCCATGTCCCTCTCCCCCAAACTATGTCCGTGTCTGCAGCCCCATGTTCCTGTCCCTCAGCTCCATATCTCTGTTTCCAGCCTGTATCCTTGTCCCCAGCACCATGTCCCTGTCTCAAGCCCTGTGACCCCATTCCTCGCCCATATCTTGATCCAGAGACGTGTCCCTGCCCCCAGCCCTGTGACCCCATTCCTGGCCCGTATCTCAGTTCCAGCACCATGTTCCCGCTCTCAGCGCCTTGTTCCTGCCCTCAGCCCGTGTCCCTGCCCCAGACGGTGGCTCTGTGCCCCGTGCTCCCGTTCCCGGCTCGCATCTCCGTTCCAGCCTCATGTCCCTGTCCCCAGCGCCGTGTGCCTGTTCCCAGCCCTGTGCCCCAGTTCCCGGCCCGTATCTCGGGTTCCTGCCCGGTGTCCCTTTCCCGCAGGCTCCCATCTCCATTCCCGCCCGTGTCGCTGTCCCCCCATGCCCCGGTCAGCGCCGGGTCCATCCCGGGGGGAACGGGGTGGGGGGGGAATTGTCTCTCGGGGCGGGCGAGGCGTGGCGCGGCCGCCGGTGATTGACGTGCCAGAGGGCCAATGGCTGGGCGGGAGGCGGTCCGGTGGGCGGGGCGGGTGACGTCAGGGCCGCCGGTGCGCGGCGGGGCGGCCGGAGGCGCGCGCCCCACGGCAGCCGCGGCGGCGGCGGCGGCGGCGATGGCCCGGCGGGGCGGCGGGGGCGGCGGGCAGCGCCTCCCCGCTGCCGCTGCTGCTCCTGCCGCTCCTGCTCCTGCCGCCGCCCGCCGCCGGTGAGCGCCGCCGCGAGACCGGGGCGGGGGCGCGGGTGTGGGGCGAGCGCGGGACGGGGCGCGGGAGCGCACGTCGAGGGTGCCGGCCTGGCGGGGGCTCGGCGGTACCGCGGGGGGCGCGTGTGCGGCGGGTGGGAGAGGCGGCGGAGCGGAGAGCGGGGCTCCGTGCGGCGGGACGCGAGGGATGAGCTCGGGATGGGTGCGAGGCGCGAGAGCCGTGGGGTGTGGGGGTGCGCGCAGTGGGGCGGGGGGCGGCTGCGGACGGAACGCGGGGCTCTGTGCGCTGGGCAGGAGCTGTGGGGCGCGGGGTGCGTGCGGCGGGACGCAGGGGATGAACTTGGGATGGGTGTGAGGTACGGGAGCCGTGGGATGTGGGGTGTGCGCGCAGTGCGGGGGTGGGATTGGAGCGCCGGGATGTGCGCGGTGGGCAGGGGGATGCAGGCACGGGGCGCGGGGTCCGTGCGGTGGAGCACAGGACAGCGCGCCGTGGGGCAGCGGGATGAGCGTGTAGTGGGCGTAAGGCAGACGGGCAATGGGATGTGGGGTGTGCACGCAGTGGGGCGGGGGCCAGATGGGAATGGAGCACGGGGGTGTGCGCGGTGGGCAGGAGGGCTGGAGGTGTGAGTCACGGGGCAGAGGGATGAGCTTGGGATGGGTGTGGAGGACAAGAACAATGGGATGCGGGGTGTGCATGCGGTGGGGCAGGGAGTGGGTGAGATGCGGTGGGCAGGTGTGGGGCGCGGGGCGCCATGTGGTGGGGGTCAGGGGATGCGCTTGGAATGCGTAGCTTGGGATGAGCTACACGAGCAATGGGATGTGAGGTTTGCATGCAGTGGGGCAGGATGCGGGTGAGAATGGAGCACAAAGGCACAGCTGTGGGGGGATGGCATCCTGGGATGTGGGGTGCACCTGTAATGGGACACGGTGAGTGTGGCACGAGGGATGGGGCCAGCGTGCAGTGGGCTTTGGGGCAGATATGCTGCAGAGTACAGAGATGTCCCCAGCTGGGTGTGGGGTGTCATGGGACACAGGGTACACCTACACTGGGACATGAGGTGGGTGCCATGGGCACAGAGATGCGTGTGCAGGGGGCTGTTTGCATAATGGGCTACAGGGGTGCCTTTGTAGATGGTACTGGATGTCTGTGGAATGGGATGCGTGGATGTACATGCAGTGGGGCACGGTGTACCCATGCAGTGGGGCATGGAGACAGATGAGCAGTGGGGTGCAGAGTTGTGCATGCAAGGAGGATGCAGGCAGTGCACAGGCAGTGGAACACCCTGGGACGGAGGCGTGTGCGTGGGCAGTGAGTGGGCCCGGGGGGTTGCAGATGCAGGGCAGAAGGCTTTGTGCGTGCAGGGGGCAGCGGAGATGGACAGCCTGCAGAAGCGGGGGTGTGTGTCCAGCGGGGCGTCAGGATGTGCGGGGGATACATCAACGACGGTATGAGACCAGGAGCAGGCTGTGGGGCAGGGAGCTGGCTTAGTACCGAGATGCAGAAGGGTACTTGGGGGCTTCGAGGGGGCATCCCCCGGGAAGGAGGGAAGCTGGCCGGGCGCTGCCGGTGCCGGGGCGCAGCGGCGGGGCGGCAGCGGGAGCTGTGCGCGGTGCTGACCGCCGCCGTGGAGCTGTCCGCGGTGCTGACCGCCGGCCGCGACCCGAGGCTGTAGCAGCGGGGCTGGGGTCCTGCGGCTCTGGCCGCTGGCGGCCTGAAGCACAGGGGCTTTGGCTTTTCTCCTTCCATCCGCTGCGCTTCCATGGATAGTAATCCTGCTCCGTCCTCCAGCACCTTTCCTCTGCTCCAGCTGCACTGCCATGCCACCTCAGACTGACCCTTTCCGTGCAACCAGTTCCCTCACCTTGCCCTGGGTGAGAGAGCGTGGGAGGGCAGTGCTGAGACTGGCTAGCTCCGGGTCCTTCCCCCAGTTCCCCTTCTGGAGTTGTGTTCAACACTCTCCTGGGGTCCCCTGACAGGTCGCTGTCCCCATTTGGGGCTGGGGAGTGACCAGGTGGTTCCTGGTGGAGAAATTGGGATCCGATGCTCTTGCATTGAGGAGACAGGTGTTTCATGCCTGGCTTGTGCCGGCTGGGAGTGAAGGGGAGGGGGAGCTGCCTTTGTTCCAGACAAGGGAGCAGATGCATGTCAGTGTACAGCCTGCTGGGGCTGCACACACGCAGCACAAACACACGTGCATAAAAGCACATGCACACACTCCCGGCCAAGAACATTTAGTGCAAAGCAGACCCTCTTCTCAGCTATCCCACTTCATGCTGGACAAGTCCTTCTGGGTACAGACCTGCTCCCAGCCCATCCTCTGCTGGCCTCCCCCTTTCCAGCAGCCTGTGAAGAGGGGTATCTCATTCTTGATGTGTCTCTAGAGAAAAATAGATGGGTCTCCCAGGCTGGCACTGGTGTAGCGTGGTAATGGTAGGTGAAGTTATGGCTGCTGTCTCTGGTCCTGCTCTCCCTTGTGACAAAGAAGTGGCTGTCTCACTGCTGCTGAGGCTCCTGGAAATCCCTGAAAATCGACCTGTCAGGCAGCTGGTCAGGGGGAGGTGGCCCCCACCTGTGCCGTGGGCTTGCAGGAAGCGTCTTTCAGACATGGGGCTGTGCACAGGCACACACCCCCACGGGCGTGGGCTTGCATGCCTCCACTCTGCTGTGCACGCAGACAGCACCCACGTGTGCATATGTGCACACATATGTGCACCGTTCCTCCTCCACAAACCATGGGAGAGCTGGGAGGCAGCGCAGGAAGTGCTCTGCCTGCTCCTTCTTGTGGCTCAAGGATGAAACTCTGCACTTTATGATGGGCTCGGTGCTGAGCCTCCCCAGCAGGCAGATGAGGGGGAAGGTGTGTTCCTGTGGGAGCTGACCTACTAGGGCATAGCTGAAGCCATGAAGAATGTCCCTTTGCTATTACAGGTAAAATGCAGGGAGCAGAGCATGAGCAGCCAGGGCCATGGGCTCCTCAGGCTACTGCAAATCAGTGCCCACAGCTCGGTGAACTGGACTTGGGGCTGTGCTGAAGCAGGAATGATGCAGACTGTGCCAGGGCTGGGTGACACAGCTGGGGACAGCTGACATCAGCCCTGGGCATTCACTGAAATGGCACTGTCCCAGCCCCTCTTGCCTCCAGACTGCTGATGCTTGTGACATAATCAGAGCCTGGGTGGTGGCCCTGCTCTGGGGGGGTGCTCCACAACCCCCTCCCCAACCCTTTGCCCTCCTGAGAGCCGCTTGGGTGTCCTTTGCAGACGGGCTCTTTGTGACCGACTACTTCACCCGCACACCACGCAAGCTCAGCCCCTTCCGCTCCTTTGCCAGCATCGAGCTCTTCCACTTCCACATTCCCGAGGACACAGTCATCGCCGTCTGGAACCTCATCACCTTCAAGGAGCAAGGTGGCACCTTTGGGGATCAATGCCCAGACCGCAGCATCACCGTGTGAGTAAGCAGCCTAGCCTGCCTGTATCCTTCCTGCCTGCCTCTGCCACTCCTGCCTGGATTTGCGCCTCAGCTTGCCTGCTCTTGCCTGCTTCTTTGCTTGCACAAGCATGTGTACCTATAGAGTGAAAGAATCATAGAACCACAGAATCCTTTGGGTTGGAAAGGACATTAAAGATCATCTCGTTCCAGCCTGCTACCATGGGACACGTTCCACTAGAGTAGGTTGCCAACTGAGTACCATGAAGCTGCTCGCTCACTACCCCCCTGCTCCCCCGGTGGGGAGGAGAATCATGGAAAAAAGTAAAACTCGTGGGTTGAGATAAAAACAGTTAACTAATCAAAATAAATATGCCAATATCACTAATTATAAAACAGCTACAAAAATAATAATAATAACAACAGTAACAAAAAGGAGAGAGAGAAATAAAACCCGAGAGGGATGAATGATTCATCACACAATTGCTCACCGCATGCTGACTGATGCCCAACCAGTCCCCCAGCAGTGACTGGTGGCTCCATGCCAACTCTCCCAAGTTTATACACTGGGCAGGAGGCTCTATATGGAACAGAATATGTTCTGTATGGTATGGAACATTACTTTGGTCAGTTTGGGTCAGCTCTCCAAGCCATGCTCCCTTCTAACATCTTATGCACCCGCTCTCTGGCGGAGCATGAGACACTGAAAAGTGCTTTAGGGTAAGTGCTGCTGAGCAGCAACTGAAACGTCAGTGTGTTATCAACATTGTTCTCATACTAAATCCAAAACACAGCACTGTACCAGCCACTCTGAAGAAAATGAACCCTATCCCAGCCAAAACCCAGACAACATGTACTCTCTCTCCCCATGATTCATCTTCCCAGGACCAATGCAGGCTCCTCTCTTCTGTGCATCTCATAGATGAACTGTTTTGCTTGAACACCCACTCAGGAAAGCTCAGTCTCCAGAAAGGTCCCAGCTTCCATGATGTCTTTAAGCACAGAGGAAGACACCCACATGTAGGACGCACTGGCCCTGCCAGGATGCCCAGCCTACACCCTGCTGACTGCTGTCTCTCCTGCAGGTATTTCCGCTCAGGGGCTCCCTCTGTCATTAACCCGCTGCACACGCACTTCCCCAGGGACACGGCCGTCCCTGGCTCCTTCGCACTGACCCTCACCTGGACCCTGCCCAACCGCACCACAGGCGTGTTCAATGTCACCAGCCCACTGCCCGGGGACTGGTTCCTGGCTGCCCACCTGCCCAAGGATGAGGGCAAGATCTCCGTTAAGGTGAAGGGCCTGGAGGGACCATGGGGGGGCAGGGCTGGGGTCTGACTGCTCTGGACTGGCAGTGCCCAGGGCAGGTGTCCCAAACGGGAGCAGTGCCCTGTGCCCCTTGCCCTGTGCTGACTCTCCTCTGCTGCAGGGGCTCTACGAGGAGTGCCAGTATCTCTTCCAGCCACAGCTCATCGTGCAGCGCCTGGTGAACATCGCTGTGCTGTACCCCGGTCATGTCACTGAGCAGAGCATGGCCCCCCACAACCGCTCCTGCCTCTACAAGTGAGTGTGAGAAGGTCACCTACGGAGGGGGCATTCTCAGGGTGGGGAGATGGGGGTGTCCCATCCCTCTGGCTTCCCCCTCCAACCCTGTTAGTGAATAGTGATGGGCACACCTTGGCACTGCTGTCCCGCAGGGTCTTTGTGCCCAGCTACACATCGCGAGTGCTCGTGGAGGTGCTGCGGTGCCGCGGGGCCGAGGGCTGCCCACTCTGGCTGCGTGTGCGGGCCAAGGCTCCCCCCCTGCACAACTCCACAACCCTGGACTGCCGGGAACACACTCCCTGCCAGCTGGCACAGGACCTGCCCTTCTGGCAGCACTGGTACTACGTGCTAGTGGAGAAACACCCTGGAGTGCCGGGCACTGTCTCCTTCCAGGTCACCGTGCAGCTCACAGGTGAGGGTGCATGTGGAGGTGTGGATGGAGGCATGGTCTTGACTCTGCTTTGGTGTGGGGGCTAAAGGATGCCCTCAGGATCTGTCTGCAGCTGGGCACAGGGTTACACATGTTATAGCTCTGCTGAGATGGGAGTGCTGTGAGGTGTTGGGGCTGGGTTGGAAATGGAGATGAACGGTGGGCAAGAAGGAAAGTTGGGAACTAAGACTAGGATGGGGCTGTATGGTGCCCAGGCTGATGGCTTTGTCCCTCCAGACTGTTCCCGACCCAGCCTGGCCCGGCCGGCCTTCCTGCCCTCCAGCGCCTCCATGAACATGCCCCACTCCTTTGGCTCGGCGGGCGGGCTGGCGCTGGGGGACAGCCCTCCTCCCACCAGCCCCAACGACACCAAGCACCCGCTCCCCATCCCTGTCACCTTGCACACCGAAGAGCGGTGCTGGCCCGTCCGGCCCACGCTGCGCAACGAGCTGGACACCTTCTCTGTCCACTTCTACATCTTCTTCGGGCCCAACGTGTCAGTGCCGCCTGACCGCCCCGCTGTCTTCGTCATCAACCTCCTTCCAGTGCTGGACAGTGGTGGGGTGCTCAACCTGGAGCTGCGGCTCAACGTGGTGAGGTGGCCACATACACCCTGGGGGGGGCAGGGTGGCTTGGGATGGGGGGCAGGATGGGAGATGGGTGATATCAAGGTTGCAGCAGGGCAAAGAACAAGATTTGGGGTCACAGGCAGTGGTTGTGAAGTTTTTGGGTGATGGAGAATGGATTAGGGTGCTCCAAGGTCCAGGTTTGGGGTGTTCTTGGGTGAAGGGCAGTGGGTTGGGGCACTGCTAGTTGGTGTGCTGGGATCCAAGTACTGTCAGAGCAGGGGACACACCTGGCACTGGTTTAAGGCCATCTCCTCTGCCATCAGAGCTCCCTGTGTGGTGAGAACGTGACAGTGTTTGGGTGTCTGAACAATGGAGTCCCACTGACATCTGGTGACAACACCTCGGTCACCTGTGAGACAGGTAGGCTGGGCTGTGCTTGTCCATCCTGCCATGTCCATGGGGTCACAACCCCTGTGTCTGGCAAGAGGCTGGGTGGGAGGAGGCTGCAGAGACCATGGGGGCATGTGGCCCTGGAGCCTGGCACAGGGTACCCTGTCCCTGTTCCGGCTCTGTCCAGAGCAAGGGGCTGCGCCTTGCTCTGCTCACCCAGAGCTCTTCTGGCCCACAGAGTCTCTGGCAGGCTTCCTGCTCTCCGTTAATGCCACAGCCAGCCTCAGCCGCCTGCGGATCCCCTACCCCCAGACCGGCAGCTGGTACCTGAGCCTGCGCTCGCTCTGTGCCACGGAGCACGGGTAAGAGCCCCAGCAGCACATCCCCTCGGTGCCCCGAGGGGGGGTGTCTTCGCCGTGACCTGTGCATGCCGTGGGTCTGTGGGCGCGCCTGTGCCCTGCGCTGCTGTCTCTGCTCATTGTGTGCACGTGGCTTTGCGGGCCGTGTGTCACCGCGTGTCACCGCGTGTCACCGTGCGAGTGCTGCGTGGGCACGGATGGCTCCGGCTCGCGTCTGCCTGGCCATCTGCGGGTCCCCGCGGCTCTTCCCTCTGTCTCGCGGTTAGGAAGTGCCTGTCAGCCCGCGAGCGCCGGGCATCTGTCAGCGCCTCTCTCTCCGCCCCCGTCCGCGGCACGGCCCATCTGTGCCCGTGCCTGGGAGGGGACCGGGCTGTCGCTGGGAGGACAGGGCTCTGCTCTGCCTGTGAGGGGCCATCTCTGGTCAGGCTGGGGCTCTGCTCAGCATCTCCAGGGACTGCTGTGGCTCTGTTCCTGGTCTCTGTGTCTGCCTGGAGCCTTGTGGAAGAGTGAGGCTGGTGTGTGTGTGTCTGTGCGTGCAAGGATGCGCAAGAGCGGATGGTGCTGCATGCATGTTTGGGTGCACATGTGCAGCCAGCTCTTTGTGCATGTTCTGGTTTGCACAAGCAGTCAGGGCTTTGCTGAAGCAGTCAGGGCTGTGTGTGTTCTGCACACATGCATGTGCAGATTAGACTGTGTGAGGACACAGTCAGTGGACAGCAAACCCACGTGCAGCTGGCACTGTGTGCATGTTGGGGTGCCTGTGTGTGCCCAGACAGCATCTGGCACATGCTGTCAGCCTGTGGGGCTGCCTGTGCTCCTGGTGTGCTGGAGCTGAGGAGTGCTTGGCAGTGCCCAGAGCCTTGTGCAGGGGCAGGCCAGGGCAGTGGGGTTGGTGTGCCTGCTCTGACTCCTCTGCTGTGTTTCTAGTTCACGCTGAGTTGCCAGCCACAGTCAGTCCTTCCCCGATGGGCTCACACATGGCCATTGCAGGGCAGGGCGTAGTGTGTGCACAGCAAAAGCCAAATGAAATAGGAACCAGCTGGGTGTGCTGCTAAAGGCAGAGGGGCTTTAAGCATGGCCAGTTCCTCCTGCTCCCTCAGGCTGGCACAAACAATTGAAGCACACAGGATCCTTGGGGACCAGCTCTCAGCTACCACACGCAGCACCAAAGAATCTCATTCTCAAGCTTGCCCAGTCCCAGTGTCTCCCATCACCTGCCAGGTCTGGGTGAGACAGGTGGCTCTGTTAGAGGTAGGAGCTCTTCAAGGGCACAGGGTGAGGGCTGACCCCTTTCTCCCACCCCGCAGGTTTGAGCCCTGCACCAACGTGACAGCTGAGGTGTACCTGCGCGCCTACCTCTCACCCTGCATCAACGACTGCGGCATCTACGGCCAGTGCAAGCTGCTGCGCACCAACAACTACCTGTACGCTGCCTGCGAGTGCAAGGCTGGTGAGAGCTGAGCCCAGCACCCACAGACCCTGCGTCCTTCCCTTCCCTTCCCCTTGGATACCGCTCGTGTCCCAGCAGTCCATTCGTGCCAGGTCTCTGCAGGGTGCTGGAAAGGGGGTTCCCTGCTCACCCCCCCAGACCCTGCGAGTGCTGCAGGGGTGATGGCAGCTCTCCCTGGTCACAGGCTGGAACGGCTGGGGCTGCACGGACAACGCTGAGGCTTTCTCCTACGGCTTCCAGCTCCTCTCCACGCTGCTGCTGTGCCTCAGCAATGTCATGTTTGTGCCTCCCGTGGCCATTGCTGTCCGCAGCCACTACCTCCTAGAAGCTGCTGTCTACATCTTCACCATGTTCTTCTCCACTGTGAGTGTGTGTGGGGCAGCTGAGGGGCAGGCGAAGGGCTGGGGCTGTGCAGGGCAGATCTCACAGCCTTTCCCTTCTACCCCAGTTTTACCATGCCTGCGACCAGCCGGGCATTGTGGTGTTCTGCATCATGGAGTATGATGTGCTGCAGTTTTGTGACTTCTTGGGCTCTCTCATGTCTGTCTGGGTCACTGTCATCGCCATGGCCCGGCTCCAGCCCATAGTCAAGCAGGCAAGTGTGGGGAGGGAGCATGCAGGGCAGGCATGGGAGAGATTTATCCTCATGGGTGCCCCACTGCCCCACAGGTGCTGTACCTGCTGGGGGCCATGCTCCTGTCCATGGCTCTGCAGATGGACCGTCACGGGCTCTGGAACCTTCTGGGGCCCAGCCTTTTCGCTTTGGGGATAATGGCCGTCGCCTGGGTAAGATGATGTCCCTTATGTCCCCATCCTGCTGCCCTCACCCTTCCCCATGAACCCTGGCTCCTGAGGGGTGTGTCACCATGGCACAGAGGTCGTGCCTGTCCCTGCTGTGTGTCCTATTCCAGCCTGTCCTCTCCCCACCACAGACGGCTCGCACCATCCGTCGCCGCCACTGCTACCCTCCCACCTGGAAGCGCTGGGCTTTCTACCTGTGCCCGGGCGCGCTGATCGCGGCGGCGGCTGTGCTGCTCTACGCCTTCGTGGAGACAGAGGAGAACTACTTCTACATCCACAGCATCTGGCACCTGCTCATCGCCGGCAGCGTCGGCTTCCTGCTGCCGCCCCGCGCCAAGCCCAGCCGGCGCCTGGGGCCCCTGCCCCGGCGCAAGGGCTGTGGGTACCAGCTCTGCGTCAACGAGCAGGAGGAGCTGGGCCTTGTCGACCCCGCAGTGGCCTCCATCAACAGTATTTGTACCAGCTGATGGCACCAGCTCAGACTCCTCTGTCCTGGAGAGCAGCCCTGTGGGGCTCGGCACCCACTCTCTTCGCTGGCCACCCCTCTCTGGGGGTGCCAGGACTCCTCTGGACAGGCACACAGCCACCTGTGCCAACCTGTTCTTCCAATTACAGCCTGATTGAACTTGTCTCCAGGGGTTGCTGTGGCTCAGTCTGGGGCAGAGCTGTGGGGTCTCAAATCTGAGCTAGGTCACACTCCTCTCTTTGCCAGGCCATGGAGTTGCTGAGGGGATATGGTTCGGTGTGGAGGGGAGGAATGGCAACAGTCTCTGGCTCTCAGTCAGAGCTGCCACTTCGTGGTGGCTGCTCTAGAGCTGATGCAGCTCCAACAGAGCAAAGTGGCTGGCAGGAGGTGGGGAGCAGAGGCTGTAGTGTTTTGGCTGCTGTCATGACAGGTTGCAAGGCTGGGATGTCTTTGTTGGGGAACTGTGCTCTCACAGGATGGCTGTCACCTCTGACCTGGGACCAGCTGTGCTATACCAGGGCATCCAGGATCCTCTCTAAGCCTGCAGGACTGTGGTGAGCCCACAGCTGTAGGGGGGGTAAGTGTCACTGGGTGCTGCTGCTGCTGCCTGCCATGGCAGTGCAGAGCTCTGAGAGGCCTCTGCCTTCAAAGGCCACATCCCCAGGAGCCCACAGCCTGTTAGTGTCACCCCAGTGCCTGGGACAGCCTGCCTCAGCACCCCACACGTCACTGTCACCAGGCTAGTGACCCTGTGTCCCTGCTGTTGCCCCCAGCGCTGTCTCTGCAGGGCACTGGGCTCCAGTGGGAGGGCACTGCATGGGCAGCACCCTGTGACCCAGCTGGACAGCCCTTTCTCAGCCTCTGCTCCTTGTGGGGCTCACGGTCAGACCTGTGGGCTCAGCACCCACTGCAGCCAGTGGTGACCATGGGATGGTGACACATTCTTGGGCTGCGTGTGTGCCTTAAGGACAGGGGGTTTCACTCTGCATCAGCACCTCAGAGGTGTCCAGGGAGGACAGGGAAAGTTTCACTGACACTTCTCACCCCTCTGGGGACTTCCCCAATCTCCTGAGAATTCCTCAGCCCTGCAGGGGTCTTCACAGTGGAATCCTGAGGCAAAGCTCTGCATCCTCCCAGCCACATCCTGGCTGAGCAGAGCCCACCCGCCAGCAGCCCCCCTCCCTGTACCCCTGGGGACAGAGCCCGGCACAGGGAGATTTACTGGATGCTTAACAGGATTAGCAACTGCAGGCAGGCAGGCAGCTATGTAATAGGATTGCAATCTAATTAAAACTGCTTCTTGGGAGCTGGGCCCCAGCTGGCCAGAGCAGGGTGGGCTCGGGGTTTTGTGGGGGTTTGTGGGGACTGTGGGGATGGGATTGGCAGAGCAGGAGGAGGGATGAGCTGGTGAGGACTATGGCAGTGCTGGTGAGTTCAGGGGTTTGCTGCCTCTGTCTCTGGGCCTTGGTGGGGCTACGCCCATGGGGAGCCAGCCTGGCATGGAAGTGTGCTGGGCAGCCTGGGCAGGAGCCCCATCTTTGTACAAGGACTGGGGAACCCGCATCTGCTTCTTTCCTTCTCCCCTGAGCTCATCCTCCAGCCCTCTCTCTGCCATACTGAATGTCCTGTCTGGCCAGGTGACAGATTAAGGATTAATTTTTTAATTAAGTCCAATTGCACCCCACTGGCAGTAGCAGCCCCCAGAGGATGAGGAGCTCAGCTTTAGCTTTCACATCAGCAAGAGGTGGAGTGGAGCACACACTGGGCACCAGCTTGTCCTACACCAATGCACCCCAGTTTCATGGAGGTGTCAGGGCTGCATGGAGCATCCTTACCCATCCCTCATCCCCTGTCTCACTGCTGTAGGGCTGAAGTGCAAACCTCCTGCTTGTCAAATTTGTGAAGACTCTACAATAACAGAGCCAGTGGTGGGATGAGCTGTCCCTGTGCAAGCAGCTGCACAGCCCCTGCCTGCCCCACAGCGGACACCACGGGGGTGGCACATATGGGACTGGACCCTTGAGGGGTCCTGGAAGAGGTGGGCAAGGGTTTTAGCCAGGAGAGCTGCCTGGGAAGCCTGGAGGAGCCACACACCAGCTCTGCTAGACTCTGCTTTTCTGGGCAGCTGGTGCAGCTCAGAGCTCCCTCTCCTTTTAATTAAACCAGCAACTGCATTTTTCATCTCAAGGACAGGCCACGCATCTGACCGCACTGCCCAGGGGGGAGCTCAGCCAAGCGGCCCTGGAGGGAATCCAGGCACTCTCTGCCAGACCAGCTCGTCCCTGGGGGCCCGTGGGCTGCCTGCTGAGAGCTGGGAATCACCATTCTCACCTCATCTCCCAGTCCCAGGGCGGGAAGAACCCCATTCCCCTGCCTAGCTCTGGGCACAGCTCAGTGCAAGTGCAGAACACACAGTACTGCAGGACAGGAAGAGTCTTTGCTCCCTGCTCCAGGCACCAAGCATGGAGAAGCAGTCACTCCTGTGGGACACCCAGCACAGGGGCTATGTGTGCCTCTCCCACCTCTCCCTGGGACACACCATGGGGGACTCCAGTTTCCCTCAGCTACCTCCCCTTTGTGGCAAGGTCATGCCTTGTGTCCATGCCTGTGGGGCTAGTGAGCTTTTCTGTCATGGTTCCCCATGGCCTCCAGCCCCTGCCCCTTGAGGAGGCACTCAGGGTGAAGGCTGGACTCTCCCACCTTCCCCTCCTGCTCAGAGAGTTGGGGTCTCTGTGAGTCCCACCCTCCCAGTGTAAACAGCTTTCCCGATGTTCCATCCCTGCCTCTGCCAGGCACAGCAACCACATAACCATGGCAACAGTATCCCTATAACAGCCAGGTACATCTGACATCCCCATGGCAACCAACTCCCGGAACAGCCGATGAGGAGCTTTGCTTCCTCGGTGCTGGAGAGGGATGGCGGGGATTCGAGCCATGCCAGGTCAGGTGCTGGCAGGGACCTGGGGACACACACAGCTGGGTATAGTTTTTGACTCGTGTGTGGGGGAGCATAAGTCTCTGTCAGCCTCTGTCCTGACAGGTAGGATGCAGTGGACACAGGGGATGCACAAGGAGGCAGCAGCCCCGGGAGCAGTATCACCCTGATTGCTGCATCCCTGCTCCATCCTGCCTGGGCTGTCAGTGCCATTGTGCCAGCGTTCCCTGCTCCAGCACGAGTTTCTTGGAAATATGCATCCCAAACACTGGTGGTGTGCTTCCTGCCACAACCTCCTCCCACGCCAGCCCCCGTTAAAGAGGTGCTCCGCCTGTTGCCCTCACCCTGCCCTCCTCGGGGGCTGCCAGAGCCTCCCACCGCTGCCCGCCCAGCGCCTCCTGTCCGCGCTCATCACCCAGCAGCCCTGACGCAGTGTGTCGTTGCAGATGGCAATTGCATGCCATGCAACTTTAATGTGTCAGGCCTGAATTATTGAGCCCTGCAGCAGACTGCGCGCACGCAGGCAGCACCCGGCATCCCTCCTCCTCCTCTCCCTGCCCGCGTGTGCCTGGTCAGGAAGCAGAGGGTGGGGGCTGGTGAGAGGTCCAAGGTTTTGGGGTCTGTCTGGGTGCACAGGGGTGCTGTGCCCCTCGCTAACCGCCGTGGCTGGGAGGTGTGGGTGGAAGGGTGGGCAGGAGTGTCACCAGATTTGTCACCTGGGGGTTGGTGAGTCCCCAGGCAGGTGTGTAGGGAGGGACATGGTACCCTGCTGTCCCTGCCTCAGCATTTTCTCCCTGTATCCTCATGAAACCCCGGGTCAAGAGGTTCCCACAGATCCCCTGGAACTGCCCTGGGAGTCCTCAGCCCTCCTGCTCACTGTGCCGCCAGACCCAGGGAGGCAAAGCCTTTGCACCCCAGCCAATGTAAATCCCACGGTGGATACAGACAGAGCTTGCTCCCTGGCCGGACATGGCTGTCACTGTGCTGCTCCGGGGATGATGAAGGGCTCAGAGAATGCCCTGGCTGCTCTCTTATTTTTGCAGTTTGCCTGAAGCACCCTGCAGCCACTCGATGATTTTCTCATCAGAGTAGCAAGGCTTGACTGCCCTCCCCACACAGCCCCATCCATCACCCTCGCCTGGCACCACCGTGCAGCTCACAGGCACCAGCCCTGCCTGTCCTGCTCAGTCCCTGGCTGTCCCTCAGCCCTGCAGGCAGTGCCTGCACCGTGGGCAGCCTGAGGGAGCAGCTCTGTGCATGCAAAGGGACCCTGTTTTCCCTGGGGGAGCCCATGCACAGCCTGCTTGCTCACCCCTCCTCCTCCCCGTGCCCTGGCTCCAGGTCTCATCCTCCCAGCTGCCATCCCCAAACTTCAGGGGAGGGGATCAGGGACCCCTCAGAGCTTCAGCCCCAGTCTGCTGCACGCTGGGTGACAAGCAGCTGGGAGCCAGGCACTCACAAGTGGGAGATACACTGGGAGAAAATCCAGCTCCAGTGCCCTGTTCCTGGGAAACACCCTGCCGTGGATACCTGTCCCACAGAACTGAGACAGAGCTGAGCGTGGCAAAGTCAGCCCAGAGCAGGCACAAGGGGGTGTCAGGGGGCCAGGGCACGGAGAGCCAGCATTGTCTCAGCAGCACATGATGCCACAACACCTGGAGGAGTGAGGGAGCACAAGGGTGGCAGGGCACGCCCAGCTTGGCATCAGGATAGGGGGGCAGGGGCCGTGGAGATGAGGGACAAAGGCTTGGCTGTACCCACAGGGACCAGAGCATTGCAGAGGGAATGTGTCAAGGGACAAACAGCAGCTACCATGGTCACATGGCTGGAAGGGAGCAGCAGACAGGAAAGGGGGACACTGAGACATGGGAAATCAGGAAAATGTGCTGGTGATGCAAAGCATCACGATTTTCAGCTGCTGCTAATTGAGTTTCTTGGAGAGGTTGGTGGGGAAACCTGCGGGGGGGCTGGACTCAGGACTTTATCCCCGGCAATTTAGAAGAGGGCTGCTGAAGACCTGCTCTGTCGAGCGGAAAAACCACTTGAGTCGTGCTTAACTTCATCAAGGGAACTGCATAGAAATCAGGGAACTTGCTAAGAGAAATTAATAGAGCAGCCAGGGGGGCAGACTGCCTGCAGACAGCATGAGAACCGCTCAGATCCGCATGCTGGAGACTTCCAGTAAATGAACACGTCCTTTAACAAGATTTGCAAGGCCAGCATGGCCAAGGAGCGGAGTGAGTAAATGGGTGGGAAAGGTCATCCCTCAAGGAAGGGAGCTGTGCCAAAATGAAGAGCACATGAAAGGGGGGGAAGGTTACATGAAAAAATAGAGCAAAACAACCCGCAGAGAGCCTTTGAGGAAGATCTTGGCAACAGTTTAAAATTGCAAATAATTTTGCAGTGCTAAATTTGTTAAATTGTTGCCATAGCAATGAGAGTTTGGGGATGTCCGGGGTGCATCAGAGTGCTGCAGCTTAGATTTACCCCTTTGGATGAATCTTGGGGTAGGATCTGTGAGTCCTGCCAGCTCTTTCTGCTAGGACAAGGAAGCCAAGTGTTTGTATCCCTGAAGCAGGCATCTACGGCCCACAGAGGGGTGATGCTGAAGAAGCAGCCTTGGCACATCCTGGCTGGTGAGCAGAGGAAGGGCTGGGATTGCAAGGACAAAGTCTACGAGTACAAAATGCAGCTGCACTTGCTGTCAACTGGTAGGAAATTAAGGCAGTTGCTCTTGTGAGAAATCAGCCTTGCACCAACAGAAATCAAGCTGTTACATCAAATGCAATCCTGGATAAATTTATCTTAAGAAGCAAGCCTGCAGAGGAAGATAAAATCGAGTTAGCAGAGGCTGAGAACACTGTCCATAGACGAAAAGCCACTGTTCCCTTTATGGCTTGCAGATTAAAGTTTTCCCTTAAAAATCATTTCCCCCCACTCAAACACTACCACTAAAATTTCCCTTGAGCCCCAAGTGCTAGGCAATATGTTGTTATGTGTGAACAGAGCTCTCAATGGAGCCTGCATTAGAGAAATCATATTGAAGCTTCCTGTTGGACTGAGAGAGGCGCCTACAATGGGAGGAATATTACAGATTATTCTTACTTTACATAAATATGCTTCATCACCTCCACAGCTAAAACACAAGGCTCTGCGTTTTGAAGAGGAATGTTTTTGGCTAAAATTAAATGGGCTTGGAACAAGTGCAATCCAGAGGCTCCTGGCTCAGCAGGAAGGGAGGTAAGTCCCTGAGGGCTCCGTGTGCCAAGTCCTCCTGAGCAGCTTTGCCCCAGGGCTTGCCTGCAGTCAGCAAATCTCCTGCCAGCACAACCGCAAATCCCAGATGAGCCCATGAGGATTGTTGTTCTAATTAACTAATGAAGCCGTCTCCTGTTGGGAAGATGGATAATCTGAGCTGGAGGCTTCCTCCCTGTGGTGGGGGAGGACCTGGAGCAACACCCACCTCCTCTCAAGGGACCTCATAAATGTTTGTACACCCCGAGGCTGTCGGTGCTGCAGGGACGTGCCAAGAACTCCCAGGCACAGCATCTCCCTGCACCCCGCCTTCAACCTGCCTTCAAAAATCCGTCTGACCCTGTCCTCTGTCTCACCCTGCCTTCAACCTGCCTTCAAAAATCCGTCTGACCCCCTCCTCTGTCTGGCAGGTCCAAAGGCGGCTTGGCTGCTCTCATCCCTGAGTTTTCACTTTGGTCTCATAGTTTTCAGGCAAATTGCAAGAGAAAAATTAACATTTGAGGAGGGTGAAGTCTCTGCAGGATCTCCCTGAGCTGCAGCCATGCACAGCACAGGAGGATCCACTTCAAAGGGAGGAGCCACTTCATTAAAAAAGAGAACTAGGGCTTTTGATATCAAGACAAACATCCTGATACACATCAAAGCAGCTTCCTCTCCTTGTCCTCAGACACCCTCTCCTGCTTCACTTAAGTTCTGGATTTTGGAATTACACCTCTGCTTAATCCATGCTGTGCTGCATCTCATCTGGATGGCTGTTTGGTGGGGGAGATTCTGGGTGCTGTTTTGTGGTGCGTGAGACCTTCAGGTCACATCCATGAGTCTAAACAATTCTGTCATTGCCTTCTGTTCCGCACATGAAGAACTAAGAACTGCTGGCGAAAGTGATTCCATTTCCATTGAAAAACATCATGATTTTAAAAGAAAGTGCAGTAGAGAAGGGGCCAAAGGCCAGCTGGGCTGCCTGAGAAGCCAGTGGCATCCATCCCTTTGGACACCCTCCCCGAGTGGCTGCAGGCCCCTCCTTGGGCATCCAGTGGCCTGGGAGAGAGGATTGAGGTGAGGATGCAGGGGTGGTGTGTGCACAGGTGCTGGGGGGAGTCACACCCACCTTGCTACACCTCTCCTTCAATATTGGGAGATTACGAGAAGGATTTCACAAGGCTCAAGAGCCTTGTCCTGTTCCTGATGCCAATACCTCGTGCTTTTGCTGTGGCCAGGGGCTTTGTCACGGTGGCCATTGGAGCTGGGCTGCAGGTGAGCTGTGGCCAGGAGTTCTGTGTACCCCTCACCAGGTCACCCCAGGCCTTGGGGCACTCTTTGGGACAGGAAGAGAAGTGGCTGATGCAGTGGGGAAGGCACAGGACTAAGCATTCAGTTGTTGGCAGCCAACTACAGACACAGCCCAAAGCTGCTCTCAGGGCAATCATTTGGGTCACGCTAGCTCTACCCCAGGTTTGTGAGGTGGGGCTGGGCTCAGGTGGGCACAGAGCATCACCTCCAGGTTACAGGGTGCTGGCTGGGAGCGAGGCACAGGGGCAAAGGGCTTGCTGCCACTGGCAGGTAACAGCTTTATTATTTCAATTCTTCTAGACATTGAACATAGGCTCTGGACATGGGGCAGGCCATGCAGGAGGGAGAGGATCAGGAGAGTGGTACAGCTTTGACTTGCTCCAGAATGGGTTAAAAACAAGGAAAAATCCTCCATTAAAAACAAGGAAAAATCCTCCCCCCAAGCCTCCACTACCCCAGGGATCATTCTAGCTGCCCTGGCTGTTTTGTTTCAGCTGCCCTGTCCAAGCTGCTGTGTGTGACAGAGGCAGAAGGAGTTTTATGCCCAGGCTGCCCAGAGCAGCATCCTCCAGGCCCCACGGCCACTAAACAGCAACACTGAAATCCTGCTGAGGCACACTGGTGCTTTCACTTGTATTTCTAGCCCGGAGAAGATCTTGCATGCCCCAGAAGAAGCCCACCCTTTATTCCCTGCGTTCTCCTGGCTGTCACTCCAGCCCTCAAGCGCAGACACATTGCATGTGCCTGGAGGGTGTGTGGGGGGGTCTCAGCAGGCAGGGCTTGTGATGGAGACCCTCAGGAAAGGCGAGGGCTGTGTCTATCCCAGACCCTCCCACACCTGCATCCCCTTGTGCCAGCCCCACACGCCTGCTGGAGCCTGCACGGCACCTCAGCACTCGGGGCTCGCTGGGGAGAGACTGGGGTGCAGCCCTGCCCCACCGCCCCCCGGCACCGCCCGGCGCTGCAGCTGGAGGGGAGCAGGGCTACGGGAAGCCGGGGGCGCGGGGTGTGTGCCGGCAGAGGCCGGAGCACAGGGAGCCGCGCGAGTGCCCCAGCCTGGCCCCGGCAGGACAGCCCCGCCGCCCGCAGCCCGCGGGTGGCGCGGCGGCAGCCCCTCGGCACGGGGACACCGCGGGGCGGCGAGGCCGCAGCCCCGCCGGGCCGGGCCGGGCTGGGCTCCGGACCCTCCGTGGGAACCCCACCGGGCATGCCCCTCCCGTGACGTCATGGAGCCCCACCCCCTCCCCGTTACGGCCTCTGCGATTGGGTGGTGCGCCCGGCCGGACCCGCCCATCCTCTCCTTTCTGAGTTCCTATTAGTCGCTGAGCTGTCACTCCAGACAGGCCACGTCCCTCACGGGCAGGCGGGGAGCGGCGCCCCGGAGACCGCGATCCCTGCGCTCGCCCCGCACCGCTGTGCGTGCCCTTGGCACCGCTCTGCGGCCCAGCACCCCTCACTGCACCCCCTGCCCCCCTCACTGCACCCCCGGCACCCTCCTGCACCTCTCACTGCACCCCCGGCACCCTCCGCTCACTGCACCTCATGCAGCTCCAGGCACCTCCAGTGGCCGCTCACTGCACCTCACTGCAACCCCCCGGCACCCCTCACTGCACCCCCTGCGCCCTCCAGTGCCATTCACTGCACCTCACGGCAACCCCCCGGCACCCGTCACTGCAGCCCCCTGCACCGCTCACTGCACCCCCGGCACCTCCAGTGCCACTCACTGCACCTCACTGCAGCCCTCTGAGCCTCTCACTGCGCTCCTGCACCGCTCACTGCCATCCTCTGCACCCCACACTTTCCCCCCACTGCTCCCTTCAATGTACCCCTCACTGCACCCCTCATTGTACCTCCCTGCGCCTCTCACTGCATCCCTGACCGCTCCAGTGCTGCTCACTGCAGCCCTGGCACTCCTCACTGCAACCCTGGCAGCTCCAGTGCCGCTCACTGCAGCTCACTGCAGCCCCCAGCACCCCCCACTGCACCCCTGCACCGTTCACTGCCAACCCCTGCACTCCACACTTGCTCCCCAATGCCCCCTTCAATGCACCCCTCACTGCAACCTCACTGCACCCCTCATTGTGCCCCCTGTGCCTATCCCTGCACCCCATTGCACACCACTCCATGGAAATCCCGGCTCCCAGTGTCCCACATCGCTGTGTCCCACTTGCACCTCCGTTGCTATCCCCTGCACCCCGACCTGCAGCACCCAGGACACCCCACATCCCCCATCCCCAGTCCTTGCTGCAGCGCCGCCCTCCTCAGCAGCCAGCCCCCTCCTGCAGCCCCATCTCAGAGCACCCCTCACTCCCTTCACCTCCTGAACACAGAGGGGACAGCCCACCCCACTGCCCCAGCACCCCAGAGCTGAAGGATTGGTGCTCTGGTGCCCCACACACAGGGCACACAGGAGTGGGTGTAGACTCAAGTGAGGAGCATGGCAGAATGGCAGGGAGCAGGCCAGGGTGTTGGGGAGTGTGGTGGGATCATGGGGATCACAGCAGGATGACTGGGAGCACGACAGGACAATCAGTGGAATGATGGGGGGCACGGCAAGGTCAGTGTGGAGCACGGACAACCACAGCCCAGCCATTGCAGCTTCCCCAGTGCCAGCAGCAGGGCTCAGGAAGGGAGATCCTGCCTTTCTCTTCTCTTTGCCTGCCCTGATAGGTCCCAGGAAGAGAAATCCGGGGCAGAGATGTTTGCAGGCAGCGGCCCCATCACTGTGAGGCTTGGGGCCAGAGCTGCTGGCCAGCAGCCAGGCGGCTTCTGCTCCTGCTTGGCAGCACAGAGGATGTTTTGTATGCAGTGGTGGGAGCACCATGCCCACCAGGGCTGGCCCTGGTGCCAGCAGCCCCCACAGACCCCAGCTCCCTGCCCACTGCATCATGAGGCCTCTGTGCCTCTGTGGCATGCCTTTCTCTCCCACCCAGGGTGCACAGCTGGTATGGGATGAGGGACAGTGCCGGGGGGTCACGGGCCTTTCCAGCACTACCTGCCCATGTTTCTCCCCTGCTAGATGATGTCTGGGCTGTGATGTTGTTGCTCACTGCTGCTGTGACACCTGCTGTCCCCCTGCCACTTTGCTGTTGTGCTCCTGGTCCCTTTCCACAGCTTGGCCACATGTGGGTGCTCCAGCCAGCTGCTGTGTGCACCTGGAAGACGTGGGGTGCCCTGGTGTGAGAGTCTGTCTGAAATCCTGCATTTTTCTGCCTCACGATTGCCAAAAAGACCACCGTCTGTAACAGGAGAGTGTCTCTCGCAAACTACACACACCTAAAAAGGGCAAATCTCATGCTCAGTTGAGTGCTGTGGCTACGGAATTGTCACAAAAGATTTTTTGGTGCAAAACAGGGGTAACTGAATGAACTAAGTATACTGGATTACTGACACTGAGTACACTGGACTGCTGGAACTGAGTAACACTGAACTGCTGTATTTTTGTGAAACTGAGTAAAACTGAACTGCTGTATTTTTTGTGAAACTGAGTAAAATTGAACTGCTGTTTTGTTTTGTTTTTTTTTCTAAGACTGAGTAAACTGTACTGCTCTATTTATGTAAAACTGAGTTGTCTAGAAAGGGAGGGACAGACCTGAGAAACCAAACAGTGCCTTCTAGACAAAATCGTCCCTCCACTTACACACGGGGATGAGGGGTGGCATAGCGCTGGCTGAGTAGCTTTTTCCCTGTTGTAAGTACTGAACCCCTCAAAAAGGAAATATTGGTGTGTGTGTGTATCCAGAGAGACAAAGGGGACACTGAAAATCTATATCATTGTGTAATTTAAGCTTGCAGAGCAACTCTCTGGTATAATTCCAGTCCCTTTGCACAAAATGAGCGAACACCTAAATCAGAGAGTAAAAGGTGACTTTTACTCGTTGCTTGCTAAATACAATGCAAAGCCGTCACCTGGCGGAGAAACTTGGGCGGAGAACAATTGGTTTAATCTGGAAAGTGTCATTGATAGAGTATGTTCTCTGCAACATGAATCAAAATTCAAAATGGGCAAAAATAAGAATATTCTTTGCTCAGTTCTGGGAGCCTGCCTCACTTCGGCAATAGAAACTCGCTTTAAGCGAAAAAGTGGGGAAAATGCTATCATAGACTCCCTCCAAAACCTAGTTGAAGTTTTGCAAAAACAATTGGATGAAGAAAGAAAAGTAAACAATTTGTTACAGGCTGCTTTAAGAGAGGAACACGTTAAAAACTCACAGAATGCAGATTCCTCAAAAGAAACAGAGGAGAAAGAAACTCCTCACATTAATCAAAATTGCCCTCAAAAGGAATTAACTCTGATGAAAAATTGCGGGAAACACTGCTGTAATAACATGAAACCTCTAATTAAAACAGAATGCAGCTATATCAATAATGAAGATCTTAACCCGCACAAAACCACTGAAGAAATCCCGTACACTGCTACCAAAATAACAAAACTTGCAAAGCAGTACGGGCTTCTCCCCCAAAAATCTGAAACAGAATACGTATGCCAACTGTCTCTCACTGGGAGAGATCAGATTCTTTTGTCAGAACAAGAAGCCGGTGGGCTTTGGGGACATGGGGTGTTCTTAACAGCAGCAGACAGACACATCCCATGGTCCCTAACTCAGCACACAGCTCATTCAGCAGAGGGGCTTAACCCCTTGGAAAGGAGAGACGCTTTGGTCAGTACCCCTGACCAACTCCAGGAAAACATTCACAAAGCTGACTGCCTGCAAATAATTCATGAAAAGAAATTAATTCCTAATTTTGAGTCACCAATGAAATCACCTGTAAAGCCTGAAATTACCTCTTTAACTCAAGGGCTTTCAGAAACACTTAAACCTACAGCAATTCTCCTTCAGAAAACCATAGTAGCTATGTCTCCTGTAGAAAGACCAGATAAACTTCCTAGTTACCAGAATGACCCTTTTGTTCCCCTTTCTGACTTGCTGAGGAAAAGAATAAAATGGGATTGGACTTCTTCCCAGAAGAAAACATTGCAATTGCTGATTTTTGAAGTGACAGCACAACAAGCACAGGACCCTATCCACGCTACAGATCCCTTTCAGGTGGAGTGGGGATTTACCTCCTCACAGCCTCCAGTACACATTTGGCTGTGGAGTCCTGAGGGTCTGACAAAGCCTGTTGGTTTTTATTCCCATGGTTTTAAAGATACTGAGAAAAGGTGTAGTGTCTGGGAACAGTTGTTTGTTGTTGGCTTGGCTCTCAGGGAGGTGGAAGAGAACTGGACGATCCAAGAATCTGGGACCTTGGGTAGCAGTCAAAACAAACCTGCCTCTGTGATCAAAGCCTCCTCTCTGCCCCACTCCTGCTAACAGAGAGGGAGAAGACAGTGCTCAGGTTGAGGAACTGTTAACTGTTTGGTGTATTTTCCAAAGTGAGGGACAAAATTATTTTCTTGTCTGTATTTACACCAAGTCCTATGCTATGTTCATATTTGGGCCAGTCCAGGCCGATGCTTTTAAAAGAGCTGCAGGAGATAACACTGTTAAAGCAACACAAGGATGGTTTGGGATTTTCCTAAAACCACAGGAAATTCAATCTGATAATATTTCTCACTTTCCTGTCAAAGGAGTGCAGGATTGGGCAGAAGGTGAAAAGATTAAATGGACTTCTAACACCTCTTACTATAGATGGGGGGTAAATGAGTGCCCCAAAATCACTGCTTTTTGCCCGACAGCTCCAAGCATAATTTCTTCACTACAGAGACCAGATGATTTCAAGAACCCAGCACATTACACTGGGCAACCTGTTTTTGGTGGACCTCCTGTCACTATAGGAGAAGTACCACTGCTGTTCAAAACCTCTCTGACAATTCCACTGTTCTAACCCTTTCTGCCTCTTCTTGGCAGAGTCTGTTGTGTTTGCTTTTACAGAAGAACTCCGAGGGACACGAAGACCTGATAAACCAAGATAACACTAGAGATGGACAACAGAAATAATGTTTTCCCTTCCCTTTCTGTAACACCAGGTGATGATATTACACATAACATGTAAATTAACTGAACTTGAATAAATTGGCTGCCACAATTAAAGATTTGATCAAATTACAGCAACCACTGAAGTCATTCTTATCGGCTTTTGTGAACACACCAGTGGCTGCTATCAAACATATTCCTAAATTGAGAGAAAGTAAACATAAACGATCACAATTTGGTAGGAAGGCACTTTCCCCACAGAAATTCAGAAAATAGTCTGGGACAGTGCCACTGACTTTGAAAGAGAATTCCAATCCTGGTGGAACCTGGTGAACTTTACCTATGATCCTGTTTCAAACACAGCCACTGCTTTTGTTTTAACTGTATACAATGCTTCTGTACATTTGGTTTTCCCTGTTATAATATTAAAACTGAATTACGATAGAGCTATTCTCTATCTTTCTGAACATAGAGAATGGGCCCATCAAATTATTAAGAAATGGCAAACTGTTAATTTGGAATTTTGTATTGCCCGAGAACAACAAGAGTTCATCTGTGAAAACAATGCAATAATAGCTCAAGGCAATTGCAAAATATCTGTCATTTTTCTGTGCTTGTAGACGATGTTGTAGTAGATACAAAGCATCCCTTAAAATTTCTGTGCTTGTAACTTTACTAAGATTTCAGGATGTGATTTCTCTTATGAAGTTACAGTCACTTCTCACTACCTATTGCAATCCAACTACACACTGCTCCACAAACTGATGCCTACTCCTATTGGGATGAACCTTACCCTGGTAAGACAACTACTGCTACATCAGGACCTGATTGAAATCCTCGAGAAGATCAAGGAAAGCGGACAGAAGACCCTGGTGACTGTTCATCATGATGTGGGACAAATACACCGAGTCATGGAGAGGGTAAAACAAGATGCCAGGCGCAGTTGGTGGGATAGCCTATTTGGGTGGTCCCCTACTGTCACAGGTGTCCTGAACAGTGCGTGTCATCCCATTGTTGCCCTTTTGATTCTGATTGCATTTAGTTTTATCTTTTCAGCAGCCCTACTTGTGATGAACTGGAACATGATGAGAAAGCTGAAGAGATTGACGACTATAATCAATGCCCATAGCCTAGCTGATGTCCTCTACACAGTGGACATCCCCAAAACAGCTGATAGAAAGCAGTTATGAATGAATCACATATACTTTAGAGCAATTCTGATTCTTGAATATGACTTTGTTACAATTATTTTTTGATCTGTAGTAAATTGTTTAGAAAATAATCGTAAGAATTAATACTTATGATTTGTTTGCTATGTTTCTAAAATTATAAATGATATTGTCATAATTAATTAATCATCTTTTGAAACTGTTATATTTATTTGTTGTTCTTGTTGTAATTATTTGTGATTAATTTTTAAATTGATAATATTGTTATAATCAATTAATCATTTTTTGAAAATTGTTAAATTGATTATACAAATGATATTGTTTAAATTAATCAACTATTTTTTGAAATAATTTTGAAATTGTTATAATATTAATCAACCATTTGTGACAATTGTTATGATAATCAATATTAATTATGTTTGTTTATTGTTTCCCTTTCTCTCTCTTTTTCTTCCTTCTCTCTTTATTTTTCCCCTCTTCTTTCCTGACATCTTTATTTCTTCCGGGTTATGCTACCGAAATGCGACGAGTTCCGATCACCAGCAGCACTCCAGAGTTCTGCCGATGAAGATCCCTCAAGACAGTCGTGAGTCACGGGGTCGTGTGAGAGTCCGTCCGAAATCCTGCATTTTTCTGCCTCACGATTGCCAAAAAGACCACCGAAAAAACTGTTGAGCCAGTGCAGGGTGGAGAAGTTATGTGCCTCTTAGTTACCTGTCTCCATAGGTAATTACCTGTCGACTTCATGGGACATTCTGCCCCCTGATTCCAAACAATGGATCTGGACTCCCCGCCTCTCGACCTGGCTGGCTTCGGACTGTGCAAATGGCCCCTTTCCAACAAGGAGACCCCCCCTGGCCTGCCTTCAACCATCGTGACAAATAAACAAAGGTGCGGGCTTCTTCATCGACGGATCAAAACAAGAAGACCCTGTACCATCAGACCCCCATGTACCTTCTTGTAAAGACTGGGACTGAACTACCAAAACTTGCCCCCCCCCAGCTCGGTGGTGGGGAGGGAGAGCTGTGCTGTTGGGAGGGGGGAAAATTGCCCAGAACTGAAGCGCGAGCACTGAAGCACGAAAACAATGGTTCCTGCTGATAACTCTGTGTACCTGTACCCCGAGTTCTGTGTTCTTCCCCCCTTTTCGTGATTTCGGTTGTGAAATTGATTCCCTTCCCCCAACGAACAACGGTATAATTAGGGTCCCAGAACAGCCGTCCCCTCGAGATCTCCCCAAACCTGGTACCCTGCTGAACTTCTGACGGCTGGACCGCGAGAAGCAAGACCGCGGTTTTGGTAGCTATAACCCATATCCTTTTTCCTTCCTCCCTCTTTTCCTTGTCTTTTCCTCTTCTCTCTGGTTCCCCCCTTTCACCAACGCCATTCTGTTGTGATTTTCAATAAAACTGTATCTGATTTGTTGCTGTAAATCCTCTGTGCCTTATTGGTTATTTTTGCACCAAAAAATCAACCCCGCCATCTGTACCCCCCTGGGTCGGATCGGGACACCTGGCAAGCTCCTGGAAGATGGTGGAGCAGGCAGTGGGCCAGGGTGTGGGGTGGAAAGGGCAGGAGTTCAGGGACATCTAGCTGGGGAGCTACAGGGACACATACTGCAACCTCACCCTGAAGGTCATGCACGGCATCCAGGCAGTGATGAGCAGATCCACCATCCATACATCCTCAGATTGGGATGACAACTCCTTCAATGTGGACTGCTTGCCCACCTTCCTGGCTGGGCTTGATCTGGCATGGACTGGCCTCTGCACAGTGTCCCTCCTCTTCTGGGAGAAGCAGCAGGCCACCTGCCAGCCCTCCAGCATGTGGCATCTGGCATGGCACACCATTACACCATTTTCATGATGTCCACATGATGTCCACTTCCTCTCCCTGGATGCGGCAGAGATTCTGGAGGCAGACAGCACACTGCCCCATCTCCATGGAGGCTGTGCACAAACTGGTGAAGGTGGGGGGTCCAGGTGTGAGTCAGAGGTCCCTTCTCTAGGCACACACCATGGTATGTCTGCAGCTACTGCTACCTGATGATGATCCCTGTACTGAAGCAGGAGGATCCCTCCTGGAGCAGGAGGGCCTCACCAGCATGTGTGGCAAGCCCAGGCTGTGAAAGCCCCAGATTGTCCCCTGGAAGAAACCTGCCAAGGGCCTGGACACTAAGGAACCGTGGCTGCTGCACACGCTGCCTCCCCAGCACAGCATCACCCACCCCAGCCTCTTCCCCTGGAGAGGGATGTAGCCTGGGCTTCCTGGCCTCCACTCCTGGCAGTGGTCCTGCTCTGCTCCACAGGGAGCAGCACATCTCCCAGGAACGCATGATGCCCACCCCAGGCGCTGCTGTAAAGGGTAAAAGAAGTACAGCTGCCCTGTGCTGTGTGGGCTGGGAGTTTCTCTGAGTCTGTAAATAGCTGAGTTCCCCTCATGCTCATCTCAAAAGTGAGAAGGGGAACATTCCTCGGAGAGGGGGAAAGAATTGGTCAGTTGCCATTGCTGGTAGAAAAGCTATTTTTAATTTTATTAAATGTTTCTCTAGTATAAACTTTCAAAATATCTGGAACCTCTGATATAAAGATTTGTGCCATGGCTCTGTAGCAAAACTGTTGCTCCTGGGGCCAGTGATGGTGGCACTCAGGGGGGGATGCACCTGGCATCAGGGGACAGCTAAGGTTCCTCTTTGTGATCTGGGGAAGTGTGGGGAGCACAGAGGGAGCAGAACACTCCGGAGCCACCCTCAAAAAAGGGCATGTGGGGGACACAGTGGCCAAGGGGGCCAGGATGGGTCTGTGGCCGGAGCAGGAGCTGCAGGGTCTCGCCCACCTGCACGAGGCTGTGGGAGAGGAGGTGGAGGTGGGAGATGGTGTCTCTGGCCAGGCTCTCCAGTAGTGCCTGCTGCTGCCGTGATGTCTGCAGGATCTGCACCAGCTGCTGCTGGACATTCTGGAGCAAGCCTGCCACGCTAGACCCTGCAGTGAGAGAGGGGTCAGTGGCAACTCACCATGGCTCCAAGAGCTCCCTGTGAGGCTGCCGTGGAGCTGCAGGGAGCACCCACCCTGCAGGCTTGTGTCTGATGCATCTTCACCTGCTGCTGGCTGCTCACTCGTGGCTGCTGTCCCATGGGAGCCTGTGGCTGCAGCAGCCAGCGGCAGCACTGGGTTTCCTCTTCCCATCTCCAGGGACGTCTCACCAGGAAAACCTGTCACGAAAGCTTGGCATGGAGCAAGCAACAAGAGTGATGGAGACACCCAAATTTAGCCTGACTACGACACAGAGCCCTGGGAAGGCACTGCCTCTGGGAGCCCGTGCCCTTCTCACTGGCAGGACAGGATGGAGCTGTGTCCTGGAGCACGCGGACTCACTCAAAGCTGGAGACACTTACTGGCCTTTCCCTCACTTCCTTCCTGCTTCAAGTCAGTGGGACAGCCTGGAAGGAGAGCAGACACAGCCTGTGAGCTGCAGCCACCTCTTGCACCAGGGCACACGAGCATGGTAGCTGGGGCATGGTACTCACCCAGGAGGGAGACGGGAGAGAAGCAGCAACCGGTGTCTGCAATGAGAACCATATCAGACCCTGCTTGTGGGGCTGAGGGATTTACTGGGCTGAGCAGGGCAAGGAAAGCCTTACGTGGCATGGCAGGGGCTGTGGGTGGCACTCCAGCAATGTGTTCCTCACCAGTGGCTGGGAGAAAGCAGAGAGGAGAGATAACGCCTTCTGAAGGGACCTGCTGGTGGACCACCACCAGCCTGGGGTCTGCCCGGCTTGCCTCGGCCAGCCCCTCAGCCTGATGTGCCCTAGCCACAGCTCCAGAGCGCCCTGCAGGGCCCCAAAGCACTTCAGAGCAAGGTACAAAAGCAGGAGTCATTCACCCACCACTGCAATGCAGCCACCTCTGGGCTGGAAGGCAGCAGCGGCGGAGCAGCACGCAGCAATGCTACAAAACACACTAGGACTGGAAGAGAAGGAGAATCCCACATCCACTTGAAACTGCACGGGGAATTTGGGGAGACAGAAGGTAGTTACCCAGTGTGGGAAGATGGCCAGGGCACCCATGGAAACCAGACTTGGGCATGTATCCTGCATCACCTCATGGCCAGATCCCCAGGAGTGTGAGCAGTGAGGGGCCTGCAGGTGGGTGGGCTGAAGGGCAGGGGAGCTGCAGGCAGCTCTGGCCCTCACACACAGCCCAAGCTCATCTGAAGCTTTATAGTGTTACCGGGGCAGTGAGGAGCCAGGAACTGCTGAAGGGAAAGGAGTCACATGCCCTGCAATGGCACCAGCCATGAGATCCCTGTGCTGTATCAGGGCCACTGCCCCTTCCAGACCTCTCGCCTCATGATCTGCCCTAGGCAGCCAGCAGCCTTGCCATGCTCTCAGGCTGGTGCTCCCTCCTACCCTATCCCAGCCATCCCCATCCCCACATGCTCTAGGGCTGGTTTGGAGCCAAAGCCTGCAGAGACAGAAGTCCAAACACACCCATTGTTCACCATCCCCGCTGAGGGACATGTGATGGATCCCCTGATCCTCTCAGCCTCCCATTCCCACCATGCTGGCATGGGCTCGGGCTGGAGCCATGGCTGGAGCCATACAGCTCAGCAGAGCAGGGCAGCTCAGTACTTACGGCTCTCTGGCTCGTCCTTGACACGCTGCAGCATCGGTGATAGCAGCGTGCTGGGGGCGTCCCCGCCAACGCCGTGCTCTGCAGGCGGGCAAGGGGTGCAGAAAAGAGCTTCAGTAACTGGGGAAACAGGGGTGTCCACCACCACCTCGCAGCCAGGACAAGCCCCACTGCAGCTGCCTGAGCCCACGGGTACCTGGTGGCTCTGGTGAGGATGGAGAACGTGTGGCAAGGGTCGGCCGGCGCCTTCTGGAGGGCAGCTGCGCCACGTCTAGGGGAAAAAGAAAGACCATCAACAGACTCTGGGTGTTCACATAGCAGCAGCGCTCCACCAGCACCCCACGTCCAGCCACCCTGCTGAGCCCACACGCCCGTCCCCGGCACCCACTTGGCATCCTCCAGGCACCCACCTTGCATCCTCCGTTCGCCAAACACGGGCCGCCCCGCCGCCTTCCAGATGATCTTCATGGCTCTGTAGTGCGGGGGCAGCAGGGCCGAGTGCTGTCCTGCCCTGCGGCGCGTCTCCCGCTCCGAGTGGAAAGCCTGCTTGAGCGCCTTCCACTTGGAGCGGCACTGGGCCACGGTGCGCCCGTAGCCGACGGCCGCCAGCCCCCGGGAGATCTCCCGCCACAGCGCCTCGTTGGGGCGCGACGTGGAGGCCATGAGCAGCGCGGCCTCCCCCGAGCCCCACACCAGCGACAGCAGGCGGCTGACCTCCGCCTGCGTCCAGGCTCGCCCGCGGGGCATGCTGCCGGCCCGCGGCGGCGCGCCCGGGATGGCTCGGCCGTGCGCTCCTGGGGACGCACCGGGAGGATGCCCCGCCGCGGGCGGCACCGGGAGGCGCTCCGGGAACCGCGCCGGGAGCTGCGCAGGCAACGGCCGGGAGCCGCCCCCGTGACTGCCCCGGGAGCAGCACCGGGAGCGCCACCGGGCGCGGCATGGAGCATGTGCAGCCCCGGGAGGAGCCGCTGGGAAACGTAGTCCCGGGCGAGGCATCCTCCCGGAGCGGGGTCCTTGTGTGCCCGCCGGCTGCCGGGGTGCGGGGGGCTGTGCCGCTGCCCCGAGCGAGGGCACGGCACAGGGGACCAGCACGGCGGCCCTGGAGGCTGAGGCGGGGGAAGGAGCACCCCAACCCTCCATTTTCCAGGGCTGAGATGCAGCTGCAGCCACATGCAAAAAAAGGGGCTTGTAAGCAAACATCCCGTGGCCTTGCAACTTGGAGAGAGGGGCATGGGGATGTGTCCTGTGTCCCAAGGATACCCAGTCTTCCCTTGCAGTGCCTAGGGCAGATCAGACTGAAACAGCCACGCTTGTTCAACCTGGAGAAGAGAAGGTTCTGGGGAGACCTTAAGCAGCTTTCCAGTACCAGAAGGACTAAAGAGAGATGGAGGGTGACTTTTTGCAAGGGTGTCGTGATAGGAGAAGGAGAAACGGCTTCAGACTGTCAGAGGGCAGGTTTAGCTTAGATATTCATCACAGAATCACAGAATTTCCTGAGTTGGAAGGGACCCACTGGGATCATCAAAGTCCAACTCCTTGCCCAGGACAATCCCCAGCCATCCCCCCGTGTGCCTGAGAACAGTGTCCAAATACTTCCTGAACTCTGTCAGGCTTGGTGCTGTGATCACTTCCCTGGGGAGCCTGTTCTAGTGCCCAGCCACCCTCTGGGTCAGAAACCTTTCCCTAATATTCAACCTAAACCCTTCCTGACACCTGTCACTGGTCACCAGAGAGAAGAGATCAGTGTCTGCCCCTCTGCTTCCTCTTGTAGACTGTGATGAGGTCTCCCCTCAGTCTCCTTTTCTCCAGGCTTGAACAAACAAAGTGACCTCAGCTGCTTCCCATATGACTTTTCCTGTTTTAGGAAGAAATTGTTATGAAGATGGTGAGGCAGTGGCACAGGTTGTCCAGGGAAGGTGTCGATGCCCGATCCCTGGAAGTGTTCAAAGTCAGGTTGGATGGGGGTCTGAACCACTTGTGAGGGTGTCCCTGTCCTCGGCAGGGGGCTTGGAAGGACATGTCCTTTAAGGTCCTTTACAACTGCCTGATGTGGCTGCCTAGCCCAGCCCTGGCTGCATGCTTGAGCCAGCAGCCATTCCCACTGCTGGCTGCCCCCAGGCCAGGAGTGTGCGGTTCCCTCCTGCCGGGATTCCGGGATGCTGGCCCCAACAGGGCCGCCCCTCGCCCCCAGTGCATGGCAGCCCCACGAGCCCCCCGGGTTTTGTGCCAGGTGGTGCCTCTGGGGACCCCACCAGGAAGTGACACTTTCCATTTTGCATCACAGCCGTCTCAGAAGCTGGGCTGGGAAAGGGCTGTCACTGCCCCTGTGGGCTGCAGAGCAGGAGAGCACAGAAGGGATGGACGAGGGTGTCATGTATGCCGACCTGCGCTTTCCCCCCACACCAGGTAATGGCCCCCCACTCTCTCAGTGGGTTCCCTGCCCTCCTGCCACCCCTTGCCTTCCCCAGAAATGTCCTCCCAGTCCTGCTCCCCCCACTCCCTCTTTTTGGGTGTCCTCTCTCAGACAGCTCCTCTCCAGCTCTGTTGCAGATGCCTACTCTTGGGGTGAGGGCAGGAGGGGCTCAAAGGCAGGGAATGCCCACTGCACCCCCATGCCACAGCACAGACACTTGCCCTCTGCTCTCCACACCAGGCGTTGCGTGCAGGGAGATAATTTCTAGGACAATCAAGCTGCTGCAAACAGGCTTTTCTCCCTCACTTTTCTCAGGCTCCCCCAGTGTCTCCTGACATTCCACCTGGGATTCACAGACATTTCCCGGCTCAAGGCTCCCTACCGCTCCCTCCAAACTATCCCTCCTCCCCTCCACCCTGGTCTGTTTTAACTCCTTTTCTCAGCTCCTCAGCAGCGAGTGCGCCTGCCCTGGTGCTGGGCAGCCCTCAGCCTGGGTCTCCTCTCCCTGACGCTCCTACTGGCACAGATCATCCTTGTCAGCCTGAGTTTCCACTGTAAGTACCAGCCACGCAGTGCCCAGATCTCCGCAGAGGGGGCCCTGGTGTCAGGGCTGGCACCACAGCACTTGTGTCCCAACAGGGTGAGCTGTAGCTTCCCCATGGAGCTGGGTGCTTCTGCTTGGGGCTGAGGGCACCGTGGGCTCTGGGGCAAGCAGGAGAACTGGTGAGGCAAGACACCACCCACGCGGCTGGAAAAGGAAGCTGGGGCGACAGCGTGGGCTTGGGGAAAGCCACTCCATCAGGTGGCAATGAAAGGCGGGAGGGAGGGCACTGATACTGATACTGAAAGGCAGCAGCACTTTCCCCGAAAGCCTGCTGCATGCAGGGCTCCCAGGCACAGCAAAGTCTGCAAGGACCTTAGCTTGGTGTAGCTCAATCAGGGGGCACCTCACCCGCAGCCACGAGGCTGTCCTGTGGGGCAGGACACTGGGTGCTGCGGGGAGCAGGAGCCCAGAGTTGCTAGGACACAGCTGTGCTCTTCTGCTGCAGATTTAGTGCAACAACAAACAAGATGCACAGACGGTCTCTGGAGAATAGAGGAGAGCCCCAGCTATGGGAAACAGACACAGGGAGGTAAGAGAGCCTGGTGGGCTCCTGCATAAGGTTTGGAGAGGGCCTTACTGCTGCTTTCAAGCAGCAGGATCTGTCCTGTTGCACGGAGAGAAAAAAACTCTACAACTTTTTTAAGTTATAGGGCCGGTATGTTTATTCAGTGCTGGATGCAGGCCAGAGAGACAGAGAGACTGCTCTCTTTAAAAGGGCATGCGCACCTTTGCGAGCCCCAGTCCTCCCTTTTATCCCCCTTTCAAATGCATATACATACAATTTCACAATAGGCTCATACATATTCGTTTCTATGAATTTCACAGTGACTTTTGCTCTAATTTTCATTATCAGAAGGAATTTCTTGTGTCCCTGTCCTGTTCCCGCAGTGTCTCTGTTTTCATTTCACTGTCTCCTCTTTATCTTCTTGTTTTTTATCGAAGCAGCTTTTCTCTTTGGCCTTGACACAGAAAAGCACCTTTTACCCTTTTTGCTCTAGGGGGGATTTTACCATATCTCAGTCCCTACTCGAGGATGTTTCCCTGAGCTCTCTCTCTACATATTCCTGCACCTTTACTGCCTGTCCCCCAGCTTGGGGTGTGGAGCCTGCCCCAGCACTGCTGAACAGGCTGAACTGCTGAGACCCCTTTAGAAGAGATGACCCCAGACAGCTCAGTGTTACCTGGGCACACCACCAGCACCAGGCTCATGGATGCCACCAGCATCCCTGTGCCAGATGACATCAGCCTCTGGTGCAGCTGAAATCTTATCTGAGCCCCCAGCCCCCTTTGTAAACTGTGCTTGTATCACCTCCCCAAACCTGCAGCTCCCCGCTCTGCTCAATGCCAGCATGTTCCTGTAACTAGCCCCTCTTCCCAGGGCTCTGGGGCTGGAAAGTTGGAGCTGGGTTCACAAACGAGGGCAAATGCAGAGTGGGGGAAGACGTGGGGCAGACATGTGAACATGATGGATTGGTCGGTACCCTGACTGCCCACTGTCACTCTCCTGGTCCCTGGGGCTGGTGGCAGCCCTGGCCTGCTGTCCCACCCCACCTGGGTGTTTCTGGTGTGCAGGGCAGTGCCAGTTTTGCCCGGTTGGCTGGCTCTGGGATGCAGGGCAGTGCTACTACTTCTCCTCTGCCAGAAAGAGCTGGGAGCAGAGCAGAGAGGACTGCTGCTCCAGAGGGGCACAGCTGGTCACCATCCAAGCCAACAGCACCCTGGTGAGTGCACCCTGCCAGCTCCCTGTCAGCACTGGGCTGTCCTGGTGGCCACCTCACGGTCCCTCAGCAGGCACAGCATTGTCTCACCTTCCCGGCTCCTGTGCCCAAAGCCTGGCACAGCACCCAGGCAGGGAGCTGGCAATGCTGTGGCCGTACAGCACAGCCCCATCACTAACCTGTGGCTGGGCTGGGTGTCCCCAGGGGCTCACATGGTTCCTCTCCTGTGCTAGGCGTTCCTGGTGCGCACAGCTAACATGGATGCCTTCCATGTGGGGCTGAAGCAGGATGGCTTCAGGTCTGACTGGAAGTGGCTGGATGGCACCACGCTGGAATGGTGAGGCTACCAGCTTGTTCCCAGCTGGGTGTGCTGCAGGCCCATCATCAGGGCTTGGCCTGGTGGTGGGGACAGGCATGCAGGGATGTGATCCAGATTTTGGCTGCCTCTTTTTCTTCCCAGGGCTGCATTGGGGCATTTTAGGAAAGGGGCATTTTTAGCAGGGGCCTGACCCTGGTGCCCACACTCTGCCTGGGTTTGCAGGGGATTCTGCAAGAGCAGGGTCCCAGTTTGGTCAGTGCTCAGCCCTGCTAGGATTGAGCTGGGGGTACTTTGTGAGTGATGGGGCTGGGGGCATCAGGGCATGTGGCCTAATTGGGAAGAGGCTGGTGGGAGACTGTGCCCCATGGAGAGGGTGAATTTTGCTCCAACAGCATCCCTGTGCCATGTCTGGTCCCTGGCTGCAGGAGCTGCTGATGGGACAGCCCCAGTTCCATTCCATCTCAGCCCACTCTCTCCCTTGCAGGATCTTCCCGGTCCAGCGCTACACCAGGTCCTTCCAGGCCTGTGGCAGGGTGTCAGGCTTGGGACTTTTAGGTGGTGCCTGCACAGATGCCCTCAGATGGGTCTGCAAGCAGAGTGCAGCCACTGTGCAGTGGCTCCAGTCCTCGCCTCCTGCCTTCCTCTGGGGAAACACCACCTACAGCTGTGTGAGGCCCTGATGGCAGGGTGACCGCCAGCCTGTGCCACCACCCTGTGCCCTGCCTGAGCCCAGGGCATGGGCATTCCCAGGCTCTGCTGCCTCCTGGCACAGACCTCTTTACCCTCCTGAACTCTGCACTTTGCCAATAAATTCTGCCAATATCGCAGCTGGCTTTGGGGTGTGGGGGTGGGAGGATGGAGGTGCATCCTCCAGCTCTCAGACTCGGTGGCATCACTCACAGCTGGGAAATTGCACCCTGGGGCCAGGAGCCAGCATTGAGCCAGCAGGAATCCAATCATCCCCATGGCCCCATGGCAGTGTTCAGCAACAGCTCCTGTGCAGGCTGGCATAGGTCCCGTGAAAGCTCTGGGCTTTCTGATCCTGCTGGTTTCCTGGGGCTTTTGCTTCTTGGGTCATGCTGCTGAGAGTGACCCTTTGCCTCTGCATCCCAAAGAGGACTTGGGCTGGGCAGCAGCTTGTTTGCTGGTGCCTGCCCAGTCTGAAGAGGTTCCAGCAAACATCCTCACTTTGGGTGATGTGTCAGAGCCTAAAAGGCCTGCTAGGGCTTGATTTGGAGTTGTTTGGTCCCAGAGGCTCTTTTGTTTTTGGTATAGACCATTGGTTTCTCCAGCAGCCTGCAGCTCTGGCACAGACCTCGCTGGGACTCCCTCCCAGCACATGCAAAAGACCAAACCCCACAGCCAGGGCAGCCTGTCAGCCTGAGCAGCACTGGGACGTGCAAGGTGGTGCATGGGGAAGGGTTGCCCTGCTGTGCCCTGTACCCAGGGGCTTGGGCTCTTCACAACACAGAGCAGGAGGGAGGTCATTCACCCCCCACCCCCTAAAATGAGACTATGTGCAGGAAAAAACAAAGACTTTTTGCAAATAAAGCAACTACTTCTGCTTTTGTGCATATGAAGATGTGTCTCCACGCAGTATGGTCTTAGCCACAGTCTGCCCCCTGACCACAATGGAGAAGGACAGAAGTGGGTTCCTTCCTGGGCTGCTGCTGCTGAGCTGCCTGCATGGCCCAGAGTGGGGCCCATGCTGACCTGCAGTGTGCTGAGGCCCTGCTCACTGCCCCCCTGTGCCCTGCACACCCCAGTGAGCGTGATATTCACTGCAAGATCCTGCTGCTGGGCTGGTGCTGACCGTGGCCAGCCTGGGTGGAACCCAGCTGCGTTCACTGCCACAGGGATGCCTCAGCGCAGGGTGAGCACTGGGTGATGGCAGTGGGACCATGGTGGGGGGTCCATGGGCACTCATCTGGTCACAGGCTTCCCATGGAAGAGTCTCAGGTGTCTCGTTCCACAAAGCCATTTATTCACAGCACAGTAACACAGAAACAGCCCAAAATGGTTCCTCTGAGGAGGGATACCCAACAAAGGAACACCTGGGCTTTTATCCCCCCAATGTCTGCTTGTGCTCAAGCCTTGCTCCTCTTCCTCTCCTCTCCTGCCCCCTCTCTGTGTCCATCCACCTTGCTTTCATCATCCCTCTCCTTCACTATGCAAAAGGTCAGCAGTTCCTGCCTCCTGCAGTGTCTCAGTGTCTGTGTATCTGTCTGGCACCGCTCCTCTTCCTGACCTTTGCCATCCCAAAGGTTGGCAGCCACAGCCTCTTGCCTCGGGTTCCCACCCCGAGCTCAATCTGCTTTTCCATCTGCATCTCCACCTGCGCCTTGCAGGCCCAGCTGCCTGGAGCAGAGGTGTTCCTCAACACGGGACATCTCTACCACCCTTCCAGCCCACTCTGCTGCCTTCCACTGGGGGAGGTTTGGTGAGGGTAGGTAAGATGCTGCCATTGCTGTCCCTTTGAGGACTCGGTTAGTTTTCCTGGCTGCCCCTTGCCTCTGCCACTATTTGCTGCTGGCTCCTGTCTTGCCCTTTCTTATTCCTGCATCACCTGTCCCGAGCTGAGCTTTGTTGTCCTGCCTTGATGCCAGGAAGGAGATGCAGCACAGCTCCTGGGCATGTAACCATCCAGTGTGGATGGGGAAAGCCAGGCAGGATTTACCAAGGGCAGGCAATGCCTGTCTGACCTGCCTGCTGCTGTGGCAACAGTGGGCTGTGCCTAGGGGGAGAGCAATGGGGGACGTTTATCATGAACCTTTCATGTCTGGGACTTGGTTTCCCATGGTCTCCTCACGGGCAAAGTGGGGATACATGAGGTCAGGAGTAGAGGAGAAGAGCGTGGGTGGAAAACCTGAATGGTGTGAGGGCTGCAGTGGGTGTCAGTAACACCCTCGTTCCCCTGAATGCAGTGGCTGAAGGGTTGATCCTGGGGTTTGTGCTCCTCAGAGCCTTCATCAGTGCCCTGGATGGCGGGTGGGGGGTGGCCTCAGGCAGCTGGGGGGCAATACCACACCGGTAATGTGTACACAGGAGGGCAGGAGTGGGTACAGAGAGGCCTGGAGAAATGGTTTGTTGGGAGCCTGCTGATACTGGAGTGGGTAAAAGTGCAAATCCTGCAGCTGGGAAGAAAGGAGAAGCCACACATCAAGATGGGCAAGTAAGCAGCCATGCTGACCCAGCCTAGGGAAAGCATGGGCCAGAGGCTGGATGGGGTCTGCAGTGTGTCCTTGCAGTGGCAACTGAGACACTGTGGGCAGTGGGGGCTGGAGCTCAGGGCTTTGGGAGCAGTGGGGACATCTGGACTCTCCAGGACAAGCCAGACACAGCAAGTCTTTGCTTTGCATGATAGCTGAGACTGTAGGGGACCTGCAATCCTGTCCCAGCCTTGCCATGCCATGGGCTGGCTCCAGCCTCCTTCTATGGAAGCTCTCCTAGGAGCTGCCCTCTCAGTCTGAAGCCGTTTCCCCTTGTGCTCTTGCTACAAGCCCTTGTGTAAAGTTTCTCTCCAGATTTCCTGTAGCCATTTTTGGTAGTGGAAGGCCACAGTAAGTTTTCCCTGAAGCCTTCTCTTCTCCAGGCTGAACAATCCCAATTCTTCTCACAATGGAGGTGCTCCATCCCTCTGATCACCTTGGTGCCTCCTCTGGGCTGACTCCAGCAGGTCCCTGTCCCTCCTGTGCTGGGAGCCCAGGGCTGGATGCAGTGCTCCAGGTGGGTCTCAGCAGAGCAGAGCAGAGGGGCAGAATCCCCTCCCTGCCCTGCTGCCCACAGGGCTCTGGATGCAGCCCAGGACACGTTTGGCTCTCTGGGCTGTGAGTGCCATGGCTGGGCCATGTGCAGCCTCTCACCCACAGCACCCCCAAGCCCTTCTGGGCAGGGCTGCTCTGGGGCTGGTCATGCCCAGCCTGTGCTGGTACCAGGGGTTGTCCCAGCCCAGGTGCAGCACCAGCACCTGGCCTTGTTAAACCTCATGATGTTCCCATGGGCCACTCCTCGAGCTTTTTCGGGTCCCTCTGGATGGCATCCTGCCCTTCATATGGGTCAAACCACTTCAGCTTGGTGTCATCTGCAAACTTGGTGAGGGTGCAGTTGATCCCACTGTTCACATTGTTGACAAAAGTACCGAGTAACATAAATCCCAAGGTGAATCCCTGAGGGCCAACACCATCACCAGCGTCCAATGAGGACATGGAGCCATTGAGCATTATCTTCTGGATGGAGCTGTCCAAACTTTTCCAGTGAACAGTTCACCCATTGAATCCATTTATCTCAAATTTAGAGGAGGACTATGTTGGAGGCTTTACAGAAGTCTGATGGATGACACACATGCAGCCCTTCCCTTGTTCACTGGTGCAATCACTCCACTGTAGAAGGGCACTGGGTTGGTTGGGCAGGACTTGTGGGGAAGCTGTGCTGGCTTCTGCAGGTCCAGCTTAGCAAAATGGTTGCCAACACATTCCCTTCTCTGCAGAAACACTGACTGAGGCAGAGAGGGTCACCCTGGGTCCTGGACCGGGGTCTCTCATCACCCTCCTTTGGCAGATAAGGTCCCACATTCTTAGGGATCCTTCCCCCTTGGAGGGAGGGGTCTCCCTTTTCCCCCATGTTCCCAAGTCTCCCTAGTGCTCCTTCCTCTCTCCCAGGGTCTTATCAGTGCACCTCCATTTTTTCAGAGCCATCCTCATTTGCAGTTCCACGCTGCTCCCTTTCTTTCCATGGTCTCAGGATTCCCACATTCACCTCTCACGGTCTTAGGGCTCTTCATTGCCCTCGTTTTCCTCCCGTGGGTTCAGAGTTTCCTCATTCATCCACCATGTTCTCAAAGCTCCCCAGCACTCCCCCACTTCCTAAACGGTCTCCGGGCTTCCCAGCATTTTCTCATGCTGATGGCCCCACTGTCAGCACCCTTTCCAGGCAGGACCCAGCTCTGGGCAGGTGATGAAGGCAGAAGAAAGGCCAGGACGAGAGCTGTCAATGCTGAGAGAAGGGACGGGCTGTAAATCCACAGGTCTCCCCAAAATGGACAGATTGAGGACATCAGTGTGTCATTCCCAGCTCCAAAAATATGCAAATGGCAGATCCTGCATCCCTGGCAGCCTTGGGGCAACAAAGAAGGTGAGAGCTGGGCTCTGCACTAGAGCTGCATTGGCCAGGACACACAGGGACATGCAGTGGCACAGTGCAAAGCAGTATAACACGTGTTTGCATGAGTGCAGGAGAGGGGAATAAGGTCTGTTTTCCATATTCCTTGCTTTAAAACAGAGACACTTTTCCCCAGCAGTTTTGCAGTGCAATTGAGGCAAAGCGTGCGCCGGGGGCAGGATCTCAGGGGGCACACCCAGCTCCTGGTCCTGAGTCCAGGGATGGAGCCAGGCTGGCAGCAGTCAGTCCTTGGCCAGAAAAAGAGGACGAGTCTCAGGTGCCCTGCTCAGATTTGGGGATTTCTCGCAGATCCACGGGTAGGGTTTGTCACATGGCTGATTCCACATTTCCCCGCGGACTAGTGACCAGCAGTCTGGAATATGGCGTTTCCTAGGAAAGAGGGCAGCAGTGACAGCCTCCTCGCCATGGACACCACTTCCCATAGATCCCAGTGCTGCTGGGGCAGGCAAGGCGCCTGGCACAGAGATCAGCCTGAGGAGTGTCACATTCCTCCTCCTGCTCTTCTTCTCTACCACTGGATATTTGGCACTGCACCCCAGAGCTCGGCTCTACCCTCAACCCCCTCCCTTGGGGCACTGCTCAGGGGAGGCCATCAACCTTTCTACTGAGGGGAGTCACAGGGGCAAAACAGCACCTTTCTAGCATGGCTGAAGGGCAGGGGCTTGTGCCAAGGGCTCTTGCACTTACGAGGATTGTTTGCTCTCCATCCACGTAAGTCTCCTTGCCATATAAGGAGATTTTCCTCCAATCCAGTAGTATGCCTTAGACGCATGCACAAAATACTACGGGAGAGAGAAGCTGTCAGCCACCTGCTTCATGACTAGAACTTGCCAGGCGCCCAGGAGCCCCAGGGATGGCTGTGCTTCTCCCATCAGACTGCCAGGATGGGAACCTGAGGCTCATGGTGCCACCCTGGGGGTCACGGTGCCACCTTGGGGGTCACGGTGCCACCCTGGCGCTCATGGTGCCACCCTGGGGCTCATGGTGCCACCCTGGCACCTCCACAGATACTGCTGCAGCTGGGGCTCTGCCCAGCACCACCCTCCTGGCGTACCACAGCCCCCCTGCTCTGTACCGGCACTGTCAGTGGCGACCACTCATCTTGGACCAGCAGCTGAGCAAATCTCCCTGCACAGTCTTCCTTGCTCTGCTCCCAGGTCTTGTTTGTCACCGAGATGTAGAGGCACTTGCTCTTGAAGAGTACCCAGCCCCAGGGGCAGCAATCTGGGGGCAGGGGCACAGCTCAGGTGCTCATCCTTCTATGGATGCCTGGGGAGCTCAGCTTGGCTGAGTTCAGCCCCCACATCCTCACAGCAGCAGCAGCAGCAGCGTCACCTGTGCCCCAGCCCCGTCACGCTCTACCTGTGTTCACGCAGGCACGCAGGCTGCTCACGGCCCTCTCGCTGGTGTTGAGCTTCCCCTGCACCTCCTGCAGCTCCTCCTGCAACACAGCCATCTTCTGCTGGGCATGCCCCAGCTTGGCATTCCTGCTTTTCAGCTCCAGCTGGCTGATGTTGCCCTCATGCCACGCTCGCTGCAGCTCCTCTCTGGCCCACGCCAGCTCCAGCTGTGTCTGCTCCAGGCTCTGCTCCTGCGCCCTCAGCTCCTGTGACAGGCGGCCCTGCTCGGCCTCGTGCTCACGGGAGGAGTCCTGCAGGCTGCGGGTGACCTGCCAGTCTGGGGACAGGGGGGTGAGCTGGGACATGAGCATGGGGCCCTGCCTGGGGCCTGCCTCTGGCAAGAGAGAGTGGGATAAGAGTATCTGGCTGTGGGTGGAGATTGTCCTGGGGGTGCCAGTGGGAAGGGAATGGAAGCCCCAGTGGTGGCAGGTGGAGGGGAGACATTGGAAGGCAGCAAGAGACAGTGGGAAGACAAGGAGAGTCAATGAGAAGGCTGTGGAAGGCAGTGGGGGACAATGGGAAGAAGTAGGAGGGTTTGGAGGGCAGTGGGAGGCAATGGGAGACAATGGGAAGAAAATGGGAAGGAAAAGGGAGGCATTGGGAAGCAATGGGAAGGCAGCAGGAGGCGGTGGGAATAAAATGGGGAGGCAACATGAGGCAGTGGGAGGAAGTGGAAGGAAGTGAGAGGTAATGTAAGACAGTGGCAAGTCAGTGGGAGGCAATGGGAGGCAGTGATGGGAAGGAAGTCAGAGGGATTAGGAGGCAATGGGAAGGAGTAGGAGGCAATGGGAGGAAATGGGAGGAAATGGTTGGCAATGGGAGGCAGCGGGAAGACTGTGGGAGGAAATGGGAGGCAGCGATAGAGGGTGGGAGGCAGTGGGAGGGATTGGGAAATAGCGGAAGGTGGTGAGATGGCAGAGGCTGGGCAGTGAGAGGACCGTGGGAGGCAGTGACAGGGAGTGGGAAACCAGGGCAAGACCACAGGAAAGGGTGGGAAGCAGTGGGAAGGCAATGGAAAGGCAGTGGAAGGCAGTGGAAAAGACTAGGGGAGACAAAGGGAGATAGTGGTAGGCAGTGGTAGAGGCAGTGGTAGAGGCAGTGGTAGAGGCAGTGTGCGGCAGCTCGTGGAGGCCATGCAGGAGCCCCAGAGCCCAGCCCGGGCCTCCTCCCTGGCAGCCCTCGCAGCCAGTCCCTCGCCCAGCCCAGTGCCCTCCCGGAGCCCCCACCCCTGGCAGACAGCCACTGACTCACGGCAAGCACCCAGGGCCACCACGGCCACCAGCAGCAGCAGCAGCAGGAGCAGGCTGGCTACCAGCAGCGCTGTGGGGACGCGCCATGGCCGGGTCCAGCGCCCTGCAAGAGAGGAGCCCCCGCAGCATCACCCCATGGGCATCACCACATGGGCATCACCCTGTGAGCATCACCCTGTGAGCATCACCCCATGGGCATCACCCCGTGGGCATCCCCCCACGGGCATCACTCCCGGTGCCCTGCGCCCCCGCGGCTGCTCCCTGTGCCCCACCTGGGCTGGGCTCTGCTGTCACCAGCCCCAGCGGTGACACGTTCTCGTAGGGACTGTCATCGTCGTCGGGCGCGGTGGACGGGGGCCGCGCCGCAAACTTCAGGTCGGCGTAGACCACACTCTGGGCCATGCCCCGGGCGGCCCTGCGGGCTCTGCTCCGCTTCTAATGAAAATGCAGCTGGTTTCTGCAGAAGCAGAAGTGTGGTGAGGAGCGACGGAGGGGAAAGTACGGCCACGGCAGCGGCGCCCTGCCATTGGCCAGGCACCACCATTTGGCTCCCCCTCCACCCCCCGAAATGGCTCAGGGTCCCCTGGGATGGCACTGCGGTGGTGCAACTTGGGGCACAGCTGTAGGGCTCAGCCTACAGAGAATTCATCTGATTTCCTGGGGCAGGGCAGAGCAGGTCTGGCTTCCAGCTAGGAACAGGGAGCTCTGCTGCTGACTCCATCCAGGATGGAGGTTCTCTCTTCTTGGTGCTCTGCTCCAGGATCTGAGCATCACTGCCCTAATGCCTGAAAGAGACTTCTACACTGCAGCATGAGCTTTCACTTCTCCTCTCATCATGGCCACATCTCTCCACTCTGCCACCAAATACACTATGGAAAACCACATCCCAGACACTGAAGAGTCATGATAAATGGCCCTATTGCTCTCCCCTCATCCCCAGGCTGGTGCTTCCAAGCAGTAGAAGGCACACTGAGCAGTGACCCAGTAAATTCCACTGGACTTTCCGTGCATGTCCTCCCTGGGTCTGGGCCCCTGCACGCCCAGGTGGACATGCTCCATTTTCTTCCAGGAGGTTGAGTAGAGGCTGCCCAACTTTTCGTTTTCTAAACCTTCTTCCTGTCCCCTTTGAAGTTAGCTTTGATTTTTTGCCTTTACTGAGGAAGAACTTCCCTTGCTCTTGCAGAGATGATGGACACTGGCTATGTAACACTGTGCTCCACCTGCACAACTGTGCACCTCCAGTGCTGTCCCAGGGACTGGCTGTGTTCAGATGTGCCCATCTGGCCATCTGAAAGACAGTGGGAGGCAATGGCAAGCTAGTGGAATGGAGTGGGAGGCAGTGGAGGCGATGAGAAGCAGTGGGAGGGTTTAGGGACATCCCTTCTGAAACCTGCTCTTCTCTGGACACAGTTCAGTAGAGACCTCTGAGACACTGAGGGCCTGGAGGGACCAAGAAGGTGTTTGGAGGGACCAAGAAGGTGTTGTGAATGCTGGGATTGTGGTCTTGGGAAGGGAAGGCAAAGGGGACTGATCTTTGTAACTCTCCGGGGCTGTTTTGGAGCAATGCCAAAGCTGGGGTCTTCTTTGGAAGGGACCAGGGAGGGGATCAGAGGTAGTGGAACAAAATACATCATGGGGAAATTCCCATTCTCAGAGGCTGGAGGGGGAAATCTCTGTCTGTGAAGACCTCCAGCCCTCCACGGAGCTGTCCACATGGCAATTTGCTCCTGTTTTCAGGATTGCCCTGCTCTGCCCCGTGATCCACAGATTTGGGTCCATCCTTTGCTGTGCCCCTGCTGTGACACCTGGCTGTGCTGCCCTCGCCCTGCCCTGTGCCTAGGGGGGACCATGAGCACTTTTAGGGCGTAGGAGGGGACAGGCTGGTGTTTCTGGGACCAATGAGAGGGTGCTGGTCCCCGCAGCCGTGCCTCACTAGTCCCATCTGCTCCAGTGCAGAGCAAACTTCTGCTTCTGCAGATGCTGGCTGCACTTCTCCTTTGCACCTCTGAGAGACGGCGCAGTCACCGGGAGCAAAGGGGACATCTCAGAGAGGCATCCCCAGGGCGGAGCGGGAGCTGGCGAGGCTCAGGGCTCGCCCAGCGCCCCCCACATGGCCCAGCTTTATGCTGACCTGAGGTTTGCCAAGGTGATGGGGGGCCGGAGCACGGCCAGCCAGGCACTGGAGGCAGGTGAGAGCCCACAGGCCCCGCCACGCTGCCCCTGCCGTGCCCAGCCCCACGGCCCTGGCTGCCCTCCCCTGCCTTCCTCCTACAGCCTTCAGCATGAATGAGGCAGAGAGCCCCTACGAGAGCACCCAGCCAGCACTGGCAGGGCAGGATGGGGACGGAGCAGAGCCCAGCCCAGGTGAGCATCCAGTGGCATTCCAGCAGACCCAGGGTGGTTCTGGGCTGGGTTGTGGGTGGTGTTTTGGGGTCCTCCGACTCCTATCACCCACACCACACCATCTGTGCTGTCATACCACCACTCTCCTGCCTGTATCCAGGAGGGAGGTCTGGGGGCTGCCAGGGCTTTTCCAGCTCTTCAGGTGATGTCTGTTGTGTCACGCAGGGTGCTGGTCCCGTCGGTGGTGCATCCCTGTGGGGCTGCTGACAACTTGCCTGCTGCTGGTGGCCACCGTGGCCCTGGGAGCTTGCTGTGAGTTGGGGGACTGTGAGCATCTGGGGCAGGGAGTGGTTGGGTCAGGGAGGCATCTGGCTTGGGTGGGCACTGTGGGTGGATGGAGGCATGCTCATGCACGCTCACTGCTGAGTCCCTGTGCTGTCTGCCACAAGCTGGCCTATATCCCTCGCAGATCCCTTGCACCTCCTTTGCCTCCCATCATCCCTCTTCCTCACCTTACTTTCTGTTTCTGCTCCTTTTCTTTCCCATCCCGGCATTGTCCAGCCTCATACTGCAGCACCCTCCCTGCTCTTAACCTGCTGTGTCTGCTCCTGTGCCCATCCTGCCTTGTCCTGCTCTCCCCTGCCAGATCCTGCCCAACCCTTAACCGTACACTTCCCTGCTGCATCCTTCCCTGCCCATCCCACTGCCTTAAGCAGGGTCAGTCCCACATCCGAGCTGTCCCCATGCTCATGTCCCAGCTCACCCCCCTGTCCCCAGACTGGCAGGTCACCCGCAGCCTGCAGGACTCCTCCCGTGAGCACGAGGCCGAGCAGGGCCGCCTGTCACAGGAGCTGAGGGCGCAGGAGCAGAGCCTGGAGCAGACACAGCTGGAGCTGGCGTGGGCCAGAGAGGAGCTGCAGCGAGCGTGGCATGAGGGCAACATCAGCCAGCTGGAGCTGGACAGGCTGAGCCTGGAGCTGCGCCGCATCACGGGGGTGCTGGGCAGGACAGAGAGGGAGATGCAGGAGCTGCAGGGGAGGCTCAACAGCAGCGAGAGCACCGTGGCCCTCCTGCGCTCCTGCACAGCCATAGGTAGGGTGGTGATGGAGCAGGGAGGGGGTGCTCCAGCACCGGCACTGCTCAGCAGGTGCCACGGGGCAAGTGTTGGCTTTTTTGGCCGCATGGCGGGGACAGAGTGGTCCAAGAGTTGAAGCAGTGCTGGAGCAGACACTGGGCCTGTGATGTCTGCTGGGAAGGTGGGGGGCCATTCCTTGTTACCCCTCCAGGGCATCTGTGGCTGAGCAAGCCCCTCAGCTGTGCCCCTACCCACAGATTGCTGCCCTTCGGGCTGGCTGCTGTACAGGGGCAAGTGCCTCTTCATCTCCTCGGAGAAGAAGACGTGGGAAGACAGCAGAGATGAGTGTGAGAAGACATATTCTCAGCTCCTCGTCACCAAATCCTGGAGTCGTTGGACTGTGCCGGTAGGGTGCTGGGGGAGCTGAGGGCAGGAGATGGTGTGTCCAGCCATGAGGCCCGCAGGTGGGCTAGCATGGTTCTGGGGGCCCCCTGTCCTGCCAAAACACTGGAGGGTGCAAGACTGTTCTCTGGAGCACATGGCTGGTGGTTGACATGGGATAGAAAGGCTCTGGCACCCCTGGATGTTTCCCAAACTGGAGCAGGTCACCAGGGCTCGAGAACTTCCAGCCCCAGGGACTCCTTGGGGAGACGACCACCCTGCTGTGAAGTATATAGTACTGCAGTGCATGGGTGCCATGGAATAAAACATGGAAAAGCACTTTTTCTTTTTCTCCAGACCTTCCTGAAGAATGCAGATGTCTCATACTGGATTGGATTGCAGAAGGGCAGTTTTCCCTGGTACGACTATGGCTGGCTGGAGGAAGACAGCGAGGGAGACTCGGAGGCCTGGTTCTGGGTGGATGGGTCCCTTTATGAAAGGTACGTGGCAGCACTGTCTCTTCCCAAAATTCCCCTCCTCTGGCATGGCTCTAGGAAGTGTTTTAAATCCCATCAGTACCCAGTTCCAGGCAGAGGCCCTGGGAAACAAAGAGCATCAGAGCAGCAGGGACTGAGGGAAGGTGGGTGCAGTGGTGTGATGAGGCGCTCAGAGGACGCGCAAATGGAAAGCCAGGACCCAGGGGGGTGGGTAAAATGCAGGGCAAGAGAAGCAGGAGGCAGCAAGAGTGGACAGAAGAAACCCCAAATTTTATCTGAGGCCTAGGCAAGGTGTAAGAGTGCCATGTCTATCTCCCACATACCTTCTTGATTCCTCTCCAAAGGGAGATCAAAGGGAGATCACAGCCTTCTGTGGAGAATCCTGGGCTCCTCCCTGCCACGTGCACCACCTCCTCAGCTCGCTGCTGCTTCCTCTTGCAGTGTCTGAGAGCACTGGGGAGGAACAAACCTGTCTGGCCAGGTTCTGGGGAGCTGGCCCTCCATCCTCAGCCCCGCCACGGGAGCTGTGCCCCGAGCAGCTCCTCTGGCTGTCCTTGTGTCTTCAGGGAGGACCTGGCTCTCCCCACTGCAGGCATGAACAGCCCCCAGAGGAGAAGCTGAGAGGGGGGAGGCCAAAGGGGCGTCACAGGCACTGCAAACCTTTTACAGTGTTTCCCAACCTGCCCGGGAAATGCAGGGATTCAACAGCTGAGCCTTCAGCCTGTGAAATCAGTAGGGGAGGACTGGGAGATCCCCCTTTGACTGCAGCATCCAACCCCTCCTCTGCCAGCGTACAAAAGGCAGTTGTCAGCAGCGGCAGCTGCCTCAGCAGTGTTTGTAGAAAGAACATGTCAGTGCCTGATGTGTTGTTTGTTTCCCCATTCAGGCCGTGGAAGTCAAAATCGAATGGAACCTGTGCCATAATAAGCCATGGGAGCATCAAACCCGCCCAGTGCACTGGTCCCAGTGACCTGCACCTCTGGATCTGTGAGAAGGCAGCAGGGCCAAGCCTCCCTTTCAAGTGATGATGGCTGCTGGCCCCAGCACTGCTGTGGTGAGTCCTGCTGAGTCAGGGACACACGGGCCCTGTGGGGTGTGCCCGGAGGAAAGCAGGGAGCCGGCAGCCCTGCCTCTGGGATATTGACTCCCTCTCCCATGGAAAGGGAGAGGAATGCAGTCACCTCCCTGTGCTGCATGGAGCCTGCCTCCATCCCTTCACTGCCATGGGTGTTTGGGGTCTGAGGTAGCTCAAGAGCTGAAGCTGTGGCTCAGCAAAGGAGGGGGAAGATGGGGGAAAACCCTTGGCAAGGTGCTTTCCCAGCCCTTGCAGGTGGTGGAGGCTGGGCAGCATCTCACCTTCACCTCCACACTCACCCTCCTCTGCTTCCCCCTGCAGCACCTGCACCACCTCTGCTCCAGCCTTGCTTTGTCCCAGCCCAGGATGTCCCATCCATCCCAGCCAACCCCTTCCCTCCCACAGCCCGCTGCCCCTGGGCCACCCAGGGCCTTCCCAGTGATGCCCAGCAGCATGGATGCCTCCAGCTGGTGTGCTCTGGCTGAGTGGGAGAGGCTCCACAGCCGACCCCACACCTGCATGGGACACTCTGGGTCCTCCTGAGCACAATGGCTGTGGGCAGTGGGGAGCTCAGAACCGGCTGCAGAATGGATCAAGCACTGGTACGCATGGCTGGAGCCATGCCACATGCCCAGCACGGAGAGAGCTGTGGTGCTGGCATGTCAGGAGCAGGAGCTGGGGACAGCACAGCCCCGTTCCCACACAGCCCCCTCCCCACAGCAGGAGTTTTCTGCCTGACCCCATCGCAGGAGCAGCTTGGCCATGGCTTTCAGACAGCCCAGCACTCAGCAGCCTCGGCAAAACTCAGCACCCATGGAGGGAAGCTGAGCCTGAACTGGCCTGTGCCTGTGCTGACGTTTGGGGATTTTTTTCGCGCAAATTAGAAAGTAGAGCAACGACCTTTAGGGTCCCATGGTGTGATTGTGCTTTTCAAAAGCAAAAGTTAACTCAGGCACTTGTAGCAGGCTCACGCTTTGCAAGACAACTCATCAAGACTTAAAATAGCTGCTAGACACGTGCACATGTGAAGATTAAGCAAAGTAGCCCTGATGTAACACTGTGGCCAGGAGAGAGCAGAGGAAGTGATGTTCAACCAGGCGAAAATGCTCTCGGTTTATGATAAGGTTGTGTGTGCCATATATAGTTGATGAACTGCTGTGTGAGTAAGCTTGCATGAAGAGCAAAAGGGTGTTAAAGGCAAGCTTTTTGGAGGGGGCATGTGTCACTCGTCTGTCTTGTCTGCTGGCTAAATTCACTTTATAGCAATAAAGAGACCCGGTTTGTCTGCTCTTGGTTTTCTTGTACACACAGCAAACACTGTGGATTCAGGGGCATGAACCCAAAGAACCTAAATAATGAAAGAGAATTTGTCTGAAGGCATCTCAATCAAGATGGGTGCTTTAGGGGAGCTGAGATCTTGGGCTGAGCCAGGCTGGTTTGCAGTCCTGGAGGAGTTCCCCAGAATGCCCAGGCAAGACCATGCAACCTTCTGGGCCCGCATCTGATGTGCATCCAAGAAACAGAACCAGCAGTCAGAGTTGCTGGGACATTCAGTTTTTAATGAACACTTTAAATAAGCTGGGTATATATTACTAGCAATTATTATTAATAATAATAAAAACCACAAAGAGTTCTGCATTCACCAGTGCATTGTGCAGGAGGGAGGAAAGCCGGCTCCCACCCTTGCCGGGGGCCAGGCAGCCTAGCTGTGCTGCCCACTGGCCCCATCCCCATGATGCCAGGATGGCATCCTGGCCCCTCTGCCAGCATCCTGCTCCCAAACGTGCATGCCCGGGAGATGTGAGGCACTGTGCTGACTCAGCACCCAACCCTCAGCATTGGTCAGGCAGGGACAACCCCAGTGCTGGCAATCCTCCCCGTGCACTGCCCACAGGCATTGCCCCTCTACGGTCCCCTGCCCTCTTCTCCCCATGTCAGGGACTGGCTGTGCTCCCCACGCTTGTGGACACACATGGGTTCACCCACCAGCCCCCCAGGATCCCCAAAAAACACACATACACACGCTGACCTCTCTACCCCAGCCCAGTCCCTCTCACACGCCTGGGCGCAGGGAACTCCCAGTTCTCCCAAGGGAGCAGGCTCATCGTAAACCCCTCTGCGAGAGCCTGCAGAAGGGTGAGCCCTTGGGGAAGGGGGTCCTGGATCCAGGGCTTGAGCCCCGTGGCCCCCGCGGGGGACCAGCCCTGCCGCTCGGGGCAGTGCTCAGGGCAGCAGTGTTATTGCACTTTGGTCCCCAGCAGAGACCCAGCCCACCTCCAGGGTTCCCTGCAGATCCCCAAGGCTGATCCTGGTGGGGTGGGTGCCTGAGTGCCTGGGCAGCGCCGCGGCAGCCACAGCACTTGGCACCATGGCCACTGGTGGCCACCACGTGCCGGGTGATGACAGACCGTGGGGATGTGCCAGGCTCCTGCACTACCCAGTGCTGTGGCTGCACAGGGGTGCAGGGGGCAGCTGGACTCAGCCCCACTCCCCAGGGTCCCCATCACTAGGACTGTGCCTCCGGCAGCTTCAGGCTGGGCTCAGCCAGCACTGGCCCCGGGGCTTTCTGGTGTTGGCCCCGATCGTGGCAGACGAGGCTTTTGGCCTCGCAGTTGAGGTTCTGGTAGCGGGGCGGGCTGGGCGCTGGCCGGTGGCAGATGGAGGCAAAGCTGAAGGGACTGAGGCAGCAGCCAGGGCAGGGCAGCACCTCGTCCTGCTCCAGTATGGCACCAGAGCTGTGCCCAGGCAGCATGGCTGAGCGCTCCGTCCGCTCCAGCGCTGCTGCGCAGGAGATGCTGAGCTCCGAGCAGCCGTGCTCCAGCCCGCTGCCCCAGGCCAGAGGTTTGCTGACCATCATGTGGTTGTTGTTGTTGATGAGGAGCCCGTTGGGGGCCCGCACGTCTGGCTGCCAGGCCCGCGTGCCCAAGGATGAAGTGCGGATGAAGTTGCTGTTGAGGGGCAGTGGGCTGGGCTGCGGCGGCCCGGAGCTGTCTGGGCTGCAGTCCATCTGCTCCTCTGCCTTGGAGCTGGGGCTGGGGGCTGCTCCCCAGGCTGGGGGAGGAAGGAGGGCGGGGGGCTGGGGGTCGTCAGTGGGATGAGAGGACCCCATAGCCAGCTCCAGGCCCCCCCGGTGGGGCAGCTCGGGAGAGGAGGGCAGAGAGCGGCACCTGCGGGGCCTGGTGGTGGGTGCTGAGAAGTCACACTGCACCTCCACGGCGGGCTCAGGCGTCACGGGGTTGCTGAGCTGCAGCGGGGTGGGGGGCGGCAGGTCGAAGGTGAGCGAGATGACCGACTTGCTCGGCGTGTCAAAGAGCTTGATCTTCCCCCCCTTGAGGTCCTCACGCTGGGAGAAGGGGTTGACACGGGGGGACGTCTCCTTGGACCTGGCCCCGCTGTAAGGCTCCAGCGGCCCCAGCAGGGTGGGTGACTTGGAAGGGGACATGTCAGACTGGCTGCGGGACAGGCGCTGGTCTGGCTGCAGGTGCTGTGTCTCCAGCTCACGCACGGGCAACTGCTCGGTGTGGCTGGCTGGCCTCCTGGCCACCCCTGGGCATGGGCACAGGAGAGTGTCACCAGCAGCCAGCAGCTGCCCCTGTGGGGTGCTATGGGGTGTTGGGCACCCAACAAGGTAGGGGTACACCCCACGGGAGGAACAGGGACCAGCTCTATCCTGCAGACCTCACACATCCCTGTCTCCTCCCCTACAGCTGGTGGGGTGGGGTGGGAAACCGCACACTCCCCCACCTTTACACCCTGCTATGGCCTGTCCCCGAGGCGCCCACGTACCAGTGAGTGTGGCTGCAGCTCCAGATGCAGGCAGACTCTCCCCGATGCTGAACAGGCGGGTCCTGGCACCCTCGGCGCCCAGCTGGTGCTGCAGGATGCTCTCCAGGCACTGCGTGATTTCCAGAAATGAGGGGCGGGAGGTGGGCTCCATCTGTGGGCAGGAGGGATTCCCTGTCAGGGCTGTGCCTCCTCAAGCACCCCAGGGAGCCCTGCAGAGCAGAGGCAGCTCCCTGCTCGCCCTGTGAGCAGGCAAGGCAGCCTGTCCTGCCCGCCTGCCCTGGCTGGGAAGGGCAGCCCGTGGAGGTGGGAGTCTCACACTGCAGCAGTGAAAAGCCAGCTGGAGGAAGGCTGCTGGGCAATCAATTCCCACCATGGTGCGGAAAGTGGTGACGTCCAGACCAAAATCCTGCACCAGGGAAAGGAAGAAGAGTAAGGTTGGTTCTTCTGGGGCACCACAAGGCCCACAGGACCCAACATGGGCTGGTCCCCTCCCCCCTGCACTGTCACACAGAACCATGGATCTGGAAGCACCTCAGTGGGGACACAGCAGGGGAGGACTCTGACGTCACCCCAAAGTGAGCAAAGATTGGGGGATACTATGACACAGATACCGCTTCTGCCCTCTGCCTCAATGCAACTGCCCTGTTCTCCTTTCCAGGCTCACTATGGTTCTGAGGTTACCAGCAGAGACCACTCCTCCCTGGGCAGCAAGTGGAACACAGCACCCTGGCCCTGAGATGTGGGACCAGTCCTGCACATGGGGCTCTGCCCAACACAGAATTGCCCCCCCCCTTGTTTGATGGAGTGGTCCCAGCCCCAGTGCTGCTGCCCACAACTCCCCATTCCCATCCCAGAGTCACCTCAGTGCGGGGCAGGTAGTCGGGGTCAGCTGGCACACGAGCGATGGTCTCACACAGGATGATGCCGTATGCAAACACATCGGCCTGCAGAGAGCAGGGACTCATCAGGGCACCCTGCAGCCCCGAGCTGATGTGCCCACCACGCTGCAAGGCCACAGCCCTTCTCCCTGCAGAGCCACACTGGAGCTCTGGCACCTTGTCACCAGAGGGATGCCCAATTCCTTCCCTCTGGGTGCACCCCAGGACTGCAAACTCTGCAAACCACCGGCAGCACAAGCCTGAGTAAAGCCCCACACAGGGCAGCCTCACCTTCTCGTTGTAGATCTCCCCACGCAGCACCTCGGGTGCCATCCAGTACGGGGAGCCCACCACGGCCAGCGGCTCCTTCTCGCTGCCCTCACTAGGAGACATGGTGGAGTATCAGAGGCTGCCCAGTCCCCCACATGTCCAACCTCCCATTCCCCTGCTGCAGCAGCCCAGATACCATCTCCACCTCCCCTTCCCGGGCTAAGCCTCTTCCATGCACTCTACAAACTCATCTCTCCCCAATCACACCTCCCCCTTCTCCATCCCCTCCTAGCCATTCCCAAACTGCTCCTGGAGTCCCTGCCAGGGACTATCTCACCACCCCCACTCCTGTGGCAGCACCTCTCTGGCCACAGAGAGCAATGCACAACTTCCCAGGCATTATCGTGGGGGAGGCTGTGAGAAGATCAGAGAAAAGAATGCTAAGCAATTCTTATCTTCACTTGCTGCACCTGTTGTTGAGAACATGTGGAATGTGTTATGCAGATTCGTTTACCAAAGGGTGATTTCTTAACTGGCCACTGGTGGTGGTGGTGTTTGGATTGAAGGACCAATTGGGTTCACCTGTATCTTGACTGTCTGGTGAGGGTGATGGGTTTCTTAATAAGTGTAGTATAATGAATGATTGATCAGCCTTCTGAGAGTCATGGAGTCAATGCTAATTATTGCCCCTTTGGGGACGCCCTCTGGAAACACCATTCCTACCCTTTTAGCTGCATCCCCAACATCCATCCCTCTCCAGCTTCTGCTCTGAGTGGGCTCCAGGGACGGGGATGGACAGGTGGATGCTGCCCACATACCTGTAGGTGGGGATCTTTTCTGCCAAGCCGAAGTCACCCACTACAGCTGTGTAGCCACTGGCCTCGCAGCGCACCAGGCAGTTCTGTGGGCACAGGAGGACCTGTCACACCAAGTGCACCAGCCCTACCTCCCTGGCCACCGGTTTCAGGATGCCCCAGCACAGCACAGCCTCCTATGCCCCAGGCACAGCACAGCCTCCTGCTCCCCAGCCTGCCACACCTGGGATAGCAAGGCAGCAACTCGGGTACAGGACAACACAGGAATGCGGTGCCCTGGAACATCCCATACCTTGGAGGTGAGGTCACGGTGGAAAATGCCCTTGGAGTGCAGGTAGCGTAGGCCATGGGCGATGTCGAGGGCCAGCTTGACACGCATGGACCAGGAGAGGGGCACAGGGCTGTCCAGCAGCTGCTCCAGGTTCCCACCGTTGATGTACTGATGGGAGAGCCAGGCCATCGCACCAGAGCATCCCTCCCCCCCGTAACACTGCATGCCCATCTCTCCTCCTAATGCATGTTCCAACCAACCCACACCACAGCCTCCCAGCAGAATGTGTCCTCATAGGCATCACTGTCCCTTCCCCAGGCTTGCAGGAACCCCGAGACTCATGGCTGTTGCCACACTCTTACCTCTGTCAGTGCATGCAGCTGTCCCTGGTGCACACACACCCCCATGAACCTGTGAGACAGAGGGAATCTGAGGGTGGCTGTGGCAGGGACCAGCCCCAAGAGCTTATCCAGCAGCAGCAGTAGCTCCAAATCCCCAGGCTAGGGAAAAGGGGGGGCTGGCAGTGGGGAAGCAGGTCCTACCTGAGGATGTTGGGGTGCGAGAGGCGGTTCATGAGCTGCACCTCCCGCAGCATGTTGCCCCGGTTGCTGGTCAGCTTGTTCATCTTCAGCACCATGATCTGCCCCGACTGGCGGTGCCGCACCTGGAGGGTGCAGGGAAGGCTGAGCCCCACCTCTGCAGCCCCCATGGACACCAGGACTCACCCAGCTCCTACCCCAGCCCTGAGAGGGGAGCTAAGCATCCCATGGCACCCCAGGGACCACCAGGGCTAGGGGGGCACTTTCCCCACATCTCCAAGCACTCCCAGGACTGATGACACACAGCCCCATCCTTCCTGGGGCACCCTGGTTGTTATGCTCCCTCCACCATGCTACACTGCCCTGAACTCTGAGAGGCAACAACAGCTCCATAAGCTGTGAGCCCAGCTCCACTGTAAGAACAGGCAGGTACAGGACTGGGGAGCATCAGGGAGGACTTGTTTTGGGACAGCACCAGCCAGCCAGACTCTACCAGCATGGGGTGGAGAAAAGAGGGGGCACACTGCCCCTCGGGACCAGCTCTAGGTGTGGCCAGCTGTAGTGCTTGGTGCTAGTCTGGCAGGGCATGGAGCCTGGATGAGCTGTATATTTAGCCAGCCCCAGCCCGACACTGTCATGCGATCAGGGGGCCTGGTCCCCCGCCAAGAACAGCAGCTGGAGCATGGCCAAGCACGGACACCCCGTCCATCTGCAGCTCCCTGGCATGTGCAGGGCAAGGAAAGAGCACGGGATGCCCTGACCTAACACTGTTATGGGGGGACCAAACCAGTGTTGAGGGTCCCCTCCTGAGCAGCTGCTGGGGGTGGGATGCCACCCCCGCCTCGGAGCAGCAGCTGCCCGGGGGGACAACCCAGTGGATCCCAGCTGCCCCCCAGCACACACAGAGCTGTGCACGGAGGCGCAGGCATTCCTCAGCGCTGCCGTCAGCTCCCTGCTCTTCTCCTTTTTAGTCAATGCTGGTTGAGGCTGCTGAGCTGGTGCCAGCCCCTGGCCAGCCCCACAACACCCCTCACGTCAGGGATTGCCTTCCCAGGAAAAACACAGGGGGTTGGCTGGAGGCAGGATGTCCAGCACCCCTGTCCTGCTCACAGCTTGGCCCTTGTCCCCACCACAACAGAGGGGGGCTGGCATGCTGGGCCCGCCAGGGCTCTCCTCTCACCCCATGGCCAGCACTGCTCCTGGGGTGCATGCCATGATGGGGATCCATCCAGCAGAAAACACACAGGGGATGGGGCAGCAGCACATGCCTTCAAAAGGCCCAGGGGAAAATGAGTGCTCTATGAAAGTCCTTCTACATGTCTGTGCGCACTGATGCCAAACCAGTCCCAGTCATAGTGGAAGTGAAAGGCAATAACTGTGCCGTGCCACCATCAGCTCCCTGAGCTCATGGAGAGGCTTTGAATAATTCAGCAGACACCTGCCTGTGGGCACCCCGCTCCAGTTACACCTGTGCCACCTCCAGCCAGCCCCAGACAGCCAGCTGGCACTCCTGACCCACCGACAGGGGCCACGTGACAGCAGAGCTCAGAATGGACCCTGACGAGTGGCAAGGGGACACCTGGACACCTGCCACCACAGGCCCCTATCCTGGCACTCCAGCATGCTGCAGGGAGAAGGGAGGATGGATTTCCCCATGACTCCTCCTTGCTGAGCACTGGACATACTGAGCTCCTGGGTTCAGGGAGAGCCTGTCCCAGGGTGTAACCGCAGTGCCTGCTGTGGGGAGCACCCAGAGCGCTCCCTCTAATGGGGCTCCAAGTCCTCCCTGTGCTTGCTACCCTGCTCACCACACCACTGCCTAGCAGCACCTGGAACTGCTGCCAATGTCATCCTGACGCCCTAGGACTCCTTGGTCACACCTGGACCAAGGGCAAGGGGCAACCCCAACCCATCTCATCCATCGCTGTCCTTCCTCCACCCCATGCCTGTCAGTGGGGCAGCTGAGGGCAGCACCAGAAACAGAAACTGGGCTCTCAGCCAGGCTTCAGTGCAGGCTTTAAGGAGATGGCCTGTGTGACCAAAGCAGGGTGGGCACAGTCTCCCTTGGTCCCTCCAGCTCCCCATGGAGCCGGGGGTTGAGGAAGGCAGAGCCTGGACAAGGCCAGCAGGACCCACAGCCTTGCCCAGCCTCTGGCGCTGGGTGCTGCCCAGCAAAAGCTATGATTCCTGACCCAGCTCTCCTGGTGGCACTGCTTCCTTCCCTTCCCACGCCACGTGGGGCTGGCAGGACTGGCTGGGTCAGTTTGGCTGGCACCAGCAGCTGCCAGACAGCAGGACCGGGCTCAGTGTTGCAGGCAGGCTCATGCCCGCCGGGATGGCTGGAGGCGGCACGGCTCCGGCGCCACGCGCCCACGCCAGGAATGCCGTGTGGCATGCACAGTGCTGGCACTTGGTGGCCGTGGCCGCAGGGCTGGCCAGCTCCCTGCCAGCAGTGGATCAGGGAGCAGCATCTGGTGGGCACCAGCTCAGCCCCACACGGTCAGTCGGGAGGTGCTCGTGCCTGAATTCCTCATTAAAAAGCCACCTGCCATTGGAATGGGCTGTGTGAGGGCTGAGTGCAGTCACATGGGGTTGGACACCTTAAGATTGGAGGAGAGGCAACCTGGAGGAGGGAAGGTCTTGCGAAAGCTGCTTCTTCAGGAATTATCCCAGGGATCCCAGGAGCTCCTGCCCAGTACAGCCCTGCCCCAATGTCTTTTTCCGTGATTCCATCCCCATGGGGCATGATGTCCTTGAGGCCGTCCAATGAACTCACTTGTGAGGCCCCGTTCTGCCGTCTCCCCTGCAAGGCGTGCCCACACCTGGGACAGCTCAAGGCCAGCCCAGACCTGGGACAGCAGGGAAGGAGTTATGCTCCCTTTCCATGACTCCCACAGGCACTGGCCAGTTTACCCAGTGTGTCCCGGTGCCAGCACCAGCCCAGCACCCTGGCCACCCCCTGACACAGACCCAGCAGCAAAGGGCATCAGCCATGACTGCAGGGGGCTCGAAGCCCCCCACTAAGGAGGTTTCCTCCCTCACTGACCTCCAGAGAAGGCAGCAGGCAGCACAACCTCCTCGGGCAGGAAGGTGTCCCCTCTTGCCTCCCTCATGCACCCTGGCATGGTGCCCAGGAATCCCAGCGCATTCCCCGGAGCTGAGCTCAGCCGGGCAGCCGTGTGGGGCTGCAGGGGGAGGGCAAGCCACTTGTCCCCCACCCAGGAAACAGGCAAGCCCTCGCCCCTCACCGATGCTCCCCGGCATCCCACATGGCTGGTCCATTCAGGGGGTACCGCGGGTGAGCCAGGGCGCCGTGGCATGTTGGTCCCCATCCCATCTGCCACCAGCACACAGGGCTGGGGGATGGGCCGGGCTGGCGGCAGCCCCAGCCTGGGCACAAGGGATCTGAGCTCTTTTAACAGCGGAAATTAGAGTCTTATTTAAAGAGCATGCTAATCAGAGCAAGCAGACGGCCTGCTCCCTCCCCACAGCCGGCACTCCCGTCTAGACATGGGGCAAAGCTCCCTGACATCTCCCCACCCGGAGGTCTCAGCAGCCACCCGCCCTGCAGCCGGCACTGGGGACAGCGGGGCACACAGCCCCACCCTCTGCATATTCCCCTGCCCCACACAGGCAGGGCACAGTCACACAGGGACACCATCCTGCACCCCTCACCACAGAGACTTCTGTGGGGAAGACAGGAGAGGGGCAAGGGAGCTAGCAATGCCACTGGTAACCCCACAGCCACCCACAACAACTGGATCACAGGAATCCCAGTAACACAACAGGCTGGGACTGCAAAGCGTGCTCATCAAATGGAAAAGGCAGAATCAGTCAAGACAGACTTTGAGGATGAGACAAAGCTTGTTCTTGGAGGGTGTTTGAGCATCAGCAACCCCCACCTCCTGTTCTCCCTGGGCACAGCAGGGGCCGGGGCAGTGCCAGTGTTACACTGTAGTGGCAGATCACTGCCTGGCCTGACTGGCAAGCCGGGAGCATGCCCTGTGATAGAGCAGGAGAGGGGCTGGCAGGTCTCCAGCTGGTCAGCACAACCCGTTTCCTGTGCCCAGGACTCCCAAGCGGCAGCTGCGGGGCCAGGGCTGCTCCCAGCCTTGCCATGGCTGGCTGACCTTGGCTAATTCACTTCCTCCCTGCCTGCCTTAGTTTCCCTATCAGTGTCACGCTGCTTCATTCTGCTCTGTAAAACGAGGCAAGGTCCCTGATGAAGGGCAGCAGATAAGAGGAAGGGACTTGCTCCATTAGTTGCACCGGAAAATTGGAAGTAAATAGAAAACTCCAAAGGTTGGTGGGGAAGTGAGCAGAGATGGGCAAGTGACAGTGATGCCAAAACCCTCTCCTGAGCAATGCCCATCCTGGGAGCTGCTAAACCACACAAACACACACACACACAAAATGACATGGAAATGGGGCACTGGACAGAGCACATCATAGAGCTGCACCCTGGGAGACGGCATTTCCAAGACGACGTGCAACATCAGGGCATGAGGCTGAGATTCAGATGAGTGAAGGACTCTGGATACAGCCCCAAGGATGCTGCTCACAGCACCTGTGTCTGCTGCAGGCAGCACATGGGAAAGTAAGAGAGGGATTTGGGGAAGAGATGTAACAATGGTTTAAGGGCTGGAGAAAATGCCTGGCACAAACAGACCTGGCTCAATCTGCTCAGTGTATTGGAAATAGAGAGGTGGCTTCCTGCAATGTCTGTGTATCTGAGAAAATGGGGGGGCTAGTGCCTCTGAAATTGCACAGGGAAAGGCAATGAGAACCAGCTGCTCCAGAGGGAAAACAGCCCTGCTCTGCAGCACAGTGGGGAATCAGCTATGAACAAGCGCCATGAAAAAGAGCAGCTTCTTGTCACTGGTGTCTCCTGTTTGCTCTGGACAGCCTTTCTGAGAGAGGCGCTTGACTGGAGGGGCTAGCTTGGGACACCAGGGCTAGGACACACTGAGCCCTTTGGTTTTAATGCTGAGAAGACAGTCAGATGCTTGTCAGCACCCTGCCTGGCCCTGGCTCAGCTCCACACCAGGACCGAGCTACCTGCACAGGGGCAGAGATGTCAAGGTCCCCTCTCTGTCCCCCTCACCCACCAAGGCTGGAATGACACACAGTTCAGGAGCCACACAGAGCAGGCAGATTCAAGTGCCCACAGCCTTGGAAAGCTACAGAAGGAGCAAGGGAGGTGAGAGGAAAATGGGTCCTGGGCTGCCCTGCCAAGCTCTGTCCTCCTCACAAGCTCTGGCGGCCAAACCCCAGCTCAGATCCCAGGCTTACCCCACCATCCTGCTGAGCTCTTGGACTCAATCCACTGCACGAGCACAAAGCCCCATCTGGCCCCCTCCCATCCCTGCTTCCTTGCCACCATACACACATGTCGACTACTGATCCTGATCCCTTCCCACCCCCCAACCTTCACCAAATCCCCCAAATCCTACGTGCCAGTGGCCCTACAAGAACCTGAACAATGTATGGGAGAAGGAGCACTTTGTGGCTCCTGCAGAGAGTGGGAAAACAAACAGCGAGGCAAGAAGAGACTGTGGCCTCGCTGAGACACGGGAGCATCCATTATTAAAGAGCCATATCCACGCCTGACATTATTAAATGCCTCCCTCTGCTCCAAGGTGCTGTTGTGCACTCCAAGCCAGAGATCAATAGCAGAAACCCAGCCAGCAGGGAGGTCATGGCTCCACTGGAGCTCCAGGAGGGAGCATGGAGGAGAGGGACCTCTCTGCACATTCTCCATGGCCCCTCACAGGACACCTCTTTGGTGGCTGAAGAGGAAACAGGTCTCGGGGTCCCCCTGCTGAGAGGGGAATGGTGTCAGGGCTGGAGAGGGACCCCAGGGTGCTGCCAGGATGTGAATGCCCTAATGGTTGTGCTGCATGTGACCTCAGTGACTGTGGTGGCAGGTAGTGGGGATTGTGTCCAGCCCTAAGATGCTCTTTGAGGGATATGAAGCCAGTAGATCACCACTTAAGTGCAGTCCTAGCCCATGGATTACGGTATATATGTGGTACCTTAAGCGATGCTGAGGTCCAAAACAACACATGCACACACCTCCCCTCTGCTGGGAGAGGTAGTGGTGACACCGAGGCACAGCCCTTCGTCCCCAGCAGCACTGCACTGGCCTGGCAGGATATTGCCAGCATGCACCTCTGCCTCACTGCTGGAGACCCCGAGCTCCCCACCAGCACTCACACAACCCCATCCTGGGCACGGGCCACACACAGGCATCCCCACCCTGACAGTCCCAGAGCGGATGGAGGACAAAGACAGCTCTGGGGGCTCAGCCAGGAGTCAGCCCCCTGCTCTTCTACGGCATCACACCCCTGTCCCACAGCCAAACACCTTCGTGGAGGTCCCGCGGGGAATCCTGCACATCACTTGCTCGGCAGGCCCGGCAACGCCGGACATCACCTTGGAGTGCCTAGGAACGCTACCTGGATTCCCTGCCAGCGGCACACCCCAAGGCTATCCAGCCTTGTGACAGGGGTCCCCGCGGCTCGGCTGCCCGCCACCCGAACCCCGCGCACCCCACGGCGCGGCGCTCGGAGCGCTCAGCCTCCCCGGCTGTAAACAGAGCCGGCGCTCCCCTCCCCCTGCCCGGGGCGACGGAGGCACAACGCCCCGGCCGGGACGGGGCGAGCGCGGCGTCCCCAGGTCCGCTCCGCACGGCACCGCCCGGAGCAGCCCCAGCCTCGCCCGGCTGCGGGGGGATCACGGTCCCCGGCCGAGGGCGCGGCCGGGGCTGCGCTGTAGCCGCGGTCCCGGGGGACGCCCGATCCCGGCGGGATGCCCCGCGGCCCGCCATCCCCGCTCCCGCCCCGCACACCTTGAAGACCTCGGAGAAGAAGCCGGCCCCGATCTTCTCGCAGTAGAAGTCGTCGATGCGCGCCAGGGTGGAGACGGCGCTGCGCAGCGCCCGGTACGAGGAGGGCCGCAGCCGCCCGCAGCCCGGCCACGGTCCCGCCACCTCCCCCTCGCCCTCCCCGGGCCGCCGCGGCAGCTTCTCCCACTCCATGTCGGTCCCGCCGAGCACCCCCAGCGCCATTCACATCCCCGCCGGGGCAGCCGCGCGGCCGGGGCGTCGCCGCTCTCCCGGTCCCCGGGGCGATGCTAGCGGCGGCGGCGGCGGCGGCGGCGGCGCGGGGCGGGCGGCGCTCCGGGGCGCTCCGCGCTCATGGCCCGGCGCCGGCGCCCCCGACCCCGCCGCGGCCCGGCGCTGCGCCTCCGCCGCCCCTAGCGCTGGCACCGGCGGGGCGGGGCTGGGGCGGGGACAGTCCTTAACTCCTTGGGACCCGCCGGCGTCGCCGCCGAGCCCGGCGGGAGAGCCCCCCGCCACCGCCCTGCCCCGCCCCGCGCTGCCCGCCCGGTCCTGCACGCCCCGGTGTCCGCGTCCACCGGCACCGGGCTCCGGTGGGTGCCGAGAGGGCGTCTCCCTACGCGCCAGAGTGTGCTGTGGGGCCCTGAGATCCCGCGGCAGAGCTTGGGCACACCGCACGGACACAGGGCTTTGACTGTCCCCAACCCCTGGATGCGCCTTAGAGGCGTGGGAGTTTTCCTCCGCTGGGTCCCACCTGGATGCACACTGTAGGTGCGGGACTTCCTTTCTTCCCTGGGCCCTGCCGGGATTCCCTGTCTAGCTAGGGGACTCTCTTTGTCTTCGTAGCACCCAGTTCCTGATGGACCGACAAAAGGCATGGAGATCTGATCGGATCTCCCCATATATCCAGCCCCACCCTATACAGTCTCGTGGGACCAGTTCCCCCATACAAGTAGCTGTTGGCAGTTTGAGCCCCATTGGTACAGGCTTGGATCTCTGCCCCTTGGATCAGGGGCTCGGATTCTGTCCATGCACCCAGCCTGGGTGGTATCCCAGTGGATCTGTCCTCCGGAGGAGCAGGCAAGAGCAGCCTCTCAGTGACAGCATGCCCGGTGCCTGTGGCACCCTTTCGCCTTCCTTGTTTTCCTGAGCTCTTCCACTTCTCCCTGGTTTCCTTCTGCTTGCTGCTCCCCCACCTCAGGCCTTTTGCCTGCTCTGGGGCCGATCCGTCCTGTCCTTCCTGCCCAGGGACTTTCTGCAGCTGGATCTGCCCTTGCTCAGTCCCACACATTTTGCTGACGCTCTCCTTGGCATCCACCTGCCTGTGCTGGCCCAGCCCTGCCCCAGCCTCCTCTCTGGGCGCTGCCATAGCCCTGACTCTGCAGCTCCCCTCAAACAGCTTTTCTCCTGTGTGCTAGGACTGGCTGCATATGCCCTGCACCACTCCAGCTGATTTTCCAGCTGGGAAAAGCAGCCACATGGAGTATCTCTTGGTGTGGCTATTTTTTTTTTTTGCCACCGCTCGGCTCCAGGTGCCATCAAGCACAACATAAACACCTTGGACCATGAGCTGGGTTTTCTTCCTTGTCTCAGGGGGGAGAATAACTCTGTGGGCTAGAGCAGGGAACTGAGCCTCCCATTTATTTCTAATGGGAACAGTGCCCTGCCCTCCCCCTAGGAATTCATGGTATTCCTGCTCTTTCAGGCCTGCAGAGGGAGTGGGTTTGTGCAGGGCAAGTTTCCTACATGTTGGGAGGCAGAGCCTGGGGACAGGGCTCTGCCAGTCCCTGTCTCATGAGGTCTGAGCCATCCTTTTCCTCACCAGTACCACTCCAGCCTGCCAGGGTGTTGGACAGCATGTGCCAGGGAGGCTTTGCAGCCACGGAGTGCAGTGCTGTGCAACAGGCCACATTCTTGCATTTCCTCAGCCTCACATGTCAGTCCTGCTGACAACAGCCTGACAAAATGACAGGAGCAGCTCCATGGATGAGAGGAGAGAACAGCATCTGCCTGTGGGCTCAGGAGGCTTCAGTCTGTGCCCTCCTGCCTTGGTGTCCAGCTGTGGCTGCTCAGATGGGTGGCAGTGGGTGCCCACCCGGGCTCAGCCCTGGCACTTGAAACGTGAGCATGCTGATGCACCCAGAGCCCCATGAGCAGCTCCTCAGTGGTGTGGGACACTGCTCAGAGGAGCACAGCCAGCTCACCTGGGGCAACAAGGAGAGCCTCTCCCTTCCACTTGGATGCAGCAGATTCCTAATGGTCAAGGCACCACAACAGGGATGGGGAGGCCTGGTGAGGCATCTTGAAGACAGAAACTCAGGGCCACTGCCTGATCAGAGCTCCTGCTGCTCACAAGTGACTGGGTTTACATCCAATTAAGTTGTAATGGATAAATTAAAGCCCTGGAGATGGCTCTGACTGTGGAAATTGCTGCTGCAGGATTTGCAGTCCCTTCTCTCATCAGCACTGGTAACTCTACTGTGCTATTTCCATCACGCTCTGCTCCTGCCTGGCACAGCAGGGCTGAGCTGAGACATGGCTAAAAGTCTCCAGTGCCCCAAATCCCTCCCATGGTGCAGGCAAGTACACTAAGCAGCTGGGTGCAAAGTCAGGCTGGGCTGAGCCTGCAGCAAACCCTGAATTAAGCTCCCCAATCCCTGGTGAGGAAAAGCAGGAAGGAGGTCCCCCTGGCTGTACTCTGCTCACGTGGATCTGCAGGAGAGAGAGGAGGGGGGCTTTGTCCTCCTTGCCCTTCTCTTTCTGGGCTCTACACCCCTCCTCTCCTGCAGGGAAAAGGCTCAGGGATTAGTAAACATCTTCACCCTGCCTGCTGGGAATTGTGCATCACCCAGGCAGAGCAGGGGTGGGAGCTTTCAACGAGTCTATGGAGGCTGGAGCTGTAGAAGTGCAGAGTTATCCTGTAAGGATCAGGGCACACTACAGGTGTGGGCTGGCCAGGCTCTGTGCAGGGCAGTGAGGGACACAGGGGCTCTCCACACAGGAAACCTGGTCCTTGCTGCACTCCCACCTCCATTCCATAACAGCACTGGAGTGGCACTCGAGTCCTTGCAGGACAGCTCTGATTGGGATGAGCCACCAGTAATCCACCCTGACCAAAGCCTTGCCCTGCTCAGAGCCCCAGAGCCAGAACGTGAGCAGTCCCCTCCTCTGCACCCATGTGCAAGAGCCCATCCCTACCTGAGACTCCTTCTCTGCAAATGCTCTGGAAAATCAATGGCTGCTGCTGCCAGGGGTGTGCTGCCAGAGCAGGCACAAGGCTAAAGTGCACAAAGGTTTTCCAGGCTGGAGAGGCTGTGCAGACACAGGGGTGAGCAGGACAAAGAGCACTGGCTGACTCAAATTACTCCCTTTGATGCTTGTCTCCAGAATGTGGGTGCAGCCTCTTGGTCCCAAGTTTCCTCTTTCCTTCTGTGCCAGGGGATCTCTGCTCTTTTCCCACACTACCACACATCACCCTGCAGATCTCCACCCCCCAAGTCCTGTATGTTCCCCAGCTCCCTGTTTATGAGACAGCTGTTCCCTGAAAAACATCTCATGCTTTCTGCCCTGTAGGAAATAGGAGCTGAGGGCCCAGCAGGGGCTATTACAGAGTGATAGGAGCCTGGTCAGTTTGAGGAGCCTACGGTATCTGGGAGAAGGTCTCAGCCCCAGCCTGGTGATGTCCAGTGGCACCCAGTCCAGCTGATGCAGCCAGACTACATTTCCCAGTGCCCTGTGTGCTGCTGAGCCCATCCAGGGCCATGCATGTTCCACACCCAGCACCATGGCTGCAGGCTGCAGCAGCCCTCATCCAGATCCCAGCAGGGACTGGCAAGGTCCCTGCTGCTCAGGCACATTTGCTGTGCCCCCTTTGCCTCCCTGTCACTTCAGCTGCAAAGCCATTGAGGGGTTGTGTGCAGCATGAAGGCTGCAAATATTTGTTGTGTCATTAATATTCTCCCAGCATAGTCAGCACAGCACCTGGCAGCATTTGCTCGCTGCCTCCTGTTATCTCGTCGATGCTTCTCATGCCTGGGTGCCAGAGCTGTGACATCCATGGAGACAGAATCCACATCCATCCCTGTCTCCTAGTGCTGGACAGTGAGTGATTTCAGCTCCCTGCTCTGCTTCTCCTCAAGCCAACACCAGTGCCTGTGCCTGGGGGGCACTGATGCCTGAACCCAGCTGAGTGCGTGCCTGCTGGGAGCCCCACGGGGGCACTGGAATTGAAAACATTGAGAGCACTGATAAAAGAAAGCAGGCATCACCTCTGAAAGGGGGGACAGGCAGCTCTGGCTGTGCCTGCACCACGTGTAACCCGGGGTGATGTGACATGCGGCCATGTGAGCACAACTGCACAGAATCACAGAATGGTTTCTGGTGGAAAAGACCTTAAAGATCGTCTTGTTCCAGTCCCTCTGCCATGGGCAGAAACACCTTGCACTAAACTGGTTTGCTCAAAGCTCCATCCAGCCTGGCTTTGAATACTGCCAGGGTAGGAACATCCACAGCTCTGGGCAACCTGTTTCAGTGCCTCACCACCCTCACAGAGAAAATTGTTTTCCTAATATCTAATCTAAACCTACTCTTTTTGAGTTTGAAGCCACTGCCCCTAGTCTATCACTTCACAGTTCCTGATGAAGTCCCTCTCTGATTTCCTTGTAGGCCCCCTTTAAGACGCTGGAAGGTTGCTATGAGGTGTCCACACAACCTTCTCTTGAACCTTGAGCATCCCCAGCTTTCTCAGCCTGTCTTCATGGGGGAGGTGCTCTAGTCTCCTTATTAGCTCCAAAGCCCTTTTCTTGACTTGCTCCAGCGGTTCCAGGTCCACATTCTTGCAGTGATTAAGCACTACAGGGACCTTCACAGATCACCAGGAGCCAGTCACTTCTTGCCAGGCAGGGACAATGCAACCATCTCCAGCATTACCCACCCTGCTCCTGACCAGCCTGAACACCTTATCTCACAATACCTGGCCATGCTCCCATCCTTCAACACTGCCCAGCAGATAACAGGGCTTTTCCTTGTCCTCCTCACCTGGACCTAGGAAATGTGGCTCTCAACAGCTCCGTGCTCATCCCATGAGGATGTGTCAGCCTTTCTTCATCTCCTGCACCTTGCCAAGCAATTAGCAACACTCCCCAGGGACTTTGCAGCACACCTGAAGGGCTTATGGTTCTGCCAGATGTGAGGCAGGAGCACAGATGCCAAGAACCTGGTCTGGCTGCAGTGCTGGGACAAACAGGGCCATACTAGAGTGGGCTGGCCTCAGACCAGGTGGTGCCTGTGACCCACAGCACCAGTTACCCGAGAGCAAGTGTCCTGGTTTCATCTGGGATAGAGTTAATTTTCTCCCCAGCAGCTGCTTGGGTGCTGTGATTTGGATTCTGCTGAGAATAATGCTGATAACACACTGATGTTTCAGCTGTTGCTCAGCAGTGTTTACCCTAACTCAAAGACTTCTCAGTTTCCCATGCTCTCCCAGGGAGCAGGTGCACAAGAAAGCAGGAGGGGGCACGGCTAGGAAAGCTGACCCAAACTGCCCAAAGAGATATTCCATGCCATGGAACACCATGCCCAGGAGCTGCTGATAACTGCTGGGTACCAATAAGTGGGTGGTGAGCAAGTGTGTTGTGCCTCATTTAAGTCACACTGGTTTTATCCTTCTCCTTTTAATTACAATTATAATTTTTAATTTCTATTATTATTAATAACAACAACAACAGCAGCAACAGCAACAACAGTATTGTTTAGATTATTAAATTGCTCTTATCTCTACCCATTTTTTCCCCACCCTGAATTTTCTTCCCACCATGGCAGAATGAGGGAGGATCTGTGTGGTAGTGAGTTGCCAGCTGCAGTTAAACTGTGACATCAGGGCAGCCAGAGCCTTCACCCTGGTTCATCACTGCCCTTTGATCTGTATGGCTTGGTGCTGCTGCAGGGAGGAACTCAGAAGCAGCACAGCAATGTGTAGGGGAAGTCTGGTGAGGGCATGCATAGCTCAGCACAGTGCCTGCCAGAGACCCTACAGAACACACCCACATGCACAATTCACCCCAGAGATCCTGACACTAGCAAACCAGCATCCTCCTGCTTCCCCTGGCTTCCTTTCCCATCCAGAACTCACAAAAAGAAGACCTTCTGGGGGAAAGCAATGCTGGAGAACCATTCCCCTTTGAGCACTGAGCTTCTTGAGAAGGACACATCCCACTCCAGCCCCATTGGTGTGAGTGAGAGAGATGCTCCCAGTCCCTTCTGCTCTCCTGACCTTAGGCAGAGATGGTGAAGCCCTGCTTATTCTCCCAGATGCCTGAGCAAGAGGTGGGTGCTGCAAGGAGCTCCCCACCCTTGAGCCAGTGGTCAGCCAGGCTACACCTCCCTGAGTAACTCCTCGGCTGGCCCATGGTCCTGTGATCATCCACACCATGGATTTTTGTTTCCTGACACAGCTACAGCTTGGGCTAAATAGGGCAGGTTAAAGGGAGGTCATTGCTCAGATTATTCACAGGAGAAAATATGGGCACAGCCACCTCCAGGTAGAGAATTTATGTGTGTGCCTCTCCTCCTGTGTCTGTTGCCTTCCCCTTTGGCTTCCCCTCTCTGTGCTAGGGCACAGGGGAGCAGTGTGACCATACTGTACTCTAGATGCCCATGGGAGCCCTTCAGCTGGAGGTCACCATTGCCACAGCCACGTGTGGGCAGGGATGCCGTGTCCAGGTGTTGGAGGCGCTGGAAAGCAAAGGATCAATTCTCTGTACACTAGAAAACTGGGAGCTCCCTGTGACTGCAGGCACTTCCTAGCCCTTTCCCATGTTCTTGTGCCCTCTCCAGGCAAGGCAGGCTGAGGCAGCCCTGGCTGGAGTATGGCCTCCCAGTGTGGTGGGGGAAGGCAGCTGTGCTGTGTTTGTCATGGAAGCTGCCACTTGGAGCCAAGTCAATCACAGCTCTTTATTGCTTCCCCCAGCTGTTGAAAATCTCATTATGTTTAGCAAGCTCCGTGAGCAGCCCTGCCAACCTTCCTTGTGTCCTGTCTTCTTCCATGAATCCAGGCACCCTGACTGCTGAGGAAGGGCATCTGCACACTCCATGGGGCCTGAGATGAAAAACCTGCACCCCAGCATATATAGATGGATCTGGCATGGACAAGGTGTACTGGGATTTCCCATGAAGATAAAGGCAAGGGAAGGGTGTGTGTGTTTTTGTGAGCGGGGACATCTCAACAGCATGACAGCAAGAGCACAAGGCTACCCACAGACAGCAGCCTTGTACTCCACAGTGGGTCAAAAATGGGGAAAGAGGGTGGGTCCTGCTTGGCTCTCTTAGTGTCAAATGTGAGCCTGATGGCCCCAGGTCAGTAGCATGACAAGCAGAGGACAAATAGCAGCCAGTGGGATATGTGCTGGCTCCAGCACAGGGCAGAGCTGAGACAAATGGCGCAGGGCTTTGATCTGCTGTGTCCTGCATGCTGGAGCCTGGTTCCATTGATGCCTCTGATTGCCCTGACCTCATTTCTGTCCACCTGTGTCATGGGTGGTTGGTCACCCCACCCTGCGGAGCCCTTGTTCTCTAGTGGCTGATTGCACCAGCCCTGGACTGACTGGTCTCTGGGGGTAATTACAAGAGACACCTGGTGCTGCAGGCTGTGGGTGAGCCAAGTGTGTCACTACCAGCCCAGCGCCTGACATGTAAGTCACACCACGAGGCATGGCAGGCCCTTCCTTATGGGTCATTCAGGAGCATCTCTGTGGCTGCCCTGTAGCTGGGATTCTCACAAAAAGGGATCATAAAAGGCATTATGCATGTTTCTGTTGGCTGAAGGGCCACAGGGCTCCCCACAGGAGGTTGTGGCATGAGGCAGAACCTTCCCTTTTCCCCCATGTCTGCTGTGATGCTGCTGTAGGTCTGCTCAGTATCTTGACATTGGACTGATCTTGGGCTGCAGCACACGTGGCTTTATGCACATATTTATACAACAAAGGGCAGCTGCTCTCTAAGCTCTGGGCACTGTGCCACTCACACCACTCACACTGACTTACCAGGACACAGTGCCCTCTTCTCTTCTCCCCACCTGCCCAGCCTCTGTGGAGGATCATTCCACACCAAGCTTTGGTCAGGGGCTGGGTGCTGGGAAGACAGTAGGCTCCCAGGGCTTCTGCAGGGCCACACACTGAGAAAGGAGTGAGCAGGGGCCCAGCCAAGACCTTGGCTTTCCAGTATCCCACATGCGAAGGAGGCTGCTTTGGGGAGGTGTAGCATTCTACTGATGGCACCTGCAAAGCCAGGACATGGACAGGCATCCCAGGACAGGTCAGGCAGGAGCTGTGCCAGCTCGGGGTCCCACTGGCAGCAGTGATGCCTCCTCTAGTGCACCATGGGTGCAGCACCTGGCAGGATGATGGGGCTGTGAAGACCACAGAATACCAGAAAACACCCCCAGGTGGGCCACCTTATCCCCTTCACCACACCAGTGGCTTCATTTCACTGCAGAAACCACAGTTTGACTTTTTCTTCCCTTTTTGTATGGTTCCTTTTGCAGTCACTTCTCTCAGATACCTGATTGGCATATATGGTTCCTCAGGATTTGCTTTTCTTTGGAAGCTGTACAGGCTAAGAGCTGTAAAATGGGGAAGTCCAAGCCTTTTGTTTAATGGTATAGAAGGAGAGACTCCAGGCTCCACCAAATACTCCATCAGTTCTCTAGGAAAGAGAACTGTGATGGCTGGGGTTAGCTCATGGGGTGGGGTGTAACATTTAAAAGGGAGCAATGCAGAGAGGCTTGAGTGGTGAAGGAGGCACAGGGTGAGAGGTTTGTCAAGGAGACAGAGAGCTGCTTGGGCAGCTGGAGAGACCACTGGCACAATGTGCCACCCATGATGGAGAGCAGATGGTGGGAATAAAGGGGGTATCAAGCACGGGGGCAGAACGAGCAGATCAGGAGCTCTGATCTTGGTGCAGAGAGTCTTTAGGCAGCAGGGTTTGGGAGGAAGCTAGTCTGACCTGAGATACTGCCTCAAATCTTAAAATTCTGAGGCATGGACCTTGCATTAGTAAGACAATTAATTAGACATCAAGACCTACTAGAGATATTGAAAGAGATCCAAGAAAGTGAGAAGAAAACCTTAATTTCTGTCCAACATGATACAAAAGAAATAATCCGAATTCTACAGAAAATAAAACAAAATGCAGATCATCACTGGTGAGATGTGATTTTTGAGTAGTCACCGACGGCAGAATGAATCTTTAATAAGTTGCTTCACCGCATTGTAATTTTGCTAATACTAGTTAGAATAAGTTTAAGATTATCTATTATATTGCTAATTTAGAATTGTAAAATACTACAACAAATAGCAGTATTAACCTCCTTATCAAATGTACATAGAAACGCGTTGAAAGATACTTATTGGCATAAGAGTTTGCATTAAGTAAAAGAATTTACTTATTTTCTAGGAAAGGGGGGAAATGAGGCATGGTAAAATCCCCCCAAGAGCCAAAAGGGTAAAAGGTGCTTTTCTGTGTCAAGTTAAGGCCAAAGAGAAAAGCTGCTCCGGTAGAAAAACAAGAAGACAAAGAGGAGACAGTGAAATGAAAAGAGAGACACTGCGGGAACAGGACAGGGACACAAGAAATTCCTTCTGATAATGAAAATTAGCAGCAAAAGTCACTGTGAAATTCATAGAACTCTCTGGCCTGCGTCCAGCGCTGAATAAACATACCACTCTATAACTAAAAGTTGTGGAGTTTTCTCTACCTCCACGCAACAATTCCCACCTCCTGGGCTTAGCTGCGTTCCCTGTCCAAGAACCAGGGTGGGATGTGCTGGAGATGGTTCTGGGGATGGAAACAGGAATGGCTGGGCCAGATGTGGAACTGCTTGGATGCCAGAGCTGGAAACCTCATTTCTGAGCACACCTTCCTCAAACCAAAATGCAGCATCTCACCCCCCATTCCCCCCCACCTCCCCCAGCCTTACTCCACTCTGCTCCCAGCTGTGAACTGCTTATGTCCAATTTTATGTGCTAAAAATACCTTTCTGGGCAGTCAGCAAATGCACAGCCAAATGGGAGATGTTGGCAGTCTCAGCATGAAGAGGATTTGGGGTGTATTTAGGGTTGGTGTGGGCTGCAGCACCAGGCCAGGAGGGCCTGGATGGCCTGGGCTGTGGGCAGTGGGTTTGCAGATTTCCAGAGGGATTTTAATCATGGTGGCAGTGCCAGAGCAGAGTCTAGCCTAGCTTGACTGTGTGCTTCTGGGGAGAAGGCATTTGCAAGTGGACTCAGAAAGGTGGGGAGATGGTCCCTGTGGAAAGCAGTCAGCAGGTCCTGCTCCCTCCCCCGGGAAGAGGCGATGTAGCAGTCATAGCCAAGGGATTATCCAACCCTGGGGGCCTATCTCTGCTCTGCCCAGCACCCAGGAATGCCCTCCTGGGAACCCTGCAACATGCTGGGCTCTCCCCTGTCACAGCTCTGCTCTCAGCACACCTGTCTTGGATCACACCTGGCAGCTCCTCCAGCCACCATAGGAGCAGAGATGGTAGCCTTGTGCTGGCCTTTGTAGCCTTGATGAACAGTTGCCCAAGAGGAAATTCCTGCCCCTGCCACTGTCCCCAGCTGGGTGACAACAAAGGTGCCCCAGTGCCACCTCTCTCTCAGGCCAACAAAGCTCCCTGCAGACCTCCCAGATATTTTACTGGGTCCAAGGCAGACCATGATAAGTGATCATGACCAAGCTGTCACCTGTCAGGATCAGGGCTGATCCCTCTGCACCCCAGCACTGCTGGGGCTCCCTTTACCCTCCTTCTGCCCATAGGTCTGGGGTTCTGCTCCCAGCTCTGCAGATGAGCTGCAGGGGTTTAAGATGTCTGTGTTCTATCCTCATTTTGGGAAAGGGGCTGGACAGTTCCTAATTTCAGGGTGGCATGGAGCACGGGCCATTGTCTCGTTGATGGCACTGCAAGATCCCTGTGAAGGAGGTTTGGGTCTAGTGGGGTTGGGAAAGTTGCTGGAGGGGTGAGGAAGAGCCCTCAGCAGGGTTCAAGACTGGGTTCTGGCTGGATCCTGTAGGCATTTTCCAGTTCTCCCTGCCAGAATATGCTCTAGGTTCTGGCAGCACAGGCTGCAGCCCTGACTGAGGCACACTCTGTCCTGGAGAGGGCCCGGCACCATGTGGGGATCCAGACCAGGTCACACAGGGTAATGTGCTTGTGCTGTGCAGGGAACAGAGCCCTTCCTGGCTTTCCCAGGGATGGATCTGACTGGGCTATCCTCCTCAGGCCTGAGCCTAACCCAGCAGCTTTGGATTGACATCCCAGCCTGGCTGTAGCCCACCCCATCACCTGACCATCATCTGACACCACCATCTGTAGGTACAACCCACAGTGGGCTCCCTTGGGACAGGTGTGAGCTCGGGAGGACAGTAAGACCCTAACACACTGCTGCTGTTTGTGAGTTCTGACACAGTAATAGAATTTACTATAGGGGAACATGGTGGCTGTGTTAGCAGTGCTTTCCACAAAGCCTGGTTCTCAAAAGCCACAGCTACTTCTCCTTTCCCTTGCGGTTTTGTGGATGGTTTTGAGCTTCCAGTGCTCTTCTCTATCTGAAGTAAATCTGATTGTACATTTCAGGTGATTTGGGTTTTTCTCTCTTCAGTCTGAAAGTTTGAGTCCTGGTAGTTCTTTGACAACCAAATGGACCTTCATGAAACAGCCCATCAATCACATTTTTAATGATATTGAATTCAATGCATATGGCTGAGTGTGCTGGCTTTCAGAATTTCTTCAGCATTTTTCTAATGGATGCTATACACAAAGAAAAGAACCAATCTCAGTGATAAATTTCTAAGTAGGGACAGGCCAAACACAGATTTCCAGGCCTCAGGACAGGGGAAAAGAGACAATCTCATCAGAGGTATTAGGAAGTCTCTTGTACCACTTGTGAATTTTTGAAGCTTGGTTGTTTAATTCCATTGGTTTTGCTTCTTTAACATACCAAAGAGAGTCAGTGAGAGTGTTGGTGTCTAACTCTGGGATTTTATCAGGACAAGACACAGTGACTGCTGGCTGTGGCCATTCTCCTGCACAGGAACAAGAAAAACCTGGTTCCCAAAGGACAGGGATCTACCAAGGAAACAAGAAGGATGTAACTCGATGTTGCTGAAAGCTTTCTGGAAGACTTCACCCAGTAACCTCACAAGAGCTGCATGTGACACAGCTGGTCTTGATGCAATGATGTTCCCAAATGGATCTTGGGAGACATCTAGTTTACAGAAAGCCCTCAGTGTTGCTGGTTTACTGGGATATTGCAGATAGATATACCAAGCACTGTCTTGAGGATGGTGGCTCCTGGGAAAGGATCTGCCAGGGAACTCAGGGCTAACGGGTTCCTGCTGCCTGGTGAAAAACACCCTGGGTGACAGCACCCCTTCCTGGAACACTGAGGGTTGCACTGTAGGGCAATTGTGCTTGTCTGTCTAGGAAAACACACACAGAGAGACTCTGTAAAGCAGAGTTGAAAGAGGAATGGCCCAGGAGAGCTGCAACAGCACAGGGAGTCGGGACTCATGGAAGCTTGAAGTTGTGCAAGAGTTTGTGAGCTGAAAAGGGGCTCAGAGAAGAGCTTGGTGGTGACATCTGCAGGAACAGGAGACTGGGGGAGTGTGAGCGTGCCCCAGATGAAGAGCATTTAGGGAATTCTTTCCCATAGCCAAAGACCCTACCTGACCTCAACAGTAACACTAACAAGACACCTCCATTAATCTCCAAGGAGACCCTTTTATGCCCACACTGTCCACACTGTCCTTGTCAAGTGCTTCCCATCCTAAAAGGCACTGACAAAGAGTAGCTCAGAGCAGGAAAGGTTTGGAGAAGAAAGGAAAAGAGAACACTTCCAGGTTCAGGAGCTTGTCTGATCTGGAAACTCCACTGATGGGATTCAACAGCAAGAATGTTGCAGCTGGACCAGTTCAAGGTAATAGGAAGAGAGATTTTTGGAAGTATTTAAAAGATAGGTAGATATGGTACTTAAGAGCATGTTTTAGTGGTTGCTTATTGTGCTGGCTTAGTGGTTAGACTTGATCATCATAGAAGTCTTTTCTAACATAAATCATTCCAGGATTTGAAAGAGAAAGTGATGATGTGGCTAGGGTGGCATTGGGCACATGAATCAGGGGTGTGTTCCTCAACATCCTCCACTGGATCTGGAAAGAGACAGGAGAGAGACAGACCTGGGAAGGTTTTGGAGGGGCTTGTTTTGGAGCAGGGCTATGGGAGCTGAGGTAGCCAGGAGAGAGGCTGGACTAAGACACCTGGGAGATTGCATGGAGCCTGTACCCACTGTCTGTGGGAGGATGTGTGAGAATCAACACTGAGGCTGGTGGGACGCTCTCCTTCCAAAGAGGAAGCCTCTTGCACCACATGTGACTCCCCTGTGGGGCTCTCTCACTTCTGCGTGAGCACCTCTCCTGTGCAGGACTGCTCAGACACCTTTCCTGAGTGGCCCTCACTGAGTCCTGCCCGGGGACTTCGTGCCAGCATGGCGCTGCCAGAGCTGGCCCTGACATTCTTCCTGGCCCTTGCTCCTCTGCTGCTGGCACGGGGACAGACGCACCACGGTCCTGTGACTCCATGGGTACGTCAGGAAGCAGGTAAGAGCGGATTGTGCCTCTCTCTTACGGAAATGGTTTTGCTGCTCCTCTACCTGCCTATTTGCTACCCGGCCTTACCCTGCTCAGCCCATAGCAGAGGCTGTGGGAGGGCTGGAGCTGGTGTGTGCATATGCCTGAGGCACTCAGGCATCCCTCATGTTGTGGGGGGACAAAGCTCTATTTGGGGTGGAGGGCAGCAAGCCTCAGTGTGCTGGGAATTGTCCATGAGCATGGGACTTGCAGTGTCCCTCTAGGAAGTGGGTAGTGTTGCTGGGAGCAAGAGGTGGTCGGGTCTTGTTATGCAGCAGGCAGATGAATCCAGAGCAATCAGAGCAGTGATGGTCTTTCTGGGCAGCTCAAGCAGCACCCCTGTCACAGGCGATGATGGTGTTCATCAAAGATGTGACCTGTGAGCTCTGTTAGCTGGGATGCCTGCTCTCTCCCATAGTCCCTGGGATGCAGGGAGCTGTAGTTTGATGGGATTATTCACATCAAGAGGTTTGTTCTGCTCTTTCTACATGCCAGCAGGGTTAGGGGCAGCTCCTGGGTCTCTGCTAGGTTCTTCCTGCAAAGAATGTGGGCTTTCCTGTGGTGATTATGTGCTGTGCCCTGGGCTTGCTGGTACCTGTTGAGGTCCCCATGGGGCACAGCATGGCTAGGGGACCTGAGCTGTGAGTATTCTCTCTGTAGGGAAATGGAAGCAGAAGTGGCTGGCCAAATCATCAGATGGGTTGTGAGTCATGCTGCCTATCTGGTGGCTCAAGGATGCTGCCCGTCCAGCGGTTGGCAGCTCTCAGCTTTCCAGGCAGGATGGAACCTCTTCTCTCCTAGTCTGTACTCATATCTGGGACTGACCCAAAAGGATCCTGGATATCACCCTCGGGCAGGGTGCGTGTTACTTCAGGGTGTTTAATGGCAGGAGGGGGGAAGGTGTGTGACGGGGACGCCTGACGAGGCTGGGACCAAGTCAAGAGTTTCATGTCTGTCAGGTAGTTTTCCGTCAGTAAGGTGTGTGCTCTGAGGGCATTGAGAGAGACACTGTTGAGGGGGAAGAAGTTTCATGTCTGCACCACGTGGTCTAAAGGGATGGGGCTGGTGACCACTGTCCTTTGGGGTGGAGAGCTGGGAATAGGGTTGCCATGATGGCGTGGAAACCCGCTGCCAGAAAAGGGAAGTGGTGAGTGCTGGTGGGAAGTGGGCAGCTGTAGCTGAAGAGATGTGTTTTATCCTCCTTCAGGGAGGGCCAGCTCCATGCCCACTGCCTCCTCATGGATTTATTTTGTACTGGGTGAGCAAGTCCAGGTGACATGTCTGCCAGGGCAGGACAAGGCAGACTCATTTTGGGTGAAGTGCAGAGGCTAGGCTGAGCTCATTGAGCAGGGTGTGAGCTTTGTGGTCACTGGTGTGAACTTCAGTGGTCTGAGGGGCAGACTCTAGTTGAAAGCTTCTTTCACCCACTGTGGAAAAAGCTGATTAGCACACAGAGTCAAGGGATTTGATTTATTTACAGTTCTGCACAGAAAACTCTGCTAGGTGGAAAATCCACAGAGCCAGCACACTGAGGCAGACAAAAGCAGGTATACTGACAGAGACACAATCTTACTGAAGTCACTGCTTGCCTGCGTTACTATGACTCATCCTTTCCCCTCTTCACTGTAAAAGCACAGCGTTCCAAGAAATCATGGTACATGCTAGGAGAGTGGTGGTCTTTTTGAGAGAAGGAGGCAAATGAATGGGGACGTGGGATTTTTACTACAATTAAGAGCAAGGATTCATCACTAGGGTGATGAATAATGTAACAAAACTCGTCAAAACTGGGTGTTTTCTAGCTCACGGGTAAACATCCTGGATGAGAAGGGTGTTATTTTTTTGTTTTTGCTCTTTCAGGGACTTAGACGATTCATTTTCTGCCTGCCTCATTCCTATAGTTACTCCCACTGCAGAATTGCTTGGTTCTTTCTCTTGTTATCTGCAACTTTAATCCTGTTACTCACCATTGCTGCTGGGAGTCACTCCATGAGACCAAGCTGTGGAGTCTGGAATGCCAGCAGAGACTCCCTGGGCCTGGTGCACTCCCACAGCCCCTGTATTTATGGGAGAGAGCAGCATCCCCCAGGCTGCTGGACCCCTCTGGCTGGGGTGTCTCCACAGCAGCAGGTGGGCAGGATAACCCTGTGGATAACCCTCCTGCACTGCCCCTGAGGGTGTGGGGAGGGATAAAGCATCTGGGGGATGGGGCTCATCCTGGGAGGTGCCGTCTCTGCCACCCCTCTGAAGAGAGAGGGATTGGCACCCCTCTGGATGGAACTCCCTCATCCTCATGGATGCTGCTGGAGCCCAGTGACCCTCAGGCTCTGCCTCCTGGCCTTTGCACACAGGAAAATGTAAAATTCCCTCCAACTGGGACACCAAACTGCGGTTTGCTCCATGGAGGAGCAACTATGCCTTGAACGAAGTGGTGCAGCTCAGCTGTGTTGGGGAGTTTGCACCATCTGTCCCACAGATTCAATGCATTTCCAGAGGGGCCGAGATCCTGTGGAATGAGACTCCCACCTGCAAGGGTAAGCACAGCCCTGCACCACCCTGACCCAGGGCCCTGAGCTGGTGGCAGACCCTCTGTGAGCTGGTCATGCAGAGACAGTGCAGGAATGGCAGACCCGGATGCCTTGGCTTTCCCCATGTCCTGGCACTGACAAGGCTCTTCTTGTCTCAGCACCTTGCTGTAGGCACCTGCTGGGCTCTGTGCTCCTGGGGAGAGGAATCCTTCCCAGCCAGCATCTCCTGCCTCAGAATGAAGTAGGAATAGCTGCAGGGGTTCTGCTTTTCCCCTGGAAAGCTTCTCTAGGGTTTGGGTTGTCTGGTGTGGGAGGCTGTTACTGCAGCATGGCTCACCTGCGCATGAGGGAGACAAGAAAATGGGGGCTCAAACACGCCATGGAGGGGCCAGAATCCAAGGGAGGTTTGTAAGTCCTGGGGATGGGGTGATGAGGAGCCCTGTGTGCTTGGAGAGTGCCTGGGCACATGACACTCATATGTGTCAGAGTGAATAGTCAGTCATGAGAGACCTGTCCCAAGCCTCCTCTTATAACCTCCCAAAAGTACTCCTCACCCAATTTTACCTCTGACAGAAACATGCCAAAGGCCTGCTTGGTGGGACCCCAGACTGCAGCTGGCACCAGCCCGTGACAGTTACACAGAGGATGAAGAAGTGACTCTGAGCTGCAACAATGGTTTCCAGCCGTCCTTCACCCATGTCAAATGCGCAAGCAGGGTTCAGACATTGAATTATTCTGTATCTCTAAAGGAAGACGTGTGGCTGGGGAGAAACCGAAGTGCTGTGTGGATTCAAGTTCAGGGGAACATAGTGTGCATTGGTAAGCAGGGTGTCAGGAAGTGCTTCCTACCAAGCTCTTGGTCAATTTCTGCCCCGTTCATCCATCTCTGAGCTTCCATCATCACTGTGGCCAGGGATGCAATTCTGATGCCATGTCGGGGCCGCTTGGATCTCAGGCATTGGATACCTGAGACCATTCCTCTAGAGAATTCTGGCACATCCTTGTCCACCACCTGCCTGGACAGGCCCCAGCCCCAGCTGACACTCACCCACAAGGAAAGTCCCATCCCAACCAGCCTTGCCAAGGTGTCCCATCATGATGGGACAGATGGATGTGTCACCTTCCCTCTCCTTTCATTGGCTAGGGGCACTGCTGGGGATTGCTGAGGCCCCACCACATACCCTGCTCCTCCTTGAAACCTCCCAGCCCAACCAACATGCACTTTCACCTCCGCCAGAAACATGCCAAAAACCCCACTGGGACTCCAGACTCCAGCTGGCACCAGACCAGGAGAGTTACAGGAAGAATGAAGAAGTGATTCTGAGCTGTCCCAAGGGTTTCCAGCCACCCTTCACCCAAGTCAAATGCACAGGAAAAGTTCTGTCTGTTATCAATGGAAAACCTATACACAGAGAAGCTTGGACTGGAAAGGACAGCAGAGGCAATGTGATCATCATTCAGCCCAGGTTCAGGGTACAGTGCCTTGGTAAGGAGGCATCAGGAGCATTCCTGACTGCCCTGCTCTGCCCTCCCTGAGCAGGGAAGGCAGCCTGTGGGGGCACAGGAAGCTTCTGGCTCTGTGCTGCCTGAGGAAATGGCAGGTGCTGCTGAAGACAGTGTCGAGGCAGCTCCTGAGTCTGCTCTGTGCCTGCCCTGGGGTTCCAGGGGTGCCCTGGTGGGGAGATGGCTGATGCCAGCTTTAGTCCCTGAGGGTCCTGTCAGGAGGGAGTTTCGGTACAAAGGTCCTACCCCAATACCAAAGTATCCATTTTGGCAGTAAGCAGCACTGCCCGTGGCACAGGAGGTCAGAGACCATGCACGGCTTCAGGCTGTGCTCACAGGGGCCTGGGTGGTGTGTGGGAGACACAGGTCTCCCTAAGGGCTTCTGGCAAGAGCATGTGCTGCAAAGTCAGGGCTACAGTGTTTTAGGTCTGACAGGTGTTTGTGGCACAGGGGACAAGGGTAAAGGCTGGTTCCCCCTCCTTGTGTTCTGGCTCCCCCTCCCTGCCCCTGCTGCATACTGCAGAGCCAGCTTTGGGGCTCAGACTTTATGCCTTCTCAGGAGGAATCAAAGTGTTGTCATCCTGTCTGAGGGACAAACAGGGCACCAGAATTTCTGGGCAGGCTTTGTGCACAGTAAAGACCCCTCATGGTTTCCCCTCAGTCCCTGACTCCAGCTCCTCCTAGCCCTTCCCAGGAGACCTGGGGGGGGAGAAGTTTGGAGTCCTTCTTGTCCTCATCCTCTTGCCAAGAATTGATGTGGAAGGCCTGCTCTGTGCAGTGTCCTGGAGCTCACTTCTTGCTCTAATGGGCCAGGGAAGGGGATGCCCTGCTCCATGCCCTGCAGAGCAACACTGCCCAGCTAACACCTTCCCATCTTGTTGGTGCAGAGAAATGCCAGAAGCCCCAGTGGGACTCCAGGATTATCTTTGACCAAGAACAGGGGATCTTCAACCCAAATGAAGTGGTGAAGATACGGTGTCCTGAGGGGTACTGGCCTCCACCCATGGAGATCAAATGTGTGGCATTGAAGCAAAGGGAAGGTTCCACGATTCCTCATAGTGGCTGGATAGTGAGGAATGGCACAGACACCTGGCGCCCTATGGAAGGGAACTTGACCTGTGTGGGTAAGTGAGCAAGCCAGACACTCTCCCAGTACTCTCAGTATGTGCTTCCCAGGCATGGAGAGCAATTCTGCACATGTGGCACAGCGTCAGTGCCCTGTGCTCGGGGTGGTCAGGGCATGGCACAGAAATCCAGAGAAAATTCTGGATGCATCCCAGGTTTATGTCTGTGCTGTTGGCAACTCTGGGTTGTGTAGTCTGGGAGAAGGCAGAATGCCCTTGTCTACTCTGTGCTGGGGACAGGCTAGTGAGGGAATGGTGGGGTTCATGGAGTTTGATGTCAAGGCTTGGAGGGAGAGGGAGTGATCCTCTTGGAATGTTCCCTTCACAGATGTCCTCCAGGTTGTCCCTGAGACCCTGGAGGTTTCCAGCACCAGCATCAAACTGAACTGGACCTGCAGGTTCCCTCGTATGTGCCAGAATATTCGGGCCAGGTGCCAGCTGGAGCAGCATTCCTCCTCAAACTGTGAGGCTGAGGATGTGAAGGTAGAGGAGATAATGCAAGGCTGGGAGGGAACTTTCACCTGCTCCCCTCTGCAGCCCTTCACTGTCTACAGTGTCACCATCTCCCTGCTGCCTAGCACAATCCTGTACACACGGCTCATCACGACAAAGGAAATGGGTATGTTTACATGAAATGTCAGGATGCCCTTCATCCTGAAGCTCAGCCAGAGCATCTGCTCCCTGCTGTGATGGTCCTGGGATCAGAGCTGCTTGCAGGGTGTGGGGATCTGGGAAAGGCGCTGTGCAGGGCCCTACTGCAGGGCCTTCCCCCTCCTCACCACACCATTTCAGCTGCAGAGGCACAAGCAGCCTTTGTGGGGGACAAGTAATGCTATCCAGGTATGATCCTCTTCTCCTGTGCTTCCAGTGCCAGACAAGCCAGAGGAGCTGGAGGTGGATTCCAAAACGGGGTCCCTCACGTGGAAGGCACTGCCCTCCTGCAAAGGCAAGATCATTGGATACCAGGTACCAGGAGTCCATGGAGTGCCCCTGGTGCCCCTCACCTTGCTGGAGCTCTGTGCAGGCAGCCTGAGGAGAGCTGGGAACCCTCCTTGGCCAGGGCCCACAGGCTGTACCCTGCTGGTGTTCCTGGTAGGGCCAGCTCCCCTCTTGTGCCCAGCCAGCAGCAGCAGCTCCTCTGCACAGAACTGCCCAGTGCAGAAGCAGGATGTTGGTGCTACTGTCTAGCAGGTCCCTGTCCTTCCTCCAGCTGAACATCACCACCATGAGAGCAGAGGATGGCAGCTTCGTTGAATTCAGTCAGGTGTTGGTGAACCAGTCTGTCTCTGAGTATGTGCCACCTCATCAGACAGCTGGCAACAAATACCTGGTGACAGTACAGGGCCTGACGGCCGCTGGGGCTGGGCCTGCATCACAACTGGAATTCCAAACTTACATCCAGGGTAATGGTTGTTCTGCCCTGTGTCTGGTTGGGGTGGCCTCTCAGGGGGTGAATGCTGAGTCTGGAGCAGCTTCCAGAGCTGTGTGTGCACCCACCCTGTCCCAGCTCAGACAGGGAGTGTGGGCACCTGGCTCAGCAGTGGGCATGAAGCTGGGGGAGCCCTTGCTTGAGGGCCTTCACTGGCAGGTCTGCAGAGGGCCTGCACCACTTCAGCCACTGTTTGTGCCTCTGATACCAGACCTGCCCCCTCTACTCTTCACTGAAGAAGGTGACACCCAGCCCTGCATTTGAGTGCACAAGTGGGCTCAAGGTCAGAGAGCACTAGGGCTGCTGAGCCTGGGTCTGTGTCCTCCTGCTGAGTGCAGGATGGCAGAGCAGGCTGCCAGGCCCTCCAGCTGGGGCCACGGGACAAGGCCACGGGACAAGGCTCCAGAACCTCCTTCTGCCCTGCCCAAGCAGATGTGCAGGCAGGGGAAGGCTTGCTGCCTTTCCCTGTAGCAGCCAGGGCAGCAGGGTCTGTTCTAATGTGCAGACACCGAGCAGCAAGGGTGGGGCCACTGCTGGTGCATGGCCCTGGCTGTGGCACCCACTGCTCTCTGTGTGTCAGTTTCAGGGCAGCCTATGGGCCCTTGGCCTGGGTCAGCAGTCACTGTAGTGGTGGTGGTAGTGCTGTTGATCCCCTTGTCTGCCGGGATCATCTGGTTCATGCTGTTCAGGTGAGTTGCAGGAGATTTGGAGTCTCAGTTCTGTCTCAAGCCATGATGTACTGTGGGGTGAGTGGGGATAGAGAGGTTCCCCAGCTGCTCCCACCCTTCTCTGGGTGCAGAGGGTGCAGCTGGCTGGTCCTAACACAGATTTGCTCTAGGGCTCCTAGGTGGGACTCTAAGTGTCTTCAGGGCTGGGAAGGGGCTGTGTGTGCTGACAGACTGTGTCCCCTTGTTGCCGGTGCAGCTGCCACTGCTGTCCCCTGGGGTGTGGGTGGCGACGCCTGCCAGGCGGGAGGGTGTGCAGAACCCTCTGTGCCCTGCTGCTGGGTTCAGCAGGGTCTGGCCCAGGTCAGCCTCTCCCTGACTCAGGACTGCCCTTTGCCTTCCCAGAAAAAAGAAGGCCTTGCCCAGCAAAGCTAAGGAGGATCAGTACACAGGTAGGATCCCCAGCACAGAGGGGACTGTAGGGCTGGAGCTGGGAGGGGAGCAGGCATATTTCAGGAAGGCCCAGTGGCATTCTGAGGTAGCTCCAGGCAGCCCAGCTGGCTTTGGCTGACCTGTCAGACCAGGATGTCCCACATCTATTCCCAGCTGAGACCCTGCTCAATAGCCTCTTCCAGCAGCTCCTGGCTGGGGCGTCCCAGAGGTGCCAGAGAGGGTTGGGAACTGCTCCTCCTTCTCACACTCTCTGGGGGAGGCAGCAACTCTTCCCAGCCCTGCTGTCCTGATGATGTGCATCCCAGGATGACCTGCTGCCCTTGGCGACGCTTGCCTGCCTGAGGCTGCCCTGCTCCTTCTCCCACAGCCCCCAGGTCCCTCAGGCTGTTTCTGTCCTCATGTCCCCCCACAGAGCTCCAGCCCTATGAGAATATACAGGGGGATTACTCCGTGATCGAGACTTTTCCTGAGAAGGATGCAGGTAGGAAATGTGTCATCCTGCCTTCCTGCCTGTGACCCCACATGGCCCAGAGAGAGCGGGGACTGCCAGCTCTGATGGTGTCTGAGCTTCTCATGTTGCCGAGAGCATGCAGCAGCCTCTGCCCTGGGTTCTCTTGTTCTCCTCAGGTAAGTGTGGCCAGGCTGGGGAGCCATTTCCCCCGCCCCTGCCTGTTCGCGAGAGTCAGCAGTGAGGAAGAAGAGCAGCTGGAGTGGACATCTGAGGCACTTCCCTTCTCAAGGCATGGTCCTCCACCACCGGAAGCATGACAATGAATTATCTCATGAGTTATTGCTTCCCCCCAAAATCTTCTTCTTCATCAAGCTCCAGAATCCTCTGCCACAGCACAGGAGCAGCTTAAGGCATGGGATGACCTCTCATGACAGCAAGGATATGTCCTGGTAGTTCTACAGTGCTTTGGCATAGCCATCTTACCAGCATCTTGGTGCCTGCAAGTGTTCCCTGAGAATGGAGGAGCTCACAACTCCTCTTTCCAACCTGTGTCCCTGTATCCATCTAGACCCTGTCCTCTGCTTGAGTTTGGCCTAGCTGTGCTGCCCTGGCCACTGTGCTGCTGTGCCTGAAAAAACCAATAAATTGTTCTGGTTTGCAGGGGCTGCCTGGCCCACAAAATCTTCCACCTTGTCATGGGTCCTCCTTGTTTTGCGTGCGAAAGCCTTGACCCCATTAATCTTCATGGAGGAGATTGGAGTGGCTTTTCCAGCCCCTGGCAGTACCAAGGAAGCACACCTGAGGTGCAGCATGTTCCCAGTGCAACGCTTTGGGTGACTGCTTTCCCTCCTCCCCATCTTATAGGTAACACCATCTCTACTTGCATAGCTGGACCTCTGTGTTGGTCTGTGTCCTCCTCTGTGGGTGCTGGTGCTCATCTCCCATTTTGTGAGGTGCAGCTGGCACTGGCCCTCTTGGGACATCTGTGTCTTGCAGCCTTTGGGATCTGCTGGCTGCTCCTGCTGCTGTCCCATCCCCTCCAACAGGCACTGTCTGTGGAGTGCCAGTGCCCAGTGCAGCCTGGATGCTGAGTCCAAAGGCTCTCCTTGGTGAGGGCTGCACTGCTGGCATATGGGGCAATCAACCTGTCTTTTCCCCAGCTGTGTGTGTTGCCTGTGATGATTCCATCTCCTTCTCCTGCCCTTGGGCACAGAGGCTCTCCTCAACACCCTGGACTCGGGTGTGACAAGCTGGTTCTGGTTGTGCTTTTTACAGTCCTGAAGACAGAGCTGTCACAGTTTTTTGCCTCAGCGTTATTTCTCTCCCCTGTCAAACCTGCCAATACCCAGTGCAGCCTGGAGGTTGAGGGGCAGCTGAAGGCTCTCCTTGTGGAGGACTACACTGTCAAAACATAGAGCAATTGACCTCTCTCTTCTCCAGCTTCTTTTCATCCTGGCATGAGTTGCATGTTCTGGTAAAGGCATGTTTTGACAGTCCTTCATACGAGCTGTCTGCCCATCAGCTAAGTACCTGCTGCTGGCCCCTGGGACCAAAATATCTCCTTCCTGTGAACTGTTGCTGGTGTGATGTATGTGCCTGATGGAGCAACTCTTTGTGGGTATTGGGCAGAGAGGAGAAGAGAAATTCAGTGCTGTGTGGGTGCTGCTGGTTGAGAAAGGGGAATGAGCAGGCTTGGGATAGGGGAGAACAGTTGCAACCTCCTTGGCTACCCTGCTTCCCACTCCATCCCCCCATCCCTAGTCATGCCCTGGGCTGTCAGCCTTGTGACTCCACCTGCTCTGTCCAGACAGTCAGTAAAGGCTTGTGGTTTGGACAGGGCTACCTGCTGCCCCCAGGGACTACCTGCTGCCCCAGCTCCTGCCTAGTCACCTCATTGCCCTTGTGAGGTGCTGTTCCCTCAGCTAACTGCACCTTGTTGAGGGCAGCCACGAGCAGGGCAGGAGTGTGTCCTGTGCATGTGCCACAGGAAAACTGAGGGATAAGTATGGTCTCTGTGGCTCTGCAGCCCCCCATGTCTGATCATCCAGGATTCTAAAATCCAAGACACCCGAAGTGGATGGGAGGTTCTGGGGGAAGAGAAAAGCAGTGGCTGTTGATGAGCAAGAGGCATGGTTTAGTACTGTGAGTGTTTTCTCAAGCACACAGCTGGCACTGTAGGGCAGTGTGCCCTGCACACTTGGGGACAGAGGAGAGTGCTGCCAGGCTGAGAGGGAGCAGGAGGAGGAGGCAGCTGAGGATAGAGAAGCGGGGAAGGACGAGAGAGGGTGTGGGTTGAGTGTTTCTTTCAGAAGAGCCACAGACTGTTTCAGGAATTGAAGTATTCCTTGCAGTTCGTGTCCTCATTCCTATCTGTCCTTCTGACCAGGTCTTTATGTAGTTTCTCAAAGGTCCTCCATCTCCTGTGATCATTGAGAGGAAGTGACTCATCACCACTCTAAAACCCACACAGTGTCAGGAAGCACTTGGACATTACCTCAGTAACAGGAGTAACACTTCTTGAATGCCCTGGTAACTAGGAGGGTTTTGGGAGGAAACTCTGGGATCTTGTGACAAAGTTCCTTCTGTTGAGTCCCAGAGCCTCGATGCTCCTGGGGCAAAAAGATATCAAAAGGCAGAAGTGCTGACAGGGATGGGAGGCTCCCTGCCCAAAGAGGAAGCCTCCTGCATCTCATGAGGAGATGTGTCTGTTTCCTTCCTGTGGTTGCAAGCCCTGCAGTCAGATACGGATGCCTGGGCTCAGAGGCAGCGAGTGGGGCTGAGATTGCAGTCCTGCCTGGGGACTTCATGCTAGGATGGCCCTGCAGTCACTGCCTCTGAGGTTTCTTCTGGCCCTTGCATCTCTACTGTCAGCACATGGCCAGGAAGAATTTTTCAACATCCAGATAGTGCCCCAGGGAACAGGTAAGAAGTGGTTCTTCCTCTTGGAAGCTTCTGCTGCCTTTCCTCCTCTATGTGGGATATTCATCTTTATTGCCTGCAGCCCTGGGCTGCAGCCCAGAGAGACCTCTGAGGGCTGTGTCAGCTGGGGCAGCCTCTGTCTGCCCCAGGGACAGGAGCTACAATGCAGTGTACACTGGCGTTCTATGGGACAGACAGGACTGGGCTGGATGTGCAGTGAGGGGTCGTGCCCTCCAGAAAAGCAGTTTGCCAATCATTCCCTGGAGAGAGTGGGCATGAATTGGGCATCAATTCACACACTGTGAATCAGGGGAAGGATCTTCAGGGAGGTGTCACTTTCTGTACACATCCTATCCCCAGGTGTGCCTGAGGGACACTGTGCCTGCTGAGGGTAGTGTAAGAAGGACCTTGCTGCTGCTTTGCCACACAGATGGATCAGGGCAGGATCAGTGGCTGGGTGCCTGAGCATGGGGGGGTCATGGCCATGTGCCAGGGGACAAAGCTGCTGGTTGTGGTGCTCAGCTGGGCAGCTCTCGTCTTCTGCCATCTGTGCTGTTTGAGAGCAAAGCCTCTGCACAAGGGGCTTGGCACAGCATTTTCCCTTTGTGCCAAAGTTGGTCTGCACCTTGTGAGAGCCCACCTTTGGGAGAAGGCAGATTGTATTTTAAACCCCTTCAGGCCTCACAAACCTTCTTGCAGAGGCTTGAACAGGCAAGGGCTCCTTCCAGAAGCCAGCATCCTTCTCTGTAGCAATCATTGCCACAAAGCCTCCCCCTGCAGCATTGGACAAACTGCTGGGACCAGCTGCTGCTCAGCTACTGCCCACTGAGCCTGGGGCATGGTGAATTTGGTGAGGACGTGACGAGAAGGAAGGGTTGTGTCAGGAGAAAGGGGCAGGGGCATTGTTAAAGCAGGAGATGTGAATGCAGAAGGCACTGCTCAGCCCTGTCCCCCAGTGGGGCAGGAGGAGAGCAGCCAAGGCACAGAGGGAGCGAGAACAGGGAGCCCCCGAGGGTAACAGGGGCGTGGCTGATCCCTGTGGGAGGGATGAGCCCTGGATGAAGGGCCCTGCATGCCAGCAGCAGTGGTGGTGCCATGGCCCAGCAAGTGCCCCCTGGGCTGGGCTGGGTGACAGGCCTGCATGAGAGGCTGGAGGGAGTCCCCGGGTGCAGGGGTGATTGTGCTGGGAATGTCCCTGCTCTGGGCTTTGGAGGAGGGAATATGGTACCCATGGACACAAGCGGGAATGGGGCAGGTTCATGGATGAGTGATCCTTCACAATTTCCATGCATCAGGAAAGCCCCTTCCCAACAAGCCTTGCCCTCAGGTCACATCCCAGCAGATGGAGGTGTCACCTTCCCTCTCCATTCATTGCCTGGAGGTGTTGCTGGGGATTTCTCTTCCACCACTCACCCATACCCCACTTCATCATCTCATCATCTCCAGCCCATCTAACACCCACTTTCACCTCTGACAGAAGGGTGCAAAAGGCCCCAGTGGGACTCCAGACTTCAACTGGCCCCAGACCAGGTGAATTATAAGAAGAATGAAGAAGTGATGCTGAGCTGCCCTGAAGGTTTCCAGCCACCCTTCACCCATCTCAAATGTTCAAGTGAAGTCCAGTCCTCTGGTGGGAAACCTGTATACAGAGAGCTCTGGACTGGAAGAAACTCCCGAGGTGCCTGGGTCCGCATTCGCTCCGGCGTGGAGTGCACTGGTAAGGAAGGGATCAGGAGCCCTCTTGGCTGCCTTGCTCTGCCCTTCCTGAGCAGGGAAAGCAGGGTGTGGGGCACAGGAGGTTTTGGGCTCCATGCTGCCCAGGGAAATGGCAGGTGTCAAGTCCAGCCTGCAGGTCACCACTGGGGGTGTTGGTGATAAGGGTCTCCCTGAGGGCTTCTGGCAAGAGGATGTGCACAAAGCAAAAAAGCATGGGAGAGGGATTTGTGGTGGAGTTTGTGGCCAGCACATGGCACCACTGTTGGAGCAGGATCAGAGAGCTTTACTGCCAGTGTGGCTGTGGGTACCACAGCTTGTTCCACGTGGGCTGGGCCCCTCCAGGTTCTGCAGCATGGTGGGTGCAGGCTTAGCACTCTCTCGCACAGCTTAGGGCATTCATGTTCCCTCCAAGGGAACAGAGCTGTTCCTGATAGAGCGTAGAGATTCTGGGACACACAGAAACCTCCGTTTTGAATGAATGGGGGAAATTGCTTGAGCAGTAGTATCCAGTCATTCGCCCACATTCATTCCTATTCAACTCCTCCTGCTCCCCTTTCAGAGGGCTGCAGTGACCACCTTCAGGCTCTCCTTTTCTATCCCATTGGGCTGGGTGATGAGCAAAGTTGTCTGACTGCAGCATCCTTGCATGGCTGGGTGTGGAAGGGAATAAAGTGACCTTCTGGCAATCTTTCCTTCACAGAAGTGCTCCAGGTTGACCATGAGACCTTTGAGATTTCCAGCACCAGCATCAAACTGAAATGGACCTGCAGGTTCCCTGATGCCTGCCAGGGCATGAGGGCCATGTGCCGGCTGGCAGCGCCTTCCTCCCCTCTCTGTGAGGCTGAGGAGGTGAATGCAGAGCAGATGTTACATGGCCAGGAGGGAATATTCACCTGCTCCCCTTTGCAGCCCTTCACTGAGTACAGTGTCACCATTGACTTGCCTCCCAACACAACCCTGTTCTCATGGTTGTTCACGACACAGGAAACAGGTAAGTGCACAGAAATATCAGAGACAAGGAACAGTCCAGAGCTGTGTCACAGGGAGGAGAATAGATGCTCCCCTCATCCCTCAGCTCAGCCTGATCATTTGCTCTGTGCAGGGATGTGCCTGGGATCAGAGCTGCTTGGGTCCTGTGGAGAGCCCTCTGGGGAGGGGGCTGGGAGAGCCCTGAGCGGGGCACAGCCCGTTCTCATTGTCCCACTCCACCCTGCACTGTTGTGCTTCCCACTGCTGCAGCACACGCAGCCTTTGCAGGGGACAAACCCCTCGTAGGGAGTCCCTGTGCAGCCTGTCCCTTGGCCAGGAGCTGCTGCAGCCTCCTGTGGCCTCAGCCCCTGCCCATGGCCCTGTGTGTGACCCCATGGTCTGTGCTTGCAGTGCCGGACAAACCGGAGCAGCTGTGGCTGGATCCCGACAGGGGCTCTCTCAGGTGGAGCGCACCGCCCTCCTGCAATGGGGAGATCATCGGATACCAGGTACCAAGGGAGCAGGGCAGACCCTCACCTCCCGGCCTGGAGCTCTGTGCAGGCACACTGGGAACTGTGGGCAAGGTACAGCTGGGATGAGCCACAGTTCCCAGCCAGTAAATATCTGGCTTTGATGAGCAATAGCATTTTTCTGTGTCATTCTCAACGTTCTCCATGGTGTGGAGATGCCCAGAGAGGTGTGAGTGTTCCATGTCCTCTGGGCTTACTTCCTGGGTCTGCTCTGGGTTTGGCAAGCTTTTGAAAGAGGTTGGTGTGCAACACATGGTGACGTGTCTTCTGGGGTGTCATCCCAGGGTTTCCTGTGCCTCTTGCATACTTGTTTCTTGTTCCTGCCACAGAAAAACTTGTGGTTTGAGTAATTCAGAGTCCCTGAAAGCCTTCTTCAGAGAGTGCACCGTTTGTTGGTTTTTAGTTGGCTAGGATTCTCTGTCTGAATTGGGAATACAAAAACTTAATAGGGGGGGTGTGTGTGTGGTGGTGACATTGTCTCAGATGCCTGATTTCTGAGGAACAGTTCCACAGATGACAGGGCTTGCAGCTTTTATTAGTTTGTCTGGAGAAATGTCAGAAAGTCTTGACAACCTGTGAGCCTGTTCAGCTGGTTTCCTGCTCCCAGACATCCGTGTTCATGAAAAGAATCCTTTTATTCCACTTTAATTTGTCTACACTTTTGCATAAACCCAGAATATATTTCTTTAAAGACAGCAAGTGAGAATGGACAGGGATGTATGCAAATTCAGATTGTGGGAATGGAGACTTCGTTCTATTACCATGGTTTTAGTCGTTCTCCTTTTCTCTTAGAGAAAGCCTTCAGTGTCCAGCTTTACACAACAGAAAAGAGAAGCTCAGATAACCGTGGTGGAGAATGTCGCCACAGTGCCTCTGGTGTTGCAATACACCTGCGGTGACCTATCCTTGGGCTCAGTACATACATCTACAGCCCTTCAAACGAGCAGCCTCCCTCTTCCCTTCTCAGAGGCCCAGCCCTTTGCTCACAGAGGTTTCTGCTCACACATCCTCAGGGCTGGATCCAAATTCCTCCTCTCCTCTGTTTTGAGCTCCCCGCACGGGGCTGAGGCTCCTGCCCGTTCCTTCCGGAGCCTTGCCCAGGCTCAGGGAAGGGCAGGCACAGGGAAGGGCAGGCTGGCAGGGACGTTGCCAGCTGCGGGCACCTTCCCAGCGGGCAGCCGGGAGCTGCTGAGTCCCAGCTGCGTCTCCTGTCCGCAGCTGAGCATCACAGCCAGGAACGCAGGGGACAGCAGCGTGCTGGAGACCGAGCGGCTGCGCCTCGAGGGCTCCGTCACCGAGCACCGGCTGCCGGGGCACAGCCCTGGCAGCAGCTACGCCGTGATGCTCCAGGGGCTGACGGCTGCTGGAGCCGGGGCTGCGCTGACGAGGGAGTTTCACAGCAACAGCAGCTCCGGTGAGCTTTGCTGTGGGGCCAGGCCGGGAGCCCGGGCACAGCCGAGCCCTGCTCGGCGGCCTGCGCTGCCCGAGGCCGTCCCTGCTGCTCGCGCGGCCCTGCCGATGCTCATTCCCCCGCTGTTGCCCTGCAGACAGCCCGCACCCCCAGGCCATCAGCTGCCGCGGCGCCCGCGACATCGCCCCCTCGCAAGGCACGGCCGTGCTCCCCCTGCGCCCCATCGCCCGCGGCTCTGAGGCCGCCAGGTGAGCGCAGCGCCGCGGCTCCGCAGCCCCGCCGGGGCTCTCCCCACGCCGGCGCTGGCCTGCAGCCGCCTCCCTTCCCGTGGCCGCCGTGCCCTTTGCCACTGCCTTTGGGCCCGCAGGGAGCACCAGCTGATCGTGGCCGCCACGCACAACGCCTCGCTGATCGAGAGCATCTGCTCGGGGCAGGCACGGCTCTCCAATACCAGCGCGTACCTGGCCGCTCTGCTCAACCTCAGCGCCGCCACGGACTTCGTGCTGGGCGACGGCAGCCGCGGGCAGGGCCTGCACAACGCTGCCCTCAGCCCGGGCCGGGACTACACGGCCCTGCTGCGCCTCGTCCGCCTCGGGCCGCAGGTACCATCGGGGGGCCCCTGCTCCCTGCGCCTGCTGCCGCCGGGGCTGGGCCCCTCGCTGCCTCTGCGCTGCCTCTGAGCCCACGCTCCTGTCCCGTGCCTCGGCACCGGGCTCTCCCTGGGCTCCCGGGCCACAGCCGCCTCACTCGGTGGCCCTGCCCGGGGACCTTGGCCTCCAGCTGGGCCAGTGCTGCAGGACTGGCCTGAGCTCTCCCTCCTGTCTCCTCCAACAGGCAGAGAAGTTCACCTGTGTCTGCTACAGCTTCTCTCTTGGTAAGTGTCTCCTTGCTCCTGGTGCCCAAGTCTCTCTCCTGCCTGCTCCCTTTTGCCGGCCTGGCAGCTTCTCTGGAAACGAGCTGGCCCAACACAAGAGCTGTTGGGTCTCACGTGGAACAGAGCAAGATCCCCACACACGGCGTGATCCTCTCTCCCAGAAGAAACCTCAGGACACAGTCGTGCACACTTGCACATACCCTTTGCCATTCTTGGGGCCATTGCCAGCAGAAGGCCAGGCTGTGGCACTCACCCCTGCCTCTGTGCTTGTTGCAGGGCAGACTGTGGGCCAGTGGCATTGGATTGTGATTGGACTGGTTGTGCTGCTGGCAGTCATCCTTGTGGTTGCTGTCATCCTATGGCTAGTGCACTCCAGGTGAGTGGGGAAGGTAGAGGTTCAGCAGGTATGAAGGGGACAGGGTCAGCAGGTACATACACAATGCCAGTTTCTTACTCTCTTTTGCCTTTCCAGGAAAAGGAAGTACTTGCCCAACAAAACTAAGGAGGATAATTAAAAAGGTAGGAAAATGCAGTTCTGCAGACAACCATCGCAGAGGGACTATCAGGCTGTGGGGCAAGTGGGATGAGAGCAGCAATCTCCCAGGAGAACCTGAGTTTCAGGAGAAGCAGCACT